>NC_089017.1:17298570-18046195 GCF_963932015.1 Anas acuta
GGGCCACGGGTTCTCACGTAAAGTACAACAATGCTAACATAGAAATCAACATACTATTGAACTATTGTTTTTCAAATGTCTTCATTATTAAAGAGATGTCATGTGTACTATCATGTCATAAAGATTGTAACGATTATGTTGATTGTAAAGGTTATGCTGCAAAGATGGTGTGTTTCACAGCCACCAGCCAAGCTCTGATGGATGGATAAAGGCTTCTAAAATCAATATACTCTCTATAAATATGAAAATATAAATATCACACTGTTATCCTTTTTACTGATTGTACTTCAATTTAAAGCTTTATATCTCTGTAAATCACCATCTTATTTTTGATCCTGTAACTCAATGTACAAAGTACTTTTGTAGACTTTGTAGAGTTTAAACAAGAATGTAGCTGTCCTTTATCCAACTGTAAACTGAATCACAACCTATAAATGACTATATACAATCCTCATATATATCAATATATACTGCTCCTCATACTATTCTAGAATCATAGAATATCCTGAGTTGGAAGGGACCCATAAGAATCATTGAGTCCAAGTCCTAGCCTCCGCATAGGTCTATGAAAAATTCAGACCATATGACTAAGAGCACAGTCCAAACACTTCTTAAGCTCTGACAGTCTTGGTGCCATGACTACATCCCTGGGGAGTCTGTTCCTGTGCACAACCACCCTCTCAGTGAAGAACCTTTTCCTGATATCCAAGCTGAACCTCCCCTGTCACAGCTTGAATTATAATTTGTACTTTCCATTTCTACCCATATATCCTTATTCCATTCCACTCACATTAAACTGTAAGTATTTTTCACCTGAATGACATTTTTACCATGAGTGTAGATCAGCTCCAAGTCTTACTATGGTAATTCCATCCATCCTTCTCATGGAGTTTTCTCTTTGTATATGGTGTTTTCCATAAAATGGCACAGATTCAGTGTTTAATCATCTAGAATTTCTCTCCAAGCTTTGTTCTTGTTCAGATTAAAATCTACTCTGAAGTTAGTTATATACTGTATGACTTTGGTTATTCATAAACAATGAATTTAACATTCATAACATTCTTGTATCCCTTGTTTTAAACCTCATAAGAAAGATAATAAAATGCTACACAAACCAAACACTTATAAACATATATGAACTTCTTAGCATAATTATGAAAGTAAACACATGAACCTAATTGGACATATGAGCAACTATAGCAAACAAGTGATTAAGAACCTAATTCTAGATCAGATGCAATGCATTAAGCATTACACTGTCTTTGGCATCAGAATTTGAAGGCCTTTAAAACTGGAATACTTTTTTTTTTGGGGGGGGGGGAGGCAGGAGGAACAGCTACTTTGGGGGGCATCTCAGGTACATTTTGATGGACTGTTATGACTCAGTTCAACTGTGAGTGACAAAGTTTGTATTGCCATTTTTAGGTGCTCTCAGGTATTTAACCTGGCCTGCTGCTGTTGCTCTGGAAGGCCATGTGATACCATTATTATAAAGATAGGAACATTTTAAGTAGCACTGAAGTCCTATGTGTGGGTATCTAAACCAAACTTTGTGCCAAAATCATAAAAAACACTCAGAATACCAATTTTTTGATGGCCAACTGGCCTTTTAAATGCTTGCAGTTTATAGATGTCCATATTATGAACCACACTGTTGTCTATTTCATTCTAAATTGTCTATTTTGAACCACACTGTTGTCTATTTACATTCTAAATTCATTTAAGCCTAGTGTCTTGTTGAGAAGTCTTGGGTCCATAGTCTTGTCCATAAGTCTGGTGCACCTTGAGCATGAGGTGGGGGTGTGACTAAGGCATACCAAAGGCCATAAAAGTGACTGCTCTGTTAGCTCATAGCATCAGTGCTTTGACCTGAAGAGAGCTGAGCATCATGATTGCATGGGTGTGAATTCTTACTCACTAGCTCTGGCAGCATCCTGCTCAGTGCTGGAACAGAAAATCACCCTTTGGGGATCTCACCCTTCACTGCCTCTGTGAGGCACGCAGCTGCCCTGAATCACCTCACTAAAGCAGGGAGTTTCCTTTCAGCCAATCAGTACTTAGTTCTGGCATCTGAAATGGTTGCTTTAGCAGGTACCTTCGTTGGGATAAACCAAAGTTTACATTTAAGGATTACAGATTGGCTTCTATAGCAAAAGCAGCACAGTAACTCTCAATTTAGATAAAGACTGGTAACAGTCTTTAATAACTAAAATGAAAACATTGTTTAATGTAGTGACTTATTATATTACAAATTTTAGATGATTATATGACAAGAGGAGAATTTTGGATCTCTGTAAGATCTGGCAGCAGAATTCACAGGCATCATATTTCAGTAATAGTGAAAATATTATGCATAATCAGGCATGAGAGTAGGTGGTTCTTTTGACTACAACAAAAGAATATTTAAACACAGTATCATGTTAGAAAGATAAAGCTTCAAAGTCCTATATTTTATTACACTTTCCAACTCCATATCCCAAGCACAAAATAGCATAAATCAGACCTCAATTCTTGATTCAGAAACCACGAAATATAAATAATCAACAACATTTTCAAAAAAGGAAAGACAGAAAATATCTTAGAAGTATTTCTGTCAATTAAAATTGTTATCTGAATGAGACTATCACCCTCTGGGTGTAAAACAAAGAAGTTTTTCATAACTAAACATGTTAATTATGGAACTTAACTGGAACACATATGTAAACAAGCCAATTCTGAAATAAAGCATAGATTAATTTATTGCCCAGTGATTTCTTGTTATATACCATGCTTTTTCAGTTGATAAATTCCAGCAATTTAATAGGCTAAAAACAGAGCTGAGAATTCCATTAATAGAAAAGAGAAAAGAATATGAAACAACCACAAAGTCATTGTACATCATAATTTATGCAAAAATGTCTTGTTCACAGTATATGTCCATTTAAAGAAGCCCTATAAATTAATATTTTAAACTATTTTTAAGGAGAATGAGATATTTTAACCTAGGCTGAAGTCTAAAAAGAAAACACATCACATTGTTTTCTCCAGCAGTCAGACAACTTGCTTCTCTCTATTTAATATTCATAAAATATAAGATTAAATATATCATGCATACATAAATCTATATAAAAGAAAAACACTGTTTAAAAACTGAACTTTTTTAATGATACTCTACACATACAAAAAAAAATATACACTAAAAACACTACAAACACAATAATAAAAACAAGTTTAATAGAATGATTCATTTATTTGTATCTCAGCCTTAGAACAAACCTGTTACATGCACATATTAGCAATAATGAGCAAAAGAAACTTTCACTGCTTTCTACTGATTCCTACTAAAAAAGTGAAATTGACAGTTTTAGAAATGGAATGAATCCCAGGGTGCTCTTACAAGCTATATAACGCTTCAATAAATAATTACAAAAAAAATAAAAATAAATAAATAAATTATTTAGGCAATGGTAAAACAGCATGTGATTGTGGACTCTCATGAAAGCTTCACCAAATCAAAATTACTGTGCAGAGAGCTGTTCAGTGTTTTTGAATAAGAGCAGCATTGGAAAAAAATGATAATAATAAAATTAAAATAATAAAATAAAATAAAATAAAATAAAATAAAATAAAATAAAATAAAATAAAATAAAATAAAATAAAATAAAATAGCCTTTATATCCTTTCTAAATGATATAAAATATATTCTTACACTTGTTTAGAAATTTTGGGTTAATATTCAAGCACTGATGAGGCATTATCTCTTACAGGACAGGAAAATCATATCTAAGTACACAGAAACACAGTCCATCACAACGTAGCAAATTACCAAAGACAATTTTTCCCTGAAAGTGTAATATTTAAAAACAAAGTTAAAAAAAAATACATAAATAGAAGAGAGAGGGTGTGTAGTAACACTTCCAGAACCTTCCAGATCTTGGAGTCCAAACAACTGCTGTAAGCTTGATCTCATACAGCTGTACTTCATCTTTACATTAATTACTGTTTTTCTGTAATACTTTCATAATACTTCCATGAAAAATTCCATTCATTTCCCTACTGAGACAGCTACAACTTTTTAATTTCCACCATTAAATTCCATGAATTTCTTAACAGCCAATTCATAACTATTTTTTTACTTACTTCTCTGAGTTGTTGTAATCTCTTTTCTTTTCTCACTGATTACCTAGCAAGAAAAAATTTCTCAACATTTGTTTTGTTGAACTAAGCAAAGCTAATTTTGTCTTTCTATAAGACTGGCTCTCTTCATTGTGATCTTTCCATTAGTACTTCTTTTATCTACTCTATCTTTAATTTCTTTTTTGAAAATGGGCGATTACAACTATCTGTATGATTTCAAATAAAGAATTTCCAAAGCACTGATATTCCTCTTTATGTACTAGAATTACATCCAAAGTCCAGGTCACAATTTGCCTTTTCAAGGCATTGACATCCCGTGACCTCCTATTATACTGACACTTCTCTTTCCTATTAGTCCTCTGTCAACAGGAAAAAATCCTTGCTAGCAGATTCCAAGCACATAATCTGCATATTATTCACTTGAATCTTGTATGTTTTCCATTTCTTCATATTCTTTGCAAGTTCTAACTCAGCTGTGGCTTAAACAATTTTTATTCTTACTCTACATTTTAAGAAATAATTTTGTTGATCCGTATTTTTTACCCATTTCTGTTCTTTCCTATTGCTTGTAGTTATCCATATATTTCTAAGTTGTTCTTTGGGTAACTGTACATTTAGGTCTAGCATTATTTCTGGAAGTCTTTTCCTTGCTTGGATATATATTCTTGGTAGCTGAAATAAATTTTAATTCCAGGTAACCTCTCCATTCAAATTCCTGAGCATTTCAGACTAGCTGAGCTAATTAAACTGCAGTTTGATTACAGTTTCTTTAGCTTATCTAAGCTCACTCTTCAAGTCAAGCACTTTACTTTAAAATATAGTTTTGTTTATCTTTCCAATTAACTTAAAATTAAACAACTTAATCAAAAACCCTTGTGAAAATTTACAATGACAGGCTTATTCATAATGTCACTATTTTTTTACCTGGTTACCTAAACTAACTATAAAATAGCACAGAACCCTCTTCAAAGGATTGTTAATGAATTTCTACATCTCTGATTAGAGTAAAACACAGAAGTCATTCCTTGAAGATCACTGAAATTCCTTTTCCCATGTGAGTACTACGATCCTTTTGGCACAGGCATGTTCTCTTCCATTGCGTATAGTCCCACAGATCTTAAATTCTTTGAAACTGGGACACCACAGAGCAAAAGACAGAGTGTTTTTATCTTTACCTGGTTAATTAGGTAAATTACCTGGTAAATTAGGTAAATTCCTACATTCTCCCAGATTGTAGGAAATGTGGGATGAATGAACAGGCTATGGAGAGTAGTAATCTTAGTTCTATTTCTAAGTGCCTTCAGCTGCAGGAACTAGACCTCAACAGGTAATAAACAGAACACAAACTAATAAACTTCAACAGCCTGAACAGTTTTCAGACTGTATAATCTTTGTGGCATTTTCTTTTCCCTGCCTCAGGACGACAAGATTCCTAGATCATCAGGATTCTGAAGCACTGAGGAGATTCCTGCATATGACACTGTTAAAGATTCCATTCCAGTGAAGAAGTGACTACCAGAAAAGAAAGTGGTATCAAGAATTGTTTTATTAAATCTAGCCCTGAGTGACTTAGATGCTTTAAAAATGTTTACCCTAGCTCTAACATGGCCTATGACCATACACAGCAATTTGAGACTGATCTGATTATTCTTTGAAGGGAAGCAAAAATAAAGCTTATGATTTGTTAAAAGATGGATTTTCTGTATAGTCTAGAGATTTCATATAGGAGTATGATGAGCTTCACAAATCAGATTTGGAAATTTAACTGCAAATATAAACCATTATCTTTGAGGGAAAGGGAAAGAAATGACATTTTCTTACAATTTACTTTGTAATAGTAAGATTTCTTCAATGGTAAATCAGATTGAAAATCAGGGTGTATTTTTAAAAGGGCTATAAAGAGCAAGATGGTAATCTCCACACAGTGAAATGTTGTGCTTTATGGTTATTGAAATGCCTAGAGTCACCTAAGATTTTCTAACAATGAATCCTATGGTGAAGGGTGAAACATGGGTTTTCTCACTGGGGTTCTGCTAATATAATGCTGTTCTGCTAATATTATGATATTCAAATATGCAAGCTGCTTAGGATAAGAAAAAGTTAAGGGCAAAAATAAATTTCTTCCTGCACTCAGAATCAGGTCCTGAATATTCTGCATAACAGATTCTACTTCTTCACTCATATTTCCTAATGCTAACTCTCTGGCAATTTCCTAAGATAATTTGCTCCAGCACAATTAATCAAATAATAGATATGCAGGTGTTAGAGACAAACCCAGTTGATGGGGACAGTATAATTACATAGAATCATACAGCAGCTTGGGTTGGAAGGGATATAAAAGATCACCCTATTCCACCCCCTGCCATGGGCAGGGGACACCTCTCACCAGACCAGGTTGCCCAAAGCCCCATCCAGCCTGGCCTTGAGCACTTGCAGGGATGGGGCATCCACAGCTTCTCTGGGCAGCCTGTGCCAGGGCCACACCACCCTCACAGTAAATAATCTCTTTCGAATATCTAATCTAAGTGGAATAGAATGACCTCTTTTAATTTAAAGCCATTACCCCTTGTATTATCACTATCTGCCCGTAACAAAGTCATCTCCACCTTTTCTATAATCGCCTTTTAAATAGTGAAAGGTCTCCCCAGACTCTTCCAGGCTGCACAAGCCAGGAAAATAAACGGTCCCTAGCTTTTTCAGACTGTCTTCATAGGAGAGGCACTCCAGCTCTCTGACCATCCTCATGGTACTCTAGGACCTGCTTTAACAGGTACATGTCTTTCTTGTGTTGGAGGCCCCAGACCAGGGTGCAGCACTCCAAGTGAAGCCTCACAAGGGCAGAACAGAGGGGGATAATCACCTCCCCAATCACCTCCCTCAACCTGCTGCCCATTCCTCTGGTGATGCAGCCCAGGTTGCAGAAGGCTTTCTTGACTGCAAGCACACATTTCTGGCTCATGTCAAGTTTTTTGTCCACCAGAACCCATAAACCCTTCTCTGCAAGACTGCTCTTAATAAGTTCTTCTCCCAGTCTACTCATGTCTGGGATTGTTCTCATAATGTGTCAAAGGGCCAGGTATTACAGAACTGGGTTAATGCCCAGGGCAATCTTTAGTTCACTGTTGAATATTTGGACAAAATGTAGTTTCTTCTGTTGTAGATGTATTTTGGTAAAGAAATGAACACTACAAGGGTAAAAGTCTAGTAATCCATTTGCAAAAGTAGCTACGTGTTATTACTTTTTTTTCCCAGTTCAGCATCATTGTTGGCAAAGAGAACATGTCCCTGTTGTGGCTACTACCACTTGCTAGAAGCCAAGGCAATGTTCCTACAGCACTTGTGAATTGGACATGCTATCCATGTGCCATGGAGGTGAAAGCAGTATGTACCACCAGACATTCACAAAGCATGGCACTACTGGAGTGTACTCTACAATGTTCAATAATTCACTGCATACAGCCTTCATTATAGCCTTCCTGATATCCCATCCTTGAGTCAACAGCAGGTCAAAGATATTGTTTTCTGTTTTATTGTCTCTCAGTTTGGTACTGGTACTGCTCCTTGCCTTGCCCACTGTAGACCTAAGGGGTCATCCCATCAAAAAAAAAAAAAGCACTTCATACCTATACAAATTTGAGAGCTAACTTCTCTACCAGGCTGTCATATATGCTAAAGCCACAACACAAGCAATATCCATTAACCTTCTTACTGATCACTTTACCCTCTCTAACCTCACACAGGCCAGCTGCTCTGTCCTCATCCTGTGACAGACAAAAGCTACCTGTAAGACAAGAAATACAGCTAACCACACAGCTGAGTACACTTTCCCTTTGCTCAATAAAATCAAAGATGCTGAAGAAAAATTCTCAAAATATAATCTCATAAGTAGAAGAAAGGTTTTATCTTTCCTCATTTTATTTGCTATTTCTATGACATAAGCCATACAGTATCTTTCATTTCTTTCCCCAGTGCCATCTTCAATATTTCTCTGTAAGCATGGGATGCCAATAAATTCCCTTAGTCCAACCCTACATCTTCCTTAACAATAATCAAATGAGATGACAAACTTTTAAAATAGCAAAAGCTTTCTGATCTGATTTAATATTCTTTTAACTCTGAAGCCCTAAATTAGCAGCTCTTTTATTTACTCCATTCATTTTCTTATTTTGCTTGTTCTACATGCCTTTACCAATTGTCTGCTATACAATGCCTTATACCTATTCATTACTGATACTGTTTTTTCTAAACGGTACTTTTGGTTAAAATTTGAACATATTGTACCATACCGGAAATTACTTCAAAATAAGTCTCTCTATTCTACTTAAGATTACTGGGCAATCATGGCAGAGCACAACAGAACTTAGTTATTGTGAGCATCCTACCTGTGAACATTTTTATGTAGACACTTTCTACTGGGACTACATAAAACAGGAAAAAGAAGCAATTAGCACAACATCTCACCAAATGTATTACTCACTAAAAGGAGTTAGTGATTAATTCTAACAATCCTTTTCTTGAAAATATAAACAGCTTTTTTAACCATGGAGAAAGAAAACAACAAGACAGGTAAGTAGTTGAACATAATCCAGGGTAATTTTGGGTGGGGAGGGGGTTGTGTGTTTTGTTGTTGTTTGTTTAACAAGCACTAGCAATTATAGTGTATAACCACAAAACCAACAAGCATAAAGTATTTTAGTTAACTGTAGTTACTGAAAAACATAAGAGTTTCTGAACGAATGTTTATTGTTATTTGATTCATGCTATTCTTTGAAATCTCTTCACATGAATAAGACTTTAGATAGCTGGAACTGAATAAATCTATACACTCTGCCAAGAAACAACAGACTAAATAATTCCTCTGTTAGAAGGCAGTCTATCAGAACCACAGCATAGCAAAGAGCAAACATCAATGGTATCGCAGAATCACAGAATGGCTGAGAACGAAAGGGACCTCTGGATGTCTTCTGGTCTAACACCGCGCTCAAACAGGACCACCTTAGAGGTGTTTTCTGACGACCATATCCAAATGCTTTTGAGTATCACCAAGGACGGACACCATAATCTCTTTGCCCACCCATGCTCAGGATAATGGCCTTCATTGAGAAATCTTCATTGAGAAGATTCCCCCAGGCCAGAGGGGATGTTCAGCATCTCCTGGTTGAACAGTCCCAGCTATCTCAGTCTGTCCTCATGGGAGAAGTGCTCCAGCTCCTTCATCACCTTTGTGGCCCTTTGTTGGGCTCTCTCCAGTACATCCATGTCTCTCTTGCACTGGTGAGCACAGAACTGGCTGCAGGACTTCTCTAGGTTTAGCCTAGTAACCAGTACTGAATAGAGGAGAAGGATCAGCTCCCTTGCCCAGCCAGCCACACTTCTCCTAATGCAGCCCACAATGCCATGAGCCTTCCTGCTGCAAGGCTGCATTGCTGGCTCATGTTCAGCTTGGTGCCCACCAGGACCCCCAGGTCCCTTCCTGCAGAGCTGCTTCCCAGCTGGGTGGCCCCCAGACTGCCCTGGTACCCGGGGTTGTTCCTCCCCAGGTATCAGATTCTGCACTTCTTGTTGATTTTCATGAGATCCTTGTCAGCCTGCTTCTCCACCCCATCCATGTTCCCCTGGATGGCAGCATGCCCCTCTGGTGCATCTGCTACATCTACAGACACTTTTGTGTCTGGGTTCTCTCCCATGCTGCCCTACGTGATTTACAGCAACTCTGCGTAAAAGTTCATTAATTTACTTTGTTGTTGTTCCGTATTTAGTTTAAAACTTCCTCTTTCCTTTGGTGCCTATTAAAACACGCAGGCGCTGCTGATGAGCTGACAGGCTGCTCAGTACGTGACTGCTTGCTGGCGGCTGTGTGTCCTCTGATCGCCCTGGCCCCACTGCCTGGCTGCGAGCTGGGCCAGGGCTCGTTCCTTGGCCCTGAGGAGCCCCAAGCACGGCAGCAGCAGCCTGACGCGTCAGGGAGTACCTGCACCCCCCTCTTTACAGACAGAGACCGCTTCTCCCCAGCACACACACACACACACACACACACACTCGAATCTTCCAATTTGTATTGAAAACTTCCATTTCGCTTCTCCCACCGCCTCGGTCACACCCTGCCGCCGGGGCCGACCCCACCCCGGCTCCCCCTCTGCCAGTCAGCAGCCGAGAGGCCGTGCCACCCTCAGGCCTCGCCGCGGCACGGGCGGCCCCGGCCACCGCCCGCCGCCTCCTTCCCCGGCCCCCCGCGGCAGGGACGGGGCGAGGCAGCCGCCGAGGGGAAGCTGCCGGCCGCAGGGCGACCTCCACGGCGGGCAGAGCCGCCGGGGAGGGGGCCGGTCTCGGCGCTCGCCGAGCGCTTTCCGCTGCCGTTTGTCTCCCGTCTCTTCCCGTTCGCAGGAGCAGCTGCCGCTGCGCAACCCCTTCCCCGCCTCCTCCTCCTCCTCGCAGCCTCCCTCGCACGGCGCGGCCCCGGTAAGCGGCGCCTCGGGGGCGCGGGGCGCGGGGCGGCGGGGCCGACACCTGCCGGCGGGGCGGGGCGGGGCGGCGGGGCGGGGGGCGCGCTGCGAGCCGCGGGGAGCCCCCGGCCAGCCCCCGGCGAGCCCCCGGCGTCTCCTCGCAGCGCACTCAGCGGCGCTGCCGCCGCCTGTCAGCGCCCGCAGGGCGGCCTGGAGGCGGCCGCTGCCCCGCTGCCCCCGGTTTGGCCCCCGGGTTTGTGCGGCGGCTGGCGCTTGGGCGTGCAAGAGCAGCGAGCAGCGGTGAGACCGCCCGTGGGATCGCATGAGAGAAAAGAGCGTACGCGCCGCCGGTCCCTGGCTTCCCGTTGAGCTGTTTTGTCTGCTCCCTGTCAAAGCGATTTAAGCACTCGGCGTTGTCTCGCTGCTACCTTCTACACCCATCGGCGTAGCCAGCGTGCAGTAGGATTTGTTAGCGATTAAGTAACACCTCGCAAGTAACACGCTCTTTGCCATTGTTACATTAACCAATTTCTAATTTATGTGGGCTGCTCTTGCTGCGGGAGAGAGCCTGGCCGCCCTGTCTCGTCAAGCAGTGGACCATGATATGGGAGCTGACCCCACAACAATAGCTGAACTGCCAAAACAGTTCGCAGTCCAGCAGGAGCCGACACAGGAGCAGCCTGGATGACACTAAACCCACCGTGCTGCTTCGCTCCTCTGGCAGCCTGGAGGCAGTTCCTCAAACATCGTTTTCTTTCTCCCTGCATAACTGTTGCTTTATCGAGGAATGCTCCTTAAGTGTCCTTACAGAAGTGTCCCCTCAAAGCTGAAAAGCTGCAGACATTGGAAGTTTGTAGTTAGTTTTCACGTCTGCCTGAATGCCTTCCAGGATTGTTTCCCTGTTTAGCAAAGTGTCCGTTCCTGCCTTCCTGGGAGCAGGAACTTCTGGTTCTGGGCACTTGTTGTCCAGGACAGCTCATCTGACTTGTCTTCGTCACCTTACCTCAAAGCTGGCAAGCACCTACTGTTCTTTACAATGCTCTCTGTAACTAATGCCCAAGTTTCTGTGCCCTAATTCCTTACTGCAACCTAATTATTATTGTTATCCTTGTGGCTGTGGCACCCTGAAGGGGTTACAGATGACTTTTGAAGAAAAAAGCATCAAAAACCATGTGTTCTGCTCTACCCATTCTTTTAGTTTTACATTTTTGAGAGGAAAGTGAAGTTAGTTGAAGAGAAATCCTTGAATAGGCTTTCAATAGAAACATGTTTTTATGTTTAGTCGTTTACTTTGCACATTTGAGAAACTTTTGGGGGGCTTTACTTCAGTTTTCCAGCAATCTTTTTGGTGATAAATGGTCAGAGCTTAATACATTGTTTCTTAACACAATCCAAATTGTATAGATATAGATATCAAAGGGGACTTCCTATTTATGAGAAGATGCCAAAAGGGAAAGCATACCATTCAAGAAACAATAAGTAAACAGGAAGCAGATCAGCTCTATGCCATTTCTTTGAGTGCTGTCTGCCACTTGATCTTTCCCCTAATTTTTACTGTTTTCTTTGCAAATTGTCCCACTAGCTTTCAGTGTTGTTGCTCATAAGTTTTCCAGATGGAGTGAGAGAAAGGAAAAAATGTGATTATTGTTCCTTCTTCCCTTAACATATTGATGAGCATGTATGAATCTGAAAATCTTGAAGATCTTACGCTGAGTTTGCATGTGAAATTTACTTGCAATTGGAATAGTTGTTTAATCTTACAGTATTTCCCATCCTTATAAATGTAAGAAATGACATTTTAAAAAAGATCTAGTGTATTTTCTATTCTTTTCAACCCTAAAAAAGCATTCTCTTCTTTTTATCCTCTTGGAAATTTTTATCATCTGTCTGATCAATTCAGGGCTGGTACTACTTCATTTTGTGTTCTGCAGCCAGATTTGAACACTGCTGTGCAAGAATAGCTGACCCATTTGGAAGAGTTCACTGAATAGCTGAATAGTAGTGACAGAGATCAAGAAATCATGATCTGTGAGGAGAAAGGAAAAGAATTAAATTTATTTAGCCCAAAGACAAGCTAGAAGATAAGCTGATATGTGAGTGCTTAAAGTTGTAAAATGTTGCTGCACAGAAGAAAAGGAGACATTTTGTCCTCTGCATTCACAGCAAATAAGAGAGAGTAAGATTTAAATTGTACAAAAAAACAGGTTAGATGTAAGGGGAAAGGCTATAATGACAGGAGATAACAAGGTAATGAAATGGTTTGGGAAGGCTGAAAAATCTCCATCAAAAGTCTGTAACAGAAGGTTAGACAGACATTTCTCAAGAAAGAGGACTGGGTCCCCAGCTTGGGAAGGAACCCTCTGCTCTTGGCTTTTCTAGGACTGAGTCACAGGAAAAAAAGTTTGAAGGACATAAAACAAGCCACAGAGGAGCGTAGGCTTTTTTACTCTCATATATGTCTGCATGCTATTTTGGAGGAAAACATGAGCTTGCACAAGGCAACTGATCTGAAAGCAGTACAGCCACAACAAACATGGCCCTGTGCCAAGCTGAAAAGGCCTGCTGAGAGTGACACCATCTAGTCTCTGTGTGTCTGCCTCTCAAAATGGAATCTCTGGCCTTTATGTCGGCATTTTTGCTGAAAGACAACGCAAAGTGAGAACCATATGCCTTTTCACAGTTCTAAATGCAAACTGTGAGAGATAAAAATTTGCTAAAATGTATCCAGAACACTATGGTTAAACTGCATTTGAATAATAAAAACACTTCACAATTCTTTGTGTGTGTGTTTTCATTTGAGTTCCAGTTTAAGTTATATGCAAATCAAAAGAGGAATGAATGGTCATGTAAAAAATCAGAAATGCCTCATTTGCTGTTTTCTAACATGGTGCTTGTAGAAACCTCTGTAATGTGTTAATGTACAATTATAGTGTTTCTTCTGCCCTCGGTAAGACCTGCAAAAGGGCACATATATGCAGAATTTTAATAGACCAACAGGAACTTTCCTTTTTAAATTCTGCTAGGCCAGAAGAATACCTAAGTCTATTGTAATGTTTTATTAAAAAGTATTTGCACTTTAAGGATTTTAATTTTTTTTTCATATAGTTCACTGTCAGCATTTTTGGTCATACATACCTGTGGTATGCAGATTATTGTATCTATAATACATTATACATTCATTTCTCTTACTAAAGTGTATTTTTAAATAAAAGACATATGCAGAACTAAGAAAATACTAAGAAAATACTTTTAAAGTGTTTATCAGCAAAACAAAGGAGCTTTCATTTTGCAGCATAACAGTGATTGCTTGCTAGACACTGTTCAGGAAAGGGAGATGTTTACATCACTTCAGATGTCTTCACCCAGGAAGCATCACTAGCCTCAAATGAAGCAGCTGTTGAACAGATAGCAAACCAGGGTGTTTTGTTTGTTTGTTTGTTTGTTTTCTAGAACAGTTATGATAAGGAGAACATGCTATATACAGAAATTTAAATATATATACATGTATACCATTTTAATAGACAGATACAGGATATATGGTATACAAGATAGATGTCAATAACTGCAGTGTGTTCCAAGAATGTATCTTTACTGGCATATGGGGATATGGCTGTACTTGAAATGCCTATTTGAGCAAGCCTTAGGCATAAAGTCTGTCTGACCTTCCTGGTTGGTCTTAGATCCCAGGTTCCCAGTGAGCTGTTATAAGATTAAATGAATTTTAGAAGTATGTTATGAAACTGCCAAGAATAAATTAATTACAACAGCTTCACAGGTGTGGGAGTGATACACACTCATAACTGGTAATCACTCCTTCAATAACCTGTGAAGTCTAATGCTGCATTTATCACTGTAAAGTGATGCACACTACCTGTAAAATATTTCAGAGCCTAAATTTGTCTTTTGTTGTTGTTTTTTAATGTTACTCACTTTCACACTGTTTTACAGAGCAAGGTTAATAAAAAGTTGAGACTCTGCTTAAGGCATTTGAATCATCAAATTTTTTTCATGAACAATGACAAAAGGGAACACATTTGGCATCAAAACTGTGTGGAGCTCCCTGTGCCATCAGCCCCTAAAGCTGAAGGAAATAGAGCTGGGAGTTCCAACTCTGTTTTCCCTTCTCAGTCTGCTGATGATGAGCATGCTAATACCACTGCTTGCCCCTAGCAGCAGTGATGTGCCTACCCAGCTGGTCTGCACTGAAGACTGGTTTGTCCTTTTCTCTTGCTCCAAACCCAGCTAGACCTCAAACAACTTCCAGAGTAGGTCCCTGCCTTGCCCTTCTAGCAAGGGCTTCTAGCATAAATTCTGCCTTTTCTGCAAGTGTCTCTTCCATGATCTTTTGCTTGACCGTCTTAACTTACATTAACTACTTATGTTTATTTATCTGTAAAGGAAGAAAAATGGAATTTTGATAAAATTTCATCTTAATTTATTTTGATGTTGCGAGAACGATTGCCTTCATTTCACTTTCTAAGCTTAGTGTGGATCTGGTTACAAAAAGTTGTGTGTACATTGAGCTAAGAGTCTACTGAATGCATGTGATGTTTTAACTCTTCCTTGTCAAACCACACTTAGACCATCTACATAGTTAGAAAGAGTAGGATATCTCATGAGAGAAGAACTCAGACATAAATGAGAAACAATGAATAACCAATGTGTGTGTTCATTTCCATTCAGAAAACAAGGTAGGAGAAGGCAAGACAGAAATGGGAAGAGCACAGATTTATGTGTATAAGCCACATAGTTGTACAGGCATCTGGTGTTGATGACCTCAGTGAAAAATATACTAAAATGAAATTGTTGAAAGAACTGCTAAACCAAGTGTTTGAACTATAGAAGAATAGAGATTCTTTAATACTGGTTTGAGTTTTATGCTACTGCCTCCTTGTTAGAACGGATGGTGCAATTTAGCACAGTGAGTTGGCATAACCATCCAGTTGAGTGTGTATATGTAAAGATACTTTTAGCTTTTTTCCATGTAGCTAGCACAAGAGAGTGGAACAGAAAGAAGTATGTAGAAAAGAGGGGAACATTTGGAGAAAGCTTGGCAAAAGAGAAGGCTTTGGAAAAAGGTTAGAGTAGACAAAAGAAACATTGGAACATAGCAAGGCACAAAGAAAGAAAAATACTCATCTTGCCCTTCTTAATTTAAGTCTTAATTTAAATCTGTTTTACGAGAAGGTTGATTCTGGTCTGTGAAAAGCTCTGTTACAGCTGTAGCACTGATCCTCCCATCTCCTTGTAGCAAGCCTCCTGGGATATACTGAGTAAACAACCTTTGTTTTTATGTCAGCATTCCTTTTTGTTATGTGACGTGTATATGTGTGTATTAAACGTGTGGGATAACAATGACTTGTTTCTATGGACATAGGCTGGGAAGTAGTATGTTGTGGAAGAGGTGATTTGAAATCAGAAGGCTGAAGTTCTCGTCTTTTGTGTAAACACTGAGAAAGTTGGTTTTAGTTTGTTTGTTGTTGTTGTTGTTTTCCAGTTTCATGTGCAGTCTGAAAACAAAAACGGATGTTTCTCTTCACTATTTAAAGTGTTTAGATGGTGTGCTGTACATGATTAGAGAATGCTTACATGTATAGACAAAGTATTGGTCTAGTCCATCATGAAGAGATGACTGATACACTTTGAGGTTGCACGATTAAACCATACGTAATTTTAACAGCTGACTGAATTGTACTTTTTTTTTTTTTTTTTTTTTTTTTTTTTTTTTTTTTTTTTTTTTCCGAATAGACATACAGAGCTGAAGAATCAGAAGTGGAAATGAGTAGCCAAGAGTCTGATGTGCTACGTTGCTGGAGATGTAGAAAATACATAGCAAATTCTAACTGCCTTGCAAAATGTCATGGAAAAGAACCATCTGATGTAAGTATAATGTCTGTTGTTGTTTGTTTTATTTTTTGTTTGTTTGTATGTTTTTTGTTTGTTTGTTTGTTTGTTTTTCCAGTGCCATTGGTTTTAAATAAAGGAGAACTATTAGATTTGCCTTCACTTAATTTGTCCTGTGGATAAATTAAAATATATATAGTTAAAATATAGAGAAGAATGTAAGCAGTAATGCTACTGAAGCCAAATAAGAAACATTCACCTTTACGGTCTGCAACATGAAGGCTGGTATTCATGATACATTTGTGTACTAGCTCCTGTAATATATACAGTGTTACCTAGCTCAGATACTCTTGCTACTTATTTTTAAAAAGTGGGGGATAGTCTGGGCACATAAATCATTCAGATTTGCCTGCCATGACAGCGGATGCCCTGCCAGGTTAAAATACAACTTAGTGACTCACATCATTATCATTAAAATAAAAAGTAAAATGATCGTACAGAATAAAAGAGTGACAGAGTATTTCCTGCTGCTTCATAATGGCACTTAGTTATCATAAAGTGTTAAGAGTTTTTTCTAAGTACACCAAGAATGCTGTGCTTACATCCTCCACTGTTGAATCAAAGAGAAAAAGTAAGTAGAAGGTAATGTGTTTATTTATTTTTTTTCACACACTAGAAATGTAGCGACACTCTTTTTTAGCACTGGAGAAGGCCATAGCCAGTGGAGTTAAACACAAAAATAGTATTAGTTTTTAAGATCTTGATACAATTAGTATTAATAATAATCTCCATTTTATCCATCTGTATGCATTCAGTTCAGTAGTCAGAAATCAAATGTTTTCAACACATATTTGCAGGAGAGTGGGACATGCTTTCTCCTGATGTACATCTCCAACAACATTTTCAGTAGTCCATCCTTTAAAAGCAGTGTATTTTCTTACCATTGACTATATCTTTCTGTTTTTAAGCTTCTGGAGACTTAAGGTGGTTTATTAGCTGAATATGAATTTTAGACTACAAGGTACATTCATCTCAGAACTCAGCATTAAGAAAATACTTTCACCATCTTTACTTTTTTCTAATATTGCTATAGCTCTTCTTCAAGGAATTGAAAGAAAGACATAAACATAGAAGACAATAACATTAAAAAAAAAAAAAAAAGTAGAAAACCTATTCTTGCACTGCTTTTAGGTTCTGGTATTTAGGTTCTTTTGGTATTTATTTTAAAGTTAAAAGCTCCATTTTCTTAAAAAAAATTAAGAAATTTTATGTAACTCTCTTACAATACAAAAGTAAAGCTTTTAAATGGTTTTGTAAAATTTCTGAAGCAAAAGTTTATTAGTAATATTATTCCTTTTGAATAAATAATGCAATCAAAGTCAGCAATATTTGGACATAACAAATACTAAGTCTTAGACACCACCTGAAACTTAAGTATCTGAACTGCAGATATTTCTTGACAAGAATAGCTTTATTTAAACTAAAATCTTTTCACATTTAATGCTTTTTTTTTTTTGGAACTTGTACTTAAATAGTATAATTGTTAAGTGCCTTATTACTGGAGTTACTCTGTAAAATGAAAGCTCACTTACAAAAACACTTTAGTTCCAATACATCACTGTTCTTACAGAGATCACACATGTCAGTGGATGTCATGCCTGTATGTGAGAAGGTACCTACTAGAGGGTAGGAAAAGACTGACCTGTTGCATACATACTAGAAATCTCTGCTCTTCTGTACAGGCTATGGGGACATACTGTCACTAAAATAACTCACATAATATGTTCTTGTCTTCCTCACATCACAAAGTACACAAATTGTATTTTCGATTTCAGTTCATGTTGCATTTTTTTTTCACGTCCTATTTTGTTTTGTAGAAGGGATATCTTTGGGAAATCAAGTCTAGTGTACATTTCCTAAACCATCATAGCTCTGCATTCAGTTGGTTCCAAGGGATCCTGTGGCACACTATTAAAGTAGTAAGACACACCTGTCAAGCAGAGCTGTACATTCAGTACCAACATGCATATGGTCCAAGGTGACTCAGTTGGCACTTCTCTATGCTGTCCTGTATTTCAGGATCTATGGTTAACATGGGTGGAGCCAGCTGCCCATAATCACAGATGTGATCTCAATGTCCTAACCTATAAGACATTGCAAAAAAAAAAAAAAAAAAAAAAAAAAAGCAAGGAATAAGGAATTCATCTTCTTTCTAACAGTATAGACTTTTTTTTTTACATTTTTAATTTTATTTTTTTTTTTGCATTTTTAAATGATTACATTTCTAACAGTGCACTCCCTTTGCTTACAGAGCTTGAGGTTCCAGAATATTTTTCATGCTTAAAGCTTTTGTTTGTTTGTTTTATGCATGATTTAATTTTGTTTGTTTTTATTGGGGAGGATTTTCAATCCTTTCATGGAAGAATGTGGTTGAACGTTCAGTTGCTAGCAGAGGGCCACCTTCCTTGTGCACAGGACTGAAAGTGCTCTTTCTCTAATTATGTAGGTAGCAGATAAAAAATGTAATTTAGTGCTGCTTTCAAAGGCAGTGGGAGGCAAGAATGTGCTCAAATGAGAAGAGTAGTGTTTTTAGTATATTTTTTTTCCTGTTGGATTTTTCACTTGCAATCAAAGATGTAGCTGAACTGAGTTCTTATAAGAAGAAAATAGAAGAGCAACCTTAGAAGAAGGTGTTTAGAAGAAACCTAAAAGACAAATGTAGAAGTTATGAATACACTATCAAAAACTTATATTAGAATTATATCTAATTTGGAGTATGAGCAGTCTCCATAGACAGGAAGAAAATGTGGCATGTGTATGATAAATGAATCTATCTGTATATTTTAAGTTCTTCTGTCATTAAGTGGGGAATTTTTGAAAGTTTCAATCTTCTGTATATAGCCCCCCTTTCAATTTTCATAATAATATTTTTTTCCTACCATGAGTTCCATAACATAGGAGTCAGTGGTTGTTTTTTTTTTGTTTGTTTGTTTGTTTTATGTTCATCATTCTTTACAACTGATTTTAAGACTTCGACACTCAACAGAGTTTTCTTGTGTTTCAGCCATCCTTATAACTTTGCTGATATTCTAAACTATATTAAAAGGTTTTAATTACATTTGTATCACTTCCGTGCTAAATGGAAGTTAGATATTTTTATTTATTTTAGTATCAGTTACTGAAATGTTATGCTATTCTTAATTAACAACTTTTTCTGATTTATTTTTGTCTTCATTTGGTCACATAATTGCAGTTAAAATTGAAAAATTCCTAAAAGTCCGTTTTCTTAGATTGTTTTTCTAACAAACGTTTGAGAAAACGAATTTAAAACTACACATGGAATAGTTATCTAGTACTGACCACAGTCTTCATATAAACTAGAACTTAAATTTTTACTGTCTTTACTGGAAAATTGTGCCAGCTGATAGTGCTTGTGAAATCAGTTTCCTAATATACTTGAAGATCAGCCATTGCATACTTTCTGTTCTTGCAAACAAAACAAAAACACCTCCAAACGCCTCCATCTCCACAGTGGAGTCTGTCCAATGTCCTTAGATCCAGAAATAGAGTATAATTGACAGCAGCTACCTGATTTTTGGCTTAAAGAATGCACCAACAACATTGAGATGTACCATTTATTAATAAAAATATTTACTAAATTTGGGAGACTGATTTCTAGATATGTTCAAACAACAGAAGTTTACATGAATGTTGAATATCAATACAATATTTCTTTTTTTAATAGACATCACAACCTTCAGCTGCTGCTCAGGAGTCTTGCAATGTATGGCATGTGAACTTAGAAGCCATTCCAGAGTGGGTGAAATGCGTCATTGAGAAGGTAGATTTTTTTTCCTTACATCTTTATCATTCAAGCAAATGTGAAATTAGTAAGGGGAACAAAATTCAAGGGTACCTTTCTGACAAAGTCCATATATATTTCAGAGACCTTGTAATTGAGAGAATTTTTGTCAGTAGGTTTTATTATTACCATTCATAGAATCTTTATCCCCTTTTGATTTTATTTTTTTTAAATGTGTGTTCAAAACCTAAAATTGATAAATTCTGTTCCTGCCCATTTATAGATGAATGTATATATATTTGTCCAAATGACTGTTACAGGCAACACTGCATATCCTGACAATACTTAAACTGATGAATTATTCTTTAAGGCACTGAGAGATACCTGTAGATTAGCTGCCCTTGTGACATGGCATGGGTGACAAACATGAACGGCTACCATACAGCTGATACAAACAGTCCAGGAGATTCCTAAAATACCTTAATGATAACTTCTTGGTACAGATACTAAAGCTGATTAGAAATGTTGCCTTCCTGGATTTGTTGATTGTGAACATAGTGTCTTATGGGTGAAGTGGCAGTTGGTGGCAATCTTGACCATAGCAACCACAAAGTAGTCAAGTTTAAAATCTTTGGTAATAGTGCCACCAAAAGTGCCATCAAAACTTCAACCCTGGATATGGGGAGAGTAGAATTCAGGCTGCTCGAGTAGCTCATTATTAAGGTGCCCTGGGAACCTGCTTTTGAAAGCACTGGGCTCCATCAGTACTGGTCATATGTTAAGTACTACCTTGTAAGAGCACAGGAACAGGTAATTCTGAAATGTCAGAAGTCAGGCAGGCAGGGCAGAAGGTTGCCTTGTTTGAGCAGGGGTTTTCTTCTAGAGCTTAGGCAGAAAGTGTGTGGCCACTGGAAATAAGGTCAGGTGACATGGGAGGACTACAGAGATGCTGTTCACCATTGTAGGGAGAAAATTCATGCAGCCAAAGCTCAGAGATGAAGCTCGGCAGTACTGTGGGGGGAAATAAAAAGGTCTTTCTAAAATACGTTAACAGCAAAAGGACGACCAGAGAAAACATTGGTTCATTTCTTAATGGGGCAGTCACCTCATAAATAGGGACTTAGACAAAGCAGAGATATTTATTTCTGTTTACATGTGTTCATAGTGATAGGACAAGGGGGGATGATTTTAAATTAAGATGGGAGATTTAGGTTACATATTAGGAGAAAGTTTTTCACTCAGAGGGTGGTGAGGCACTGTAACAGGTTGCCCAGAGAGGTTGTGGATGCCCCATCCCTGGAGGTGTTCAAGACCAGGCTGAATGTGGCTCTGGGCAGCCTGGTCTGGTGGTTGGCAAACCTGCCTATGGAAGGGGGGTTGGAGTTAGATGATCTTTAAAGTCATTTTCAGCCTAGGCCGTTCTATGATTCTGTGATTTAGTGCCTTCCTTACCTCTGTCTTCAACACCAGTGGTGGGCTTTGAGACCCTCAGAGCCCTGAGTTAGAGGACTATGACTGTTGTAACAATAAACTCTCAGCCAGCCCCAAAATTGTGCAGGATTTGGTGCTCCAGCTGGGTGACTGTAAGTGTATGGGGCTTGATGGGACTCCTCCCGAGGTACTCAGAGAGATGACAGATGTCATTGTGAGACCTCTCTCACAACAGTCTCAGGAGTCTGGAGAGGTCCCAGTCAAATGAAACCTGGCAAACATTCCAATTTCAAGAAGGGTAAGAAAGAAAACCCTGGCCTGTCAGTGCCTGGTGAAATTGTGAAGATTATCCTGGGAGTTATTGAAAATCACCTGAAAGACAGCGCAGTCATTGGTTACAGTCAGAATGGGTTTATGAGCAGAAAGACTTGCTAAACAAACCTAATTTCTTCTTATTACAAGGTCATCCTGCTAGTTGACCAAGGGAAGCCAGTTAATGTAATATTTTAGCATTTCAGCAAAACTTTTTATACCGTCTTTCACAGCATCCTTCTGGACAAAATGTCCAGCATACGGCTAGACAAATTCATAGTACAATGGGTGAACAATTGTTTGAGGGTCATAGTAACATCAGGCTGGTGGCCAATCATTAGACGAGTTCTGCAGGCCTCCATTTAAGAGCCAGTTCTCTTCAGCATTTTCATAAATGACTTGGATACAGGACTTGAAAGCACACAAATTTTGCAGCCAACACTAAATTGGAAGGAGCTGTTGACTCCCTCAGCGGTAGAGAGGCATTGCAGAGAGATCTTGACAAATTAGAGGGTTGGGCAGTCATCAATAATATGAAGTTTAACAAGAGTGAGTGCTTGATTCTGCATCTGGGATGGGTCAACACTGCCTGGATGTGCATACAGACTGGGGGTCAAGGGGCTGGAGAACAACCTTGTGGGAAGGGATCGGAGCATTCTGTGTGATGGCAAGTTAAACTTGAGTCAGCAGTGAGCCCTGGCAGCCAAAAGGGCCAACTGTACCCTGGGGTGCATCAGACATGGCACTGCTAGGTGGTGGAGGGAAGGGATTGTCCTGTTCTGCTCTGCACTGGTGCAGACTCACCTCAAGTACTGCATGCAGTTTTAGGTGCCAGAATATAAGAAAGACATAAAACCATTATTTTCCGAATAATATTACAAATATAATGAAGGGTCTGGAGGAGAAGACATCTGAGTAGCAGCTGAGGTCCCTTAATTTCTTCAGCCAAGAGCAGAGCAGGCTGAGGGGAGGCCTCATGGCGGCCTGCAGCTCCCTCACGAGGGGAGCGGAGGGGCAGGCGCTGAGCTCAGTTCTCTGGGGACACCAACAGGACCCAAGGGAATGGCATGGAGCTGGGACAGGGGAGGATCAGGCTGGGTGTTAGGAAAAGGTTTTTCACCCAGAGGGTGGTTGGGCACTGGGACAGGCTCCCCAGGGCAGTGGTCATGGCACCAAGTTGCTGGAGTTCCAGAAGCATTTGGACAATGCTCTCAGACATGTGGTCTGATTTGGGCTTGTTCCTGTGTGGAGCCAGGAGCTGGAATCAATGATCCTTGTGGGTCCCTTCCAACTCAGCATATTCTATGATGATGTTGGCACATGGCTAGAAAATAGTTGCTTTCTTGCAGATTCAAACATCTGATGACAAGTTAGTGTCCCTGCTTTAACTGCCCATTTTAAATTACAAAGCATCTCACAACTCTCCTTACTGAAATTATTGCTTCTGTTGAGTGTATACTTTATTTCAGGGCTAGAAGTTAATGTTATGTCATGGATATAATAAGCAGCAACAGTGGTTAATGTTTGCCTTACAGATTTCCTCTGATTAGTGTTTGATTTTGAGAAGCAAATGCTCTTTGCATTGCTTTCAAATTAGGCTTCAGTGTCTAAGCTTTACTATATACTGTATACAGAAGAATATGCATATATACATATGTATATAAATGTACTTTATATTTTCTGTGAAGTGGTTGAAGTGGTCATTCAGTTGGAATTGATCTTTGTGGGTGTCTTTCAACTGTTCTGTTCTGTTTTATTCTGTTCTATTCTATACTGAAAATAACTTCTGATCTAAGTAAATCCATCCAACACAAAAAAAATATATATATGACTGTAAAACTAATCATTCAAAAATTAAGAAAATTTGTTTCATCTTGAAGAGAAAATAAATTAGGGGTGATGAGTTATTTTCGTGCTTTACAGTATTGCAGAATTTTGAATGTCTGATCATGAATACACAGTTTTTATAGTAGTTTGTTATATTATTTCAGTACAATTGGAGTTAATGTTGATATTAGCATATCTCTTTTCACCTTTAGCTGTAAATGCCCAGCCTAATGCATTTGAAAGCCTAAAAGGTCAAGTTGGAGACCTGTGAGATAAAAAACCTATAGGCAGTGACTGCTAAGAAAAGGCTTAGCTTTTTTTCAACACTGCAGAAGACCAATGCTCCTCTGGTGGCCGAGGCAATAATAGTACAATATTTGTACTGTTATAATATAAAGGGTACCAGTATTGTACTCTTTGAAAGCCTTCAGTGTCATAAGGTTTGTTGTTCATCCTTTCATGTCCTGGGAACTCTTTTCTCATTCACTTCTGACTTCTCTGGAAAGATGCTGCAGGTTTATGGATAAATTTGTGGCATTTTTAAACAATTTCGGCTTGTCCCCAGATCCTCCTGGGCTCTGAATAATTTTGTGATCATGTGTTATTTTCTCCTGTATGACTCCTGAATCAAAGGCTAAAACATTTTACATAAGCACAAAGTCTATTTGCAGTCTGTAACAGCCCACTGCTTCCCAGCCAGTTCTTTTTTGCCATCTGTCCCTGTTCTTAACCAATCTCATTGGGTTTCATGCACAAATTAGTGTATAGAGAATCTTCGATAATTATAAATACCTTGCTAGCGCTGTTAGTGACCTTTATTGACTTGCATTCTCTTTGCCCCGTTACTCATCACTTGGTTTAGCTTCTTTAGCTAACCCCTCCTAGTTTTTCCTCTTAATGCACACCATCATTAAATCTGTGTACCCTCAGCTTCTTTTCAGATCTTGCTGATTTTCCCGCTGCCACCGCCTCCACTAGTAGGCTGTTACTTCTTATCCTGAGTCAGTGCTTCCACACTCCCTTGCCAAGCTCATACTAAATCAATCCCAGACTTCCTTGTACTGCAGCTCATCTCCCGGTCTCTCTGCACATAGGGTGTAGCATTGTCCTTTTTCTTCCCTACAAACTCTTGCTTTCCCATTTTTGCTAGAATCACAGAACAGCTGAAGTTGGAAGGAACCTCAGGGTCCTTCTGGTCCAACCCTCCTGCTGAAGCAGGGTCACCCAGAGCAGGTTGCCCAGGACAATGTCCAGGCAACTTTTGAAGATCTCCAAGGAGGGAGACTCTGCAACATATCTGGGCAACCTGTGCCAGTACTCCATCACCTGCACAGTGAAGTGCTTCCTGATGTTCAGGAGGAACCTTTCGTGTTCCAGTTTACCAGACTGTTAGCCTTCTTCTCTAACCTTTGTGGATACTTTTTTCTCCCCTTTTGGCAATCTGGGTTATTATTCTGTAGTGGCTGAGTGCCTGCAATACCCACTAAAGACACTAAGTGCTTATTCCTGAATTTTAGTGCCTAGTCCAAAACATCTGAGAAACAGAGTGTGGGAGATTTAGAGTAAACCTCTGTGCCAGCTTAGTGTTTCTTAGGTAATGGCATAGACACAAATTTGTCAGCCTTGTAAACTAAGACTGTGTGTGTTTAAGGAGTTTTTGGGAATTTAAAAGTGTTTGGGGCATATGTAAACAGATTTTTTTTTTCTCTGAGTTAATAATATGTCCAGATTTAAACAGATTCTCATAAGTGCCATAAATGCACATCTTTGATACTTTGTGAAATTTTGAGTTTTTAACCCACAACACACATGTGAGCTTCTCAAAGAAGTGTTTCCAGAACTTTTTCTATTATTGCATGTGGAATATAATGCACACCAGCATTTTTGTGAAACTGCAAAAACGGTTTTACTGAAACTTTCCAGAGCATTCACTCAGACAAACATCAGTCATAGAATCATTTTCCCAAACTACCTTGCAAAGACATTTGCAACTGAAAGCAATGCTAGAAACGTTGGATAGCTTCTGTATTCATGCCTTAACCCCACATTGGGCACACTAGTGAGTAACGTGTGACTGGAGTTTATAATGTTTTTCCTATGGGCTGTGATCATGAGAACACTCGCATGACTTTGATCCTCAAAAAAGTTTCTCCTGAACAGATTAATTTATTTAGTAAAAACACTAATAGTTGTGCAAGTATGTAGGAGCTTATAGTTGTCTGATATGTATTTTATTTTCAAAGAGTGACTTTAGGATTGAAATGAGATTCATAAAAATGTAGATAATGTAAAGAAGTGTGTCCCCAATGATATTAAATGATATTAATGATATTAAAGATTTGTGATGTCATTTGCACACAGATTATGTTGTAATACTACATAAATCAAAATGCCAGTACCATTTCAAGTCTTTTGTGGGTAAGCAAAGTAAAAAGCTATATTCTCTTTGAGAAATCTCCTTCCACTGTACTTAGTATGCAAGAAATGTATTACCACTCAGAAAACTTAGCTGAGAAACTGTGCTTGCCAATTCCAGATTAACATGGTAAATTGATTTCACTATTTTAAAGGATCTAATGTTTTCATTGGCATTGCAGCATTATTCTATCAGTGGACAAATAATTAAAATATTTTAAAGCCTCTACAGTTTGAAATGTGTGTTAGTTCTAGATTTCTTAGATTTAGGATAGTTATCACTTACAACTAATTTTCACTTCATCAAGCAGAGTTTTCACTGGAACATTTTCTATGGTGGATTTTCTTTTTGCTCTGCAGTCTCTTTTTTGTGTTTGACAAACAAAAAACAAGCCCTTTTATTAAAGGAGAAAAGTAAATCTGGTAATGATTTCTTAATCATTGATTTATAATGAATGTGTTGGATGTCAGTTTGTTTTCTTTTTTTTGTTAATAGGCACAGTGGACAATTGGAAAACTGCATTGTCCGTTTTGTGAGGCCCGTTTAGGGGGCTTTAACTTTGTCTGCAACACAAAGTGTTCCTGTGGACAGTTAGTAAACATACATTTCTGCAAAAGTCGAACTGACTATCAGCCAGCTTTCTCTCTTAAATTGGCAAAATCATCAGGAAAACACTTACCTCTCTGCAAAATTAAGTCTGATTTTAGCACAGATACCCACCAAGAAGTGGTAACAGCAACTTTGGAAATCAAACCACAAAGGCTTTCATACATGGCCAGAAATAATAATACTGAAAGATTAACAGAAGCACTTTGCCTTGAAGCAAGATCTCCCAGATCAGAGATGAAAAGTAAAAAACTTGCCTTAAAGGCATTAAATCAAAAAGGAAATCTTTCTGCTTCCTGTCTTCTGAATGATGTATGCACTCTAAAACCTTTCCACAGAAGATCACGTAGTTGGGATTTAAATGTCAGCAAGAGACTTGTTTCTTCACCTTCATTTGAAACTTCCAGTACAGGAACTATTTACCATATGAAATGGTCGAATGGACAAAATGCAAATCCACCTGTTTACACACAAAGTGGCTTGCAGTTAGAGTCCAACAGTAGTGCTTTTCAGGAACAATATAGGTCAAATGCTGACAAACTACAGAAGAGGATTCGAGATACTTCCTTTACCACATTGGTACATAGAGGCATAGAGAGTGAATGTGATTTTGAAGCTGCTGGACAATCTTCTGGGAGTGCCATTGCTGACGGGTCACCTTTTGTGATGAACGTTTCTTCATCTGTGAGTGCTGTAGAAGAGGAACAATATATTGCACCTGTTGGTCTTGTGCAGCCTACAAACACTTCTGTCAACCAAAAACTGAGTAAGAGAGAAAGAAACAAGTTGAAAAGCTTAAGGAGAAAACAAAGGAGGCGAGAACAGTGGCTACAGAAGCAAGTAGGTGTTTAAAGTGAATTGTGCTACTTTTTTTCGTTTTGCCTGCTTTTATAACTTTTAGTTTTTGATACTGTCTCATAAAGTATTGCAACTTCTTCCTGCATGTAATTTTTCTAATTCAACCCATTTATTTATTTATTTATTTGTTTGTTTGTTTTTGCTGTATTAAAATCAGATCTTGGTAGATATACATAACTCATTTCTGTTGACCTTTTTGTTGTGATGTAACAACAAATCCAAAATGGAAGGTAAAATTTAATCAATGTGATTAAAGGAGGCCTAAATATACAAATCTTTTAAATCAGAAACAGTAGTATTTCAGAATTTCTTAGATATTAAGTAATGAGATTTGGGGTTATCTTTGCATTAAAAATATATATATATATATATATTTTTTTTTTTTAAAGATGTTTGCATTTACCATTTATTATAAAACAATTATTCTTTTCTTTGAGTAAAGAACTAATTGTTGCTGTTTACTATAGCTTTAGTAGCTAAATACTTTGTCTACAAATCTAGAAAAAATAATTACATATTTTTATAAAGCTTTTACACGTTTCAATTATACAGCTGTTTTCCCTCTTCGTTCCATTAAAGAAGAACAGAATTAAACAAAACTGATGGTCATGCAAATTTGGAAGGGTGAGGAGGGCAGAGACTGGGAGTATATCTTTACATGAATAATAGTTACAGTTTGCTCAGGAATTAATTAGAAAGGTTGATGATATGTATACCTTTAAAAGAAAATTCCTCCTCATATAATTCCTGCTATAAAATACTGTGTGGCTAGAGAGAGCAAACATGCTCACTCTCACCAGAGAAGTAATATCTACTCCAGAAATCGTTCCCACTTTAGGAAGATATGTCATTGTGAAGTGCAGTGACATGCAAATCTCCAGTAAGCCTTATTTCACAGATATATTTTATGTGATTGTTTTGCATTTGGTATCAGTAAAGTTTAATTTGATATTTATGCTTTTTTGAGAAACCCCAATCTTGTTTTAACAGACTATGCTTAGCTTAGGTATTAAACTGTTTTTGTTGGTTTACATTTAATAAATAGGATATCTAGGACCAATGGTTCATGTATGAATCTTACTTTAGTCATTAGTACATAAACGTTTTTCACCCTTAATATTCCACTTACCTCTTACAGTATGCTCAGACGTTGCATGACTTTGGGCTCTTTCCTACATACTGCCAGTAGAACCTTTAGAATGTAGTACGGAATAAAGGCGGAGCACTGAATTCAGGATCAAGAGATAGTTACCTGGAGGCTGTCTCTCTTAATTAAATTTAAGAATCAGCTTGAGAATGTGCTGGGTCTGGGGACATATCATAAGACTTTTTAGTATACCAGACTTTTTTTTTTTTTTTTTTTTTTGCCTTTGGGAAGGATTTTTGTTTAATTTAAAGAGAGGTTTTAATTGGCCTTGTCATATTTGGAAATCTGATTTTGTAAAATACCTCACTGATGCTGAGAATAAAGAACCTTTCCAAGACCTGTACGTTTTAATATTGAATGCCTATTTTCTACTAAGTTTAAAGATTATTAGATGTCAGCATCCTTAAAATGGCTTTAAAAATTCCAGGTCTATATTATTTTTCTTGAATGAAATAAGGGTGCAAAAGCCTGGCTTATATGAGCATTTGCGCAGTCATGTCATCTGCAGTCTCTCCAGATGCTACTTTCAAGAGTAAAATGTACAAATTTTCCTAATTTGCAGTAGCTGAAGAAAGAAACGATATACTTTCAAATGTTCTTCTTGTTAAACAATGCCTTATCTATTCCTCTACATCAGTTTGCTATATCAAACTTTTTAAAAATGAATATAGTTGTTAAATCCGGTGTGTCTAATCAGCAAGCACACAATTTACACATTCAGAATGTATTTAAGAGGTATGTGAAATAAATAATCAGGTTTAAATAGTAGTTTTAAGGGGTACTTATTTCAGTTTGGTTTCCCTGAAGGTCATTGATTTCTTTACTCGTGCTGAAAGTCTGTGACCTGGAAAGGAATATTAAAAAGAGCATAAAGACCCATACTTTTCAGACTGTCTGTCAACATGTGTGGCTAATGCAGTTGCACTTCCCATCACTGTAAATATCTTCCCACGAGAATGTGGACCAGAAAATCACATCCCTTCTACAGTCCAACAGTGTCACAGGATGTGATGCTACTTTGCCACAGACTACTTCCGGCTTTTCCAACTGAAAAGCAGTTTGAGACCTTTTCAGACTTTGGACTTGCTTTGCAAATGCAAAGCCCAGTTTATTTTGTAGCATGATAACTATCTGTCGAGTTGTTCTACTGTCTTTAAATAAGCTAAAATGCCTGTGAATGTTGTGTCATGGCAGAATGCTCACTGTAGTGAAGTTGAAGTATATAAGCTTAAAATTGTAAATAGGAACAGTTCTGTGAGCTCCTTGCTTGCATTTGCCCTTGCACTTATGCTGTCTCTGTGGAATAGGTGCAGGACTGAGATGAGATACCCTGCTAACAGCAGAGGGACCCAAGCTTCCTCTGACTGCTCTGCAAAAGAAAGCTCTTAAAGCCTGGAGAGGATACCTACGTTTTGTGTGCACATATGTGTGCATGCTTGTGTTTGTGGGGGATTTCTAGCTGTTGGGTATATTGGTAGGGTATAATAGTAAGTACCTAGGTCTAGGAATTGCTGGTGTTAATAAGCATTTTTGTATTTGCTGCTATAGCTAAGAAGATTTACATTACAAACTCTTTTGTGTACATCTTGTTACATTTGCATTATTTATTACTGTCTAAAGCTCATATGAATTTTCTGAAACATGAAAGGCAGAAATATAATTTATTGCTCCTCCTGTTTTGTTTCTGTTCATAATTATTTTACACACAGCAAGTCTACATAGCTAGCTTCAAAACTGGTATCCTCTTTGAAATCATCCTGATTGTTGTGGTTTCACCCCAGCAGACAGTTGAGTACCACATCTGCTTTCTCACTCTCCCCCGGTGGAATGGGGAAGAGAATCAGAAAGAGAAAAGTGCAGGAGCTCATGCATTGAGATACAGGCAGTTTCACAAGTAATGCAGACGAAGCAAAACAGGTGTTTAGCCCCTTCGAGGAAAGCAGGGTTCATCACAGGTAACAGTTTATTGGGAAGACAAACACCATCACAGAAGTCATCAAATGTCCCTCCCTTTCTCCTTCTTTACCCCATTTGTTACTGCTGATCACAGCACCACATGGTGTGGGACATCCCTTTGGCCATCCTGGGCTACTTTTCCCGGCTGTGTCCCCTCCCAGCTCCTGGGGCACCCCCAGCCTCCTTGCTGGCAGGGCAGCACGAGGAGATGAAATGTCCTGGGCTCTGTGCAAGCACGGCTTTGAAACAGCTAAAAACATTGGAGTGTTATCACCACTATTTTCATCAAAAATCCAAAACAGCATTGTGTAAGCCTCTACGAAGAAGATAACCCTGTCCCAGCCAAAACTGTGACACTGACCCATCCAAAAACATACTACTGGTCATCCGAACTGCATCGTGTGTCTCTTTCTCAAAGTCTCTTCTATCTTACCAGGCTTGTATTTCTTTACACTACATTAAATTACAGTTATTAATATCACATTTGCTGTGGAATAACTGCTTGTTATGGCTGTGATTGCACCATACAAAGATAACAAAAAATATAAAAGATAACAAAGGTGAAAAAGCATACTGGTTATAGATACCTGGTCAATTAGAGTAATTGCTAAGCCAAGTACAAGAAAGCTGCAGGCAAGTCAAGAAAAGTTCAGGCAGAGCAAGCCTCAGCCCTGAGGCCTTGCAGGTTAAGTGGAAAGCTGATGGTCAGTTTCTAGCAATGACAATACAGGGTTGTGTTACAGGGCTACATGGTTTTAAGCATAAGGCAGTATTTTTATTTAGGTAGGAAATTTTGGACCTGAGTAGCTTCTGAGCCAAAGCTTGTCTATCTTTGCTTTTGATTTGGTTGCAACTGTTATCTGGTGATTTTTGTAATTAGGAGTTTAATTCTGTCACAGATTATAAACCGGAGTAAGAAGGAGGTATTGACAATGTTGGATTCATGCCAAAATCTGTAACTTCCCTTCTTTAAATTGCAGATGTGCTCTCTGTGTAAAATTACTCATGGAGCTACTGGACAAACAGAATACATCAAGATTGTCTCAGTGTATCACTATGTATTCTAATTTTTTATGGTTATCTTGAAACTAGAATCTATAGAGTAGAATTTAGTGTAGGTGCACTGTTGTAATATAGCTTTACTGAAGGCCAAAGTAGTCATCTGTGTTGTATTTTCCTTCATTTAAGTGAAATATATATGATTAATCTGTTTGTCTATAAGATAGTTTCAGAATATACCAGTGCTGCAGATTAACCTCAGCACAGCGGAAGTCATAGATTCATAGAATCATTTTGTTTGGAAAAGACCTGTAAGATCACCTAGTCTGGCCTTTAACCTAGCACTGCCAAGTCCACAATTGAGCTGCTTTGTGTTAAATGCTCTTTTTTTTTTTTGGGGGGGGGGGGGGGTGGAGGGGAGGTGGTGGGGGTGTATCTGCTGCTTATTTTAGTTTTTCTAGAAGCCTACAGACAACTTAGATAATAACAATTCATGAGACTTGCTTTCCCTCGACTAAAAATGACAATGACTCTTTCATGGAGGTAAGTCATAGTGGTGCGCAGCTAGGTGCATGCCATAATTCCAGCGTGGATCTTTATTACACAGAGTGAAGAGCAGACTAAATTGCGCAGTTAAGTAAGATGACTCATGACAGATAAAAATCAAAGTTCAACAATGGTATGAACAAGAATATAGGAGTACTTTCATATTTATGAGATTTACTGTGGATTACCAGAAGGACCACATCACATGCACAGTAAGGACAGAGTTTAAGATTAGTTCTTATACTGGAAAATGATGAATTGTTACACAATTTTGTGTCCTAGACCTGTAATCCTTCACTTCTACAAATTGTTCTGCTAATGACTTTCTGACTATGCATTTGAGTCAGTTTTGTATTTCTAATTGGTTTTCATGTTACTAAACTCACTGAACACGTATAAATGGAGGCAAATTAAATAGAGGTTTGCATTTTTAAGTAGAGAGCAGGGCTTGAGTCTAGAAATGCAGAAATATTTTTCTTTCAGGAAAAAAGTTCCTCACATCTGGGAATATTAAATCTCCATACAGTTGGGTTTTTGTTTGTTTGTTTATTATTACTTGTTAGCTTGTTTTTAAAAGATCTAATCCTTCATGCTATGTAGTGGTCAAGGTATCAATGAATTTTTCTCATTCAAAACTCCTCTTCAGTTTTATGCTATCAAGCATCTAAGTGGGTTGTTTGTTCGCTTGTTTGTTTTGTTCTTGTTGTTGTTGTTTTTCTCATATCTCCATTTGGAAGAAAATAATGCTATCTGTTTTTTTCTGTAGTTTTTCAACTATTTTAGCTAAAACTGTAGGCATGCACTGAGGAGTCACTCTAAGCATCACAAAGACATCACACAAGTAGAACAGAGCAGAAAAGATTTAATACAACCTCACCATTTCTGAAATTGATAAGCTCTCAGTGATTTTATTAAGAAATAGAAGAATTAAAGTAAAAAATAGTGAAATTAATTGTTATATATAATACTGAAGAGATGTTTTTTATAAAAACATTTCATAAATAAATGTAAGGAAAGATTGCATCTACTGTTATAGTTGAAGAAGTTTCTAAATTTAGGTTTTTATTTTAGTTTTCTAAATTTTAAGTGTTTCACCTTCTATTTGATAATTAGGAGTTTAGATATATTGTTTCTAAAGACTGGAATACTGGAGTATCAACAATACAACCTTTAGACACAGTGGGCATGAAAAGCAGAAATGTTCTGGTTTAGTAATGATCTCACATTTTTGAAAATACTATTGGACAGAAAGAAACAAATTCATCATCATTAAGGAAGGCTTCCTCCCCGTAATCTTTAAAAAGAAATTCAGCATTTTGACAGAAGATTGATCAAATCTTAATCTTTTGTAGCTCAAAAAGTTGAAAAATTGTAAGTAAATTTATTTTCATAATATGTAAATCTCATTTTCTTCTACATATAGGGTGAGAAGAACTTTTACTAATCGATTTTGTAGGTGTGGAAAATCAAATAAGTATATGACATTATGAACACTTAGAGAAATAAACCGTTTGATTCTTCTCCCAACTTTTGAACGCCATTTTGCATTTTGATTGTGATTTAGACTTTTTGCTATGGTGCAGTGCTAATATAGACTCTGAAGCAAATTGCAAATAATTAGCAAACTTTGCATTAAAATATGATCTTAGCTAAGAGAGAGTATGAAGAAGCAACTGGTGAAGAATGATGATTTTCTAATTTAACCTCTTCCATAAATGTAAAATTTCTAATTTATAATAATTTCTAATCATTTGGTGAAAGCTGTATAGAAGATGAAAAAATATTAAAAAAAAAAAAAAAAAAAGCATTTCTGTGGACTTTTTTAAATTGTAAAATTAGAAGTAGATCCGAGTAGATCTGATTTAGAATACGTCAACTTCCATTTGCAGATTAAAATTAGTATATCTCAGGAAGAGGAGAGTTAAAAATACAGTGTGGTTCTGAAATGCATTTTACTGGAGAAATAAAACTCCAACTGCATACTTACTCCACTATCATTCTTGTCATGTTAATTTTCATACAAAGCAATCCATTAGCAAAGAACAAAAAAGACACAGAAAGCTATTGAATTCATAAGGATCAGAGCAAAAAAACACTCATTAAAATACTAAAAAGGGCATGACTGCAGCCATGGTGGGGGAAGAAAAAGTACGGCATAGTGAAAGAAAACATGCAATTTGAAGGATTACATTCAATGGATTCGCAGAATTGGCAGAAATAAATGATTTTGGAACATTCTGAATGTTTTCCAGTTGGAAGTAACAGAGGGTTTGTTGTAAATAATAATAATAATAATAATAAAATAAATAAAACAAAAAGGTGTTTAGAAAATAATATTAGACCTGAGATTCTGGAAAAAGGTAAAAACTGTGTGCCAACCATTCATATAACAGAACTTACATTCTTCATTTTGACATATTTCCTCAGTATGTTTTGTCCATTTAACATTGGAAAAGTAGGTTTCTGGAATAGGCAATAAAAAAATGTAGCATTGCATATTGGCAATTATATGTAATTCTTATTATTTTTTTTCCCTGTTTTTAAGTGGGTTCAGTGTTCAGTCTCACTTATTACAGGAAAAGTAATCACAGTGTGTGAAAATATACAGAGAGACTATTTGAAGATTAGATACAGGCAGACACAGTAATTGCTCTTGGCTGTATAATGACACATTAATTAAGTAGTGGTCCCTTTGAGGTGGGTCCAAAATCTAGATCGAAGTGAGAATGTTAATTTTGTTACAATAAAAAGAAATTCTCATCTTAGCATACTAGCAAAGTGAATATTGGATCTATGCATTAAAAGAAACAGTGAACAGAAACAGGTTTTTCCTGGTTGATCAAATCTCTTGTACAGAGAACTACTAAACTGAAAAGCAGAACACCATTTTTGTAGTCACTGTGATAATATGTTGTTTCCAGCACAGCAGACCAATCTGGTTTCTAACAGTAAACTGTTTTATGAGGATATAAATAATACATTTGAATTACTACTAGATGAATCTTTCTGGACTGAAATCTGTTAATCTATGGAATATATATCTGTATTCATGATGGTATTAACCGCTGTGTAGATGTCTGTCTTCAGTATTTCTTTTGTTCTAAAAATATTCTATTTATCTTTAGTTTAAATATAAATGTAACATTTACTGAAACTATTTTTATATAATTATATGAACAGAACTGAATTTTAGAGAGGTATGCTGGAAAGTACAATATGTGGTCTGTGACAGTGGGGAAAGAATATGATGGGGGTCACTGGGAGTAATGGTATTGTCACTACCCTATGCATAGCACGTAGTCTCACTTTTCAGTGGAGAGCTGATGTAGAAGGTGATTGCTCAAACAGTCTCATATGGGTTCGTAGTTGTTCTTCACTTTTTCTCCCATATCACTTGGTTTGTTCAGCCCAGAGCAGAGTAGGCTGAGTGGAGGCCTCATGGCAGCCTGCGGTTCCCTCACGAGGGGAGCGGAGGGGCAGGCGCTGAGCTCTGCTCTCTGGGGACAGCGACAGGACCCGAGGGAACGGCATGGAGCTGGGACAGGGGAGGGTCAGGCTGGGGGTTAGGGAATGGTTCTGCACCCAGAGGGCGGTCGGGCACTGGGACAGGCTCCCCATGGCAGTGGGCACAGCACTGAGCCTGCTGGAACTCCAGAAGCATTTGGACGATGCTCTCAGACATCTTGTTTGATTTTGGGGTATACCTGTGTGGAGGCAGAATTCAGACTCGGGGATCCTTGTGGGTACTTTCCAAGTCAGGATATTGTATGACTTTACCTCTTTTAAGCCTGTTTTGGGCAAGAGCAATGAAATGTATTACTGGATTTGATCTCTAGCAGCACGTTGTATGAGTTCTCTGTTTAACTTCATCTATACCACTTTTTCGTCACCTTCAGCTACAAAGACACGTTTTTCTCTTTTTTGCATTTGGAATCTCTACATATCCAGCATTCCAGTTAGATGGAGATTCAGAATATCCGTTTATCTGTCCCAGGTTTCTCTACCTAATCTTTTCCCTGGGCTCTTGACAGCATTTTGTCTCTTCTGCCCTTCCATGTGTTACCAAATCAAAAGGTTTGGGATCTTTGCAGTTCTTTTTATGAATTCTCATGTGCATTTTCTCATCGTATCTTCATTTCCTTATTTTCACCCTAAAACTTTTTTTTTTTCCTATTTATCTTCTATCAATCTTTTTCACTTTTCATATACAGCTGCACATGTCTTTTGAGAACAGACTTGCTATATTTTTGTATGCTATATGCTTTTTATCATCATTTACTGCAAGTTCAACTGTTCAAGTAATTCCTCATGAAAAGCAGGCAGAAAGTGAGATTCTGAGCACAACAGAAGGAAACATTTGGTAAACTTGTGAATGGACAGTGTAAGAAAAGTTTGTCAGTATTTTCCTAGCCAAATGGAATATGCACTAAACATGCTATGGAGTGGCCCATAGCTAAATTTCATGTGACCTTCTGCACTCCTGTGTGCCTCTGATATTAATATGTAGGGACCCTTTTCTATGGAAAGGAAACAGACCTGGCACAGATCAGGCACAACTCAGCTGGCTGGTGTGTAGTGAGAACTTCACTGACAAACTATGAATCTTGAGTCCAAGAGAGAAACTGTTTAGTCTAAGAGAGCAGGCAAAATACAAGTTTTGTTTTTTTTCTACAGTTGTCTTATCATGCTAGTGCTGTGTTGGATAGGACTGTAACTGGAGGTGAGAGAAGCATAACAAAAGGTGGTGGAGATGAAGTGCAAATGCACATCTTCTCTGCTTCTATTATGCAGTAGGATATTTCCATAGACACATAGAAGTGAAATGTAAATAGAAAATAGAGTCATAGAATCATTACGGTTGGAAAAGACCTTCAAGATCATCTGATCCAACCATCACCCTACTGCCAATGTCACCCACTAAACCATGTCCCAAAGCACCATGTCCAACCTTTCCTTAAACACCCCCAGGGACAGTGACTCCAGCAACTCTTTTGGCAACCCATTCCAATGCCTGACTGCTCTTTCTGAGAAGAAATGTCTCATAATTTACAATGTGAACCTTACCTCCCACAACTTGAAACCATTCCCTCTAGTCCTATCACCAGTTACCTATGAGAAGAGGATGACCTGCAGCTCCCCACACCTTCCTTTCAGGGAGCTCTAGAGAGCAATAAGGTCTCCCCTAAGCCTCCTCTTCTCCAGATTAAACAACCCCAGTGCCATCAGCCGCTCCCCACAGGACTTGTGTTCCAGGCCCTTCACCAGCTTCATAGCCCTTCTCTGGACACTCTCCAGGGCCTCGATGTCCTTCCTGTAGTGAGGGGCCCAAAGCTGAACACAGCACTCGAGGTGCGGCCTCACCAGAGCAGAGCACAGGGGGACGATCACCTCCCTGGTCCTGCTGGCTGCACCATTCCTGACACAAGCCAGGATGCTGTTGGCCTTCTCGGCCACCTGGGCACACTGACGGCTCATGTTCAGGTGAGCATCAGTCAGCACACCCAGATCCCTTTCCTCTGCACAGCTTTCCAGCCACTCTGCCCCAGGCCTGTAGCGCTGCATGGGGTTATTGTGACCAAAGTGCAGGATGCAGCACTGAGCCATGCTGAACCTCATCCCATTGGCCTCTGCCCATTGATCCGTTCTGTCCAGGTCCCTCTGCAGGGCCTTCCTACCCTCCAGCAGATCTACACTTCCCCACAACTTGGTGTCATCTACTAACTTACTGCAAAATGGAAACAAATGAGGCCTCTCAACTCATGCTTGTAATTTGAATGTTGAAGAAAGATGCAAAGAATTGGGGAGGCAGAGGAGGGCAGGATATGAGGAACACATAAAATGGGGAGCATATTTTATTCATTTGCCTTTGCATTTCTCTTTTTGAGAAGGAGTTAAGACATATAGTTAAAAAGCAAATTGCAGCAATTTCCAAGGTGTATCCAAGAACATCTTTTGTATTTTCGTATAATCTTAGGAGTTTCATTAAAGTACCTCTAATCCAGTGTAATGCTGTAATGTTGAACATTTTTTATTATTATTTCATGCCTAATTTATTCAGAGAAACATACATGGTGGCTTGTTAAAATATCATTTCAACGATGTTGAAATATTGTTTCAACAAAATTTTTTGCTGATCTAACTTTTTATCAATGCCAGTAGTTCACCTTTTCTCATTTAGATCCTACTGATGCAAGATGCAGCTTCTCTGACATGTTCTGCTAGAAACTTGCTAGCAGTTCAAGGTACTTGGTGCTTTATAGGATTGCCCCTTTGACAAGCTTACAAACTGAGCTAGATTTTTGGCACAAGACAAAGCAATAGGTATGACACTTGTACAATACTGAGTCATAAGCCTTTATGCAGGTCTCCTACTATTTACTTTGTTTAATCTGTTTTAAGAACACCAGCCTGTCAGAACAGCTGGATTGACATACTGGATAGGTGACTGAACCAGAATTTTTCAGGTTTTTTTCATGCTTTTCTTTTTCCAAGCATGAGCAGTAAGGAGTGTGTATGAATCACCATGTCAGTGATATACTATTGCCACATCATTTTATGAATGATTTTTTGGGCAATTTGCACAGTTTTATGTACAAAACACAAACAAAGAGCCACATGCCAGTACCGAGATATTCCAATATCTTATTACCTTTATTTTAAATGCTAGTGTGATTTGGCAACTTAGTGCTTAGTTGTTGCAATGGATGAAATGGAATTCCCCTATGATTCTGGACACAGCTGTCTACTTGTCTTGTCTTATCTGATTCTGCAGTGTCCCTATTCAGAGTGGAAAACAAAACAAAAAATGAGTGGTTCTTTGTTGATCTTTCTGCAGTGTCGGCTCACATTGGATTCAGTGGATTGCTACAGCCAACATAAGAGGACAGGTAGAACTGTGTGGTTAGAGGTAAAGAAATGGTATCCAGTAGGTCAGCTGAGCTATAGCGTGAAAACATGGCCTTATTAGTTTTGATAGCTACATGTAGTCTGACTGGATAAAACAGTACATCATAAACATAGTTACAATCAACTACTTGCTACCAGTATTTGTAAATCTGACCTGAAATTACAAGAGTTATATTTTGGTCATTTGATAACAGAAAAAAGTCCATTCATGTTGTAGAGGAATTCAGTTAGTGTCATTTTAGTTTTATCTTTAGGAGATATTTTATGCCATGTAGGAATCTCAAAAAAAGAAATATATGCTCTGAAAGTACAAATGTATTCTGGGAATACTAGCATGACTTCAGCTATTGCACTGCCTCATTAATTATGTTGCATAGTAGCATGCTGTAGTCTTGTATTATATGAAGCAGTAAGAATGTTTTTCCTGCTGTTTTTTTGTTTTTTTTTTTTTCCCCCTTAGGAATATCATATTTAAAAAAAAAATAAAATAAAATCATCCACTGCAGTACATATGTTGATAGATTAGTAAAAAGTATACAGCACTTGTTTCAATAGTGCAGCACAGTTTTCACTGAATATTGCTGTAGCAATAATGTCAAATTATAATGATGCCAAATATATGGATACCAATAATTACACAATTCAAAGTAAAAAGATTGCCAGTACATTAAGGCTAATTCTTGTGCTTGATTCATTCTCTCCATAAGGAGGACCTGGCTTAGTTTAGCTTCTTCATACTGCATTATATATTCCTTCCAAAGACTATAAAAATTATTTCATATTCTTTTTTTCAATAGTGTTTTCGAAAAGGCTGCTCTGTATCTAAACACTAGCTGTCATCACAGATGATTTGTATCCCACAAAATTCATTACTTCTTGAGGTACATAAGCATGCATTTGCTACTTACAAATTGGAAAAAAAAGGACTCAGCATTCTAGAAGGATAGTTATGAAGTTAAATGTAGAAATTTAACAGTGTACAATGTGCAGTCGTTCTAAATGTACAGTTAAGGAGACTAAGAGTGTAAGAACTGCAAAGAACTGCTATACCATTTACTTTTAATATTCCTAAATTCATACTAAATCATTTGGTTAGTAAACAACATCCTTTTAGTTCTGTAGCATTTCCGTAGAATTGATTTGCAGCATTTTTTAATGAAGGCTTTAGGAGGTAGAGTATCCTAACATCTTTATTTGTTTCAGAGAACTTTAGAAGTATTAGATACTTTTCACTGCAGGTAAAATCAATAATCCCTGCCTCAAGGGCATGCAGTTTACTTTCAGAAGTGATTCAGTGAAAGAGTCAGCTAGAAGGCTGAAGATCAGCTGAAGTAAGAAATGAAAATTGGAGAAATAAAATGAAATTCTCAGCAAAACCTAGCATATCAAGAAGCATATGACCAAATTAATTTAGTTAACAACATTATAAATAGTTTGTTTGCTTTTTTTTTTAGTTATTGTGGCTGAAGTAAGTGCTGTGGTGATTAATGGTTAGATAATTTGTGGAGGTTGCAGCGTTTTATAGTGTTTATAGACCTGTGGGTGAAAAAGGACATCCAATGTACAGGCTAGAAACACTGTCAAACCAGGTGTTGTGAGATAGAATACATGGGGTTAGGTATGCTAGGGGCAGTCAGAGCTTCCCCATGCCTTCAGATTTTCACAGAATCTGATGCAAAACTAAGCATGTCACTTTTTCCAGTATGGAGAAGTTAGCCTGTTCAGGAGCAAGCTGAATTTTGCAAGTGTTCCCCAGTTCATTTACTGTCCTTTCCTGTATCACAGGACAGTTAGCATGAATGCAGTGAGAGCTACATACAAGTTGATGTGTCTTTGCACTGTCAAGAATGTGCATGTGATAGAAACATCTAAGTTTCTTCATACATGTTTCTTCATCATACCTTCCTGATTCTGGGACTATTGAGCAGAAGTATTTGAGCTAACATTGCACAGAAGCATTTCTGGTATGCTATTTTTATTTCTTCGCACCATATGAAAGTGGTTAGACTGCAAGTGGTTAGACTGCTCATATGTCTAATTGGCCCTGAAAGCTTAAGATAACCTTTCATGTGATTATCGATATGTCCTATGAGACCTGCTAGATACAAATGAATGTGCAAAGAGTCAGTTGTCTTTGCATTGATGACAATTAATCACAACCCAGACAGACATTTCAGAAACAGATGGTTGCCAGTGCAGAATGCAAGATTAGCCCATATAAGAATGGCGGCAAATGGTGGCAAGTGATTTTCCGTTAGGTACATATATTTCCAGTGTTAGAATATTACAAAAGGTTAATTTTCATAGACTAGTTACATGTTTACTTTGCAAGGCATGTGGGTAATTCTTGTTTTCTTACATGACCATCTTCCCTAAAAGCAAAAAATTTACATGTAAATGTATATGTATGTATATGCATATACATGTTTATGCCTGTTACAATCCACAGATCATCACTGATATAACAGATCATAGTCTTATAAAGTATTTTTCTAAGTTGAGTTAAAAGCTTGTACATGTATTGATTGTGGTATTATGGAGCAGTCTGAATTATTAATTGAGTTTCATTTGGCAGGTAAAATAGTTCTTAATTGATTTTGTTATAAAAGGTGATATATGCTTTTACAGAGCTGTTATCTATGTTTTAAAGATATTAATGAATATTTAATGTTAAGTCTGAATAAATCAGTATGCTCGAAAACAGCATAATCTGAAACTCAAAATGCCTGCTTGACAAAAGGACAGTTGTCTGAAAACAGTCATAAAAATCAGAAGTAGTTAAGAGCTCTGGTTCAGGTAACGGAGTTGAGAACATGACGTGCATTGTTTTGATGCAGATTTTTGGGATAAGTAGATACAGACAAAGCTTTAACTAAGTGAAAAATAATGAACCTTTTTCAAGGTGGTAAAACAGATTCACAGTTTACAGCAGTTGTCTAGGAAAGCAATTTCTGTTGGTAAAGTACATTTCTCTTGCTGTACTGAAAACTGAGGTTAAAACAGGTCATGCTCAAACCTGGGAGAATAGAGGTAATTATTGTGTTCTCTGAAGACTCTTCCTGGATTTTTGACCAGAATATCTTGATGCCTTCTAAAATTGTTGCAATTTTAACAGAAATGTTAGGTTATAGTTAATTTAAAGATCATGTTAGCCTTTGGATCTTCAAAAGAATTGCAGCTCTATTACAAGGAATTATATTAAATTGCCATTCAAGCAATTATAATGTGTACAGCCACACGTTTTGTGAAACCAGTAGTTCAGGGTTATTTTCCACTAAAATGTTCAGGATCTTGATCTCAAATCTCCTTTGATACAACAAGTAAAGCACTAAATTGTGGTATTTGTGCTCTAAAAGGGTAATCTTCTGAAAGAAGAAAAATGAAACACTAGCATCTGCTTCAAGTTAGTGTGCGTGCCTTTCACTCTTCTACAAGATTGTCCTTTTGAAATACAAAGCAAGAAAATAGTGTCATTCAGAATGTCAGGTTATGTGGTTTTCTTGTAAACACAGAAAATTAAACACTGTTGAAATGAAAAATAAGAGTAAAGTCATCATGTATGCTACATAAACCTATTATCAAAGGCAATGTCTGAGGTCCTTCTAACCATTCTAACCTGTCTTTTCAGAGTATCATGCTTACCATGGCAGAGGTAGGAAAGAACCATTCTGCACAATTTACTTTTTATACCACTGGATTTTAGCTTTTGTTTGCATAAAATTCAGGCTCTTAGAAGGTCATGAAGCATTGCAAATTTTCCACAGCTAGAGATGATGTAGACAGAGTGTTTTGGCATTAAGTTCTCAGATGTTTGGTTGACACGCTGTGTTTGTATTCTCAGGAGTAAACCTAATCACTAGATTTGGTGCCAGGAAAAAAATTTCACACATGTTGAACTAGTGAATGCAGGTTTATATATAGATCTCTGGACAAGTTTATACATCAATACCATATCTGGTATTGATTTCCTTCCTTAGTTTGCTAGGTTGTTGGTTTTGCTTTTGCCTTTCAGTACAAATATAAACTTTGTCTCGGGATATTGGAATGTGGTCTAGGAAATGTGCATGTGAAGCGTGAAAGCCATGGTCCTGTGCTCTCTGCTTAGAGTTCGTTTCCCCCAGAGAATGCTAGTTTTGTCCTTCCTATAGGACAAAACAGAGCTTGGCTCTGGGTCAGAGAACCACAGTATGAAGATGCAATCAGGTCTTGGATGTTTCCTCTGTCAGTTCAAAGTCTCTGAAATGATATAAGGACTACAGATTCCACAGCATATCAGTGCAGTGATTTTTACAAAATCAAATTGTGAGTAGGTATTGCATAGCTAAGAGTAAGACATGAGCATATGAGATGCAAAACCTTAAATTATGTAAAGGAAGGCATATCTTTCTCTCCCATCCATATACTACCTTTCTTCCTGCAATTTGCTTTTTGTTTATTTACCTATAAATTAATTATTAATAATGATTAATGATTAATATATACATTCAGAATGTACCGCTCCTAAGCACTTGTTACATGAAGGTACCATAACATTTATACTTTTTAGAACTGGTAAATATAAGTAATATATTTGGTATTATCACAGAATCACAGAATTGTCTAGGTTGGAAGAGACCTCAAGATCATTGAGTCAAAAATTATTATATCTTGATTTTTCAAATTAAACTAATTTTGTGTATTTGCAATTAACTATCTTAATTGCTTTTTTTTTTTTTTTCAAATTTTTTCAGTGGTTTTTTTTTTTCTCTCATCTTTGGTTGGCAACTTTATGCAGTCATTATATGTTGATTACTTCTTTATAAAGTCTTATAGAGTGAGCTTGTGTGTTTTGAAATGGAAGCATGGGATGTATAAAGTGAGCTGCTATATGGACTTCATTTGTATGGCATTACCTAACAAACTAATATTCAGTTGCTGTATAGTTTTAACTACTCTGAATATATAAATATATAAATATATATATACATATATATATATATTGTAGAAATACTTGAAAATCAATAAAACATTCTTTATACTTAGGAGTTAACAAATACTGCTTTCTACCACTTAGGAAAATTACTTTTGTAGTATATAGTGTGTCACTTCTGGCAACCTTTCCCTGAATGGGAAAGTAGTTTAACTCCATAGTTTTCTGCTGCAGCTGTGCAAAGGTACTACAAAAGAATTATTTTCACAGTTTCTTGTAGTTTTTAAAGGTGGATGATTATGTTTATGAGATACTGAATTAAGAACAGCATTTGAGGGGGGGGGGCTTACGGTAATATTTTGCATAAAACTTACAATTATTTAATCTTAGGATTTGTTTGGGTCTCTTACAAGACCTTTTGAAATAATATTTTAAAATAATTTGTCTGTAATATTAAGTGGTCTCTTCTGGTATTTAAAAACAGCCAATGAAGCTTGTAATGTGTGTATAGTAATGTAAGGTTCAGTGTGGGAAAGTGGCATTTATAGTGCTTTCTTATCTTCTCATCTTCTGTATGATTATCCCCCACAATTATGTAACAGGTGCCATGTTTTTGTTGTATTTTATATATGTATATATAGATAGACACATATATTTTAATATATTTTTTATGATCTTTAGGCGTTCCTGATTCTGACAGGGTACTGCCATTGGAAGAATATTTACTTGGTAATACCTGCTTAGTACCTTCAGGGCTATATTGGGCTGACCCTGGTCAATAGCCAAACACCTACCTAGCCTTTCTCTCACTCCCCTCTCCCCACTCCGGGGAGAAAATACAAGGAAGTCAAAAAGACTTATGGAACCAGATAATGCCAAATTAATTAAGGAAATAAAAGCTGCAAATGTAAGCAAAGCAGAAGAGGAATTCACTCACTAACTCTGATCATCAGACAGATGTCCATCTGCTGCCTGGAAAACAGGGTCTCAGCACTTGTAATGGTTGCTGGCAAAAACAAATGCCAGAACTATGCATGTCACTACTTCCTCACCTAACCCTGAGCTATTGTTACTAAGGGTAATGTCTTGTAATGTGGAATATACCTTTGGTCAGTATGGATCATCTCTTTTGGCTACATCTTCTCCCAGGATCAGGCCCATACCAAACCTAAATGAGGTGGAGAGGAAAGAGGGAGTTCATTTTTTCTCTAATTGGTAGTTTGATGCACATTTGTGCTTTTCTCTGCATTTTCTTCCCAGCAGCAACTCCAATTGAGATCTGAGTCTGTTACATTACCATTTCATACCCCATACCTCAGTCATTAAGTGACTTAAGTTGACATTGATGGACTTCAGAGCTAATACTGCAGTCAGGCTTAAGAGGGGCAGAGTTCGCATCACTGAATTTTTCTTTCAGGTTGTCTCCACCAGTTAAATTTTATTATTTTTGAAGGTTTTTCTGCAGAACGAGGGTAAGAACTACTTTTTAGTAACAAAACACTGGGTGCTAGAGGATTTCAGTTTGTCATGTGCAGCCTAAGTATTCATGCTCATTGTACCCTTCACAAAGGCTTTGTGTTGGATCTTCTGCTGGAGGGCTTTTAAGAACCCGAAATAAAGTACCAGCCTCTGACTGAATTCACTGTAAAATGTAGCTTACCATATTTTATTCTTTTAAGATAGCCAGGTCTTTGAATAATATCAAAGTGAGCTTCATTGCCCTGTTTTTTGCCTGAGGAACTCACATAAATAATCCATCTAAAAATGATCACAGTTTATCAGCCACAAACTTACATTAAGGAGGCAACCAACCTATCACAATCAAACTAAATGGCATTGGTTTACTTTGTGTGCTTTGCTGTACTGGGTCTTTTGTCTTTGACTGTTGCATTCCCTTATCAGGAAAGATTTTTTCCATTCTACTAAACTAGGTCACAAGATGCTGCCTGCATTAAGGACATAAGTCAAATTATTCTGTAAAAAATAAAATAATAATAAAAAAATATGTATCAAATCTAGGAGGGTTAAGAAATGTTTAAAATATTTAAAATATGCTAAACTAAAGAAGGGTTCACTTTATGCGTTAACCTCAGCATCAAAGAGTGATTTTTCCCAGCAAAGGACGTCCTGTCTCATTCAGCTACCAAGACTCTGAACACATCTATTCATCAAAAATTAAATTAAAAAAAAAAAAAAAAAAAGCAAATATACCTCAGGCAGGAGCCTGGTATTTCTATTTAAGTGAAAGCCTTGCTTCTGAAGTTGAATGCCTCTTTTGGTCACCAGAGAGTTCTCTTTCATTGCTGATTTTTGGGGTCTTACGTGGGGAAGGGTGAGGTGGGTCCCAGTGTGCTGTGTCACAGCAGTCATACCCAAAACAACTGTGATATATCCTGGGACACTGCTCAGTGCTCTTATTTAGCTAAAATAAAAAAGTTTGCAAGACCTCGCTTGAGAGTCCTGACTAATGTGGATGCTCTTATGTGAGATCTGTCTTCTGCTGAAGTTTAATAAGATTATGTTTCTCTTTTCTCCCCACTGGTTTACAAGATGCAAGGTAGGTAATAGAGTCACTTCTTCATTTCAGATAATTAAAAATAAAACCATCTTTAGCTAATGTCAATACTAGTGGGCAGTATTAGATTATCACATTCAAATTTGAAATCTATTGAATTTTTTCAAAAAGGATTATGTGTATTCTGATTTCAAACTAAAATACAGTGCCTTGCAAAACAAAAAAAATAAAATAAATAAAATCATTTTGTGTAATTTATAGCAATGATTCATAAGTAACCCTTTCTGATGTTTCTTTTTTTCCTTGAGCATATTTTGAAATGTTCTTCTAATAAAAATATTGTAAGCTCTGTTTTCTATTTTGTTTGCTTATATTTCTACAAATTTCCAAATTCTCTTTTACCTTCTTAGTATTAGTCTGGCAAGAACTTTTAGGCTGGCAGCACTGAATTTTTGAGATGCCTTGCCTACTAATGATGAATTGTTTTGTATATTGTCTACCATAGTCAGATCTGTCTATTTATTTTGTCATATATCTAAGCTGAGTCAAATATGTGAATTGTAGGGCAATGTGTAAATCCAAACATCTTGAGACTCTTACCGAATGTATATTTGGGAGGGTTGCTGCATGACAATTTAAGCTTTTTAGATAAGGTGTGCTGGTGCTGAGATAACTTCAAAAGCTTGTGATCCGTTTTAGATGAAAGAAAATGGTCATGTTTAATGTGTGTTTTTTTTTTTCCTGGACTACTTTCTGCAAAATTGCAGTCCTTAAACAAGAGTCTTAGCCTGCATCTAATGATCACAAATAATTTTTTACATTAAAATTCTGCTTTTTCAAAAGATCACTAATTGCTAAGACTTGCTGTATGCCTCTGTTTATATCATAATTTTTTGATTTGCAACCTATATATTTATAAATACACATTATGGTACTAGTTCCAAATTTATGCAAACTATACTGCTGCAATAAACTCATGGTAATGTCATCTTAACTAATGCAGCAGAATAAAATCCTAGACCTGTCAAGGTGACTTTAATGGACATTGGTTTCACCCTATTGGCACCAAAGTGCCAAAAGTGTCATGGCTTTAAAATGCATTGTTATAGTTACAGAAGAGCTTGTTTGATGTTTGGTGGAGTTAAATCATTTTGTCTCCAGTAGTCTCAATCTAAATTGCATTTCAGTTTTCCAATAAAAAAAAATATTTATTTTTTCTGTTCTAATAAATTATTTCATTCATATCCTCTTGGGCTCTGAAATATAGGCAATTAGTAAAAAATCCCAATGGACATTGTATCTGCTTCTTAACTATGAAAATATTCATTTGTAACATGGCTCTAAAATGGTTTCTTCCTATGAGAGATTGTCTGAGTATGATTTTTTTAATATTCCTGAAAAAGTGCTTTTTGACCAGTAGATTCCCAGTAAATTCATTAACAAAAACTAATAAAACAAAGCAAACAAACAAAAAATAATAAAAGTGTGAAATGAATGTCAGCAGTAGAGTGAATTGTATCCCTTTCTCAGGCAGCATCTCGTCATTGCCTGTTGTCTGCAGTAATGCAGGTTAAATTTTCATGAAAGAACAGGAGTAATTTTAAATTATTATTGAAACACCTTATAGCATCTTTCTCTGTTTCTTTGGTACACATACTTTTCTGTACTTTCACAACATTTTCAGCATTTTCCTATGATCGTTTTACCAGTATAGAAAGTCAGAGCAAATTCCCACTGCTGAGTGTCTCCTGCATCTTTAGGTATGGTGACTTCACAAGAAGCCAAGGTATAAGAGCAACTGACAGTAATTATTTTTTAAGTTGGTGTCAGAGTTCTTGATCAGGGCAGTTACAGTCACCATTGCACTTGACTTTAGCCCCCATTGAATCATAGAAGCTGTCCAGTTAAAATAGATTTCATGAAATTTCTAGGCCCACTGAAGCTGAATTGGTATAAAAAAGAGTAGGGATATTATGCCTACTTACTCAACTTTTCTACTGTTGAGAAATATCTACAAAATTTGAAAGAAACTTTCTGTAGCAGTTTGCTTTCTGTGGTGATTAAGCATGAATACAGTCTTCTATGCTAAATTCCTGTTCACCTACATAAGAAAAGCTTTTTCCGTATTATGAAGTTTTTGAAAAAAGTTAATGGAGCTACCATAAGCAAATGTCATTGATGATGACTGCAATTCACAATGGAGTATAGTGTAGATACACACAAGTTATCTGTGGAACAGCAATTATTCTAGCCATACTAGTACTGCCTTTTGCCCACACTAATTATCCCCATTGAGAGGAAAAGTTCATTAGCTTGTACACAGCAGTGTGCTAACATGGATTACTGCTTTGGGCTCCTTAATTACCATTTCCATATGGAAGACCAAATTAGGGCACTCTGCAGTGGAAAGAAACTTGACTTTTCTGTTTTCTGTTTGTTTTGTTGTTTGTTTTTTTTTGTTGTTGTTTGTTTGTTTGTCTGTTTTAATGAGCTTTGAGAGGGTGAGGGAAGGTGGAAAGGGTGTTATATTTAGCAATAGCTACCACAAAAGTTTTTGTTTGTTTTTCCCAAAGTTAATTCCATTTTTTTAACTTAGTTTGTGTGTGGCTGCTAGTTTCATTTGACTAACAAATTCTGTAGATTCTAGCTAACTGGTTAACTGAATATCCAGATTATTTACTTTAATTCTCTGTCTGTGACAGCCAAAAATACAAGCATTGTTTTTAAATTCTGTTTATTACTACTTTGTATCAGCTGTATTTTCTTTCATTACACTATCAAAAGAGTAACTTACAGGTGAAAGTGAGAACGTGGAGCATTTCTGTATAGAAAACATACATTGCTGTTTTATATTTTGCTAATAATGGAAAGATATATTCCAGGTTAGTGTACAGTATGAGTGTAAATGTTACAGGAAGGACAGAAAATACATCTGATTGAAAGAACACACATGGTTGCAGAATCGTAACCTAACACTATTCTCACCTCAAAAATAAACATTTCTTACCACTGTCCTATGCAGCTGATCAGAATACAAGTTAGTGTTGTTCAGACAAAAAGACCACCAGAAAAGTAATTTTGTTGAGCATTGCAATAGCAGTGGTCATTGGTGACTTTTCCCCCTCTGAAAAGACATGTCTTTGTGTATCCCATCCGCTCTGAAGACAGAGACTTGGGAGCATGTCTCCCAATGGCTTCTTCCATATCCTGTGACTCAGGGAAAAAGAATTATGTTTGGTCAATGGAATTGTGGATGTGGCTCTTGTCAGGACTGAAACTGATGTTAAAAGAGATGTATCACACCTGAGTGTCCAAGATCTCCTAAGAGAGAGGTCTCATTCTACCTCCTAAATACTGCCTGTCAGTGCATCCCTGAAAAGTTGAGCCAAGGCAGGTTTTCATGTTTCTTCATCCATCTGGTTCTTTGAAAGGCTTTTTCTGCCATGTCTGTGTCATATTCAGTCCCATGTTTCCTTTATGCTAAATCAAGAGAAATGTTGATTTAAAATAATAATAATAATTCCTGTGCAACTGTAGTCAAGTGCTTGTTTCCTTTGCTAATAAAATTTCATTAGCCATGCAAGGAAAAAAAAAAGAAAGAAAAAAAAAAAAAAAGTCTTCCAGCATTGTTGTTCTTTTGCATTTTTTAATCACAGGGCCCAGTCTTGTAGCTATGTGTTGTTTAAACAGAAACTTAAGGCATGACAATTAGCAGAGTAGCATATGTATCATAAATAAAACTGCACATAACATCTTTTTGCCAATTACGTAAGTGACACATATTATGCCTAGCCCACTGCAGAGAGGTGAAGAGATCTCTACAAGAGAGGTGGACAGCTGGCAGCGCTTGTTATAAGATCTTGTCATCAGTATACTTCTTAAAATTCAGAAAGCTACTATTTGTGGACTAGCTAGACCTTTTGTATAGTTTATATTTTAAAGAATTTATGGCAAAGGATATGGTGTTTGAGAAATGATGGCCATAGGTAAACGATTCTGATTTTTAATTTTTTTTTATCTGTAGGCTGTCATATAGTTATCAACCACTTTGAGGTTGCTAGTAGTACTTTCATTTTGCTACTAATCCTATTTATAGTCAGTTATACACTTTAGCACAGTAACTCTTAAATCCTTCTGTTGATGAGTATGTTGCACCAACATTAATAGTGAAATAGCAGATGTTCAGCTCCATTTTTCTGTTTCATCATTCTGTCACTCAAAAGCAGAGCTTTCAGTTCTGAGATTTTTCTCTGGAGGGGGGTTGAGAAGGCGGATCTTCATATTTGGTTTCTGAGAAGCTTTGTGAGAGACATCACTAGAAGAAAAATCTGCAATGTTAAATCACAGCAAAGAGAAAAGATTGAAATTGTTACGATGTGTTATTCAGTCCCCTCAAGGCTTTTGAAGGAAGGCTTACAAGAAGAGTTGTCACCCTAAAATATAAAATGTTCTTATCATCATTATAAATAACTTATGGGGAGAATGAAGGAGGATGTAACATGCTGATTATACAACACAGATAATTCACCTTTACATAAAATAAAGTATGAATGTTGTAATAGCTCTACAAGAAGTGTAGTTTGCTCTGTATGGAACTGTGTATTAAATTACTAATTATTACAAAAAATGTGCATGCAAAATACAAGATTTTCCACTTATACTGAGAAATTAAAATAGGCAATAATTTCTGTTCTGTTTATCAGACAGAAAAGATTTGGATAACAGCTGTTTAAATAGAGTATCTGGAAAGAGGATTTATTTAAGTACCAACATACTGACAACTGACCCCTTTGAAGATATCCATGTTCAGCATTTTCAAACTGGGACATTTAATGGTTAAACAAGCTTTTGCACAGTTTGGGTGACTTTGGATATGACTGAATAAAATTCCAAGGAATAAATACAGTGCTTATTGCTGACAGCTGCCATCACAGAGCCATAATTTACATTTTCTGATCATACACTATAAAAAAATCAGTTGAGATTGGTTAATCAAACTGAATAACTAGATCTCAATTTTTCTGAAAAGAAATATGTGGAATATTTGAATTGCATTTTGCTACTGCAGATCAAGCTAGATTTATATTTTTTTTTTAAGAACAGGACCAAATTTCAGTGTCACTCAGAAGGATGCTTGAAAAGAAAAAACAAAAGGGACTTTTTTTCAATTGATACATGAAGATATCTAAAACACTTTTATATTTTTGGTGGTTTATTGTCTTCATTTTGCATTGAAAAGTCTACTTCAGATGGACTATAATCTTCAAATTTTACTGAGTCAGAATAGCAAAAATACAAGTAAATAACTAAAAACTGTTTACAGGTATGTTTGGCCTTTTTACAGGTATGTTTGTTGGTTTTGAGTCCTAGTATCTTAAATCTAAATCACTATGCTTTTCAAAGTATCATTTACAACTGAAAATCTCATGAAGACAATACAAGGTCTGCCGGAATTCATAGAGATTTGACCTTGTATATTGGTACTAACGGAGTATCTACCTTAAATTTCCTGATGTTGTTGAAGTAAAAACATATTTTTTATATTTCAGTTATTTGTTTGTTTGCATTTTAAGGAAAAACTCTTTTGATTTTGTCAATTCATTCCTGAACTATGTGAGAAGTGAATTTAAAGATTCAAGGCTACTGAATTAGGATTATTCAGTAGTGATCTTACAGTGCATAAAGTGATGAAAGATGATTAAATTTCACCTGTTTCTTAAATATAGTCGTATTCAAAATGTTTCACTTGCCTTTACTTTTCTTCAGTTAGAGGGGATGTTTTACTTTAAATGCTGTTTGCAGATGGAATCTGTTTATGTAATAAATAATTAAATTCAGTTTAAGAAACTCGGGCAAGACACTTTAAATAGGTGGCCTGATTGTTCTAAGCAAAATGATCACCAGTTCCTCCATCCAGGTAAGGAAACATTTGAAAACTGGAACAGTCATTTAATTGTCTAAATATAGATATAGGTTCCTAATTTTAAGATGACATATTTTAAATCTATTCATCTCACTTAGTAAATCTTTCTTTTACTGTAATATGTCATAAGCTATGCCTTGACTGTGGAAACCAAAGGTACTAGCAGATTCATAAATCTAGGTTTCCTGTTTGTATCTTGATTTTGGGGTGAGGGGCAGATGTATCCCAGCCCAATGGAAAGGACACCCTGGGCTACCAGTCCAGTTGGAAGCATGTCACATTCAACAGGTGCCTAGCTGGTTATGGTTGGGGCATACCATAATCCACATCCAAGTAAATGCAAGCAGAGGCACAGATTAATATATATTGGTTAAATTTCTGTTTCAAGTCAGTGTTGTGATGGTTCTTACCTAAATTACTTTCTATCTGATGAATTGTATGCAAGAACTTTCTCACTGGTCTGTGTTGGAAGTCTGTGTTATCATTGTAACAATAAAATTAGAGACACAGCAATTAATGACTGAAGGTCATGCTGATGTAAAAGAATTAAAAGACTGTAGAATTTGTGTAAAATTTATTTAAAGTAATTCCTTAAAAGAGCTTTTGATGAGAATTAAGTTTATCAAACCCATCTTTCTGTCCAAAACATCAGTAAGCCTTCTATATCCATGTCATATTTATTCATATATATGCATTGTATAATGTATATTATGTATTCTATATATCATGTAATATATATCATTATATAATATATTCATATGTATGTGAACATCATATATAACCAAGCCAGAAAATCTGTGTAGCTTTCATTGTGTTGTTATTTTGCTAGCTGTTTGTGGACAACTGCAGTTGCTGTAGATTATATAAGCAGTAAAATAGATAGTTTACATAAAGAGAGACTATAGGCTGTAGAGAACTACATAGGCCACTTGGAGCTGACAAATCCCATGAACAGTGAAACATTAGTACGAAACTAAAATCTATCAGCTGATGTTGTTTTTTATAAAGTTGTGTCCCAGAAGTGGAGATACATTGGAGATAAAAACAGCTTGTAAATGCTGTTCAGAACAGAAGAGGAACTCTGTATCCAGACAGATCTCTTTCCATGTTGTCTTCTCCATGTTCTGCCATACAGTGCTGGAGAAGAGACCTATTTTAATGACAGCAATAGGAGTTGTGCAGAAAAGGGCATTTTGTACACTCTCTATTAACAGGGATTGTGTCATGCTTCACTATAAATTGCTTTAGATTTATGCTGAAGAAGAATTTCAGATGGATTGTTTGATATACAATGACTATATTTATTCAAAGCTGTCAAAATATAGCAGCACTGCTCCGGACATCCCTTTATAGGCATTTTGTTAAGAGCATGTTCCCTGAAAGGGTAGTACTATATGCATTCCCACAAAGCCTAGAATAAAAATGGAAAAATAAACACATACAATTGTCTGTTATTTCAGTGCTGCAAATTTGTTAAAAGAACAGTTTTTACAGGAGTAACATTAATACATGTATATCAACAAAAACAATTTATTGATTTTCTAGTTCTTTATAGATGTGAATTAACAGGACTCTCTTTTTACCATGTTTCAGAACAAACACTACTAGCAGACAAGAACTTTTCAGATGTAAATAGTGATTGCTTTGATCTAGCAGAAGGCAGTCTTACAGCCTTTTTACTGTTTCAGGTCTAAAATTTAACCTCTCAGCAAAAATACATCTGTAAACCTCAACAGTAGGTTTAGTACATGTGTCACTGCCAGTTCTGTATTGTTTTAATTTTCAAAGTGCAAAGGGATTCTGTAAAAGTTAAAAAAAAAAAAAAAAGTCTGTATTTTCTCTGCATGGAATTCGTACCAGAAGGTCCAGCCCAACCTTTTATCTGTAATTTATTCATTGCATCAAGGCTCTAGGAAATTCACAGAATCTTTTGCAGACCTCTGGGAATTAATTTTCCCCCTTATTGTTTGAAATACTGGCTGTTATAATGATGAATTATTATTAAAATTTGCTTTATTGTTAGGTGTAGCCTAACTAATAGCTGTGCCTGGATGTTCTCTGCATATTAATTTTTGCTGTGAAGCTTCGTTTGCCAATTTATCTGTAATGCCTACATTATTCTCTTTACTTAAATGCCTGAATCGGTAATGTGTATTTCATTAGATGCAAAATGAAAGTAAAAATTAAGATAGACTTGTAACATGACACATTTCTTCTCTACTTCTCAGGGGTGAGTGTAAATATTCTAGCATTAAAGTGATTGTCATTCAAGTACTTTGAGTAATATTTATTCCTGTGGCCTATCTCTGAATTCATCTTGGAAATTAAATTATTTTAGTAGAAAAAAATCTTTTTGAATGAAGTAGTTGCTATCATCTTCAAGAGATCTTCATAAAAGCTGTGTTTGCAGGTGTTCCTTTAACAATAAATGTGATTCTCCTAGGAGAAATTTCCAAGACAGTAATAATATCTAGAGCTGCCAATGTAGATGTATATTCCAAAAGCTTAACAGCTCAATTATTCCATAAAAAGAACTGTAAAGATCATCCAAGCTGCTTAATAAAAGATGTGTAAACGATTTCAAATCCATCATAACAGGCAACTGAAATATATATAATGCTTGGCAAAATGGCGAGATATATACTATATCTATGCACAGTATCTAGCACAAGGGTTATTCTGTACTGTGCAGCTTGTTGCAACCTGATCAAAACAGTAGGAATCAGTAATACATTAAAATATTCATTACTAGTTTTGTGAGGTGTTTGGGGGAATAAAAAGTGAAGACGTGTCCTTTTCTTCTCCTTTACCTATATTTGTGAGTGGTTTTTTTGTTTGTTTTTTGTTTTTGTTTTCACTTTTTCCACAAATAATCCTCTATCTCCTGATATTAATAAGACTAACACTCTGCTGAATTGAAAATATTTCAATGAGACAAACTGGTTAACTTTTCATGTATCAAGCCATTTTATAAATTTATTACTCTTAATATAATCTAGTCATGTCCTCAGATTGTCTTTTACTTAGAAGAAATCACATTCATGTTCATTTGACTAACATTACATAATGTTTGTCATTAAGAAGCTACTTGAAGTTATTATGGTTCTGTAACTCTAAAGAGATTTCTAACATGAAGTTTTTTAAAAGGTCTAAATAATGTTCATTAATTACTTTGGTAGAAAGAGTAAGACTTAATGACATGTATAAAAAAGGACATGGTTCCTTGAACAATCAAAATAGATAAATACACCCTCTAAAACTTCAAATTTATTCTGGGTCAGGTATGGATTTTTTGCTGTAGTTGTTTTTGTTTGTTTAGTTGGTTGGTTTTGTTTGTGGTCTTTTTCCTAATAGTTCTAGGTCTATGAAAATCAGATAGAATTACACAACCATAGAAACACTCAGGTTGGAAGGGACCTTATTATCCATTTCCAACCCCTCTGCCATGGGTAGGGATGCCACCTACTAGACCAGGTTGTCCAAGGCCTCATCCAACCAGGTTTTGAACAACTCCAGGGATGGGGCATCCACAACATCTCTGGGCAACCTAGTACTTCACCACCGTGTGAGTGAAGAATTTCCCCCTAACCTCTAATCCAAATCTCTCCTCTTTTAGTTTAAAACCAGTCCCCCTTGTCCTGTCATTATCTGCTCGAGCAAAATGTTGCTCTCCATCTTTTTTATAAGAACCCTTTAAGCACAGAAAAGCTGCAATGAGGTCCCCCCAGAACCCTCTTTTCTTGAGGCTGAACAGTCCCAGCTCTCTCAGCTTTTCTTCATAGGAGAGGTGCTCCAGCCCTCTGATCATCTTTGTGGTCCTCCTCTGGACCTGTTCTAAATGATCAACATCCTTCAAGATATTGCCATATCACCTTGATATTTCTTGAGGATAACTGCTTCTCCAGAGTAGAAAAATGCAGACTGAACTTACTTAGACTGCAGTAAATGGGCTTGATGTTCCTTAGAGTGCTAGCATTATCTCTTAGTTAACTTCTGAATGCAGCTGGACTGTAGTTCATCCACTGAAAAACAGCCTCTTGGAAGCTTTGCATTCAGTATGTCTTATACTTATTCCATCAATTTATAGGCCATGGGTTTAGCTATTTTGGAAAATTTAGCTTAGCTATTTTATTCTAGAAGAGGTCTCAGTAACATCCTGTACTAAATTTCAAGAGAGCCTTTAAAATCAACTTGTGTAAGGAATAAGAAGACACTCCCTTTGGGTAGGTACAAGCTATTTTCTTCAAATAGTTTTCTATATGCACATTTATCCTGCGAGTATGAAGGCATCCTGATATTCAATAAATATTGAAGAATTTTCATAAATCATGGTTTGAGTTGGAAGGGACCTTAAAGATTGTCTGGTTCCAACCCTACTGCTAGTAGGGACTGCCAGTGCCTCACCATCCTCCAAGTAATTAATATTAATAATACTTAATATGCTCCTTCTCTTATCTCTACACTCCCTGATAAAGAGTCCCTCTCCTACTTTCCTGTAGGTCTACTTTAGGTACTGGAAGGCCACTATATGATCTCTCCAGAGGAGCCTTCTCTTCTCCAGGCTGAACAAACCCAACACCTTCAGCCTATCTTCATAGGAGAGATGATCCAGCCCCTTGATCATCTTTGTGGCCCTCCTCAGGCCTCAGTTTAATAGTTCCACCTCTTGTGCTGGGAGCCCCAGAGCTGAACACATTACTTAAGGCAGGATCTCACAAGAGCAGAGCAGATGGGAAGGATTGCCTCACTTGATCTGCTGGCCATGCTTCTTTTGATGCAGCCCAGGTTACAGTTGGCTTACTAGCTCACAATGAGCTCATCATCAACCAACATGCTCTAGTCTTTCTCTTCAGGGCTGCATTTTCTGTCCAACCTTTTATCTGTGCTTGGGATTGCCTTAGCCCAGATGCAGGACCTTGCCTGTGACCTCGTTGAACTTCACGAAGTTCACATAGGCCACCTCTCAAACTTGTGAAGGGAGGGCATCCCTTCCTTCCAGCATGTCAACAGCACCACACAGCTTGTTATGATCAACAAACTTGCTGAGGGTGCACTCAATCCCTCTGTCCATGTCACTAATAAAGATGTAAAATAACACCAGTCCCAATACCAACTCCTGAGGAACACTACTCATTACTGATCTCCACTTGGACATTGAATCATTGACTGCAACACTTCAAGTGTGACCGTCCAGCCAATTCCTTACCCACCAATCCTTACCTCTCCAATTTAAAGACAAGGATATCATGTGGGACAGTGTCAAATGCTGTGCACAAGTCCAAGTAGATGATGTCAGTTGCTCTTCCCCTATCCACCACCAATGCTGTAAACCCACCATAGAAGGCCACCAGTTTTGTCAAGCACAATTGGCCCTTATTGAAGACATGGTGGCTGTCAACAATCACTTCCTTATTTCCACATTCCTTAGCATATTTTTCTGGAGGATCTGCTCCATGGCATCTGCTCTATGGTGCCAGGCACAGACATGAGACTGACTGGCCTGTGCATCCTTAGGCCTTCCTTTTTTCACTTTTTAAAAATGGGGCTTATGTTTACCCTCTTGTAGTTAATGCGAACTTCACTGGACTGCCATGACCTCTCAAATATGATGGACAGTGGCTTAGCAGCTACATCCACCAGTTCCCTCAGGATCATTGGATGCATGTCATGAGGTCCTATGGACCTGTGCACCTTTAGGTTCTGTAGCTCAAACTTGATCTTTTCCTACAGCAGTTCTTCATTCTCCTGATTCCTGCCTTCTGGGACCTGGTCTATGTGACCATAGTTCTTATCAGGGAAGACTGATGCAAAAAAAAAGTCAACCTCAACCTCAACCTTCTCTGTATCCCAGGCAACCAGGTCTCCTCTTTCCTTCTGGAAAGGGCCACAATTTCCTTGGTCTTCTTTTTACCATCAATATGCATATAGAAGCCTTTCTTGTTGTTCTTGACATCCCTGGTCTAATTTTATTCTAATAGAGCTTCAGCTTTCCTAACCTAATCCTTGTCTGCTTGTACAATTTCTCTGTATCCCTCTCAGGTTATATGTCCTTGCTTCCACCCTATGTAGGCCTTTTTCTGCCTGAGTTTGGCCAGGAGCAACTCAATCTTCCATGTAGGGCTCCAGGCATTTTTGGCTGACTTCTTCTTTGCTGGGATGCGTCACTCCTGAGCTTGGAGGAGGTGATCCTTCAACATTAACTAGCTTTCTTGGGACCCCTCTTCATGGGCCTTGGTACCCTACCAAGCAGATCCCTCAAGAGGCCTAAGTCTGCTCTCCTAATGTCTAGGGTAGCAAGCTTGCCGTGCTCCATCCTTTATGCCCTCAGGATCCTGAACAGCATCATTTCTTGTTCACTGCCACCAAGGCTGCGCTTGTCCTCCACACAACATCCCTGTAACACCAGTGAGATTATAACCATAGCAAGCTTCCTGGTCAGCGTATGAGAAGACTTAGATTTCATGGTGCACAACAGACCTTCTTTGAACTCAAGAGGAGAGAAGTGAACTCAGAGAATCTCTCAAAGAGATGTTGGCTGTGCAGAGCCCTGTCAGTACCTTTGATCCTTGCTGCTAATTGTGTCATACTGTACACCTGAGCAAAGGAAAACAGTACTAGTGCCAGCTCATGTGTTAGTGTTCTTAACGAGCAAACACCTTCTCTCTAGGAACAGCTCATCAGGTTGCTATCCTGATTTAATCTCCCATTTCTTTTCTGTACAGTATCCAGTTATTCATCTTGTGTTTTAATTTGTGGCTAACAGACTTGGACATTTTAAAGATTCACCAGTGACCTGTACAAAGGCAGTTACCCAGTCAAGTCCAAACAATGCTATGCAGAACTTCAGAAATTTGTCATATCTGCGTATGCTGGCAATAGTACAAAGTCACAACAAACAAGTACAGAAACTGTTAACGCATATTAGAGAAAGTAATTTCAGCTAACCATACAATCTTACATGAGTTGCACTGGTGAAGTATTCAGGTACCAAAATATTGGGCTGATTATTGTCATGGGCAGGAGTATGACAATCTCAGTGAAAACTTAGACTTACTGATATGGATCTATTTGTAGATGTATAAAGTCTGGATATGGTAAGCATTAAAAATCTGATATTTTAGTTTCTTAGCCACAGTCTGTGCGTAATAATTCAGTGAACTTCAACTAGGTAAGTAATTTAATTTTCCTGTGTTTTTCTTTATGAGATCATTCATTATTAAGAAAAGTTTGTAGTCTACTGTTGTAGTCATCATTAGATGAAGACAGAAACAATTTGAGATAGATAAAGTTAGTATGTGTACATATATTTGATTAGACAAATCAAATGAAGCATATTTGATTAGGCAGGCTGCTAGAACATGGCAAAAAAAAAAATGGAGTAAAAATATCTTTTCAGGTCAGTATAGTAGTAACCTTCATGAATAAACATATAACCACAGAAAAACAAATTAAGAGGGAAGGGGAATTTGAGTGTTAAGGAGAATATCTTTTCTGAAAAGAAGGAAGATATGTAATTTAGTTTCTCTGGAACATGGAAGAGGCTAACTGAAGGTTAGAGTGCAAATATCTGTTCAGAATATTCTAATTTCCACTTCTATTGCTTATTCATTTATTGTTGTCTCTTTAGAGCCTCATATAGTAAAAGTACAGGTGTCTCATCAGCAGAAGCTAGGGTCTGCAAAGTACTTCATCGCAGGAGTTGAATAAATCCATTGCCTAAAGCTACCTCTAAATGACACAAAATAAAAATAAATACATTGTTCTCTTTAAACAAAAGTTCTCTGTGGAAGAAAATGTTCTTCAGTTGTTTTTCCCTTGAGCAATTTATCTAACCAAAGTGCAGCAGAGAAGTTCTGAAGGGAAAACACGGCTCCCTGCAGTAAGCTGAACTTAAGCAGCTCTAGAGAGCTGCTTAAGTTGCTTTGCTCTGCTTTCTAGTTTTTAGATTGCTTTTGGATTTTTTTGAAATGTTGTATAGAGAGAAATTTAGAGTGCAGGTTGTTCAGAGTGAATTATTGATTTGTACAAATATTTAATCCATGGGCATTGGTGCCAGTGCCTTATTATGATTTATATGTTTCAAGCTTAGGTTTGCCAGAATCCTGAAAAGAAGTCCTCTTGCATTCATCATATCAGTCAACAAAACCAGAGTGCTTAAAGGCATACAAAGCCCAGTGGACTCTATGGCCTAATTTGGACAAAATTCTAGATTAGTTAGCAAAAATTTGGGATTTTTTATACTGAATTTTAAAATTGTACATGAATTTATTTTCTGCTTGCTTGTAAAACTCCAGAAGTCACCAACTTAGTCTGCAGAAATCAGGCTAGATAATTTCTGATCAAAGCAACAACATAGTACTACTGTTATCATCAGTAGTTATCAGTATCACTAACCTGAAAGAAAAAGAAAATAACTAGAAGTTGTTATGCAACTAAGTAGCTCCTGCTTTTCTATGTCTTCCTATCACATAACTACCATATTTATGCCTATTCTATGATTTCCTTCTCATTCTTTACTTTCTTTACCACTAACTGTCCGAGCTGTTATTTAAAGATGTTAAAGTTTTATACAGTACTCCACTTTTCCCCAGTTTCCTCTTCCAAGTCCTGCAGACATTCCCATAGTGATCATAAAATCATAGAATAGCCCTAGTTGGAAGGGACCCACAAGGATCATCGAGTCCAAATCCTGGGTCCACACAGCACTACTCCAAAATCAAACCAGATATCTGAGAACATTGTCCAAATGCTTCTGGAATTCCAGCAGGCTCAGTGCTATGACCATTGACTGCCCTGAGGAGCCTGCCCCAGTGCCCAACCACCCTCTGGGTGCAGAACCATTCCCTAACCCCCAGCCTGACCCTCCCCTGTCCCAGCTCCATGCCGTTCCCTCAGGTCCTGTCGCTGTCCCCAGAGAGCAGAGCTCAGCGCCTGCCCCTCCGCTCCCCTCGTGAGGGAGCTGCAGGCCGCCATGAGGCCTCCCCTCAGCCTGCCCTGCTCTGGGCTGAACAAACCAAGGGACCCTAGCTGCACCTTATAGGTCTTGCCCTTTAGACCATTCACCATCTTTGTTGCCCTCCATTGGACACTCTCTAATAGTTTTAAAGTGATGGCACTCATTTCAGTCTCTCTACTCAATCTATCTGTCAATTTTTATGAATTTTTCAGTAAGCCAATATAATTCTCTCAACCATCCTGTCAGATTTGGTTACAATTGACTAATGGGTTCCAAAGTCGTTGTGGGACCACCTGACAGATGGATAGAAAAGGCAATCTCATGAGCTGCATTTCTGTAGGAAATAAGGCTCAAACCACTGATGATTTTTTTCAGCAGCAAACAGTAAGTATTTATGTCTTCCTGATCCTTGTCTGTACAAAACAGGATCTATATTCATTCCTTCAAATTTTTCAGACCTGTAGTGTATGGTTCTGAGTATATAATATAACTGAAGGCTTAAATTCTACTTTAGGGCTGTGAATCAATTTTTGTATCATTTATGTACAGCTTGGGAATAGCATGGAACAGACTACCAAGGGGAAGCTTCCCAGATAACAAAGGAGAATATGACTGCCCCCTTTCGTAGTGTGAGGTATCCTAATGCGCAGCAAATCACATCTTTCTCCTGATTTGTCAGGGTGAAAATGTGGCTTTATGTATTCTTGAGCTTCCCACACCACTGCTCAAATTTTGAGGTGCCATTTGAGGTACTGTTCATGTAAGAGCAGTGAAGATGTTGACAAGCATTCAAGAACAGAAAGAGATTTTTCCCCTCCCAGCCAGTCTGTGTAGCATCTAAGAGAATATGTATTCTGATCAGCATATACGCCAATATCTTTTAGTAAGGAATAATTGAAAAATATGAAAAATTATCCAGTGGAGCACCATTATATTACAAATGTGGTCTGGAGTGGGGTCTGCAGAGTTTTATGGCAAGGATGAAGAATGGTTCTCATTTTAAGCACTCACAAGAACTTTTGGATGTATTTGATGGGCCACACAGTATTAACGTACCTGTAATATTTTCTCTGTCTCTGTTCCACAGGGTTCTCCATCACTCATACACAATTTACTATACCATCTCATGCAGTGTTTAATGCCCAGCTATTTCATAGTGCACATTGCTAAGACTCAAGTCAACACTTTACATGGCTAGGTGTTTCTCTAGTCCTCCATATTGCACAGCACTATGCTGTGTATTACATCCAATATACAAAATTATTTCTCATTATTAGCAACGCAACACTACAAAGCACTTGCCTGATAAAGGCATGTCAAGGCTGAATGGCTTACCCCTGGTTCTGCCTTCACACCAATTTCATTTAGACTGCAAAGCAGAGTCCACAGCATTCTTCTGTTTCAAGACCTGTTTGGAAGACAGAGAATGCAGACATATGAGGCATTTATTGTCATATTCTGCTCTTATTTTGGGGCAAAGTATGGTACAATTATTATGTCCTAATAATGAGTCAACCACTAATTAACTTGGAATTATGATTGCATTCTGAAAGTATACACAAGTACCTTTATGCTTTCATTCTTCTGATTAAAAAGTGAAACATATGGAAAACATTCTCTGATATTTACTTAACTTCAGGGCCCTTCAAAAAAAAAATCCACCTTTGATCATTAAACTTTGCTGGCTTAATATTTCTATGAAGTACAGTTTTATGTATTTTTTCTGAGTTTTATTTCAGGGCAGCTATCTTTGCAAGATAATCTTATGATGGACAGAACTGGTATTTTCTTGGTTATCAAACCCTCTAATTGTGGACATTTTTGAACTTAGAAAGCACTCTGAATTGGTGAGCTTAACATGAACTTTTGGCAAGGCTTTTTCATAGTTTGGCACCTTGGTGCACATCTTAGGTGTGCTGTTCTGATCATACTCCCAGATCTTCTTCTGAACTTCTTTTTACTTGTAGTACACATATAGAAAGTTTCCTTGTTAATGTCTACATCCACTAGTTTGAGGTATTTTACATGCTTATAGTGTAAGGTAAATCTTACAGTAAATGCCATACTATTCATTGGTGCCTGTGATCTCTCTGAATGCAAAACTGAATTAAATACTTTCATGTAGTCCGGCCAAACTACATTAGACTCCTTCTGTTAGTTAACATTATTCATAGACTTTTCAGGCAAAAGTTGATCCTTTGTTCCCCTATTGTGTTGGGTTTTTGTTGTTTTGTGTTTCTTTGTTTTTTGTTTTTTGTTTTTTTTTTGGTTGGTTGGTTGGTTGGTTGGTTGGTTTTGATATCATACTTCTGCCATCTACCCAGTGAAATATCAGTGATTATAGTCAGGTGATAAAGTCAGTTTTAGCAGTTTCCAATTGACTTGGAAAAATGAAACCTTTTGAGGACTCTCCATCTTTCTTTCATTTCTTAGTAGTAATAGTATTGCTTTGCTTTCAAGGTTTTGCTGTTTGTCTTTGACTATCTTTTCCTCCTGTCACTATCCTCAATGTCTGCATGGCCTTTCTCAATTTTGTCTGTACTATAATTCTTCAAGAGGAGCAGTCCATTTTATGTTTATAAAGCTCTGAAGCACTGAAACTCTGCTTCTGATTGGAATATTCAGGCACTACTTAATTGCAGATGAAAAATAATACCCATTTAAGATCTTTTGCATTAGGTTATTTCATAAGGGAATTGCACTGATATCAGCTTTGTCATCATCAGCTAAATGATGAAGTGTGCACAGATAGGTCTTTTGAGGAGGGGTGCAAAGCTGTAGAAATGACAGGTCTTTCTCTGATCCTCTAATCAAATTACTTCTAACTAAAGTCTCGTTGGCACCTTAGAATAATTTTGATCTGCTTTCTAATTGCAAATGGCTCTGAGATTGTCCTGTATGTTCATCTTATCCTGATTACAAACCTACCCCAGAACTAACAATTACTCTTGAGTTCTCAGCCATTTTGCCTCTAGCTCCCTCATTTGCTTAATTGGCTCATGGAAAATGTTTAACTTGCATCCAGCAAGAGAGGCAGCTCCTCTGTGCACACTAGGTATTTCCTTTACAGTCAGTGCTCATCAAAACTAGTCAGCAAATACTTGCCTGAACCCAATATCTTTTGGGTTTGTGCTAGCTTTTAATTATGATTTTGTCCTTACATGGCTGAGTTGTGCGTGGTGGGAGCAGAGGAAGTTTTTCTTACAATGTAGTAGGGTTTCGCTGTTTCTGCTGAAGTCATGTATCAGGCTCTGACTATGTTCCTTGCTTTCTGTGGGGGTGCAGTTTCAGCAGTCCAGAGTCTCTAAACCCTTTTGGCAACTGGAAAGTGTGATACTGGGGCTGAGATAGACTGGTGGGACAAGTGTTAATACAGAAATGGTAAATTCTGGAAAGATCTTTCTGCTCTGTGTTTTTAAATGCATTCCATACCTATCATATTAGGGTTTATTCATTATTTGCAGTGTTTAGTATCCCAGGCAGCAGCAGACTAATACTAATAAGAGACAACAGAAATCCAAGCCAGGATGCTAGAAATGTAATCATCCTTGAAACAGATGTAGAGACTTCCATCTCTACAGTAGGCACAAAGTAACATTATAATTAAAGGTTGGTATACCAGCATCAGGCAGTCATTTTCTGCCACGGCCTACAAGTATCAAAATCGTCCTGCATAACATATATACAAGTCATGTATCTTACACAGGTAGTCATGCAAATTATATCCAAATCAAGCAGCTACTCTAGCACAAGTAGTATTTATGGGGTAGAAAGACATCATGAAGTATGCTTAATGTAAGGACTTGTGCATGTAAGGACTTGTGCAGGGCTAACAAGGAGGTATATACAGAGCAGTGGTTGAGCAAGAGGCATTAAGTATGGATGCTGGAGCTTGCCAGAAGTCACTGATACTACTAAAGAGCTTAGAAATAAGGCGCTTAAATTAGGATCATTAGGCAAGGATTGGGAGTTCAGGACAAGGGGCACAAGGGAAGAGTTTGTCACTTAGCAGTGTCTGACGCCCTCCTCTGTCTTGGTTCTTAACCTGTGGGTCTCTTGGATTTTGGTATATGTTGGGTTCTGATTTTTAGCTGTGAAACAGAGAGCAGGGATAGAGGAACTACAGCAAGGCCGATGTGTCTTGTGTGGCTCTCATAGAGATGAAAAGAATACTTTTTTCTTTGCACCAAAAACACTAGCTGCTCTTCATATAAAATCTTCAGATTGCATGGAAAGTTCTAGTCATCCTACAAGAGCAAGGCAGGAACCTGGCAATATATCCAGATTCTTATGTTCATATGGCATGAACACCATATAGGAAGTCCAGCTATATCCTCCTACAAATATATCAGTGCAAGGAAATTCAAAGCATACATGCTGGCAAAATAAAGCACTTTCCAAAAGTGTTAGGATTTCCTAGACTGTCTACTTTAAGGTGAAGGTTCTGCATTATAGTAATAAAGTTGTGGCTTGTTTCAAATTGTGAATCATTATTCATGCTGAAACATGTACTTCACTAATGACCTTTCAAAGGAAGAACAATCCACAGGTTATTTTTAGGGATTGTTACTATCTTCTGCATTTCATAGAAAAGTAACCAGTTATTTTGGTAACAAAGTTACAAATAAATTTTAAAGTTTATTTTAAGAAATATGACCAGAGTACCATTTTAATCAACCTTTTTGGCTTTGTTATTTCTTTCTTTTACTGTCTCATATGATATTTGTTCTTCTTCCCATGCTTGTTGTGGCATTCCTCTCTTACCTGTATATTTCATCATCTCATTAAAAGTAACCTGTATTAAAAATTAATGAAGTCAGAGTGTACTGACTTCTTAAGTTTTATTTAAAAACATCTTCCTACATATTGTTTTATCCAAAATAGTTATGAGCTGTAAAGAGATTTTTTTCTTTTTCTTCTTGCAGACTGCAAATGATAACCTGCATACAGAAGATGAGCCTGAACTCAGAAGAGATAAAGAAAGCTATCTCTGTGCCGTATGCCTGGATGTTTATTTCAATCCTTACATGTGCTATCCATGTCACCACATCTTTTGTGAACCTTGTTTAAGGATGCTTGCCAAAGACAATCCAGCCAGCACTCCATGTCCACTATGTCGTACTACAATAGCCAGAGTCTTTTTCCAAGCAGGTATAAAAATTAAAGTTTCTACAATATAGACAAATTTTTCTTGCTTTTCATTCCTGTATTTCTGGTCTGAATAAATATGTAGTTAAAAGTATAGTAAATCCATGCTGACCAAATACAGTCATAAAATTAGTTTCTTGTCCAAAGAAATAATAATGTACAAGTACATCCAAAATCCATTGAGATTAAACTTTAGTCTTGTTATCCATTGTGAGGAATTCTTTGCTAGGATTCTTTCTAGGACTGTGCCACACACGCTTTCTTAAGTTGTAAGAAACTGTTCTGAGAATGTATTTTAAAACTTTTTGATATTTGAAGTGAGTTTCTGATATTTTGTATTTTTTTGGCTTTCTCTTGCTAAATAATTACAAATTCCAAGCATTATAAGCATAAATTTTCTCAAAATATCTCACTAGAACAGCATTTTTTAAATGGATAACTTAATTAGCAAAAAATAAACCTTTTGGGTTTGACTTTAATTCAGCTACAATTGAAAATAAGGTTGGCAGTATTATAGAATTCTGCTAACTAATCTTATTTTTAAATTCTCCTTTCCTGCCCTCTTCCACCCTCATCTCTAGTGTTCCTGACTTTAAGCAGTAGGAAAACATGGTCAGTAAGTGTTTTTTGATGTCATAAATTATATAGGAATAGGAGAGAGTGCCATAGGTATTTTACCTAGAATAGCATGAGTCAGTCTTTTATACCTGGAACTATAAAAAGTAAATTCATAAAATTTTTGAATTTATATTGATATCCATGAGAATAGAATTCCACTACAATCAAATTCCACTATGATATGACTGATGACTGGAGCTAGGCCCTTCACAGCACTTAAAACTGTGCATATACTGGTCACAAAATAATGGAAATAACTCAGCCATGCAGAAATGTTATTTTTGTGTGCTTCAGAGATCATGCAGCTCTTCTGTTTAAACTGAGCGAGTGCTGTGGTGATGACAGGTTGGGTATGTAGATTAAAGAGAGATTTTCTATTGATCTGCAGAGCTGCCCAGCTTGTATTTCTGGTTGTACACAGACTCCTCCACTGCACAGGCAAAATTTTATATAATCTGATGACAGATGAGTTTGAGGAACTGTCTGGACTAAAAAGGAAAAAAAAAAAAAAAAAAAAAAAAAGTTATTTGGATGGGAAGGAGGCATTTTTTTCAGATGAACTAGTTGCCACAAGATGGTTCACTGGGGAGTTGGTGGTGGCCATGGATAAGGACTGACTAAGCCAGCACTGCAGCAGAGATGTGTAAAAAAAATGCCTAGCTGGTGTTTAGAAGTTTCAGCTTGATTTCATTTCATTTTCTTAATGTTTAATGCCCCTTTGGAACTGATTTAAAATGTGTTTCACCAATAGATAATTGTTTTTAGTTATTGAGGGCATTTTAAGTAAAGAAAAGCCATTTAGCTGCTGCAGTAAAATATTACTGGGAGAGTGTAAAGAGGGAAATGGACACCTGATAAAATGTATTTGTAAAACTTTAAACACCTTTGAAGTATTTTTGTTTAAGTGAAATATTTCAGGATTATTTATAGTTTTTGAGTTCTTAATGTACAATGTGTATAAATACCTGATAGGAGGGAGCAAAGCAAAGACCAATAGACTCTTCTCAGTAGTGCCCACCAACAGGACAGAAGGCAATGGACACAAACTTAAACACATAAAATTCCATCTGAATGCAAGAAAACACTTTTCCATTGTGAGGATGACCAAGCACTAAAACAGGTTGCTCAAAGAGTTTGTGGAAACTCCACATGAAGAATCGAAACCCAACTGGACATACCTGGGCAACCTGCTCTAGCTGACCCTGCTTGAGCAGTTGGGTTGGACTAGTTGACCTCAAGATATGACTTCCAATCTAACCCATTCTATCAAAATATTTAAAAGTTATTTAGTTTTATTGAGGAACTGGATTTATGCAGCTGAAGTGTAAATACAGTGTTATACAGAGAGAGTCTAATGTAAGTAGTAATAACAGTATGAGATGTGTTTAGGATTAACTATATACTAAGAAAAATATTTTGTAACTTCCCAATGCCTAACACTTCAGGCTGCTTTTAAGTCAACCAAGAAATATTGATGATCATAAAGTCATTGAGGTTAGAAAAGACCTTCAAGATCATCTGGTCAAACCATCACCCTACTACCAATATCACCCACTATGATGATAACATATCCTTAACTATATCCTGAAATTAATCCTTAATTTATCCTTAAATTAATAAAATCAACACATTAGGGAAAATGGATGATGATGGACCAATATAAGAAGTAATGAATTTTTTTTTAACTCAGGAAGCTTATTAATCCTTTTAAAAGTTATGCAAAAGTCACTGTTGTTATAGGTTTGGGTAGCTAAGGAAGCAGAATTGCTAGTATTCTATATTTATTTCTCTAATAACTACAGCCTGGATGTCTCATTTCCCTCATTAATTTATTCTGTATGCTTTCTGCAATGTTCCTTTTGTATAATTGCATTTTATTTTATGAGGATATCTCAAAAACAAAACATTTAGGAAGATAACCTTTTAGTTTGTGCTATTTTGCAAACTGACTGAATCTAACTACAATAGAAGGATGCACATAACATCTGAAAAATGATGAAGGAAAACAGATCAACTATCCACAAAGGATGTGTCAAAACATGATCCACAAGGATACTTATCCTGTCCTATTGCCCATATCAAGTGAGCCTTTTCTATTGGTTACCTTGAGAGTGAACTTCCAATCCTTCCTGAAGACTCTTGAAAGCGCTTCTCCCATCTGTCTTTTCTTCAGGAAAGAAAGTGAAAAAAAAAAAAAAATAATCAATGCCTCAGTAGAGTATTCAACGTTTAAATTTGAACAATAAAGCTGAAAGAGCTGAGTCAATTTTTAGGCCTTTAGAAGGAAACTAAAACTAAAACACCCTTTGTTGATGCTGTCAGAGGCAAGAGGCTATTTTCTAAATACAAATAGTACTTAATCAAAATATGTTCAGTAGCATATGAAGTTCTTCTATAAAACTTAAAAAACATGAGTGAAAATTACAAAATTTGTTCCCTTTACATTTAGGAGAAAAAACAGCTGTTTCCATTCACTGACAGAGGGTTATTGGTGTAATAGTGTTGTTCTCACATGAGACAAAAGGATTTGGGGGTTTGACTACTTCCACCTGGATTCTGACATAGTGAAATACCAAAAAGCACCCAATAGTTTTTTAGAATGAAGCCAGAATATTTTTTTTTTACTTCAAAACTGCTAACATCTTCCTGTTACACAGAGAAAGAAACTGCAGCTAAAGAGCATTTGCTTTTTTTTTTTTTCTTATTGGAGCCTGTTTCTATAAAGTGACTTTTCTCTAATTTGTTGGAGAAAAAGATTTGTCCCTTTCATAAAATCCAGATCATTGAAAAAGTATGTAAAATTGCAATGAAACAAGTAAAGTAACAATACATAAGTCTATTCAAAGGTCTGTGAAGAGTCTTTTCTTCCTTTTAAAGTATACAAGAAATTGCAGTAGCTGCTGACACTATTAGTATTTATCTGGAGTCATGACAATTAGAAGGAAGAATCTTTGTTAAGCAAGCATAACTGGGGGTTTTGAAGTTTCCCATGCTACCTGCTAACTCGGCTACTCTGCCTGTTACCATCAAATCAATTCTTTTCAGTGGTAGGAATATATGGTCACTTTTAAGCTGTGTTTGCCATTGTATTGCTATGGACAGGTTAATTTTCCCAGTTTTGAGTACCTCTCCATGCAAATATAATCCGAATTATAATCCAAATTATATCCAGAGGAGCTAATGAGTTCTTGCAATTTGTAGGTTATTGTCAACTCCTGCAATCTATCATTCATCATTCTATGAACGCATTCTTAAAGCCAGTTAATTCACAGTATAAAAAAATACTCCAAAATAATTGTCAGACTTTTTCCCTCTCTATTGAGTGACAATGTTAAAACAAAAAACAACATGAACTGAGAATTAATTCCACAGTCAGACTGATAGATGTTATTTCATTCATAGAGGTCATCATAGGCTTGTAAATTAAATAGCCTGATTTATAACATACTTCATTTTGTTAGCATTTGACATTATGTTTTCTAAGTGCTTTAGTTCTGAGGAATAAAATCAAAAGAGCATGTTCAAGACTTGTTCTTGCTATATCTGGAAAAGATTATTTTCATGTGATTTTAAAAATCTTTAAGAGGTGTTCTAATCAGAAAATGTGTTGTATAGTAGATAAGGCACTATATTTTATAGTATAGCCATATGCAAATTATATGCAAATATTCTTTCCTGTTAATTATTGTAGAACTGAACAACTCTACCAAGTCTTTTTTCCCTACGGAATATTTGAAGTTACAAGAAAGTTTTCAAAAATCAAATTCTGCAAAATGGCCTCTACCAAGCTGCAAGAAAGCTTTCAGAGTATTTGAAGGTAAGAAAATCACTTCTGTATATTTTGGACAAGAATAATTTTCAGACTTGATTACCTGTATTTATTGAAATTTTTCCCAAACTTTATTCCATCTTGAGTACTCAAGAACACTAGCCTCTAGCTAGTCCATGTCATAGGATATCAGAGACAGATGATTATTGGAGTAAAAGAGAGTAAAATTCTCCTTGTATGATTCATACACAGTGCTCTGAATCTAAACATAAACTGCAAAATGTAAAAAGGCAGTTTATGTGTATACTTTTTTATTTATACTTAAATCTTTAATTTTGTGTACATTATCAGGATAATTCTATGTCATTTGCTGTTTAGAAATAAATAAATAAATAAATAAATAAAATATGTGTCTGAAAAGCTGAAGAAAGAAAATGACCAGATAAAAAGTTCCCAATTCTGAATCTTGTCAATAAAGACTGCTCCCCAAAAAGATCAGAATCAGCTTTTTATGGATCAAGTCATATTAAAGTTGGAAAAATATTATATATATTATTCTGCATTGTTTGCTTTATACATGTGAAATGCAATAAAGGTGTGGTTTTTTTAGCTTTCTTTTATTTTCTGTTTATTATAAGAAGGAAGCTTAGTCCTCTTCTTAATAGTTTATGACTTAAGTGTTTCTATGGCTATTCACTGTTGATTAACTGAAACACATTTAAGTTAGAGCACGGAAAGGTAGGATTCACTTTTTACTCAGGTTTCACTGTTTTCAATCTAATGGCCTTCTTTCACTAAGCCCCCTCTAAGTTTACTTACACAGCAGTTTTCTGTAGTCCTGCATCCTGATATCATGTATTTTTCCTGTTTATAAAATCAATATAATTTTTTTGTAAAAGTACATGGAAAAAAAATAAAACAGGACATTCTTTTTATATTCCTTTTATGAGCCTACTCAGGCCTTTCCGTGTGTCAAATTTGATATACCCTTCAGTTAGAAAACTGTGTAATGCATGGTGATGATTTGATGCTGAAAATAATAAATACTCCTAGCTATCAAAAATTATCAGACTTGAGAAGTTTGAGGATTGGCAGAACATCTTTGATATTATTCAGAAATTGAAGTTTCTGGCAGAAAAAAAAAAAAAAAAAAAAAAAAAAAAAGTGATTGCTCTCTCTAATGGCAGTTAAAATAGTTTGGATGCTCATGTTGAACTTACTGCTTTATTGCAGTATTCCATTATATATGTGACATAGTTGATACATGTGCCATAACATCATATGAATTATGTCTTTCATATTTGTGAAAAGCTAGCATGTTGAGCTTTGTACAAAATAAAAATATATTAAAATAAAAGGAAAATCTGGGGAGGTCATACAGCTTAAATATGGTACTATCTGCATATAAACCATTTTGTGCCACAGAGGTAATTTAGAGTGCTTGGAATTAGGTGTCTCCAAAGGACAGCCTAGAAATCCCACACACTGAACAGGAACACAATTAGATCTAGTTAATAGGAAACCCAAGTCATGTAGCTTTCTGAAACTTTATCTTTGCCTTCTTAAACACAATTGTCACAACCACATCTTTCCTCTGACTTTTTATTTAAATAAAATCACTGCAAGGTTTGTGTTAGTTCAGAAAGCAAGTGGATAGCTTTTTCTCGCTGGATAGCTTTTTTTGGTCTTGCATCTAAATTTTACTTGCCACCAACTAAAACTCCATATTTGGTATTCTTAGCTTCACTTGTGATCCCTGCCTCAGGAGGCTTCTAGGGACTTTACAGCCTTAGAAGGCTGAGTATAGTGGGAGCAAAAGCCTGCTGAGACCATAATAGATGCCATTTTAACTGGAAACCCTAACATCACTGAGAGCAGTAGGGAAAAAGAGCTTACTTAGATTAATTTTTGCTTCATTAGGAAAGTGACAGTGTAATAAGACATGAGAGTTGAAGGCAAAAAATACTACATGGAAAGAAAAGAGCTGAAAGAGTAGGTGACATGAGTGGAGTGAGTGGAGAGAAAAGAACATGATTACAGCATTCAGAAAGAGATGAAAATACGTACTTTTCAAATGTGAGGATAACTGCTTCTTTATAATATGCTTTTTCATTGTTTAAAAATAAATAAATAAATAAAATTGACCCTATCAGAAATGCATATCCACTTTTATCTGGTTCATATCCAGCAGCTGTCGTGGTCACTAAGAGTCTGACAGCTATTTTCAAAATTCGTATCATTCAAGTTTTCCACATGACAAAACCATTTCCAGAATATTTTTTTAACATTCTGTACATTAAAATGGCAGATATTGAACATGCAAACTACTCATTAGAGGTGTGAGACCTGATAAAATTAGAACTCAGAATTAGATTGGATGCAAGCAGAGAAGGGTGGTGGTTGAAAAGCTTAGATTATACAAAAGATTTGTCAGACTTTCTGAATATAGTAGGACTGCTAAATAACATCAAGCACCTTCTCTTTTTCCTTATTTTTTTTCCAAACTGATTCTCCAAGACAGATTTTCTAATCAATACCTGAGTCTTCTCTCTTACGAAAATTGCCACAAGGAATGTAATATTTTTTTCTAATTAAAAAGTAAATAAAAATACAGAGCTTCTGAGTTTGTATAAAGAAAATAAGAAACCACAGCACAGTAGCTCTTCTTTGCTTTCAGTTGATGAAAATTAATTCCAAATGGTTTATCCTTTTTTTTTTTTCTTTTCCCTGGTTAAAATCAGTAGCAGAATGCCCATTTTCTTCATAAATGTTATACGTGTATTGCCATTGCTTTTCATTGCTCTGTTTGGTCAAGGATACATTAAAGATAAGACAGACATGCTATTCAAGAATGAAAGCCAATCATCTTTTCCTTTCAGATACTTAATATATATGACAGTTAACAAGTTGATTTAAAGTCTGCCTGTAAAATGTCTTTTCTTTTTTATGAAATAAACAAAGATATTATATTATCTATTACTTCAGATGTTGTCAACATTAAAAATGCAATCGCACAATAAAAATAACATCTGAAAATAATAGTTTCCTTAAATAGTTTTTAAAATACATGGTGTATTTTGGATAGGATAGTTAGATAGCAAACATGCCTCACTGGAGTTTGTTTTCTAACACTTAGGGTTTAATAACATCATGAGTTCAGCCTTTGGCAGGCAATGCCAAACTGGAGTTTCACTCTATAAACTAAACTTAGTAAATCTCCAAAAGCAATTTGATTCCAGAAGTGTGAATTAAAAAATCAGTGAAAAAGTTCATTTAAATTGAGGATATGATAATACGACATAGAGAATTTGCTGTAGCCAAGAGCTGGAATATCAAAATCAGACTGAGACAGTGCATGGGGCCTAAAAGGGTTATTTCAAAAGCTCTGGAATAGAACTGAGATAGAAATACATTAGTGAAACCAGAGAAATAGGATATAATCAAGCAGTGGTGTTAAAGCTGTAAAATGGTGAAAGCTGCCTGCTTAGAGAAAGACATATTTGATAAGCCTGAAGATGAACACACATAGTGTTCAGAACGATAGATGGAAATTACAAAACCACTGAAGTTGCAGCCCTTGATTACTATTTCAAGATACAGGTTTTGCCAAGGTAATAGGAAATTCCTTCTAAGTGCTCTTGTGATAAGATTTTTATTTAAAATATAATCATTAAATTGGAAAGCCAATTTAGAATTTTTTTTTGAATGCTTAATCTAGAAAATATTACCCCAGTGTTGCATACAGTGAAATCTGTGCTATCTCCTTACTAGTCTCATCTGTTCAGTAACATAATAAAAGCTATTGGCTTCTGCATCAAGCAGGAGTTGCAAGACACAACAGCATCTTCAGCTCCTACTGATACCAATGGAAATTCCTATTGTGACAGCAGGTCACATCTACCACGTCCTTTTACATAATCATACTCTAAAGAAAAGAGCACTCAATTTCCTATGTAGTTTACAAAAAATAGAAATATTGTGATATATTTTAATAATACCTATTGGTAGATTTTTTTTATCTCTATCTTTAAAACTGTGCACTGGAGTACAACACTTTAAAAGCTACTTTCTTGATTCAAAGTTCTTACTGTGATTTCAGTTACATGCTAAACAGTTGTAAAAATATACTTCCATCAAATTATATTAGCTAGGTTTTAAATTCGTCAAATTTCTCTGTTTAAAGTGAAGAAGAAAAAATTGATGCTGTTTTTCAAGTTACTGATTCTGTGATATCTACAGAGAATAGAAACAAAATAGATGTTATTGAAAATAGAAGGTGCAGCATTTATTTTAGCCAGAAATAATAATGTTGGGGTGTAAGTGTCGTAGAATAATAATTATATTACCATTCAGACTTTCATAAATTATTTGCCTTTGCTGCTGAAGTACAGAAAGGAAAGGACAGGACAAGACAGGAAAGTATATTCGGTTTTTAAGCAATGATCACACATCCATTCTCATTTTGATGGCTTTCAACATGCTAACATTCTAGAATTCAGTAGTCTCTGTAGAGTTATTCTGGTCTGATAGCACAGCTTATACAATCCTTTGTTCCTCTTAACCGTAGAAGCTCTTTTTCCTCCAGTCCTACTACTGTGTCCTTCCTTAATGTCCTGTTTTCTTTCTGTTAATTTCCTTCCTTCCTCATTTCTTGAACTTGTTTGTTCCTTTGTCATACTACTCAAGACTGCAGCTGTGGGATCATGCAGTGCTTCCTGACCAGAATGCTTGCCTTTTTTAGCCAGGATCCATCAGATTCTTTAGTATAACTTGTGGAATCACAGAAGGCCAATTTGCATACATGCATTTCTCACCAGATGAATTTACAATGTACAGTCTTCACAGCAAGTGAATTTTCTGTCTTAAGGAGACACATGTTACTGGGAAGTGTTGTTGAGCCTCTGCTATGCCTAGAGTATACCAAGACAGAAAACACGGGATCCAAGCATTGCTGATTGAGAGTGTGTTAGTGTACTAAAGAGAATCAAACTCTAAGTCACCTATATTTGTCATCAGAGTTGCCTTTTTACCTATAAAAAAGTTGCTTTTTTACCAGGGTACTGAAAGACCTCTGTGCCAGAAATATCAATAGCTATAATTATACACCAAAGACTTTGATAGAATGGCTGTAACAAAATCCCATACCTCAGTCTTTCCTTGTATATTTCTTGGCCTGTCTCTGAATGGGTGTTAGAGTGGCCTTGTTAATATGCATAGGAAACCAAGTATTTCTACTCACAAGCTAAGAAGTTAGACCTCTTATCCAGTTGTGGTCCCACAGCTGCCCCGGACTGGTACCCTGCTGAACTCATACAAAGATAGAGGCATCAGGATTTTCACCTTGCAGCTCTTAACTTCCAAAAGACTTTATGTAAATTCATTTGATAAATACATAAAATCATTTTATGATACCTAAATTAAAATTGTAACTGAAGATCCCACTGCCAGCAAATTATAAGATATCTCATAAGAACAGGTATACTGGAATAGACTGAAGTTCTATCCTTGTATTGTTGTTTCTCTGACTAGGTCAAACAATGAGAAAGATTTTTTTCTGAAGATGTTTGAAAAAAAAAACATAACTGTGTTTAGAGTAAGAGTTCTCTCATCCATCAGTAGATGGTTAAAGGATAACAAAAAAAAAAAATGATAGAAATAAATTATTCAGTTTTCTCTCTGGAGTAACATTCACAGTCTGATCCAAGAACAGCTATGATACAGTTTGCTCTATCCAGCTTATTTGCAACTAGAAATGGAGGTGTTCAAATTTGCTTACAGTATTAAAATACTCGGGATAATAAATGAAAGCCAACTGCAAGCAGTTGCATAAGGTTGTCATGATACTGAGTTATCTTCAGCAATGTTTGCATTCATTTCCTTTCATCACAAAAGAAAGTAGTAAAATGGAAAGGTAGAGAGAGAGAAGAGAAATAAAGAAGTCAGAAGTTATGTAAATAGACTAAGGTTCTTCAGTCAGAACAAGAGATGACTAAGAGGGAAGGCAATAGAGTTAATTAAAATCATGAGAGACATGGCAGAAGTGAATGGGCTGCTATTGTTCACTGTCTCATAATAAAAGAGCTAGGGAACATTAAATAAAATTATCATATGGCATATTCAAAGTCAAGGAAATCTTTAGACTTATAATCTTATAGACTTGTAATCAGACAGTGGAACTTGCTGTTCCAGGATGCCACATAAAAAGTGCGTAAACTTACAGAGTATGTTTAAATAACATCAGATTCTTGGAAGAAAAATACAGTAAAGTCAATTAAACTCAAAGATACCACATTTGCCCACAGAGATCATTGAACCACAGGTCCATGGATGTTGAGAGAATATACCAGGAAAATACAGCAATATTCTTGCCCTGTTCTAATCACCATTCATCAATTCCTCATTGCTTGACCTAGTCAGAGAAACAATAATAGGATAGACCTTTAGTCTATTCCAGTACACCTATTCTTATGAGATATCTTATAATTTGCTGACAGTGGGATCTTCAGTTACAAATTTAATTTAGGCATCATAAAATGATTTCATGTATTTATCAAATAAGTTTACATAAATATTTAATATTTGTCCTTTAAAGGCAATTGAGAACAGTACATAATCCTGGTTAAACCACCATAGCCAAACTTGGAACTACCAGCTTTTTGCAGTGGTACTCTTTCATCACAGAGCCTGTTTAGAGCATAATATATTTCATGGGCTTAATTTTCATGCCTTGCATAGGAGTCTGCTGAGACCAGTTCAGTTTATGACCGGCCTCTGTGAACAAGTGCAAGCAAGGATGATTTCTGTCTTCATCACCAACAGGAATTAGCAAGTATCTTTATGTGCATTTTACTGGAAGCAGAGAATGATCCTGGCCAGTTATGTCTAGTAGAATGATAAAAAAATAGTTAAGACTGAACCAGTAAAATTAATTTTCTTCATAATTAGCTGTGAACTAGTTATGTTTAGTAGTGGTTATGTCAAACATGCTTCCCCACTGTACTCCCCTAGTTCAGGTAGTACTAAAATGTACTGTATAGTAGAGCAGTTTGTAATGAAGTAACTCCTAAAGAGTCTAAGATATGCTGCTGTAAACACATCTTGAAAGTTATGTTTATTCACTCTTTAGAGCTTTGATTTGATACCACACAGAAATCCCATTTACTTTAAGAGTAAAGAAGAATTTGTGGCTGACAAAAGGTTGTGAGAATGGCTTCACAGAATGTTTTGGGTTGGAAGGGACCCTGAAGGATCATGTAGTCCAAATCCCTGCCATGGGCAGGGACAACTCATACTAGACCAGGTTGCTCAAAGCCCCATCCAGCCTGACTTTGAACACTTCCAGGGATGGGGCATCCACAGTTTCTCAGGGCAACCTGTTACATTCAGTTATCAGAGAACAAAGGAGTATGAACATGTATCTTTTTCTGCTATCTAACATGTCCTTGATTTCTTTTTCATGTGTCTCTAACATTGGGACAGACAGTTCCACTCTGTTCCAAAATTTGGACATGAATATGAGTTCAGATTGATCCTGGAGCACTTATTGGGTAAAAAGCTGTTAAGATTTCTGGAGGAATTTGCTGTTTCCATAGCATAACTATATGAAATGAAACAAAATATTTTTGGATAGGCAGAGTTTTGTAGATCCCTAACAGTGAAAAAAAAATCTGAATTTGTTGAAGGTACAAAAGAGGAAATATAAAAATAATCAAGGTGGCGTGAGAATAATAAGCCAAAAAAAAAAAAAAAAAAAAAAAAAAAGATCAGTTTTAGATTAGATCAGAGCTCGGATAAGAAGCTTCTCCAAGGAGCAAGAGAGCAAGAGATGATCAAACTGCAGAGTAAAGTCAGGTTATCTCAGAGACTTTCGGTGAGTCTGATAAGGATATAGAATAGATAGGTATGATAGAATAGATAAGGATGATAGATACTTTTTACTAAGTAGATAAGGATAGGTATTTGAAATGGCATCAGAAAAAGTCAGAGATAACTACTATTGCATATTTAATGAAGGATTAACAGAAGAATTTTTCAACAGTTCATAAAAAGCTTTAATGTTTTAAATTTAAATAGTTTTTTTCTTGATAATCTTTTAGGTAACTTCTCTTTGTGAAAATCTATTTTTAATCTTCCAGTGAATAGATATGGTGGCTTTTCAGACAGCTAGATGTTTAAAACCTTGGTCAGCTTTCTAAAACATGGTTAAGTAATGCCAGTATCAGAAAACATTCAGATCCAGAAAACTATGTCAGCTTTCTCAAGATATGGTCTTGTGTTGTGTATTTTTCCTTCTCTGTAGAAATTAGTATTTCTTTTGTTTTCTCAAATAACAATTAGGAATCTTCTGAATTGACATCAGCTATAAAACTGAATATAAATCTGTTTGAAGACAATGGCATGGCTCCAAGATAGGTCATTCACTAGTTTGTCTGAAGGAATTACAGGAGGCATGCTGCCAGGCAGCTAGATTTGCAAACATAAACTAAAGGCTTTGCATAAATATAAGCCTTGTCTTAAAGCAGGGTTTGGTGAGGCTCCAGAATGCCTACACTCTACGTTGCCTCTGGCCTTTGCTGTCAGACCAACCCTGCCTTTAGACAAGTAGAGCCAATTCATTAACTTGTTTTAAGAAAGTATTTGCATTACTATTACTTCATTGTCTTCCAATAAAATTGGCTTAAAATACTGAAGCCTTAAGCACTGAAAAGCCTGTGGAGAGCGGTATGTAACAAAATTTTTCAAAGTTTATATTAAATGATCTTTAGTATTATATCTAATGAGGAAGGAGGGATGAAACTAGCAGAAGGTGATGTCATTACAACAACATGATGTAAAAGGTTGAAGAATCTTATAATAATTTAGCAAGAGTTGATTATATCTGAAATATAGTATTTTATCAGTTGGAGAGATGACAAAAGTGGCCAAAAAAAAAAAAAAAAGATTTGCAATATGATTTTTGGAGCTGTTCAGTGATAAGAAAGTAGGAGCAGTGCAAAAAAAGTGCCGACAATGAACAGCATTTGAGACTGTGAAGAGACAGGGGAAGAGAAATGAACAACAGATACAAGGGAATTTATAAGAAAATTTATATTGAGTAAGAATATTCTGATCTTTTTTACATTTCTCATATTGTTTATTGATACATATGCTCAGAAAATTAAATGTTAGAAATTGCTGTTTGACGTTCCCTGTTTTGGGTTGCCTGCACTGTCATGGCAAGAAGAGAGGTTGTCCACAAGTTAAACTCACTGTTAAGATACAGTTTGTCTACATGAAAATGAAAATGAAAAAAATAATAATAATTCTTAATAGTATTAATATTAATTATTAATATTAATAATTAATATAATTAATACAGATTAAGAATACCCATCTTAAGGGCAAATATATAAAAATTACAGTGACTATTAGACTATCATATGTATGTTAAAACTATGCATATAAGCTTACTTTGAAAATGTGCCCTTTAAAATTAAAAGATGTTGGTTTTGGTCCAGAATATATGTAAACTGTGTATTTAGGTCCAAAACACCATCTCACAGAGACAGTGTACACCCTCATTTTTTGGTATTGGTTACAAAGACTGCATTAATTGCCATCAGAAGTGCAAGATGGTGAAGGGAAAGGGAGTTAAAGAAGCCAATGATTCATTTTACAGAGCTCGGTTGCACCTTGAAAAACAAGGACATCATTTCAATTACTGCATATTACTTTTATTGCATTGCCCCTAATTGAATTTTGAAATAAAGTGTTTTTAAAGTAGAAGGGTGGGTTTTGCTGTAAATCATTTTAAAAAGCTGTTGTATGTATGATGTCCTACCTGTTTGATACTTAGTGTGTTATGTTTTAGGGGAAGGAAAAAAAGCAAGTAAATAAAGCATTCATTGACTTAAAAAAATGTGCTTGCAGACTGGCTATCAAAATTTCTTCACAACTCACACAGTCAAATGACTTTTATATTGTGAAGTGTGAGATCAATTGCCACTGTTTTAGTATGCATCCCAGCACTTAGACTAGCCAATTAGCTTGTATTTGTGAGTATTGGTAATTACTGAACAATCACAGATGTCTGGACAGAGACAGACTATGTTTTCTGAGATCATTCTGCCCTCCCACAATCTTCTTGCTTCTTGATTCATTTACTTCCAAGGAAATAAACACTCCAAGATAGACAATGCAAAAGCAAATGTCTAGCTTTGCTTTTAGAAGGGTGACTGTGCACAGTAGTTGCATATTTTACATAAATTCGGTAAATATAATAAATTAATAAATTAACAAAAATCTTAGCTATGCATAAAACTTAGTCATGTGAAAATGTGTTTGCTTTCATTTAATGTGACTTTATGGATTTTCTTATTAGTTTTTAGAGTTTTTTCTTGTTTTACTTTCCAATAATTTGATTATTTGTTGAGATATACCAGCTAGCTTTATGGTTTGTGTTTTAATTGGTAAGAGCTGAATTCTTTATTTATAAAATAGTAAGAGGTAACTGTCTTCATAATTTTTTATTTGGTTCAGAATATTTTTGTTAATTTATGACACATGCACTATATTTATATATCTCAACTCAAATTAATGGTATGAACAGTAGCTATGCAAAAAACTTAAATTTTAAATAATATCCACCAAATTCCAATAATCTTTATTTTAATGGAAAAAAATATATATCCTCTTCTACTTCTATCTAGAGTAAGATCTCTTTGTGAGGTGTAAATATTTGTAATTTTTTGATTGAATGAAACTTACAGTATTTCAAGAATACTCCAAATGAAAAATACTTCTTTCTGTCTAAAAGGCTTGAGAGGTGTTACCTGCAGTGATTAACAATAAATGGTCCAAATAAATGCTGAAATCAAGCAGGGCTTCTGAGAATTAATATGCAGTATACAAGCTTAGAGCCTAGGTTTATCTAGAGCCTAATTTATCTAGATTACATATATCTGTACAAAAAAAGTCAGAGAATAGCTAAAAAAAAATATATATATATATATACCCTATTTTGAATTTTGAAAAAAAAAAAAAAAGAAAGAAAGAAAGAAAGAAAGAAAGAAAGAAAGAAAGAAAGAAAGAAAGAAAGAAAGAAAGAAAGAAAGAAAGAAAGAAGAAATGTAATTGCTACAAGAACTTATATAAATTATTATTTTTTTTTTTCTTGTAAGTACTAAGTAATGCCTGGTTCGCTTGTGTATATTCTTTTTCCAGATCCATGTAGGATTTATAAAGTTTTAAGAGAGTACAAATGATTCGTATATAGCAGGGTCCGTAGTTACACTGGTAACTGATCAGCAAGACTGTTTGACTGAAGATTGATTCTGTAGGACAACAGTTTATATAAACTTCTTTCTCCAACAGATCATTTTGGGATTTCTGCACAATTTTGTCTGTACATTGTGTTCTTTTTGTTATACTAAATGACTTATGAAAGTCGCAAGAAAAAAAAAATCTAGTTACAACAGTGTAGAGATAACAGTGGTTCCTAACCACTCAGACTTACAAAAAGGAGTGTTCAGTATACAATGAAATCTTATGTCCCTTGTGAAAGGCCACAGCTTTTTCAGACTTTCACAGTAATTGGTTGCTTTTCCATACCCTTGGCAGACAAGATTTTGGACATCTTGAAAAGTAGTTACTGTATACTGCCTGCTAAATTGCCTGTAAGCTGCTGATTTGTTTGTGTACAGAAGGACTGTGCATCACATGCAAAGTGGATTCAATAAATCAGCTTTTATGGATGTGCAAATAACTGCTTACACACAATTTATCTGTCTAGGACTGGCACAGATTTCAGCATTTAAACCAAAATCTCTATAAAAGCCCTACAGCCAGTAAAACAGACATCACAGTGAATATAAAAATGGTTTCAGATAAGGATTATGTCCATCTTAAGTACAGCTTATGTCCAGGTTTTTTAAAGCCCAGATGCTAGCAGAAAGTAGGACTTGGTTTTTTAGGATGGAACAGGATTGATTCAGGATGTTTAGGCCATCATAAAATTTCAGTCACACATAGGCACAAGTTACAGCAGCCAGTGAGAGCCCACAGGTGAAATTAGAAGGGCAAGAGCAGTAAAGTATTAAAAGAGAGCAAAGGAAAGGTAGGAGTAAGATTGGGATGAGATTGGGGAAGATGATTTGACTTAGCATTGAAAAAGACCTTGAAGCAGGATGGTAGAAATTTTAGTGTAGGAAGCCAAGAGTTCCGGTGTGCATCCTGGGGCACAATGAGTTTGGAATTCAGGGGCTTTCTGTAGAAAAGAATTATATTTTGACTTCTGAGACAACAAGTGAAATGCTGAAATGTCTCAGGCAGGAAGGTATGGAAGTTCAAGCTTTTCATGCAGGAAAAGCTAAAAGTCTGGATTTGAGAAGTATGATGATTGTGGTGAGTGGCCTTGGTTTAGAGAAGGAACTAAATGCTGTGTTGAGTTTGACTGACTTAGAGCCTGAGAGGTGAGATTGGGAGTCAGTGGGACACACTTGTGTGCATTTACACAGGATGACTGCCACTTTCTCATAAACTTCTCTGGCAATACCTGTTCTTTTCTTTATTGGAAATACAGAAGTCATCACTTATTTTAAATAGTAATTCTTGCAATTTACAATACTAGCTATAACCAGAATATGAAACCTCATCATATGCATATTGGAGAAGGCTGGTACAAATGTAAGAAGTTTGGGGTGATACCTCATCTGTGAAAGCACATAAAAATACTTCATCCTTTGGGGAAAAAAAAAAAAAAAAAAAAAAAAAAAGTACAGGGCAAACACTGGGAAGTCTCATGTGGGAAACAGTGAAGTGGAAGCAGATGCTTCATGAAATAAAGTCCTCTTTCAGGCAGAGCACACAGAAAGGAAAACAGACCAAGACAGAAGATGAAAAATATGCTATAAAAGAATCACAGAATCACAGAATTTCTAGGTTGGAAGAGACCTCAAGATCATCGAGTCCATCCTCTAACCTAACACTAACAGTCCCCACTAAACCATATCCCTAAGCTCTACATCTAAACGTCTTTTGAAGACTTCCATGGATGGTGACTCCACCACCTCCCTGGGCAGCCTGTTCCAATGCCTCACAACTCTTTCAGTAAAGAAGTTCTTATATATCAATGAATATATCAAACTGCACTGGATGTTTGGAATCCCACAGCAGTTTGTTCAGGACATTCATTGGTGATTTTGAAAATGAATATAGAGTGAATTGATGAAGATCACTTGTTATACAAAATTGTTTAGTTCACCAATGAAGGAAATAGGAACTTGACATCTAAGAGTTTTCTCTATCAGTGACTTGGAAGAGGCAGCAGAATTGCCTATCTTCAGGTCTGCAGATGACAGTAAATTGAAGGACTATCAGACAGATTCAAAGGCAGGGCTGCCATTCAGAGAGATTTAGATGGGCTGGAGGAATGGGCTTAAAGGAACCTTGTGAAACTCAACAACAAATGCATTGTCCTTCACCTGTGAGGGAGAAGCAGTGAAGCAGTGAGACAGGCTGGGTACTCACTGGAGAGCTGTGCACAAAACCTTCCTTGGAAGGAAGTTGTAAATTAGAGAAGGCTTAGCAGAGGGACACCAAGTTGTTAAGGGGGCTGGAGCAACCTGCCCTGCAAGGAGAGGCTGAGGGAACTGGGCTTGTTTAGTTTGGAAAAGGGAGGGCTTTCAGGGGTATGTCAATGCAACACTGCAATACCTTTAAGAAGGCCACCATGAGGACAGAGCCACCTCTTCATGACAGAAGGATGAGGACACAAAAGGTTCATACTGCAATTAAGACAAATTTTTTCACTAGGAGGACATTTGAGTGGTGGAGCAGCTGCCCACAGAGACTATGCAGTCTCTTGAGCTGTAAATAATGTATTGCCTTTTAAGAGATCTGGTTAATGTTGTGGTTAGTTTTCTGAAAACATTTAATGCATAGCTATAGTCAGAAAGCAAATGGGAATTATTACATTCATAACAAAATAGAAAACAGCATGCCGTTACCTAGATTTGTGGTGATCCCACATCTCTAATTTTTGATATAATTTTGAATTCCATCATCTTGAAGGATAATGCAGAATGAGGCATAATACAGAAAGAATGCACTGAATTTTGAAAGCTTTTTCCATGCAGAGGAAGTCTTCAACTTTTTCATTTGGAAAAGATTACAGAAAATGTTCAAGAGGTCTCTAAAATTATGAATGGCATAAAAATGTTTTAGGAAAGATTGTTCACTGTCTCAGAAGTGTTCTTACATTTGCAATTAAATCAGCTACAAAAGATGGGGCAAAACAGTTGTCACTGAGGACCATATGTCTACATTTGCATTTTAGGGAAGAGAGGAATTGCTTACTTCTGATCCCATGGAATGAATGCCCATTAGTGGTTGGAGCACATTACCAGTGCATATCAGAGCTCCTGGAGCTCATCTTCTGGTTTAGTTTCACCCAAAGTGAAATCAATTTATTTGCTCTGAGATTACTCTACTAAGGGACAAAAAGTGCAGTAAGTGAGGTCAATGTGAGATCTGGTTGAAAAGTACTCATATGCTTTCAGGCATTTCAGGAAAGAAAGTCCTGTCAATGATATTTTAATGCATTTTTCTGAGCACAACTTCCAAAGTGCTGGGGCCCTAAGCTGCTGGTTTCTGCAAGGATGCACAGGGGAAGGTGTCAATCTGTTCTTTCCTTTTTTGTTAGCCTATCAGATCTGTCTGTTTGCTGCTGGTCATATCAGAAATAGGAGACTGGGTTAAAATGACTTTGGTATTCGATAAATTTGTTCTCATGTAATCTAATCTTACATGAGCTCTTACAGGATAAACAGTTAATGTAACTTGCAGGTTATAAATGCACATTTTTAAAGGAAACCTTTCCTTCTCACATCTTACCTTCTTCAGTCATAGCAAATTGAGTTCCGCCAACTTATAAAATCAGGATATTTTAAACTGTTTGCAGCCTTATTTTGAGCTAGTTCCTCAACAGGAGGCTGCAAATACTTTGGCAGTAACACATGCAACAGATGTGCCTGTTCATGTTCTGGTGAAAATCTTTTTTGATATGCACACTTTCATTATAAAAGTGTGATGTGCACACAACGTTGCTTTTGTTATCCAGCAACAGGTTTCTACTAGCAGTCTGTCAGACTCTGTGGACACTGTGCATGCATATGCATATGATTTGACTGGACATTCTTGTTCAGTGTACAGCAACACAGGCATGCACAAAAAATTAAGGTGTATGTTTTAACAAATATATGCCTATGTAGAAATGATTTAGGAAATGTAATTGCCAAATAATGTAGAGTTTGCTTTTTTAAAAAAGAAGAAAATATTTTAGGAGTGTTTTGGAGCTCTATCAGCTCTTCTGCTTCCTAATTCAACCCCATACTGCATGTTGCTGTACAGTTTATAAGGAACTTTACAGCTCTCAGTTTTTATCTGCAGATGGCTAGAATGAGATGCAGAGACAGCATATTTCAACTCTAGCTAGAGAGAGAGACATCTGAAGGTAATTTTCATGTCACAACTTACTGAAGACAGTAGTCACAGTATGGATCATAGTGTCTGCAGCAAACTTTGTGCATGATCATATAGGGTTTCTAAATTTGACCTGCTTCAGTACTGTACCTAAGATTTTTTTGTAATATAGTCCAGGATAAAGAAACAGATGTTGTCCTTTCTTAGCCTCTGTTAAGTTCAATAATTCAGTTTACAGAAGAGTTGTACTATATACAATTTCACCTGAGGTTTAATCAATTAACAGTTGGTAAATGGATTTAAAACCTATCCATATAACGAGCTGTCAACATTCAATAGCTTTACTCACACTTAGGGAAACCACAGAGATTACACATCTTGTACACTAAGCAGCTCCTGACTGTATGCGTATCTTTAATAGAGCACCTATACATATCTTTAATAGAGCACCTATGTTTTTCTGTGGCTTTCTATAGCAAGAGCAATTAGAGAATAGTTAGTTTCCTAGACTGAAACTGCTGTTCTTGAATGTAGAATAATTACATTACAAAGTCTAATCCATGATAAACTCAATACATGTTTGCTTAAGGTGAATTGCACAGACAAATCAAGGATAATGTTTGTTTAAATCCTCTTGAAGGTGAGGAATATTTCATCAAAACTAATGCAGCTACGTGTTTACAAAATTCCCCTGATTAGGAGATGTTCCCAAACTGTTGATCCAAAAACAGCCTCCAGCATTTCATGTTATCTTTACAGTAAGTCTAGAAATAAATAAAAAGAAATAATGGGTAGCAGTCTTGACTAAGACCCTCCAGAGAGGATAGTATACACTAAAATTGATGTCTAAAAGGGAAAGTGAATGATACAGCATTAGTGTTAAAATTTAATGTCATTTGCAAATTAAATTAAAAAAAAAAAAAAAAAAAGAACAACATAAATCCACATTTGTATTTTACAATAATATTTAAGGAGTGTTAGAAAAGAAGTTAAGGAAAACTGAAATCAAGATTTTTTTTTAATGAGTATTTTTCAAGTGAATTACATCTTGGCAGATAATTAAGGAAGACTGACATTTTTCAGAATTCAGTTACTGAATTACTAATATTATTTTTAAGTAATCAAATATATTATTTCAAATTAACTTAATTTGAAATTAACATAATCTACATCATAATGTTAAAAAAAAAAATAAGGAATTCTATAACATTGTTGTGGTTTAACCTGGTAGACAAGTATCACACTGCCATCCACTTACTCCCCCCAGCCAAAAGCCCCATTGTTATTCTTCATCATGATGCCATGTGGTATAGTACATCCTTTTGACCAGCTGTCTTGGCTGTGCCCCCTCCCAGCTCCCTGTGAAGCCCATGTCTCCTCCCTGGCAAGGCAGTATAAGAAACAGAAAAGTCCTTGACTTTTCAGCACTGCTTCACAACCACTGGAGCATCGGTGTGTTATCAGCATTATTCTCATCCTAAATGCAAAACAGCACCATACCAGCCACTAGGAGGAAAATTAACTCAGTCCCATCTGAAACCAGGACAGTATCCAGCCCTTATTCCATACCATCTACATGATGGTATGACCATCTACGTGGCCAGGTCTCATGCTTTGTAATACATCCTGGATGACAGCTTAAATCTTTTCACATATCTCACCTCTCACCTGAGTTCAGGCAGTTACTGCATCATTTATGAAATCTACCTGTTCCTCCTCCTGTTCCCATGATGGACCTACTTCAGAGTAACTTCCCATGTCCTTTTCTTCTTCCTTTCCCTTCTTAATAGGAATTTCTTTCCTTACTAAACAAGATGAATTTTGCATCCATTGTTTCTTCTTGTGTATAGGAGTGACTGATACCTGCATGGGTTGCTTCTCTGGTTCAGCTGCAGGGCCTGTCACAGGGGTTGGGTTAGCCAAAGTGCTTGTTGTGGAGGGTTGACTTAATATTGAGTGTAATTTGGTATGCATAGGTCAGACCCCAACATGTTGCAGTGATTCATGTCCCTGTGCAATTTGCAGGGTGACGGCATACCTCTTAAACATTTTACCAGATTTTCAGAGTTCTGCACTTGTTCAGTGGTGAAATCCTAAAGCATTGGAGGTACCCACTCTTCTAGATGCCTGCCTATAGCCTCCCACACTCCCTCCCACTCATAATTATCCTGAATAAGGGCAGATTTCTGGGTAGTATTCTTAAATAGTTGGTTAATCTTAAACAAAACCTGAAACACATTCAGGAGACATAGCAATAGGAACATGTTGTTTTGAACATCCCAATTATATTCAAAATTCTGAAGAGCTACTGTAACTAGCCTGGTGAAGAAGGGGAAGGGGAAGGAAAAAGGGAAGTGAAAGAAGTGGGAGAAAGTATCGCCCTTCCCTTCCCCCATAGATTGGTTCCCTGAGGAGAAAAGGTGAAGAGAGTAATTATTAATAATTTCCAAGAGATAGTTCCTGAAGTACAGAGATGACAGCAATGCTGAATACAAACACCAGATTAGTCTCACAACTGGTACTTTTATCATGTCATAAGCCAGCATTACACAGATATGTTAACCTTAATCTAAGCCCCAGAGATGATAAACAGCACAACAGGGAACAAGTACAGCAAGTAAAGTATTACACAAAACAACTCTGAGAACAAACACAATTCTGAGAGCAAAAAGATCAACATTGTGACCAGAAATTATTAAACTAATGAAATGTTCATAACGATTTTGTTTTAATACACTTCGGTCAGATCTGTCGTTATCTCAATTGTTCATGCCCCACATAGGGTGCCAAAAGGTCTGTTGTGGTTTAACCCAGCAGGCATCTAAACACCACACAGCCATACACTCACTCCCCCAGAGTGGGATGGGGGAAAGAATCACTAAAATGATAAAATTTGTGGGTTGCTATAAAGAGAAATGATAAGACAGAAAGGAAGGTAAAATAATAATAGGGATAAAAGAATATATAGAGCAAGTGATGCACAAAAAGCAATTGCTGACAACCAATGCCCAGGCAGTCCCCAAGCAATGGCACCCCTTCAGCCAAGTGCCTTTTATTCTTCATCATTGCATCATATGGTATAGGACATCACTTTGGCCATCCTGGACCAGCTGTCCTGGCATTGTCCCCTCCCATCTCTTTGTGCACCCCCAGCCTCCTCACTGGCAGGGCAGCACAAGGAGCTGAACTGTCCTGGGCTTTGTGCAAGCACTGCTCTGCAACTAGAACATTGGTGTGATTTCAGCATTATTCTCATCCTGAATCCAAAACACCACCGCACCAGATAGTAGGAAGAAAATTAACTCCATCCCAGCCAAAACTAGCACAGTTATTCTTCTCTTTAAGCAAATCTTTAGCTTTCACACATGCATAAGTTTCAGTGGTGTTGTATTCTTAGTAATTAAATGTACTCTTAGTAATTAAATCCCACTTTTTAACCATTTTTCAAGAATCAGGATAGCATATTTAGGTGTGAGGTAAATCTTAGTCTACCTGCAGTCACTGAAAATCATCATAAAACATCATCACTCCCTTCCCTAATATGAATATTTCATGTACAGTCTCCAAAATAATGAAACTAGAGGGATCCTGATGTTTAAGACCATTACTTCTTGTCCAAGCCCTGAACTCCCTGACAGAGTCCCTCCCCAGCTTTTCTGCAGACTCCCCTGAGGTACTGGAAGACTGCTATGCCCCCCAGAGCATTCTCTTCTCCAGGTTGAACAACCCCATCTCTCTCAGCCTGTCTTTGTAGGAGAGATACTCCAGCCCCTGATCAACCTCATGGCTCCCCTCAGGACTTGTTCAAATATATCCATGTTCTTCTTGTGCTGGGGGATCCAGAGCTGAAAACAGTCATGAACCGTATTATAAAGTATAGGAAGGCGATAAAGTACTCTTGTATAAAGGGTGTCGAAACAATTGTGCTGAAGTTCTGTACAAAATATTTATTCAGAAAAAAAAATACAAAGACACAGTCAGTATCCACTACTGAAAAGAAAAATAGTGAAAATCCAGTAAAGATCTGTATTAGAACATATTTTTAAAATAGATTTCTCAATTATCTTGAAAAAGGTCTGAGGTTATGAAATGAGAATTACTGTCATATGAACATGAATTAGACACAATTATTTATATTAGCCAAAACAGAAGACGGAGGAACTTCAAGGAGGCTTGATTAAGCTGGACTAGAAGGCAGCACAGTAGTAGGTAAAACAGAAATGCATTCTGATGCATGCTCTTGGGCACTGGTGTACAGTGAAGGGAAGACAGATTTTCTCTCTCCCTACTCACTTTGAAAGCCATTACATCTGTTTAGAGGAGAAGAGTTTGGGCAGCTCAGCAAAGACCTGTCATAATGATTGAGAGCAATCTGAAAACAGAACAAGTAAAGCAGGAGCTGCCTTGCCTCCTTGTCCTTTACAGGTGGGCCAGTTCTTCAGCCTTCACAACTCACATCCCAGACTCTTTTCTGTGCCACCGACTGATGTCTCACACAGATGGTTAAAGGCTTCTTTAACCTCATGAGCAGCTTATCTTGGTGTATGCATGTAATACACTTAAATAGTATTTCTCTTACCACATAGGGAAGTTAGGAGGAATGGAAAAAAATGACCATTTGACAGGGCCCTGCAATGAAGATGTTCTTGGAGTATCACAGAGGCTGTGTAATACTGGGAGGTCTCTAACTCAGCTGCTTAGATTTCATTACACATATACAAAATGACAGAGAGAAATTGAGGGTTTTCACGGAGACATGCAACAAAGATGATCAGACATGGAAAAGTCCTTCATTGAGTAAAGTTGCAGTGATTGACGTTGTAGACAAAGTAATGAAACTTGCAAAATGTATGGGCCACCATGACTTGCCTTTTTTTTTTTTAACATATTTTTAGTAAAGTTCAAAAGAGTTCAAAGACATTAGATAAAAAGCTTTAAATGATGAAATGAATTTTCTGTTCAACTAATATTTTCTGCTCATCCAGCCCTTGATTCTTCAGAGTTTTGACATTAAGAGCTTTACAGAATTCAAACTATGATTTCAGCTTTGCATATTTGAAAGTGTGGCACAAGTAACCTTTTTAAAAACCAAGAGTGACTACGCAGAAATCTTGTTTGAGCACACAGCAAGCCTTTTATTTTGGGGATAAAAATCAACTTTCTTCAAATTAGATTTTTGCAGATGAGATCAGATTGTTGTGTAACTGTTGAACAGAGGTTTCTTTACACCTTTCTGTGTCATTTGTTACATGTTACAAAGAGAAGCTGGATGGAGTATACCATTGGTCTGCTGTGGTATATCAGTCCCTGTATTTTTTCATTGAGGATGTCCTCTCTGCTTTAGTTCTGCCAGTAGAGTTATCATAATTGCTTACAAAAATAGTATAGGTTACAAAGAAAGTTATACATGACTTAGCTCATGTATCTCAAAATCTAACTCAAAAACATGAAATCAAATGACTCATTTACTTAAAATTTTATCATTAGGAATTTTGTTTCCTAGTGGCATGCTGGATGTTGATCTTCATGAGGATTCCTTAGCATAGATTGGTCTCACAACAGGAAAGTTTAAAATTATAAGTGTGTGTGTCTAGATTAATTAAGTATATTGAGTTTTATTGGGATTTTAATTGTACTTGAAAAGTTGCATTTGTATCTGCATCTATATTTTTACTATGGCACTAACAGAAATGTAAAAACTCATTTTCTTGTATTCATCATGCAGAGACTTAGTACTAAAGCAAGCAGAATTTCTTTGAAGAGTGTTGTGAAAATAAATTCAAATACTAGAATTTTGATTTCTAATATATTTGGATTGTTGAACTGTGTGAGTACATATGTGGATGTGACTAGATTCCTGAAGAATTCTCAAAAGTAGACTTAAGGAATCCAGATATAAAATCATTCAAGTTGAATTACAGTGTTTGAAGCATTTCACTTCTAGATCACTGAATCATATCCAGTGAAAGAAGGCACCAAAAGAGAGGTGTTTATAGATCTGGATGAGATAAGCCTATAGAGCTACCTTACAATGTAGGGAGCACCAAATCTAGACAAACATATTATTTGTCAGACATGGAAGACAAGAGTTAGTTTTTAAATCTTTCAAAATCAAGTCCACGGGGAGCATCTTGTCCAACAAAGTGAGAAAACCTAGCAGTGAGGTGTGAAATTTCCTGCTTCCATTTGATTTGTAAATAATTGGGAGAAGGAGTCACAAATACTCCCAGTCAGGAGTATTTTTGTCTTACTGAATCTAGTTACTTTTATAACAATGTTTATCTCATGGTGTATTTTTCAGCAGGTTTTCGAAGACACTCAGATACTGTAACAAGGAGGCATTTCCCACATGCTGCTCACAGAATGGACTACATGGACTTTGAGGATGACAGCCGTGGATGGCGGTTTGATATGGACATGGTGATAATCTACATTTATTCAGTCAATTGGGTAATAGGATTTATTGTGTTCTGTTTTCTTTGTTATTTCTTTTTCCCTTTCTAGTCTGTAAAAATCACATTTAAGGAAAACAACAATTGTGAACACAATAACATAAATAGAAAAAAAAATGAAGAAGGCAAAATGTTTGTTTAATGTTGCATTTTTATCATTCAGAACTGTAATAGACTGCATCAAGCATGCTGTGAGGCTATTTGATACTTCTGCTGTGTGTGACAAAGTAGTCAAGTTTGGTTCCAGAAATAATGTGAAATCCAGATCATTCTTCATTCAGTGGGAGCTTTGCTTTGATTTTGGTGGGAACAGCATTTTACTGCTAATGTATAAAATAATTACTCCGTAGGATTATTCAGTACTTTTTATTCTTAGAAGAGTTCTGTGTACTATAACAGAATATGATCCATAGAGTCATTTTTGGGGTTGACTCTATATTGACACACTTTGTAAGCATAAGTCTTCTCACTCATTGGTGCTTCAATTCATTGTATATATTAAAAAAAATGCCTTTTATAGTCAGATCTGTTGGGGATAAGCACTGCAGTGCTGCACCATATATTATATAGATATTTACGGGAGCAATTTCACTGGCATAATCCAAATTCTAGAAAGTTTTGACAATTGATGGAACTGTCAGCTTTCTGCTGTGGGGATGTGATGTACTCAGTGCCTGAAATTTCGAGCCTATTAACCAAAAAGAGAAATGATACAGCACCACATGCTGACAATTCATCTTTTCAGCAAATGGCAATCAGAAGAAATTGACTAACAAACCCTACTACTGAACATTAAAGGGACCTTTTTTGCGCAGATTCCCAGAGTAGCACTGTACCTTTTGTATCCATTCAGATGAGTGCATATGGCTCAAGCAAGACAGTTACTGAGGGCAAGCAGCAGGTCTGCTAACTGTGATGCCCTGTAAATAATAGGGAAATAATAGAAATGGAGCATTCTCCAGTTGTAATTCAATCTAGGTGTGATTGAATCATTATTAAATGACTGTAACAATTTCAGGATACTCTTTAAGTGTGGGCTCATCAGTACTATGTGTCTCCAAGGAGACCATGTAAGAGGACACAGTATTTATTTGCACCTTTCATGTAAAAGAATTATAAAGCACTTTATAGCTATTCCATGTAAAGATTGCTGTTTTTCAGTACAAGCTACATCAAGTTCAGCAGTCATTCTGTACTTGCTGCTTTACACAATATTTTCAAATGGAAGTGAAAAAGCATCTATTAAATTACAGGGAGGATATTATAAACTATTGTGGGAATCAAGTGCCCAAGAATGGTACAAGGTAGTTAAAGGGCTTACTTTTCAGGAAGGTACAAGAAAGTTCTTATTTGTGAGGGCATGATCTATAAAGTACACTGTAGTTTGATCTTAAAAAGCATGTATATTGTTGCTTTGGTATCAGGAGTTGTGTGGGAGACCTGTGTTTTTTTCAGTAGGTGGTGTACTCCCCTGTTCTAGCAGAGAACAAGGAAAAATGTGTTATGGAAGGTGCCATCTGCCAAATGTGTTGGAATGGAATGAAATCAGAGGTTTTATCAGTGTGCTTAACATTAAGCAAGTGCTTATGCATCTTTGCTGGAGCAGGGCCGTCATGCTCAGTCTCTTATAGTTTATACAGTGATCAGGACCAGAAACTTTAACAGCTACTACTGTTTAGTTAGTTTTCTTACAGGCTGCATAAAATAATTTCTTTATATCTTTGAGAATATATGTGTAGAATTAAAAATTACAAGTCTAACTGCACTATATGCAAGCTTAAGAAGATGCAATAGTTGAAATTAAACATCACCATGCAGACAAGGTCATCACAGAAATACATTTTCTACAATTGCAGTACCCTTAGTTTGATCTTAACCTAAGGTTTGATCTCTGCCTAAAAATGATTGGCTTTATTATTGGTGGCATTAGGCATACCATTTTAAATGCTTTAAGGTTGTAGTAAAGCACTCAGTAAACTTCCCCCTTTGTATTGATATAAACAAGCCTTTAAAAAGCTAGGTTTTCCTTGGTCATAGGCTCCTCTTTTGCTATATGCAAATGTGTAGGTCTGTATGCTTTAATGTTATCAGTAATTTTCAAAAGTTTTCTCATCTATCCCAGGACAGGGATTCTACCCACATTTTTGGTTTGTCTCTAATCTTACGAACTTCATGCGCCTATCTCAGCAAAGAGAGGGACTGATTTACCTACTAAGCCAAAATTACTTCTACCTTTTGATCTCAGAATATACTAGAATAAAGAGATGTAATGAAAAATTACTTTAACTTAACTGACATAGTCTGAAATTGCAGTGATATTTTAAATTAAAATAATTTAACCAGGATATCTCCTAAAGAAATATCCTTAAGTAAATATTTTGAAATATATTGAGATATAAGAAACATAATATAGATACTAATTAATAATATAAGAAAGAGTTACTTATATAATTTTTAATAGCATGTTACCGTGGATTTATTCTGAAAAAGGCAACAAGAAGAGTCAAAAATCCAAGGTAATATTGGCCCTTTTTTGTACGAGCAAGAGTTGATGACTGCGGAGTGGCTGCATTTTCCTAAATTTAATAGAGTGACAGTTTTGTATGACATTTCTAACTGTGTAGCAGTACCTTTAAGACCTAATCAGCAAACTCTTTCTTGGCCTATACTGTTTTACTTCATATTGTTTGTTATTAATTCCAGGGGATAATTACTTTTAAAGGGTTAATGCTCATAGTTAAGACTGTTGCAACTTTGAGACATCCTCCATAGGACAAAAAAAAAAAAAAAAAAAGGTGCATAGAAAGAAGGTACATTTTTTTGTCTATTACTGCTCTTTTGAGATACATACCTTTTGTAAAAAGACAACAATAATTCAGAAGTTCAAACCTGGTTTTCATTGAAGTCCGCCTGTAAAATGTTGTTGATATCTGTAGGAGCAAGAGCAGGTCTTCTGTAAGCAATTTTCTGGTCAAGTAGATCCTGCTCTGCAATCTTGTCTTTCTTATCTACAATGGTATTAAAATGTTTGCAATAAAATTTGTGTTGTTTGTAATATTTTGCAGCCATGTACTAGCTTTTGCTTGGTGGAATTAAATTTTAATATTTTTTTCAGTGAATGTCTGGTTTGCTGTGCTGTCTGTTCTATTTGGGGTGCAGCTGGGGTCTGTTGAACTTTCTTTATGATGATTAGCTCTTTTCATACTAGCAGCCTTTTTTGTTTGTTTGTTTGTTTCAGTACTTTCCAGAGAATGGTCAGGTTTTGTCAGAAATTATCTTGGGGCAAGGTGCGGATCTTTACACATTCTGGTAATGCAGAGGATTCAGTGCTGGTGCTTAGTCCAGACTGATTAACTGTTGAGGGCAGCATAAATCTAGGACAAGACTGAAAAATTTGCCTATGACTGGCAAAGGCACTGCGTACGCACTCAGAAGTGTGTGAGTTTCTTGCCTAGCAGTGGGTATATTTGTAGCTCTGCCAGAGGCCCGGTCATCCACAGCTTTTTTGAAAAATTTCTGCACAGTATCTGCACAGGGAGTAGTACCTGTGAAGCACAACAGATCCTTTCACAGCCATGTACCTTCCCACAAAAGCTGAGATCTAAGGTAAGCCTTTGCCAGCACACTGCATATACACCTACAATATTTATGTATGTCAGTAACAGTATTATCACAGTGTGGTGGTTTTACTCGGGTGGGCAGCTGAGCTCCACCACAATTGCTCTCTCACTCCCCCTCCTCAAAGGGAAAGGGGGAGAAAAATATGATGCAAAGAGCTCAAGGGTTGAGATAAGGATGGGAAAATCACGCAGTAATTATCATGACGGGCAAAACAGACTCAGAATAGGGAGACAGCAAGATTTATTGCCTGTTTACTAACAAGCTAGAGAAGTGAGAAACAAAGGAAAGAAACCAAAAGTACCTTCCCCCCATCCACCCCTTTCTACCTCCTCCCCTCAAGCGGCGCAGGGGAATGGGGAAATGGGGGTTATGGTCAGTCTATAGTACTTCCTCTCTGCTGCTCCTTCTCGGTCACTCTCATCCCCTGTGCTGTGAGGTCCCTCCCATGGGATGCAGTCCTTGATGAACGGATCTGACATGGGCTGCCCACAGGCAGCAGCTCTTCCAGAACTGCTCCAGATATGGCTCTGTACCATGGGGTCCATCAATCAGGAGGAAACAGCTCCAACCTGGGTCCCCCACAGGAAACAGCTCCTGCCAGGTCACCTGCTCCTGCAAGGGCTTCTCTCCACGGGCTACAGGTCCGGCCCAGAACCTGCTCCTGCAGGGGTCCTCCACAGGCTGCAGCCTCCATCGGTGCAGGGCCACCTGCTCCACCGTGGTCTCCTCCACGGGCTGCAGCGTGGAACTCTGCTCCACTGTGGTACTCCATGGGCTGCAGGGGGACATCCTGCTTCACCATGGTCTTCACTACAGGCTGCAGGGTACTTCTGCTCCAGCACCTGGAGCACCTCTCCCCCTCCCTCTTTACTGATCTTGGTGCCTGCAAGGCTGTTCCTCACTCCTTTCACTCTCCCAGCTGCTGTGAGGAGCAGCGTTTTTGTTGTTGTTGTTGTTTGTTTGTTTGTTCTGTTTTGTTTTGTTTTGTTTTGTTTTCCATGTCTTAAATACTCTCTCACAGAGGCACAAACAACATCGCTTATTGGCTCGGCCCTGGTCAGCAGTGGGGCCCGTATCTAACATGGGGCAGCTTCTAGATTCTTCTCACAGAAGCCACTCCTATGGATCCCTGCTACCAAAATCTTGCCACATAAACCCACTACACCACAGTTATTGATTCTGATATCAAAAAGCATGACAAAGAAGCAGAGTTTAGGTTTATTTTGTTGTTTTTAGAGAAAAGTAGCACTGGTAACATGAGTCTCTGGGAGAAAGAGTAACTATTGTAGCTATCATGACAAGTACTGGTCTCATTGCATAGCACTGCTTTTGTGAATTTATATTCAACATCTTTTGTCCTTGACAACTCCAACTACTTTATAATATAGAAATTAGTACGTGAAATTAGTACGTGAATCCCTGTAAGAGGGAAAGGTTAGAGAGGGAAAGAAGACTGAAATTACACATTTGCTATTTTCCTGGTGCTACAGTGGGTGCAAAAAACAGAACTCACCTTAGCATTGCTAAGATATTCCTGTAAGGATGTACCAGTTATGTTAGATGACCAGATGGCTTTCGCTAATGCACAGTGGGTAGGATGAACGTAAGATAGAAAGAGCCTAAATGCAGTACTTTGCCTTCAGAGTGAGAAGGCTGCTGTTTCCTAAGTAAAATTCTATGACCACGACATGGAGATGCTCCTGTTTCACTTCTGCCTTCATGACAGCAGCATCACCATGCACTGGCAGGGGTAGCAGATGTAGCAGGAGACATTTCTTGATTTAAACAACAGATCCTACTTACATGGTTATGTCTCATATCCTCACAGAAGACACAGCAGGCTGAATAGAAATATCCTGTGGTTTGGCTTTGATCAAGAAGAGAAGATTGCCCACAAAGGTTTTAGATGTCCTTCTGGAAAATTCCAGCTTTGTACATGGGGAGAAGCAGAATACAGGAAAAAATGAAAGTAGGACAGCAAGAGTATTCTGCTGGTGTTCAGCCCCATAGCACAGCATATGCTGAGAGAAAGGAGGCAAGACATGCTGTGGATTGGTCTGGGCTAGATGTGGAGCGATATAACAAGCTCTCCTTGGACATGCCATTAGCAAAAAGTAATAAGAAAGACAGTATTGATAGACAATGAGGTGGACTGAAAACTGGCTGAACAGCCAGGCTCATGAGGTTGTGGTCAGTGGAACAAAGTCTACCTAGAGATGAGTAACTATCAGTGAACCCCAAGTGTCAATACTGGATCCTATCCTGTTCATCATCTCCAGTAATGATCTGGATAATGAGCCAGCACATGTCCTCAGCAATTTTGCTGATGACACAAAACTGGGAGACTGATATGTCAAAGGGTCATGCTGCTGTCTAGAAGGACCTGGACAGACTAGAAAAAATGGGCCAATAGGAACCTCATGAAGCTCACCTAAAGGAAGTCCTGCACCTGGTGATAAACAACTCCTGGCTTCAATACATTCTGGGGACTGAGCAGGTGGAAAGCAGCCCTGCAGAAAATGACCTGGGTGTCATCCTGGTGGACACTACATTGAACATATGCCAGCAGTGCACACTTGCAGCAAGAAGGCTCATGGTCTTGTGGACTGCATTAGGAGAAGTGCTGCCAGCCACTCAAGGAAGATGATCCTACTCCTCAGCTCAGCTCTGGTGAGGCCACACCTAGAGGACTCTGTCCAGTTCTGAACTTCCCAGTGCAAGAGAGGCAGGGACATACTGGAGAGAGTCCAAAAACAGGCCATGAAGATGGTGAAAATAGTGGAGAATCTCATACATGAATAATTCTGTGAAGTTATTACGTAAGGTTGAGGACCGGCACTGTGTCCTTCAAAAAATGGACAGATCAATGAAACAGTTCTGGGTAGAACATATGATGCTGGAAGAATTTGGCACACATTTAAGTCCATTTCTGTTGTTTTCTGTACCTTTAATTCTCTGGCTGTAATAACTTGTGGTATTTTTTTTTCTCTTGCTCATATCTTGAGTCAATATGATCAATCTCTGTTTGTGTACCAGTTCAAACTTTCAGGGATCATCTTTCTTCACATAATTACTGAAATCTGTAGCTGCTGCAGTTCTCTAAGGGTAAAGTTCAGACAAGTAACAAGGAAAGAATCAAAAGAAATCAAGTCATACTATTCCAGTATCATCTTACTGTCGGAAATAGATATTCAGAATTTATCATTTAAACTGACTTTTTTGTTATTGTTTGTTAAAGTCTAAAATCTGACTTTTTACAGGTAAAAAAATTCCAGTTCTGGGTGATTTAATTTGGCATTCTCAACATAAGGCCTTCTTTTAAAAGAAATCTGAAGCAGAAAAACTAAAGATCACCTTTGTAAGCCTGATAAACCTTAAATACACCTATTTATCATAAACTTCAATATCGATATACATATAGATTCCAACAGAATCAATGAGAGCAATGCAATGGTATAGCAGTGATAGCTGCTACCCAGTGATACCCAGTATTAGTGATGGCTTAAGATTGCAGCTTGGTTTAAGGATGAGAAAACTGAAGTAATTATATTACAACTCTTTACTAGATACCATTTTAACTTAAGAATGGTCATATTTCATTTTCCATCAAACATTTTCTTCAGATGAATTTTTTCTACATTTCTGGTAAGGCATTAAAATATAATCAGGCAAACACTTAAAATATATTGCACATGCAATCTTTTATCCTCAATCAAGAGGATGAAGCAGAAAGAGCAAATGCCATCAATAAAAAGATCATAAGTCATTTGATATTGATACAAGTATTAAAAATTAATTATATAAAATTCTTTTTACTCTGTCATAAAAAAAAATGAATATTAAAATGTTAATGGTGAAATGTACTCTACTGTTTCTGAGATGGAGAATGGAATTTAAACTGAGCAGAAGGAAAATTTGCATGTAGCCACACCACATTAGTACAAAGTAAAGGATACTAGATATTGACATAAAAATCTATCTAATGATCCTGCTCAATGAATAAGTGGGAAAAAAAAAAAATAAAGAAAGAATCCTGTGTAATCTTAGTCTGCCTAAAATAATCCCTGTTTGGAGGATACTAACTCCTTGAATAATTAGGTTGCTACTCAAGAAATAGTGTTTAGACTTGCAATCCAAGTGTGAAAATAATAAACTCAAAAAAGACTGTCCTTAATCCTTGATGATTATAAATCCTTTGGGATGTACATGATTCCAGAATACATTACCAGTCATAGTATGGCATCTGATGGTGTCTGAAAGACAACACGTTCCAATTAGAAACATGTGAGGTAAGAATGTGTTTGCCTTGCAGATGGCTCTAGCTAGCTAATGTATGCATTTCATCTGTCAGAAGTTAAACTAGTTCTAAAATAATTTGAATTAGACTTCAGGGGAGGAAAAATATGTTAATTTTCTTTTATATCTTATCAAGTAGAAAATGTTTGCAAGAAGTTAATGTTACAGGCAATTTATAGCCCTATCTAGTTCCATCTTCAAAAAGTGTACCCCACTTTTTATCATTCTAAAGACTTGTGAGTTAAATAAACATAGAAGTTAATAATTACTTGTAAGTCTTTAAGAGCACAGATATTGCACATGAACATAATTCATTTTTTCATTAAAAACAACAGCACGTCCTAAAAAATAGTCTGATAAATCTGCATTATATTCACCTAGGAGTTAATACTCACAGATTCTTGTTTGTCCTCTGAGAAATAACTTAAATCCTGAACTACAAAAACTATCATGATGCCATTAAATTAAGAAGCTGTACATGTACAGTTACTTAATTCTGTTTAAGATAGAAATATAGCATAATGGTAACAATAGCATAAATTCCTATACCCTCCACTTTCCTTACCTATTATTCTGATATTCAATGTCTATTATTTCAATGCCCTGATTTTTAAAGTGACTTCTCATTATTTTGAATCTCTAAAAACAAGTTCTTCAGAATCTCCTATGAGGATTTTAGTGGTGATATTGCTCAACATGCAAGCATTTGGAGCTTCTTAAGTGAAAGGCACTTTTATAAGCACAAGATGATATCAAATTCAAATTAACATATTTGGGGAACTGTAACTAGTTATGATTATTATCATAACTTAAGTCAAAGTACAGCTAATTACACATGCTATGCATTTATTAACTACAACCTTTTATAAATAAATAAATAAATAACTGTTGTAGCATATACTGCTAATATTAAAAGTTTTTCAGGTTTTTTTGATGATGATAAGGAGGAGATTTCTGGAAGATTTCCACTGACAGCATTCCTCCACATATTGCTTAGCCAAGTACCCTCAGCAGAAAGAGGAGAAAATGTCTAAACCTTCAAATGGAGTAGACAGTATGTTACTTTGAGCAACAAAATATAAATTACAGTGTGATTTCTCATTTTGTTTGATTGATTGATTTTTTTTTTACTCACTGCAAAGATTAGTTCATTTCACATCTAGGCTTTTTATCAAATACTGCAAAGCAATCCAGTGTTGAGAAACCTTTCCATTATCATTATCATCAATGATCAGCAATGTGATCATAGCAGCCATAAAATTCTTTTTTTTTTTTTTTTGTACAAAAGAATGTTTGTAAGTACTGTTGAGCTGTCTCTTTGAAAAACGTAATAAGCATAACACTGCATTATTTTAGAAAGACAGTGCAATTGAGATAGTAATTGAATACAAAAATTCATTTTAAATGTATTGAAATGACTCGCTTTTTTGGAGATTAGCAGTGGGTAGATTTCAAAAGCAGGGTAGCATTATTTCAAACATAATGAAGGGAATTGTTGCTTTTGTTTTGTTTTGTTTTTTAAATCTTCAGATGCAACAATTCCTGTATGTCTCTTCCTGGAAGATAAGGCACGGTAACAGGAATCAGAGTGCACCTAAAATCAAGAAGCTGAGTAAGAAAATGTCAAGTCCTAGAAAATAAAGTCTTCCAAATGAAAGGATTAAGCCCTGATTCAGTAATAAAAGTTGTCAACAGCCCTTGTATTTAACCTGCTGCTATGGACAAATCCTATCGCTTGTTAATCCTTTTTTCTAGCACTGCAACTGCCATACTGCACCAGATACTTGTGCTCCACTCCTCTTTCAGCACCAGAATCCTCACAGGGATGACAGCCAGCATAGCTGGCTCTATGCTGGAGCCAACATGCCACATGGCATTAGGAAATCATACAGATGGCAGGGAGCATCATCACATGACATTGCAAACTGACCATGCACTGCCAGAACAGACTTCAGGTGACTGCTACAAAAAGCATGAATTCAGTGGCTGCAGCTATCCAAATACTCCTCCTTTATTCCCCAGAAGGAACTGTAATGCAGAATGAATTAGACTTTGATCCTCCAAGGTCGTTGGCACCTAACTCCCCTAACAGCAATATCTGCTATATGTAGTTATCACTGATTGTGGTATTCTTTTTTTCTACAGTTTATTGGCCAGAATACTTCAAGCAAAAGGATTTAAACACATCCTTCTGGAACCAAAGCTTCCCTTGTCCAGACCAAATGCCCTAACCACTAAGTGATTATGGAGGTACATGAGGTTGTAGCAAGGCTTTATTTTCAAATGAAAGAAAGATGTTAATATCTGTATTTAAATACATTATTAAGTCCAGTAGATGGGATTTCTATGCTCCTCTTTCACAGAAATTCTATGTTTAAGATACATGCTTTAGCTGGGAGTATGTGTGAGAAGGGGAAAAGTGGCAAATACTAAGCTTAGATACCCCTTTCAAATTTTGGAGGCTGTTTCTGCCCATTCAGCATATGACTGTAGTGTATCACATCCTTCTGGATCCAATCTCTCTTCTAGATAGAGGGAATCTCAGCCCTACTTTGAATTTCAGTACCCTTGGTAAACACCTAACTTGAAAATCTGAGTATAGCAATACCTTGAGCCCTCTTAATCCTGGACTTTCATGAATCCAGCTCCTAGGAAACAAGTGTTGTTTGTAGTTATGAAAAATACCTCATTTCAGTATTGGAAAGGCAGCAAAAGCTTTTTGAGGCTACTTTGAGTAAGTTCTGTGAGTCAAATGTAACTAAAAACACTGTCCAAGAATTAGTATTATTTAATATTTATGAGATTATTGTAATTTTATATATGCTGGTTTCTAGGGAGAAGGTATGGCTATAGACATTTTATCATACTAAACTCATAACATATCAAAATAAATACCTGATTAAAATTGGAAATACTTCTCTTTCAAATTATTAGTTACAAAGAAAAATGCTTGATGAACCAGTTTCCATTGCTATGTCAATTTATGCCAGTGGTCTCAGCATCCTCCTGCAATCATTGCTATAAGCTAGGTAAGCATTGTTGTAATTATATTAGCTATGTTTATATTGGAAACCAGCAGTTTTCTCATTTATTTTTATATTGATGAACAAATCTCTTACTTAATAATATTAAAAAAATTAAACAAATTTATTACAAGCTACTACTTTCAAGTAGTGGATTTCAAAATCAATTGAAATTTACCATAATAAGAAATCTGTGGGAATATGAAAAAAAAAAAAAAAAAAAAAAAAAGTAGTTTAATAAAATGACCAATAGTTAATTATTAAATAAATGAACATTTGTTTCTCAAGTTCAAAAAAAAATCTCTGAAAAGCAAGAAAATACTTTTTTTTTTTTTTTCAGATATTTGATGAATGCAAAAAAAAATTCAGGGTTTATTTCAAATAAATATCTATAACAACGAAACTTTTCAGCTTTAATGGAAAAAAAAAAATAAAATAACACTAACATAGTCGTGTTAAAAAAAATAATAAAGAAAGAAAGAAAGAAATCGCTGTTTGACATTACCAGTTTATAGAAGATGCAATTTTTATGTACTATATTGGCTGTTTACATTGGAAACAGAATTATAGAATGGTTTAGCGTGGAAGGGACTATAAAGATCTCCTCCATATCCTGGGTGTCCAGGTCTACCATTTCCACCTGGAGAGGGACCGCATTTTCCCTAGTGTTTCTTTTATCATATTCAGTCTGAATCAGAGTGGTTGCAGTCCTTGCTGAGAGCCATAGGGAACATATGCAAAGCCTCCTCTCTCATCATTCTGAGTTGTCACAGGTGTTCCTTCATTTTCTGGGAAATATGACAAATCCTTCCTTCTATAGCAGGCTCTGCAGTTTCTGATGTTCTTTTAACTGTGTTTTCATCAAAACCCTGTGGTAAATTCAAAAAAAATATAGATATGTTGTAATAAGGTTATATATATATGCATTATAAAAGAATAGAATAAAATAATTATATTAACTACCAATCACATAATGAAATTAAATGTTGATCCAATTCTGTGGTGACTATTGTATATATACAAAAATCTTTAGAACCCAGGTTTATCTTATAACCTAGAAATCTGATAAATAACCCAAGCTTCACAATTTCCTATAATTTTGTCTTTTGCTCAATGAGAACTCAACACTGTAAAAGTTCAGATATCAACAGGTGAGCCTGACGCCAGTCTCTAACTACTTGAAACTATGTCAGAATCTAAGAAATAGTATTTGCAGACTTTGTACAGTGAAAAGCAGATAACATCTCTCCAGATTACAAAGACTATGAATATGGAGTGACCAGTTCAAGTTTTCATAGGATGAACTATTCTTCATTTCCAGATCTCTGCTTTCAAACTCATGTAGATGAGTTCAGCCTAAAAGTTAGTACTACTACCGTGTTTCCTAGAGATTTCTTATATGTCAGTTACATATACTGCTGTTATAAGACATGACCCCTCAAATCTTCAGCTTGAAGGAAGAACAGTAAGCCTACATCTGCTGTCTTTTCCTCCAGAAATACCATTTACACTGTGTAGTGAGTGCAGTATAGTTCTACATAACGCCAGTTCTAACACATGGGGTGTACATGAGCATGCAGTGCCAGGGAGCTTTTCAAGTGTTAAATACTCCTGCTGATCCACAGACTGAGAACATGCTGGATATTGTACAAAAGGAGTGTGGTAATAAATCATTCTAATAGAAGAAAATTATCAGTGAATTTGAATGATATGACAAGAGGAGAGAGAGAGCACCCTCAAAAAGAGAAATATTTTTTGAATCTTCTGTGTGAGGAAAAAGACTTTAAATATGATGTGGTGATAATGAGGAAACCAGTATGGGATTCAAAGGGAGAACAACCTGACTTGACCTGTATTCACATATCAGGGAGCCCATTAGAGAGCCACAGCCCACTGTTCTTATGAGCCATTTTAAGTAACATATGGGCTGTATTAGCTTTGGACAGACTGCAAATAGGATGACTCTCTCCTGTGCCCAACATATCTGCTGCCACAGGATCAATAAGAAAAAGTAAGAAAGACATCAATTAGGCCACTTATATTACAAATCAAAAGGTGCTTATGCTAGGAGTAGGCCCAGCAGAAAGAGGGCTGCGTTTTTTTCATTGTCTTTTCAAAGAGAGGAGAAATGGGAATAAAGCATTTCACACAGCTGTAAGGAGATAAAGAAGCACGGCCAGTCAACCTAAGGGAGGATAGTGAAAGAAAGACTTAGAAGGAAAATGAAGGACTTCTGTTTCTCTTCTGACATTTAAGGCATTTACTTTTCATTAGAAATCAGATAATTGTTGCATTATCTTGAGCTCTCTATTGTGAAATAGTAATAGTGTTTCTAGGTTTTGTTCTGTGGCTTTGACCTGATTTCCTTAATATTGTGTCACAACAAAGCCATCTACTCCCAACAGAATTTCTGAAACCTTTTAGGACATAGGGTTATAAATTACTTTGGAAAAATTACAAATAGGAGATTTTAACTAATGTGAATGGTTTGACACAGACTTTTTTGTACTTTTCAGCAGAATCCACAAGAACAGGTGACCTTTGTCTGTCTTATGTAATTTAGATCTATAAAAATGATTCCAACTTTATTTACACACCATCCTTTGGATCAGAAATATAGCTGCTTAGCCCAGAATGTCAGGTAGACTCTCCTATCCTATTCTGGAATAGATTAAAACATATTTGATACTGCATCTACTATAAAGTTATTTTTCTGTCCCTCAGTACAACTGGTTTGAAAAAACACATTCAGAATTTCCTGTCTGTGAAGCAATACAAATTCTAAATAAGTGTCAAAATTGCAGGTTTTCAAGGTGAGTTGTGTGATACAAACAGAATACATCATTTTATTCACTGTCTTTTAGGTGTAGGGAAAAATAAACACAATGCAAGATAGCCACCATTAAAATATGACATAAACTGTTCATTTAAGTGCAAAAAAATGTCGATGACAAAGAATAATGCCTCACTTCTTGAGCATTATGTATGTCCTTGGCTAAAGGAGAACTGCTTTCTGGACTGTTAAGATGATTTTACTGGCTTCTTAACCTGCCTGTAAATAAATTCAATTTTTTAGCTTTTTCTTCTATATTTCAAAATGGGAACAGAAGTGCAGTTTATTGTTATGAAAATAAGAAGTATACATTTCACTGTGTGCAGTCCATGAGTAGATAGCAAAAGTCTCTTAAAGAGAATAATTTTTAAGTTATTATAATCATCTAAAGGATTTCTTAAATCAGAATCCTTCCCTCCTCATAACTAAATGGTCTTCTGAAAGGAACAGATTTGTTCAAGCATCACAGGGAAGAATCTAAGGAAAAATAAACAAACAAACAAACAAACAAACAAATAAATAAATAAAAGAGGAAGCCTATTTATATTTATGGCTGTAAAGACGAAAAACTTGGGTGGGATTTTTCAAACCTGACCAAGTAAATCAGGACTTAAAGTCTATTCCTCTCTAAAGTATACCAAAACTAAAGGGTGTAACCTTGAAATATGATCTTAGCTCCCTTTAAAGCCTACTTTTCAGTGTTGATATTATTATAAATCCTAACTTTTGTAAAAAGATGTTAGTACTGATGCTTATGAGAACCAAAGAAAGAAAAAGAGATAGTGACACTGTCAAGATATATCAGTAGATCTGCACCCTGCAAAAGCAATTTTGTCACAGACTCTTTGTGAAGGTAAAGAGGGGAATGAATCAGAAAAAGCTTTTATCCCCTAAAAGCCTTATATGCTAAACCCAAGGCATCGGTATGTTAAACCCACTTCCTTACAAGGGGACTGGAATTTCTAAACAAGTTGACCTCTTAAAAAATATTTTTTACTTCCTCCCTTTTCACTTCCCTTCAGAAACCCATCTCCACACACCTGCAGGCATGATCCCCTCAGAAAAATTAACTAGGAATAACGTGAATGTGTCTGAATATAGTAGAACATATCTGAATATGTGTATCTGAACCAGTTTTTATCTGAATATCTGTACCTAAATGTAATGTTACCATACTCATAAAGCTACAGCTCTGTGGACTTATAGGGTCAAGTAAGCAGAAGCTGCCACAGATCTTTCCTTCAATTTCTCAGCTGTAATCTAGTAAAGTTCCCATAGACTAACTTCTGGTATTTGATATGTTATATAGCTTTATTTTTATTATTCAAGTTCCCAATAATCAGATTGAAAGATGATAATAGCAGACAATTCTCTAAGAGAAATCAGAATCATTCTCATATATGTTAGTTCTATAAATGTACACACTTAAATGACTATTTCAAAATTATTTTGAATTGTAAGATTGCAAAAGCATTTTTTATTAAAACTATCCTTCCTGATTTATTATAAATATTTTATTCATTGGAAATGTAAGCTAAAATTGCTTGGAGCTACCTTCTTAAATAACTTCCAGATTGAACATGTACATTTTGCATGCAAATAGGACTGAAGAATTGTGGCTACAAATAGCTATGCTTAATTTGAATATGCAAAAAATAGTATTTGCATATGTGAACTCTACTAGAAGACGAGTAAGATAGTTTAAAAAACAGACTTGATATCTGAGTTTTCTAATTTTCTGCAGGATGTCAGGAATATTTATCAAACTAAAAACACATAGGAATATCAGGAAATTAACAAATTTGAAAACTGGTGACAAAAGAGGAAAAGCATAGAATTATACTCCAGTATACTCTCATAATTCAGCAATTAAGAAACCTGTATTTTACGGAAATAAAGTTTCGTGAGCATGAATATTTCTCAGAAACTATAAATAAAAATATATATATATATATATGGTCTTTGAATTTTTATTGAGTCTCCTATAAGTCTGTGCCCCTGTTCTGCATCTAGACCAAGTTCAAATTCTATTCCTGCTACGTAAGGAAATCTGGATGTTAAGAAGACAAATGTTGGAGAGTAAAAAGGAATAAATCAAATTAATGAACCATCCAGAACAATAAATGCAGTAAGAGGCAGACTCGGAGCAAATAAGACATTGCTCAACACACTCTTAAAATAATAGAATTTGTAAGATCATACTTGCAACAAATATCGGGAAGGGAAGGGAAGGGAAGGGAAGGGAAGGGAAGGGAAGGGAAGGGAAGGGAAGGGAAGGGAAGGGAAGGGAAGGGAAGGGAAGGGAAGGGAAGGGAAGGGAAGGGAAGGGAAGGGAAGGGAAGGGAAGGGAAGGGAAGGGAAGGGAAGGGAAGGGAAGGGAAGGGAAGGGAAGGGAAGGGAAGGGAAGGGAAGGGAAGGGAAGGGAAGGGAAGGGAAGGGAAGGGAAGGGAAGGGAAGGGAAGGGAACTAGAAAAATTACCTAAGCCAACTGCCTGACCACTTCAGGGCCAATCAAAAATTACATCATGTTATTGAGGGCATTATCCAAACGGTTCTTGAACACTGACAAGCAAAGGGCATCAAGCACCCCTCTATGAAGCCTGTTCCAGTGTTGGACCACCTTCACTGTAAATTAGTTTTTCCTAATATTTTTGTATATAGATAGAACAGACCAGACGATCACTCTAGAGGTTTTCCATCAAGAACTGTGTATCTGTAAACTCATTTTCAAGAACTTCCAGCAGTTGTCTTCCTCGAACTCTGACTGCAGTGGATCTACAACAGGGAGGATAATAAAATGATTGTGCACAGCAAAAAGCCCTGCTGGGTATACTCAGTTTGTATATGGTTGCAGAATGGTTCTGCAATGGGTGCAGAAGTCATTGCAGAAAATATATTTCCTGTAGGATTATTCTTTCATGATAGTTTTGCTATATGATACATTTTCCCTATGAAGGATTTGATTCCAGCTGTGGTTTGAGGTTATGCTAAGCAAGAATATGTCTAAAAGAAAAACTGTTCAAATAACAGTGATGAAGGAGTTGATAATGCAAAGATGTATACACATACTGTACCATACATACATGTGAGGTGAACAGTCATAGAGAACTAAGCAAGAATACTGATTTAATGGTGTCTATAGTTACAGTGTTTGGATTTTATTTTTTTAATACAGCATACAGGAATGTATGGAGAAGCCAAATCTTTATCTTAATCCTTTCCATCATAAAATAACAATACAGCCATCTTAAAACTAAAGCCATCTGGGTACCAGGTTAAAAGTAAACAAATAAACAGCATATTAGCCAGGAAGAACAGGTAAATTGAGATAGCAGTGCCACCAAAATTGATTGTCTATGAAGATTTGAAGAAGCTTTCATTTTGTAAATAGTTTGGTAGCTTTTTGATTTAAAGCGTATTTGGCAAAACCAATTGCTCTGCAGATTTAGTTAGATTAAGGTTTTATCCATGGGAACAGAAATGTGTTCTCAGATTGCTTCTTATTTGATTGGGGAATGGAAATAATCACAAAAATATGTTGCTTTTGAGACTACAACCAGGATTTCACCCAAGCTGTTTTGTCATATTACTGTACTGCTGTACTTAACTAAGTATCATTCTTCACTCTTCCCATATTTGTTCTACAAACACAATATGCTTGATTCCTGACTTGGATACCATATACTTTAAAAGACAAAACAAAACAAAAAAACACTACTCACAGAGCCAGAGAGTGCAGTAAAGTAGATCTTTTAAGTAATGGGAATCACTGCTACAGTCTAAACTATAAATATAAAACTTTCAGAGTATGTGTTCATATACACACTAGCATGTATGTTACATAACCTGAAGTGGCTAAATTATGTGCTTAGTTCACAAGTAACATGTTAATACGTATTGATATTGATAAGCATTAGACTCATTTTAATATTTTTTTTTAATAATTTTCCATTCCCAATTACTTCAAAGGTTTCTTTTGCGGTTGTTTTTTGCTTGTTTGTTTGTTTTTGTTTTCTCTAATACAACTGTCTCAGAATGTCTTAAACTTCTTTTGTTTCACAAATTCCTAACTTCTGGATTTGTTCTTATTCAGATATCTTGGAAGAGCTATTCCATACTAATAATTCCATACTAAGTAATTAAGACATATTTTCAAGGTTAAACTTTAATATATTCTAAACATTTTCATTTATTAGAAATGTTTAAATGATGACCAATTAACTAACATCACTATCAATGATCTAATTAAAATTGTCTTATGAACTCCAGAGTCTGCTCAGTGGTAGAGAATATGGCAGATAAAATACTACAGCACAGCAAAGAATGATTTATAGGAATCCACCTGTGGTTGTCTTTAAATGGTTTCACTCTTACATAACAGAGAAAATAGCTTATTTAAATTTAATACAGTCAGAAATATTTTTATTCACAGTGGGAATACACTATGCAATTCAACAGTGATAACTACATACTGGAATTTAAGTGTGAAGCTCTGGGGACGGGAGTATTACAGTAAAATATTACTAATAATAATCTGTAATAATAAAGGAAATTCTTAATTATGGACAATTATCTTTTAATTAGAAAGTCCCAGCATCTATAAACCAGAATGGTATTGATTGCTGCATTCTTTCACTGTCATTGCTTTTGACTGTTGAATTAATAGCTATGTCAAGGATAATTTAAATTAATTCATGTTAATCCATGTGCTACTCATATGATTCACATACCACATAATTCATATACTTTTACCCACTAATTCTCTCAAGAATTCAGGAGGTAACAGACAGAGGCGTGTCAAAGGTACTGTTCCTTACTAAGAACTTTCCTATATTCTCAGATATAGTGATATTTTAGGGTAAAACTGCATAAATTAAAAGATTTCTAAATTCACTTTTACGTGAGCTTAAAAGTATGGTAAGGTGATGTATTGTAATAGTAATCAACTCATGGATACACTAGAGTAACTTTCCATTAAAAATTAAACTTAAACAATTAAAAATAATAGGCCACATTCCTCTGTGGTCTAAGTCTACTGAAGTCAGTAGTTACATCAGAAAGAAATATGGATCTCCAGTTAAAAATAAATCTAAACTATACTTCTAAAGGCAGCAATGTAAATACATTACAGAAAATTGTATCTAGAATAATGCAGAATATAGGACACAGAACACAATTTGGGGGGGGCTTCCCACCCTCTAAATTCACATTCAGATCAGAAAATCATAGAATCAAAAAAATCAAAGAATAGTTTGAGTTGGAAGGGACCTTACAGATCATCTAGTGCTGACACAAACACACACCTTACTATGGCCATGGAGACACCTCCCACCACACCAGGTTGCCCAAAGTCCCATCCAGCCTGGCCTTGAACACCCCCAGGGATGGGGTATCCAGAGCTTCTCTGGGCAACCTGAGTGAAGAATTTCTACCTAATATTTAACCTATACCTACCCTCTTCTAGTTTAAAGCCATTACGTCTTGTCATATGATTATGCTTTACACCCCCTTACAAAGAGTCCCTCCCCACTTTCGTGTGTGCCCCCTTTAGGTACTGAAAGCCTGCTATAAAGTCTCCCTGGAGCCTTCTCTTCTCCAGGCTGACCAACCTTAACTCCCTCAGCCTGTCTTCATAAGTGAGGTGCTTCAGCCCTTTGATCATCCTCATGGCCCTCCTCTGGACTTGTTTTAATATTTCCACACCCTTCCTGTGGCGGGGGCCCCAGAGCTGAATACAGTTCTCCAGGTGAGGAGTTATGAGAGCAGAGCAGAGGGGGAGAATCACCTCCCTTGCCCTGCTGGCCATACTGCTTTTGATGCAGCCCAGGATACAGTTGGCTTCCTGAGCTGCAAGCACATATTGCCAGTTGACCTTCTCATCAACCAACACCCCCAGGTCCTTCTTCTCGGTGCTGCTTTCAATCCATTCTCTGCTCAGCCTGTATTTTCACCTTAGGATTACCCTGACCCAGATGTAGGACCTTGCAATTTTCCTTGTTGAACCTCATGAGGTTCACACAGGCCCACCTCTTAAGCCTGCCCTGGTCCCTCTGGATGGCATCCCTTCTCTCCAGTGTGTCAACCACACCACACACCTTGGTGTCATCAGCAAAGTTGCTGAGGGTGCACTCAATCCCACTGTCCGTGTTGCCAACAAAGATGTTAACAGAGCCTGTCTCAATACTGACCCCTGATGAACACCACTCATCAATGATCTCCACTTGGATATTGAGCTGTTGACCACAACTCTTTGAGTGTGACCATCCAGCTAATTTCATACCCTTCAAGTGGTCCAACTATCAAACCCATACTCCTCCATTTTAGAAACATGGATATCACTTGTTATTTGCTCTTTCCCTATCCAACAATGATGTAACCCATCATAGAAGACCACTGGATTTGTCAGGCATGATCTGCCCTTATTGAAGTTGGTGTTCACCTGTCACCTTATTTATTGTAATGTGCCTTAGCACAGTTTCAAGGATGATCTGCTCCATGATTTTGCCAGGCACTGAGGTGCAACGGACTGGCCTGTAGATCCCCAGGTCTTCCTTTTTTCCCCTTTTAAAAATGGGAGTTATGTTCCCTCTTCCAGTCAGTGGGAAAATCACCAAACTGCCATAACTTCTTAAATATGATGGCTTAGCAACTCATCTGCCAGTTCCTACTGGACCTATGGATGCATCTCATCATGTCCCATGGACTTGTGCAACTTTAGATTCCCTAGTTGGTCTCAAACCTGATCCTCTCCTACATTGGTCGGTTCATCATCTTTCCAGTCCCTGCCTTTGCCTTCTGGGGCTTGGAACTCTGAGGTAGAGGCTGAGGAAATATTTACTTCACCTTAAGATAAAAAGTTTATATTTAATGTTCAGTCAAATAATTAAGGTAAAAAGTCTCTCTCAGCTTAGCATGACTTTATTTTCTTTATTGAGCACGAAATAATATGAAGGGGGCAGAAATAAAAATTCTCAGCACCCCCCAAAAAATAAAAATTAAATACTATACCAGAATCACAGAATAACACCGACTCACAGAATGGATGAGGTTGGAAGGGACTTCTGAAGATCATCTAGTCCAACCCCCATGCTGATCAGGATCACCTAGGACATGTTGTGCAGAAAAGCATACAGGAAGGTTTTGAATATCGCCAGAGAAGGAGACTCCACAGCCTCTCTGGACAACCTGTACCAGTGCTCTGTCACCCTCACAGTAAAGAAGTGCCCTCTCATATTCAGCCAGAACCTCCTGTCCTTCAGTTTGTGCCTGTTGCCTCTCCTCCTGTCACTGGGTACAACTGAAAAGAGACTGCCTCCATCCTCTCGGCACCCTCCCCTCAGATATTTATATACATTGATGTCTCCCCTCAGTCTTCTCTCTTCTAGGCTAAATAGGCCCAGCTCTCTCAGCCTGTCTTTGTACAACAGCTGTTCTAGCCCTCTCGTCATCTTCATAGCCCTCCTGTGGACTCACTCCAGTAGCTCCATGTCCCTCTTGTACTGGGCAGCCCAGAGCTGGACACAGCACTCCAGGTGTGGTCTCACCAGGGCTGAGTAGAGGCGGAGGATCACCTCCCTTGACTGCTGGCAACACTCTTCTGAATGCATCCCAGGATACCATTGGCCTTGTTGTCCACAAGGTCACAATGCTGGCTCATGGTCAGCCTGCTGTTCAACAGGACTCCCAGGTCCCTCTCTGCAGAGCTTCTCTCCAGCAGGTCAGCCCCCAGTCTGTGCTGGTGCTTGGGGTTATCCCTCCTTAGGTGCAGAGCCCTGCACTTGCCCATGTTGAACTTCATGAGGTTCTGCTTGGCCCAACCTTTCAGCCTCAGTTACAGAATCCTGCATAAAGGCAGCAGAGTGGTCTTCAGTTCAAATCCTGGTGCTGGTGTAGTCCCTGAAAACATCCCTGAATATTCCTCTTCCATGAATTATCCCAGAGGGTTCTGGATAATAAGCTGCTTCTGCAGAGGATTTAATTGCCAAGCCCACATACTTATTAAACATGAAATAATGTTAGCATGAGCAGAAGGACTATTTCATATGACTATTGGTGTGTACACAGGCAGTTTTCTCAGGGAGACAACTACTTACTGTAAGAACTTTTCATTTTCATGCTATATACCTTTTTGCTTACATGTACATGTAGAACAAGAGTGGAAAAACAATTTTGATCGTAAGGAATTATATTTACTTCCTAAAAATTTAATAGTTTCTGAGTTTTGCGAAAGAGCTACCAAAAATAGTAAGAACTGAAAAAAGTCTAACTTACCCTTCCACCCAACTAAATCCACAGACGAAAGGACAGACATTTGGAAACACAAAAAGCACACATATAAATAAATAAATAAATAATAATAATTAAAAAATAAATAAATAAAATAAAGAAAGAAAGAGAGAGAATCATCTATTTGACGTATCTTTGTTTTCCCTGTTTATTTTCCTGATAATAAAAATAAATAAATAAAATAAATAAAAATCTTGCACTTGCTTGGTTATCCTAAAGGTCTTTTGCCTTACATATATGGGTACTTGCTAAAAAAAAATAGTTTCTACATAAAAATTTGAAAGGTTAATATACTGCTATTTTCAGTAACCAGTTTTGTTGTCTATTAGTTCTGAAACTATTTGTCACAATCTCATTTGTGAGTCTGAACACTTGCTGCCCACATCAAAAGCAAAGTCTGTTACATCTGAAGAGTCAATTATTCTGTTTTATTAAATAACATTTCCTCCCAAAAGCACACTTTGTATGGTTTGTCTGTTAAGTTTGAGGCAAATTATAGGCCAAAACAAAAATCGTATATAGACTTAAACAGTTTTGGATTTATTTCTCCCTTAGAATAACAGTCACACAGCTGCCATAATTAGCACTTAAATTAGTGATTAACTGCATTCGTTTTTAAATAAGCTACTGTTTAGTGATAATTTTTACATTTAGGTACGATGCAGCTAGGAGTAGATTTTCCTTTTATTTGATTTCTTCAATTTTGGAATATAACTTTGTTTCTTGACTCATTCCTGAAGAGGATACTCCACTTGTAGAGAGGAGCTTTTGGGGAGAGGGTACCAAAGGGAATCTCCTACATCCTATGTATCCTATGAAGACATACAGACATACTACAGTACAGCCCTAACTGGGACTGGAAGAGGGCCAAAGGAGCTGCCACTATACAAACAGTGTGTTTTTTTCTGCTGTGACAAAGGGTATACTTCAACCCCTGGATCCAAACAGATTCTACCCATCACATCAAGGTTTTAGGCCGTGTTGACAATGCAGAGACCATGGTCTGTATTAAGTTAAGAACACAAGGTCCTGCCTGTGCATAAACCAACATAACCCCCACACAACAGTGCATGAACCAACAAACAACAGGTATTTATGAAATTCAACTTACCTTGTATTTATTTACCAAAGACTGCAAGTGGGCAGAACATTTAAAAAGGGAATTATGTTTTTCCTTCGTAACTACATTTAAAGCTGATGGATTTAAGCAGTGTCCATGAAAAATAATAACTGGATTAAGGGAATCAGGCTTCTTTATATCTGTAGCAAGTACACAAAGGGAAAACCAACCAAACAAACAAGCAAAAAATACACAAGCTGTCCCCACTTGATACACTCTTCTTTCTGTTCATCCATATTTCTAGTTTCCATTTCACTGCTGAATTAATAAAGCTTTAGTTTGGCATTATCTCAAAATAAATAAAAATATTTACAGATAAAACAGATGAACAATGCTTAGAAAACTCCATTATTTTACAAATGTCATTGGTAGGTGTTCTCCAAGTGGAAAGCAAGGGAAAAACAACAACAAAAAAGCTACAATCAAAATGTGGACTTGTTCTTTTGCTACATTCCACTGACTTGCATTTTCTTATTTTGACCTTCACTGCTATATATCTGCTCTCTCACCACTTTCATTTCACTTTACTTTGTAATTCACAAGTACTCTCTACTGCTGTTCAGCTTTTTTCATCCTGTTTCTTCATGTTAGTAAGTTTCTTCGTTTTCCCTTCCCACCTTTCTCCCCCAGTTTAAAAAATATTTTTAAAAGCTGTACAAATTCCTGGAATATTTAATAGACTAATACTTCTGTCAAATCACTGCGCTGGTACTATGTTGAAAAGAGCACTTCCAGTAAATTAATGTTAAGAAATGTTGCTTTCAAAAGTACTGAATCTGAAAAGTAGAAAAGATGCTGAAGTAGTGCCAAATACAATGAAAGGATCTGCCTTTTGAGTTGATAAACTTCCATGAAATAACAAAATAAGACTAGGTAAGGTTGAAAAAGCAATTTTACCTCCTATAGGAATATTTATAGGTGAATATTTCTTTAAAAACTGACATGATTTTTTTGTAATTCCAAAAAAGCACAGATAAAATAGAGTTGAACAGGACCTTGAGGAGTCTATAAGCCAATTTTCTGCCAAGAGATGATTAACACTACATTCATAATTTCTAACAGAAGATTGTCTAAACTTCTTAACAACCTTCAGTTAAAGTCTCAAGCAAAAAACTAATACAGATCTTCACTATCCTTACCATCACAAAGAATTTTCCACCTAACCTGATTGGTCTTGCTGAAATTTACTACGTTTCTATGATTCCAGATTTTTTTTCATTTTGCAGCAGTGTTTTTATACTTGAGAGCTGCTGTTATCTTCCCACTGTCCTCCACTTCCAATACCTTCAATCTCTATGGAGTTCATTTTCTAACCCCCACTTCAATTGTTTTGTCCAGTGCTTTCCCTTCCCTCCAAGTGATCCACATCTTTCTTGAAGTGCAGGACTCCATATTGTACCAGCTAAGCCAGCTTTTAAAGCCAAGGCTGAGTAAAGATTAATTGGAATTACTATTTCATGAATCTTGCTAGCTGCACTAATAGTTATACCTCATATTAGGTCTTTTCTTCCTAACAGTTTCATTTTCAACTCAACAATAAAAATGCCTAGATCCTGTAATGCAGAATTCTACATGGCCTACTCTCATTTATGTGGTGGGTAACTTCTATCAAAATGCTGTGTCTTGCATGTTTCCTTATACAACATTTTTAAAGATGGCATCTTTGCTTTGCCATGATCCCAATGAATTATCATCTATCAAAGTCTGATTCAAATTCCTTTCAGATTCATGTTATTTAACTGAACAATTATATTCCCAATACCGTCATCTGGGTGACATAGAAAACTGCATTCAATATTAAGAATAACCCACTGATTACATCTTGAGATATAGTCCAAACTGGTTTAGCTTCCCTTAGCTTTGGCATTCCTCATGGAAAGAGGAAAGAAAAAGTATATGCACAGATATTACTGCATAGTATGTATGTATTCCATAGATATATGTATAACATATATTCCGTAGGATTTCTCCAGTTCTGTGTGGTTACTCTTGGAGAACAAAGGTGGGACTAGAAATCCAGCCTTGTAAGTCTATCATGCAAAATGTATTTTGTGTCTATGCATATAGTTCAATATAATTTTAAAATTATTTGTAGAATAAACCTTCCTCTCTCATCATGAGTTGTGGTCTTTGCAAGAAAAAATATGAATTTGTTTATATATGCTGATTAACACACTAGCTTCAAAACTACAATTTCACCTGTCATTTACAAGAACAGAACATAAATCAATAAACCATTCTTTGAAAAAACAGATGGGAATGTGGACGGCAGAGAAATGTGTGATAAACAAGATGGAGAAAAAATAAGGACAAAGTATAGAGTAGAAAGGTAACATGAGAACAGAAGAACAAATGAAACATGAAAACAGGCCAATTAAAAAAACATGGAGTATAATTAAAATTAAATCAAAGAAGCAATAGGACAAAGTTTAAAACAGGAAACAAACAAACAAAAAAAAAAGTCAAGAACAAAAATCTGTTGATGAAACAACATTGAAACTAAGCACTTACTTTTTTGCTTTTAAACTATAACTCAGCCTTATATTTTTAGTCATACATTCTCAAATCTTTAGTTCTTTATTGGCAGCACAACAGTTTCATGCGGGATTTTAAAAACATGCTTTCAGACAAAGACGAGATATATCTTTCTGAATCTCTGCAGCTTCTCCCACATGCTGCATCCTTTTTTTCAGTCTAAGGTTCATAAAAACTTATTTTGTTTTTGTTTGTTTGTTTGTTTGTTTTGTCTTTTAAATACATTGCCAGAAATATTGGCCTTAGTGGAACCCTTCCACTTCAGATTTCATGATTGTGTTTAATTCTTTGTTTAACTCTTACAAAGCTGTTTATCACGCTATAATGCAAAGCCCAAATCAAAATTATTAGAAAGGGTTCTTCTGTCATCTGTGAAATAGAAAGGAGGACAAATTAGAGGAGACAGATGCACAGCCAGATTCTCAGAAGTGCATGGCATTCAACAAGAACAGTTGCCATTTTTGTTTGTTTTGTTTTGACTTGAAAATGATAGTCATTAAATGTAAAGATAAAGGGAATATACTAGGTCAACAAGCTTGGTGCAAACAGATTGATAATTCCCAATTGAGAAAAAGTACAATATAGAAACTTGAAGTATATTTTTCTGTTAAGAACAATGTGATTTCCATCTACTCACAGCAGCAAAGCTAAAAAGCTTGCAAGGCAGAGAAAGAGCTCAAAGTCCCTCACTGAAATCACTGTTCATTTGTTTCAACTCATATTGCATTTTCACATAAAAATTAACTGTGCTGCACCTGCCATGTACCAAAAGTAGATAAGCAAATGTTTGTGGTGTGTTGTAATGATTCTTAGATGAAAACCACATCATTTTCTGTGTGATTTAAGCTTTCGCTTAAAGAAAATATGAAAATGTGGTTATTAAAATAATCTTCTAAATGTGAAAATTTATTGAATCTGCAGAGTAACAATCCAAATTATGACTTTTAAGAAGACGTAATCTATTTCTATTCATTTCAATAAAACATTAATTTCTAAGTGCAATAATGATAATTTTAAGAATCAACATTTTATCTTTTCTGAACATTTAACAACAGATAAACAGAAACTGTAGTCAAAGTTTGCCTTGTAGGTCTACAGCTTCTCTTTCAAACTTGTAGGCAGTGAATGGTCATGATGGGCAGAACATTGGAGGTATAAAGTAGTCAGTAAAAACATTTTTACAAACACCAAATTCACATAGCAGACAGAAGAGGTATCTAAGTACTGATGTCTCCAACGCATTTTCTAATTTTGAGCTGTATTCTCATCATCTTATAACACAAACAGGATTTCCAGTGTCCAGTCTGATTTAGCTTCCAGATTTTCATTAGGTCTCTAGCTTTGAGAGTTTTCTTTGAATCATTCCCTGCAACAGCATAATTGTGTGGTATTCATATCAGATACAGTAATTAAATTTTACTGTCTTTGATTTGCTTTTTAAATCTGAAAATATTTGTTCTTCTTTAAATGTTATCAGATATTTGTTTGTTTGTTCTTTAATCTTAAAAAAATAAAATAAAATATTATAAAAACAATCTATCCACAAAAAGGATAGACGTTTGCATATAACATATAGCAAGAACATTTTTGTTGGCATAGCTTATGCTGGTTGATATCCCATTACTGAGCACCTGATCCATTATGAGTATGAGACAGTATTGATATAGTGACAAACTACTTCTCATCCTGACTAAGCCAGAAGTTTTATATAGGACTTTATTTCTGATAACTGCATAGGTCTACAGAGCAAACATGGTCACAACAATGGCTATGTATTTTGTCACCTATGCTTATTCTGAAAAGAATATGACTAAATGTTCCTCAAGACACAGTGGAAGGCCTCTGTATTGATCCAGGCATTTTTCCTATAGGAACGAAGGCAATGAAGATTATATGCTTTTGGTATTTATGTGTTATTCTTAGGTTCTCAAAAGATTAGACATTTTTTTAAATTAGTTTATTTTCCCTCACTACACAAGGGACAGCAATTTATACATTTAATATAAAACACAAACCCCACATATTTCTCCTATGCATCCATCAAAAATCTGCCAAACCACTGTATGCCAAACTCTGCATTTTCAAAGTACATTTACAGGCATTAGTTTCTTAAACATCCATTTGACTAGAGCTGTATATTCTCACTCTTCTGTCTTACAGCTCCTCACAAGTTATGTTATTTTCTGTATCTATTCCTATTCTAATTTTAATAATAGCAATGCTTTACTTCAAGAGTTTTATCTTCACCATTCCATAAATAATGTACAGATTTTTATGTATAAGAATTTATTCTAATATTTTACTACCCAGTCATTTATGAAAATTGTTATGGGACATTTTAGTTACAAGAAATTTAAATAATATTAAAAAAAAAAAATAACAGATAGTTTATAAAAGCTTGTGTGTGTGTGTGTGTGTGTGTGTGTGTGTGCGCTTTATGACCTAAAATATATTTTTCTTGATTACTTTACTCACACTCATTATTTTATTTTTCTTGATTATTTTATTTACACAAAGATTTATCTGTGGATTTCTTTTATCTTCTACTCAGTGTTTGGCTTTTTTTATGCCATATTTTCTACCTTAAAAAGAAAAAAATAAGGCAAATTTATATTTATTTATTGCAAACATTGTGCTTTACTTACTGTACTAAAGCCAAATATAAATTATCTCATTGATACTTTCATAACAAGAAACTGGTATTAAACTTGTTCTTTTCAGAATAATTTCAGAAATAATTGTTAATTTCTGCAGTTTGAAGACTTGTAAAGCTAATGTTGTGGGTTTTTTTTTTTAAGTAGGCATTCTGTTCTTTGTTGTTTTTTTATTGTTTTGTTTTGTTTTGTTTTCTCATAACAGGATTGTCATTATTTTAATACCATTAGTATTATTTTGTTTTTTACTTTACATTTTTTAACAAAATATAGAGGTGAAAGAAAAAAAAAAAAACTGATTGTATGGTCCATCTGAGACTTCCTTGCCTTCAGATCCTATATCTTTTGGGATAAATTTGAACGAGGCAGCTATCTGGCTACCTGAGTGCTCCCAGAAGTGTTTCCATATAAGCTCATGTTGCAATTGCATATGTAAATACATGTTGTAAAAGCAATAGAGAATGTGGAAAGATATCCTGGATTATCTGATTTATAATTTCTTTCATTCCCTGACTTAAGTAGTAGTTCTTAAGTGCCAAAAATCTCAGTGCAATAATCTCTAGCATCCTCAGGGCATAACTTATGCGTCATATGCAGTGTTTTGCAATGCTTAAAGAAAAGGAACGTAGAAGCAGACTAAAGCCATTTTGACATTTTGCTAGTTTAAGCTTGTTGTTTCACACATTTATATCCAGGAGCAACATGCCGATGGGCTGGCAGCTACAGACTTCCTGCATTTTTTTTCTTTATATTTCTACTGCCTGCAAGGCAAGATAAGCCCCTTCCTCAGTGTCTCTTCTGCTATATACTGTGTGGGCATTAGTTTCCTAAACTTACAGATTTGCTGAGACTGACACAACAAGCCTTGGAAAAATGTTGGTATTTTCTTTATAGTCTCATGTAATGCAATGTCAGTCTTCACTGTATTGTGGATATAAATTTCATAGGACAGAGGTATATTTGCTTTGAGAGATATTTGCCTAAATGTTTTCTAAACATTTTAAAGAGAGACTCACTGCATTTGGGGTCAAAAACACTGTATTGACTTTTAAAGAGGGCAAATATGTTATTTTTTCTGTAGCGTGTTATTAGTCTAATAAACACAAAATTTACTGATGTGCAATCTTTAGTACAAATATTTCAACTTGGTCAGCACTGCATCACTGGATTCAGAAAGGCTAAGACTCGGTGATGGATCCATTAAAGACTTATTTATAAAGCTTGCCATAACAGTGTCTCCTGTGGTTTTCCTTTTCCTAACTTCCCAGCCTGGAGAAAACAATTAATAAAAAAGAAATGGGCACTGAAGCTGTGATTCTCAAATGCATTATTACATTGTTATTTATGAAGGTTAAATATTTTTACTCCACTGGAGGCCTGGTACAAAAATTGAATACTAAACCTCAAGACCCTTCTGACCTTTCATTTTCAGGGAATAAAGTTTGTGCTCTGTTTAAAACATTCCATATTTACCTAGAAGGAAAGTCAGTTCACTTTTTTTTTTTTTTTTTTTAACTGTATACTAAAGACATGTGGAAAAAAAAATAAAAATCTGTTGTTATTCTCAATTTTTCATTTTCAATCTAACTTTAAATCTTATGCTTTATTTTTCTGCCCAAAGGAGATTATACAGAATTACTTTTCTTTCCTTTCTTCCAAACCTGTTTCTTGATTTTCTCTTCTGTATCTGCACCTATTTCTGTAGAAATGTCCTCTTTTTTCCTCCTCTGTTTCTTTGCCTCTTTTTCACTTTCTTGTTTTCTCCGAAGTCATCTCCCCACATTTCTCAGCTAATCAGCATCTGTCTCATAACTTTTCTAGTCCATTACATTCTGCTCACCCTTGGGAAATATTACCAGAAACCAATGACCAGAGAAATAAATGGATTAGATAAAGATTACAACAAAATGGAACAGAATAGATTCCCAAATAAAGAGTTAATCTCAGTTCATTTTTCTAGAATTACAGTGCAGGCTATGTATAGCAAAACCTAGATGTTTACTTGTATTTTGTTATGAGCAGTGGAGTTTGAATTCAACATCCTAATGAGCCAAGTACTGGCTGAATTTATTTCAAGGTCACCCACCCATGCTCTTCAGAGGATGTTGCAGGAGGGAGAAGCAAGCCTCTGCTTGTTGTAATCCATTAACCACTGCCGTCTTCTGCACCTCAGACTGAACACTCCTGCCTGTCCAACATAATCCCAGGGTGCCACCAAGTCCACACTGTGAGGATTTCAGAGGTCAAAATCTGAATTATGAAAGAATCATGAGAGCCTTGGTCTTATAAATTACCAAAAGGATCATCGGATCCATCTCCAATTGTGGACATACCGAAAATGCAGACAGGAGTGAACCTCCTGTAGATGACTGGGACTTCAAAGCTGTTCCAAACGTTGTCTGCAGGGCAAAATTCAGCTCTGACTCAGCTTTACACGGGGCAGATTTATAACCAGGAGCTAAGTTTTTTAAAAGGCAGTGGGACTTCTGCCATTGATTCAAGGGAACAGAACTTCAGCCAGGATAGGTAATGTGCAAGCAAACATGCCACTTTGTTTGGTAGATTTACTGTTATTGTTGTTGTTTTTATTAGTAGTATTAGTATTATTTCATTATTGGTATTCCAGTAGCTCTTAGACACCTAAAATAAGACTAGAATATATGACTAAAACAATATATGAGCGAAGATTAAAACATTAGCATTAATGTGGCATAGTACTGTTTTAATTTCCCTTTACAAATATATGTGTTTTGTTCTATATACATAATGTGAGGACAAGACGCATTCATTTTGCTTTCTGCCACTACTTAAATATTTTCCTTGTCATTAGGTAATGGTTTGTCTGTGTATGAAAGCAATATGATGTCCTGGCTCAAAGCTTGTGTTTATGCAGCACTGAATTCAAACATTTATTTCATATGAGTAATAGAATTAAGTTTACTACAAAAAGAAAATGTGGTGTCCTTAAAATAGCACTTGCAAACTGCAAGTTCTCACTACTCCGGATGCTGAAGATCTTGTAGTATGTTTACAAGTGTAGCATTATAATTACAAGGTCAATTCAGCTTTGCCGAATGTGATGGCAGTGCTTGCAAGCACTGCAAAACCCATCAACGCTAACACACACCCAGCAGTTTCCATTTCCGGGAAAACGGCAGGAAATGTCTAAAAGGAGTTTCAAAGAAGACAAGATAGGCAATGTCCAGACTGAGCAGATGACAGGGTGTCTGTGCTACAGTGATGCAGAGCCTTCAGAGGGGTACTCAGCCTGCTAGAGGGCCTTCAACGGCATATTTAGGCCCCTTGGCAAGGCTGGGTATGTGTGTGTGACACGCTTGGTATTCCTTGGGTGTCAAGAATGTTACTGATATGAAAGGTTAAAGTGGAATATAAAAGTAATTATAATAAAAAAAAAAAATGCTGTTTAACGTTCTGAAGAAGGAAAGTTATACCAGAAGAGAGGTAAAATACTAAGGAGCTGCAGCTACCCAGCTGCAGAGGGGAACAGCCAGAGCCTGGGGGCTGGAGAGCTGGTGCAGGCTGAACCCACCGAGGGGAGGTGGGGAAGGGGCTGCAGAGCCACCGCCGACCCAGCCCTGCCGGTGCCCGCGGCCGGGAGAGAGGAGAGCATTAGCAGCAGCAGCCTGTTGAAGGGCAACTGCACTGTGCTGGAGCAGAGAGGGAACAATTCCTCCACTCGATCATTATTTAATCTTTAATGCTACAACAAGAGCGGCGGCATCGCGCCCTCCAACCGCTTGTTCGGAGACCCAAGATAAGATGCCCTTTATTGTTGTTGTTCTGTTTTCGTTTTCCCTGAAAAGCAAACAAACGCGAGCAGCGAACCAAGTCCTCGCAAACATTCCCAGAGCCACCCTCTGGACGACTCGGCACCAACTTCGGCCGCAGCCCCGCGGCCGATGCCCTGACGCCTGCGGGAGACCCGGGCCGGCTCCCCCGGGGCTGCGACCCCCGGCGGGGTGGCGACGGGACCGCTTCGCCCCCGCTGCGGCCGGGGGGGCTCTGGGGAGGGGGTCTCGTCCCGGGGAAGGGGGCGGCCGCCGCAGCCGCTCCCGCCCTAGGGGGGCGGCGCGCTGTTACCGGCGTCAGCCCCCCCGGTCCCCCCCGTGCCCCCTGCCGGCGGAGGGGCTCGGAGGAGGGAGCTGCGCGCTCCCCCGGGCGGGGGCATCGCGGGGGCGTCGCCAGCCGCCGATGGCAGCCGCTGTCCGCCGGGCACGGCCGGCGCTGCTACGGGCAGGAGGCCGGCGGAGCATGCCGCCGGCGGCGGGGCGGTTCCGCGGGGACTGACAGCCGCGCTGCCGGAGGAGGGAAGGCGCCAGCCCCTCCGCCTCTCCCCGCCGCGAGCGGAGGCGATGCCGCAGGGCGCTCCGCCGCCCGGCCGCCACCCGCTGTCGCCGCTGTCGCCGCCGTGAGCGGCGCGGCCCCCGGCGGGACGGGGCGAGGAGCGGCGGGGCTCCGCAGCCCTCCCCGGCCGGCGGCTCCGCGCGGCGGATGCGAGTGCATGAGCTCTGCAGCGAGCGGGCGCAGGAAGCGCCCCCGCTCCGCCGCCTCCATCTTCCCGGGCAGCAGCAGGACCTCGCCGCACGGCCGCGACTCCGAGCGGCGGGGCAGCGGCTGCGAGGGCGCCTGCACGACCCTGAGAGCCCTGGACGACTGCAAGATGGTGGGTACCGCGGGAAACGAAACAAACAAACGAAAATTATTATTATTGCTGTTATTTATTTATTTATTTTCTTTTATTTTTTTTCCTTTTTTCTCTTTCTCTTTTTTTTTTTTTTTTTTTCTGAGCGTTTCCGTGGCTGGCAGCTCGCCCATTCCCATCACGTGCAGTTGCACTATTTTTAAAACTGCAGTCCCCGCCGGGGGGCTGCTGCCCTGCCGCGGGAGGCGGGGGGGAGAAGCGAGGTCTCCGGCCGTACGGGTGGGTCGGGACCGGAGCCCGGCTCCTGGTCCCGCAGGAGCCCGCAGCCCCGCACACGCTGCCTTCGCGGCGCTGACAGCGGGTGGAGTTGCTTTTTTTTTTTTTTGCTAGATACGGCCCGATCTGTCCCCAGACTTGCACTCACTGAAGCCTAAACAGGTGAGCACTTGCTTCCGCGGCATCAGCACACGCTCCGCTTGCTGTCCTAGTGGGGGAAAAACAACAACAACCTCTCTTGTCCTATAATCTTTCTAACAATACAGAATTTGAGGCCCCAAAATTCGTTCCCTGACATGCATGGTACCTGCTTCCAGTCTACCCAGAGTAGCTGACTGCAACTGTAAAATCTCAGGTCAAGCACCCGCACCTGTGCTCTTTTCAGAACATCATGTTACAATATAGCATTTTTCTCCACTTGTGCTCAAAATGTTTTGATCTTGACACTTCCCTACAAGCCAGCAGCATCTCGCTCCTCAGGCTACAGTCAGCTGGGTGTTGGAGCCCAAAATTGCTCATCTCACCCATCACAGAAAACAAATGTAGTTGCTGCTACTTTACCTCACAAATTTGGGTCTTGTCACACACCTCTGCCCAGTAGAATTTGACATGTGTCTGCCACTTCTGCTCTGCTGAACTCTGGCAATATTTCTCTCTAATACTGCAAATTGTTCTGGCAGATATCCACTCTGATACTTCAAAATCGGCAGCAGCTCCCAGTGCACCAAAGAACAAAAGCTGCCACAGTAGCTGTATAAATATATCCAACAAGTGGATCCTACAGGGTCCTGCCTGTTCTCTCATTCCCAGTAGCTTAACTTGGTTAGTTAAACAGAACCGCTAGCTTCCTTTCTTCGTTCTTTATCAGGTAGAATTCAGTGATTAGAAATATAATATGATTTACAGATGGATTGCCAATATGCAGTGAGATTCAGGAGATCAAATGAGTGCATTTTTTCTTGTTCTGTCTCGATGCTGCAATATCAGTATGGTTTTGTTTTCCTTGGCACTGCTGACAATGCTCTGTTTAGACAGGGGATATCAGGTGAGAACCAGCAAAATGTGTCTGTCTTACCAGTGGCAGGATGAGAAGCTTTTCTCATGTTCTTAATACGGAATAATTATGCCACAATGTAGTACATCTTTTTATCCCCATTGGTTTCTTGCATCCACCGAAGCTACAGAACAGGAGAGTTGAAGCCACGTTTAGCAGAGTACGAGGATTGTGTCTGGGGCTTTGTTTGGTGTGTGAATTTGGAGGGGGGGGGTGTTGTTTTTTGTTGTGGTGGTGGTATTCTTGCAGATGTATTGGAATGCATTGGGATTGTTTTGCTGCTCCAGAAGCAGTGAAACCTATTTGTTACTCTTACAATTAAATTTGAGAAAACGTGTCTTAAAATAAATAAATAAATAAACAAACAAATAAATAAATAAATAAATTGGCCCCGATACTAGTTCTTAGTTATGCAGAGTAATTACAGTAGTATGCATGAAGAGCCAGCATGGAACTCTGCAGGGGAAGCGACTCACTTATTTTCTGTTTCTGAGTATGACAATTCTAAGGCTTGACTTTAATGTTTCGTAAAACTGATAGAATCCAGGTCCCAGACCTGTTTTTTCACTGTGCTTGTATGCTGGGATATGTTGAACTCCTGGTGGTAATGATGGCTGCAGAATTATTAGCAGTCGCTCTTGTCTGGTTTTATATTTTGGAAATTGAGGTCAAATTAGCAAAACAAAGATAAATACATATTTTGTTCTAATGCTCCCTTCCTTCCACCCCCGCCACCATGTGGAGCAAATGGTCTGATGTGCTTCCTTTAAGATAGCAAATGCTTTGTTTCCTTAAAATATCATCCCACATTGTGATCAGTGGAACTAAACAATAATGATCTTTCCATCACTGTAAAATAACCTACCTATCCAGTAGCATCCGTGTGTATCTGCTGTGTATTAAATTTCTGTGAAAATGTTGAAACATTTATTTATTCCTTTGTCTGTTTTTCTCCCCACATTGGAAAAAGTGCTTTCTAGAATCCTAACTGGAAAGTGTGTATCTGGTACATCTTCTCAGCCAATAACTCCCAATCAGTTTCAAGTCTGAAATCTGGGTTAGAGGCCAGTGACAGAACAGAAATCATTACAAAATAAATTAGCAAAATCTCCAGTGTAAAAGCAAACGCTACATTCCAATCCCTAAATGTGCTGTTAATCAGGAAGCAGGAGGAGCAAAGGCAATCATTTCTGGAGATATTTTTGTCTTTAATGATAGCAAAAAATAACCTCATGCTACTAGTAAAACAGCTGGTTTTCTGTCTGCTTAATATTTAGGACTAATAACTCACACTTCCAGAGATTAAAAGCAGAAGCACTACTTTCCTGCAAATGAACATTTACAGCACACAGAAGAGGCAGCTGGCATGGAGGCCCTAGTCATTTATTAAATCTTAGGCACTTGGTCTTGTACACTATGCATGCCTGCCTGGAAGCAGTAGGAACAAGCCCTAAATTGGGCATGTTTGTTTTTTTTGTTGTTGTTGTTTTGTTTTTTTAATTAAAAAATAATAAGTTTTTATCAGTGTAGTTAATTGTCTCATGTAAGTAAATTGTCTTTGTTTTTCAGCTTGTCCAGGAGTTCAATACCCAGGTGGCTCTATACCGAGAGCTGGTAATTTCCATTGGGGATGTCTCAGTCACCTGTCCATCTCTGCATGCAGAAATGCACAAAACTCGAACCCGAGGATGTGAGATGGCCTATCAGGCTCATCAAAAACTAGCAGCAATTTCCGGGTAGGAGACTACTTATGTTTAATTAAAGCAGTACTCTTACGCACGTCTTTGCTAAATATTACATTGAGGAAACATTCAGCAAGAGCATTAACTTATGTTTCTGTTTTAGTCATAGAGAAATATGGCCACAAATCCTGCCGAATGTCTTATGTCCCTATTGTAGTGCAATTTGGGACCAAATCCTGGTCCCCTTATAAAGGTGGTGTCTGACTGATTTCACTGGGTGCTGTTATTTAAGGTGAACGTGTTTTTTCTCTGTATCAGTAGACAACTTAAAAAGATCAGCCTTGCCTCTCAAAGCTGATGTGGCAATAACTTCCTTCCCAGTTCTTCATTGAGTATATCTAACTGAACAGATTGTGACAACTAATTCAGCTCAACTAGAAACTTGGCAAAACCAGAGGTAAACATAATTAGGTGAAAACTATGTAAGTCTAATTATCTATGTTTTTTTCACTGTAAGGCAAGTGGGGCATTTATGTTAATGCATAACACCTCCCGAGTCTTGTCTCACTGACCATGCTTTGTCAGAGCTTTCTGCACCTGCCTTATCCAACATAAACCACTGCACACCACTGGAAAATCTTTTCGGCAGCTATGACTAATCCCCACTAAAGTTCTTTCATCAGTTTAACATATATGAGAAACATGTCAGAGGTTTAGTAGAGCTGTTGATGTTTTCAGATGCGATTTTGAGCAAAGACTCTTCTCTTAAATTGATATCACAAACTCCAATTTTTTCCTCAAACATATATGCTTTTAAGACACTAAAGTCTGTAAGATTTTTTTTAAAAAAGGATACAGTTCATTGTTACCAGTATACAATACCTCAAAACTATAGCACTGAAAGTGTGTAAACAAACAAACAGTAGTGAAATTGATTCTATGTACTTTTAAACTCAAAAAGAGAGACTAATACAAACAACAAGAATAGAAAAAGAGTAGCAGAACCTAACTTGGATTTTTTTTGTCTTTTTATTTTATTTTATTTTATTAATTAGGAAAACCATAGATACATGCTTATTTAGAAATAGAGAATTAAGTAATAATGTCACAGCTGGGAGCCTGTCATATACACAAAGATGTCCTGAAGGTTGTGCAGTTGCTGTGAGATTGACATTTAGCTAATCTAAAACTGTTTTAGGTAACTGTGATAATAATATGATATGCATAACAACTGGTAGGTGTTAGAAACCCTCTGGAAATTATTTGTTCAGTCTGACAGACATTTTACAAGATGTGCTTCACATCCACACCCTTATCCAGCTGAGGAAAGCTATTTGAGCCACCTTATTATTATCTGTGAAGAATTCAGCGTAGAGAACAAACAGAAGGAGAGGAGTAGTGAATAAACGTAGAGGTTCAGTCTTTAATTCAGCAGGAAGAACGATATAGTGCATATGGCATTGGATCTGCAATGGGAACCTAATTTGGTAGGAAGAAAAACAAGAAAGAAGGAAAATATTTAGGTGCAGGAATGCATTAAATCATCCCCAATATTAAACAGTCAGGAGGGTAGTGTATTGCTCAGAAAACACTTGATAGGAGATGAGACAAAGGCTCACTTAGTTTGCTGCTTTACTTTAGAATCTGCAGCACTGCACTGTGCAAACTTCTGGGTAACACCACCAATTTCACCTTCCAAAGCTTGGTAAAGATAGCTATTGCTTTCCCGGGCAGAGATAATAATAAAAATTAGCTAATTATGTTACTAAACTATAAAATTTCATTACACACCAGCATTTAATTAGTTAAGCTCATCAGTAACATTCAGTTAGTCTCCTAACTAACCCAAGCATTTGCAGGGTACTCTGACTTTCTTTCAAGAAGGTGGCATCACCATATCAGACAACATTAAGTTCATTCATCTTGATTGTGTTGATATCCTCCTTGGAAAATTAGCAGACAGCTTTGTTGCTTCCTGTTTGAATACATTAATGTTTGAGACTCAAACCCACTCCTGATTCAGGCAGCACCAATTTCCCTTCTTGGCTCACCTGTTCTACCAGACTGAGGAGGGTAACAAAGAGGAAAAGTGCAAAGACTTAGAAGTAAAGAAACAGGAACAACTGTTAAAGATAGCTTTGGAAGAAAATTTGGCAGTTGTGGGAAGAGAAAGAAATGCTGAGGTGAAGCCGTTACATTATGAATTGGCCAAGAGAAAAGTCATGGAGAAGAAAAGTTTGGTCATGGGAACATCAATTCTGGAATATTAAAGGGACATCAGAGAACAGAGGTTTAATTCGAACAAAAAGAGAAGACTCCAGCTGTAGCTACTTTTGCTACAATAAGAAGCTAGGGAAATGGAGAGATTGAAAGCCACACTTAAATTAAAAAAAAAAAAAAAACTTGGGAGAAAAGAAAGAAAAAAGAAAGAGATTATGACAAAGATAAGGAAGTAGCATAAAACCTTACAAGACTGGACTGCATTAGATCGTATCACCCCATCTAGCCCAAATCTGACAGCAACCAGTAGCAGAAAGTCAGTAAAAAAAGAATAAAAAATGGGCTGTACACAGAATGATGCCTTCCCTAGCATATTTGCCACTTTTTGGCAATCAGTAGTTTAGAAGCTTCCTGAGTCAAAGACCATATCTGAACAACTAGTGCCTGACAAATGTAAGCTCTCACAGAAGATTTAAGGATTTGTCTAAATATGAGGGTCTTCTACATAGAAAATGCAGAGGATGACTAATGACATCTATACACATTGGTGTGTATGAAAACTTTAATCAGTTTATTTATAAATTAAAAAAAAAAAAAGAGAGAGAAAGAGATTAAGCTTATTGAGAAGAGAAACTTAAAATTCAATATCTAACTTAATAGGGTTTCATAGCTATTACATCCTCTTCTCAACTTGCTCTGTTACGTGTTATTCTCTGTGTAGAGAGAGATGTAATTTTCTTAAAGAGCAGAGGCATACCTGGGTTTACAAACACTGTCACAGCTTTTAGAGAATAAAGATTAGAAATAGAAATATTTTAAATTGAAATATTCTAGTTCTAGCAAATAATCTTTGAGTCAGACTGAGCTGTTCATTCAATGGTATCTCGGGACTTCAGGTCAATTTCTGAACACTATACTCACAATTCATACCAAAAAATCTTATTGATTTTTAATGAGACTGTCTTCTGAGGAAAGCGAGCAAGCTCTGGTCCTTTCATTACATTTTCTACTATATTAATGTACATAAATTAAATAACTGGATTACATTGTGCACCTTGTAGTACTGGAAATTATAACCAAACCTGGAGAAGGTAAAGCAGCAGGAAAATGGATTAGCATTTTTAAGTAAAGAAAGCTAAACAAGTGGGAAAATACTTGAAACAAAAGGAAGAACAACAACAACAAAGTAAACCTCTATTTTAGTATCTGTTTTGGGGGGATGATAAACACACTGCTAATATTTTAGATTAGAAGCTATCAAGCAGAGACACAGCTTTATTAGGTGAAGTACACTATGGGATATAAACAGAATAATAACTCAGAACTGTGTTTTAAAATACAGGTCTACACAACCACGTGCACACTTTTTTAAATGTCCCTTTCATATTCCCAAGCACTTGATATGCTTACATAATGCAAGTATTTCTGTGCACTCTTGGCACATTGGAACCAGAACTGTCTCTGCGGTGGGCTGATATATATGTTGACAGTGTATTTTTCTTGCATGAAATAAAACTATGTTAGGAGCCCAGGGGTGGACAGCAATTTATGTGTGTGTGAATGTAACTTTCAAAGTGATTGTCCTGTGTTGTTCAGACTGGTACTGAAAACTTCTGAATCAAGGAAGGAATAACCCCACTCACCAGTACAGGCTAGGGGCCAGCTACCTAGAAGGCAGCTGTGCAGAAATGGACCTGGTGGTTCTGGTGAACACTATGTTGAACATGAGCCAGCAGTGTGCCCTTGTGGCAAACAGCCAACAGCCTCCTGTGCTACATTAGGAAGTGTCACCAGCAGGTCAAGAAACATGATCTTTCCCCTCTGTTCAACACCAGTGAGGCCATCTGTGGAGTTCCATGTCCAGATCTGAGCTCTGTAGTAGAAAAGAGAAAGGGACATACTGGAGGGGGCCTAATCAGTGGCAATGAAGGTAATAAAGAGCACACAGCATACAAGGAGAGGCTGACAGAGCTGGGACAGTTCAGCTTGAAGAAAAGTCTTGGAATGGGGATTCTATATAAATATATATATATGTATAAATACCTGATGGGGGTGTGTAAAGAAGACACAATCAGGCTCTCCTCAGTGGTATGCAGTGACAGAAAACTCCACCACCGCTCCAGTATTGCCTGGAGAGGTTGTGGAGTGTCCATCCTTGGAGATACTCAGAACTCACCTCGGCATGATCCTTAGTGACCTGCTCTAGATAGCACTGACTTCAGCAGTAGAGTGGACTAGATCACCTCTAGATGTCCCTTCCAGCCTGTGATAAAAGTTGCAGTAAATCTTCTCCTCAGGAAAATTCCAACATAAATGTTCATTATTTTACATTGTGGTGCATTCATTACTTTTATAATACAGTTGTTACATGTGGCTTTTCCTGAGTTCAAGAAAGTTGAGGAAGTAGGCCTAAAAATCACATTCTGGTTGCATTCTTTCTTTGTGGCAGTACACAGAAATGCAGCCACAGTGTTTTTTAGTAGCTTTAGTTCATTTTTACTTTTGTTTTCCAATTCAGTCTACACTAGATTTCTAATGTTTTCATTAAGCAATAGAGGATAGTTTCTCAGACCTAATTAATACTAAAGCAGCTCCTAAGGTTGTGTTCAAACACTTTATTGACACCCAATTTTGGCCAAATTTGTGTTAAAATGTCTGAATTTTCCCCTTGATAATGACACTAAAATTAGTACCTACATACTAAAGCATATAATCAAACAAAAAAGACTGATCCATAACATTTTAAAAATTAAGAGAAAAAGAGACCATGCTTGTAAGTTAATAAGAGCTCTGTTAAGACAGACATAATAGAATCCATGTTAACTATTTAACTTAAGATGTTAAATAAAGCACTGCTGACAGGCAGCATAGATCAGCAGAAACTGAACATAGCAACACTCAGCTCAACAGGGAAGAATTTTTATAATCATGAATCAAAACTAAGGTAATGTTAGCAGACAGAGTAACAAACTAGAACTCTTCCCAAGCTACATATCAATCATGCAGCATGCATGGAGATCTCTGCCTTCTTCATGTCCTTAAAATCCCTGCCATTGTACTCCCTCTCTAGCCATACGTACCAGAGGTTAACACTGATCCCTGGAGATCTGAATTACAGGCACTGGCCCTGTGTCCTCCCTCAGTTAAAGTCAGTGCTTTAACAGCCAAATGAAAAGGTAAGGATAAGATAAACTTTTCATAGAGGTTGCACCATGATAATTAGAATATGACCTATTGAGAATATAATTAAATACTAAAAATAATGTGATGAAATGTAAGAAAACAAAGAAACATGGAAATGTTTTGGAAAGTAAGCTCTGATTCGGACATACCATGAACTAAGTTTTTACAGACAAGCTAGAGCACAACAAGTGTAAAACAGCTTGCCCCCCTCTGAAGAAAATAAGACTCACATACATTGCTCTCACTAGGTTCAAAATGTCTCTACACAACAAAACTGGTGCACCTGAAATGATGAAAAGGGGGCATCAAAAAACTACAGCAATTTTCTGTGGAGCTCAGTCAAGATGTGTCCTGTTGTTGAGAATAATATCTATTTACTCAATTTAAGTTGCAGGGGAAAAAAAAGAAATCGTTTAAGTCAGATGTCTCAAGTTTAATAGGCAAATTTAGAAAGCAAATAATGGAGGAGAAAACAAGGTTACTTACTAAAGCTAGAGTTCTCAAAATAGCTAACCTCCACAGACTCACTTTCCTTTGTATCTTTGTCTTTGTGCTGTGCTCTTATAGACAATTGGGACTTAAATATACAAGATATTAATATCTCCCTTTGTGGATTTGTTTTTTGTAAGTGGGGCCAGGTTTGGTAAAGGACAGATGTACCTAAAATTGTATTTAGCATTTACTTCTCAGTGTGCAAAACAGAAATTCTGAAAAGCCTGAAAGTTCTATATCTGTGGTTACACAATATAACGTAGTTTTCAGAAAGTGGAAGAGCTAAGCACCTTGCTTAAGGGTAAACCTAAACAGCAGGCAGAACTGGGGCATTCCTCCTTGTCCAAGCTCCGACAAGCTTGATCCCATAGGTACCATCAGAGCGTCCTTAAAGCCTAACAGTTTTGTACTCACCAGAGAACACAGGGGCACCCAGCACTTTCTTTTAAGGCAAAGCCAAAGGTGAGTAAACCTAATTTTTAGAGCACCTGTGCCTACCTCCCAGAAAAATGCCCAGGCTTCCAGACTACAGTCATGGAGAAGTGGAAGCTAAAAGCAGGACAGGCATCATCTTCATTGATCATGACGTTCTTGGCCCATTCCTTCCATCTCACACTCAAACAGCACATTCACTGCAGCTCCCTGGGCAGCATTGCCACCTCCACAGCACTTGAGGACCACACAGGCTGGGTAAGGTAGGTAGATAAGCCTGCCTCTTAGTGGAAGGGTCCTTTAACAGAAGAGAGTCCAGCCCTGAGGCCGGAGACTCTTCCTCATGTTCAGGGATCACTGCAGGTAGGCAGGATAGGCATTGTCACTTTTCCTCTGTGCCATGACCTGAAACTGGGAGTTAACTGTAGGGAAGGAAGGGGCACATTGGCATCATCTAGCCCAGCTGGCAGAGTATGGTGCAGCAAGGAGCAGTATGGTGCAGGGGTCCGCACTCTGTCTCTGTTTCAAGCAGTTCTAGTGTGGATAACACTGAAAACTCTTTAAAGAAATTCCTTGCTAGTAAGGAGAATCTGTATTCTAGTCCTTGCTGCTATGACATTTCTGTGTTTTAGGCAGATAAAACACAGAAGGATACAGGGGAGCACAGATGGTGAATTCATATGAGTGCTGAGTGTTCAGTGTTCTGATTTTTAGCCTGCTGAACTGTAAATTCACCTACATAAAACTTTGGTCAAGGGCTGGAGTAGGCTGCAGGATCAGGGTGGTTTGGCTTCTGTGTTGACAGGACTTCTGCATTTGACACTCTATTCTAAGTTCCAAACTCCAGCATGGAAGAGGATGTCAAAAGGTAGGATGCTGTCTTAAGTCCTCAGTAGCACACACTTTGATGTTATGCACATGCAACATTCCACTACAGCTGTGTGTGTGAGAGAGTGTGTGTTTCTCTAAAGCTAACTCAGGAACTGTGGAGTGTTACAGCTGTAGTTGAGCCTATGGTGTTTTATGTTCCCCTTTCTAGCTATACAAACCTTTGACATCACAAAATTGAAGTGAGAGAAAACAATATGTTTCAAGAATTCTCTAACTTCATGCTCTTCTCTTGCCCTGTTTTGTCCTTCTTTCTGACTACCTAGCAACACTGTTGGACATAAAAGCTTTTCATACTTCTTCTGTGTAAGCAATTTTCTTAGACAGTAATCAGCAAGAGGATCCAGCTGTTAGGTACATCTATAGAAGCAAGAAACATAGGGATTTTGAAATGCATACAAAAATGTATTGACCCGTTTACAGTTGCTGTTACCTTAGCTTCACTACAAATTTTCTCGTACCCTCTCCTCTCTTGTTTTCATGCCTTTTCTGCAATAGTTCTCTTTCTTGCACTTTTTTCTCCATCACCTGTCACCAAACAGTAACTTCACGGCAAACACAGTATGTACGTTTTACTTTAACAAGTTCATCCATTTACATTTGTTTTTTTAGCATTACCAGTAATAACAAAGATTGAAAAGAATAAAGAATGTTTTGAATATATATATATTTGTTAAATTCTGGGAAAACTTGAAAATCTTTCATTTAGCCTCTGCTAGATCCTTTAGGTTAATCATGCACTAAATAGGTGTAGCAGTACTTATTTTCTCTGAAAAACACTGTGTATATTATTTAACACTTCTATCTCAACTTCCAGTCTTTCGAGAGAAGATATAATATTAAAATATTTTATTATCATAACAGGGTTTTCTAATTAAAGCATGTGAAGATTACATGTTTATCATGTAATTTGCCTAAATTATTTCTTTAAGATCTGATTTTAAATTATCAGTCTGATGGAATATTAGACCCTAGCACTTAACAGCACATAGCATTCCTATATTTTTTTTGACCCGTCACAAGTGTAATCAGTCATTCCTGAGCAAAAACTTGAATAATACTAACTTACATCTGTAAATAATGCTTGAAAGGGGGATTTAAAAGTAAATTTTAAAAGGTATTAAAAGACTAAAAGGCTAAGTATGAGGTATCCATATCATGCTAATGACCCTAAGCCCAGAAAAATAAGGAGCACTGAAGTAGCCTACCAGCAGGCTATCATTTGAACTCATTAATTACATTGATTTGATATTTTGAACCCATTAATTAAAGACCTACTGGAAATAAATGTTTCATCTCAGTATTTCAGAGATAAGGTATTTTCTTGGAAAAAAAAAATGTTAAAAACATCTGTTGAAAAACAGTTACACTGAAGCTTCATGCCCAGCTTCACAGATGTAATTGAAAGTTGGTGGGTTGGACTGGTAAAGCACCATCCCTGTAACCGCAACAGCCAAAAAGAGCTTCCTTCTGTTCCATATAGGTCCTCTGCTTTGAGATCTGTCTCACCAGCACATTTCAGTAATTTTCTTCTCTAGATCTCTGGTTAAGCACAGTTGTGGCCATGCTGAGATTTAGTCATGAGTTTTACATGCTTCTTTCATGACCATTTTCTTAAACATTGATTAATTTAACAAAATCCTACATTGCTGAAATTTTTAGTTCTAAGCTCTCTGCTTACCATGGTTCTGTATTAGCTTTGATTACATTGTTTTCAGAAAATTACTTGGGATTCTCACAGAAGTTCTAGTAACCAGACTATGTTAGTGAGATGTTGATATATCCTCAAGGAAGAAAGAACCTGAGATAATAGCTGTGTGTTAGAAAGACTTAAACATGGGGCCCTAGAACTACCTGTTTTCTGGTGATTTTGTTTGTTGTTCTTTTTTTCCTCCAAATTCCTTAATTCCTTTTTAAGTTTTATGCTGAAAATTTCCAGCTATCTCAAGTAATTTTGCTAGTTCTCAGTATTCCTCTAGATTCTGTAACATTTTTCTCTGATTATATTTTTTTCTGTGTCTCTCATTGAAATTAGCCAGCACAGTTGCTAAGTTAATTGTACAGCCCATGCAATTAATGTGTGTCCTCACAATTCATGTTCTCTCATGTGCCTTCAAGTGTTAGACTTCTTGCAGTCTCTTCTAAAAAAGATTTCCTATTTATTGTGACCTCTTTGATGCATGGAGATTTGCTCTAGCAAGCAAGTGCCAAATGATAAAGGATAACTGCTCTTAACAGCACCATCAGTAATTTGCAAGATCAGTTATCCAGCCAACCAAGGAGGATCTCAGACCTGTCAGGGAAAATTGTAACCAAATCTGAATTAATTTTAAGGTGTGTAAAATTTGTTCAAGTTTTTCTAGTCACTTTATCATTCTTTTTAATAATAATTAAATATTTGAAGCTGTTATTAAGGCATTAAGGTCTCAGCTGAACAAAGCATTAAATTAGGCATTCCTTACTCAGGAATTGGTCCAGTACTATTAATTAAATGGTGTGTAAATCCATATTTTAGGAGTAAACAAATACTGAATTGCTTCTGGCTGTTATTGGATTCTATTTCCTCTTTCCTGGATATACTTGCAGATCTACATTTAGATTTTCTACACCACTTCTAACTAAAAGAGAAATAATATGATCGTTTATTTGTACACAAACAATTAAATCAGTGTAGTTCTTCCTTTCTTTTGTTCTGTGTTTACCTTGTTATTCTTATCTTCTTTATGAATACTTTCTGGATGAACAGCATTTCCTGACAGTGGATTTGGCATAAGTATTCAAATGCTATCACATTATACTAAATGATGTACTCAAAGTTGTTGAAGAAACTGCCTTCCCATAGGAGAAGAAAATTTTGTTTATATCAGATGAGCAAAGAAAAGCTCGTGCTTTTTATCGCTATCATGCCAAGAGAGATTGTTGCAAGTGATCTGTTGGTAATGTTGTCAGCATAGGAAATAGTTAAAAGGCAAAATACTGTAAAGTGCTGTGTTTATACAGCAACCCCCAGTTCTGTTGCTGGAGCTGTTCTTGTGAAGCAGAGCTATCCACTTATACTCATTTAACTCCTTCCTCACTCACCCACAAAAAAGCAGTACATGCACGTTGAAGAACACCAAGGCCACAAAGTCAGGAGTCTGTTTCAAAGCCTGTGTATTTAGTTTAGCTGCAGACTTACCCAAAATAGCATACATACAACCTCGCTATTCCTTTTACATCATTCAGGAAGTAGAAATTGCTAGTATATCTATGCAACAGTTAATGCAGAATACTGGATGCTCAAGGAAGATTTTGTGAAGGCATCCTTGCTTGTTCCCCAGGAGGCAATAGGAATTGGGGGGGGGGGGGGGGGTTGGGAGGGGAGGATGTGCAGAAAGTAATGCCAATTCACAAAGTCAAGTGGAGACTACAGCAGGATTAAAAAACTCCAAAGTGGAAAAATGCAAAGTTCCTTATGCTAAAAACACTGCTTCCTGAACACATTTTATCAACAGATGGTTTTAAAAATTTCTTTCTCTCAGTACGAATTTAAACATTTCAGGAAGCTAATCTATTTCTTTTTTTTTTCCTTTTTTTTTTTTTTTTTGACACATTCAAGTTTTCTCACAGTCTCTCAGCTGTGATTTTTAGCTTAACTACTCATATAGATTAGATCTGTGAAATACATGGTGCGGCTGTGTAAGATACTTCTTTATACCGCAGTTTATTTTTCACATGGAAGACATTTATGTAAAAGTATTTGGATATTTGACTAGAAAAAGGTTAAAAAAAAATAATCCATGGCATAAGTATGACCTGTTCAAAGCACTCCTAGAAGCATTTGATACAGCCAGAATCTCTCAACCTTATTCTGAGCAACATAGTAGTAATCTGCTCAAAGGACTGTTTTCCTTCCAGCGTACGCTGCTTCTAGTGTAGCAGTCACATTGACTACAAGTAAAAAATAAATATTTAATTTAAAAAAATTAATGAGAATGTATGGATTTTTTTCAGTAGTTTTAATGCAGTGTTGTGCAGTGTTGTTCTTATCTGAACGCCAGTGGAGCTAACAGAACATTTTATCTTTGGTTTCAGTATTTCTTATTGCAAACAAAAGCATCTTTTTTTCCTTTTTTTTTTTTTTTTAAGGAAATACAAATATATTTATCCTCTCTTCCTCTCTTCACATCTCATGTTTTTCTCATTTTGACATATGGAAATCCAGAAATTTAACTTACAAAGAGGTAACAGGTATCCAGACCACACAAGTGCTTTATGGAATGCCCTTTGGAAAAATCTTTTTTTAATTTATATTTGAAGTAGGTATTAGAAAAAGAAAAAGGGAAAAACAGAGGTGTCATAAAATCAAAGCAGTCAACTGGTTTAGTGTCCTGTGCATGGTCAACAGCAGATGGCATCACTTGCCTGCAGCAGACTTCCTTCTAAACCCCATATGTTAGTAGTTTGTTATGACCTAGATCTTGCAGCAACAAATACCCGAAGCATTTTATTCATTTTCAAGCTTTTCTGGGAAATCTGACCCATCTGGGAAAATATGTTCACACTGATCAGAACAAATTTTCATAAATTGTTCCACAAGAGATAATTGTTTTAATACTTGTCAAAGATTCAAACATTCTCTTTCCAACTATTAACCAAAGGTACTAGACAAGAGTGTAAATGTGGATTCTTAGCATTTTAGTTTTGCATACTTTTGTGATGCAGAGATTAGAAATTAATGAACAGTAAGCAAATAAGGACATTTTAAAGACCTTTTAATCTTAAAATCAAAGGGGAAATCTATAGACAGTAAGAGTTTTATTTGTCTAGACAGGTTATAAGGGTCAATATAGAAGTAGACAGTGTTTGAGCCCGTTGGCACAGGCAACCTTTCTGTGTTTTCATTACTGGTTTATCAGAGAAACTTGTTTGAGAATTACTTGCATTTAGATGCTGACAAAGCAGGGTGCTGAATACGAATTTCTTCATGAAACTGAAAAATGGTTGCATTCAGCTAATCTGACCATCTCCTTGGTCATCACAGATGTTTCCTGATCTGTGCCAAAGCTTGGGTTTATCTATTAATTAGCAGTGTCTGTTGTTTTATCTGAGTCAGTGAAGTGTTGAGTCAGATTGCTGGTCCAGAGCAGGCTAGAGTGAGGCAAGGCTGATTTGAGAGCTTATCCAAGTGACTGCTTTCATCTAACTTGATGCTACCTCTTCTCAATGAGGAGCCTGATAACGTGCAGAGAAAAAGGTCCTGTTCAGCTCATCATTGGATAGCTCAGGGTCTTATGGATTTCGCTAATGTGAAGGCAAAGGGCAATGAGTTGAAGAAAAAATGATGGCTTAATGAGGCTTATCATTAGTTTCTGTAAAGGTATGCTGGTCATGTCCTGCATTTACTTTTTTTTAAAATCTTCCAGTAAGCACAATTACAGATGCCTGTGCAATTTCACTTAGAACTCTGAGTGCTTAGAAGTAGCTTGTCAGGAATTTTAATGTGGTTTGGTTTTGTTTTTATCTTATTTCCTTAAAATAAAAAAAAAAAAAAAAAAAAAATCTATGATACTATTTGGCTAGATATTGTTGCATCACATTTTAGGAGAACTGTATGAGAGACTCTCTCTTACACCTTCTAGGAGCTCTGGAAAACTTTATCCTTCTAGGATGGACTGGGGTTAGGACCATAGTTAGGTAAATGCTATTGCTCTCAAGCAGGAATCTTGGAATATAAAGCCCAGGGGTAACTTGCTTTTGGACAATTGTGATGAAGGGAACAGCCATTCCAGGAATTCTAGAAACAGCAATTCCAGCTTTGCCCAAGGAAGAAATTAACTGTCTCCAGAATGCCCACTCTGGTTTAGCTAGTGTGGTGGATTGGCATTTACCAACAGCCAAAATCCCACCCAGCTGCTCGTTTACTTGGTGGGAGCAGAAAATAGGAGGAACAGGAATGAGAAAGCTCATGGGTCAGGACAAAGACAGGAGAATTGTTCGTCAATTACTCTTGCAGGCAAAAGAGACTTGACTTCAGGAAGATTAAACAAAACAAACAAACAAAAAAGAAACAAAGAAACAAAACCACAAACATTAAAACAGAACCTTTTCCATGTGAGGGCTTTTCCATACTCAGTCTCACTCCTTCATTCCAAACTCCTCTACCCGCCCCTTGAGCAGCACATAACAGAGGATGAGGGATGAGGGATTATGATGAGTCCTTTTGTGGTGCTCTTTCCACTTTTGTGGTGTTCCTTACCACTTTTCCTTTGCTGCAACATGGGCTCCTCCACAGGCTTCAGTCCTGTTAGAAAATTCTGCGCCAGCATGGGCTCTCCACCGGTTCCAGTTCCCTCAGAAATATCCATCTGCTATGGCATGGAGTCCTTTGTGGGCTGCAAGGAATATCTGCCCTAGTGTGACCCTCTCCACAGGCTGCCAGGAATATCTGTTCTGCCACAGAGAACTTCCTACTACTACTTTCTCTGACCTTGATGCTCCCTCTCTTGTTTCTCATGCTTTTTCTTCCCTCCTCTCCTTCTGTGGTGTCTTCATCTCCATTTCAAGTAAGTTTTCAGTGATATTTGGCTGTTGGGCTGTTGGCAACATCCTGCAGTGAGGCCTCTGTGGAGCTGGCTAGAGCTGTCTGTGTCTGATAGGGGGCAGAGGCCACCTCTAGCACATGCCAACCTGCTGTGGCTACTGAAACCTCCATCCAGCTAGTCTTGCCTAAGTGCACTGCGGAGTGGGTTTGAATAACATTTCTTATAGTGCTGTTCTGTTTACATTCAAGAAGTTCTGTCAACTGGTCTGAATCTGTTTGTTTTCAGGTAGAAAAGTTTGGGTAGGCCTGTGATAATTCTTGTCCACACTTGTGCATTCAGCCAATAAATTCACTTCTGAGAAAATCTACACTAAATCTAACAAATCTAGAAAATTTCAGTCTGTAATTCTGATAGTTTCAAAAGAGGTTTTCTGAATAGCACCTGCAAACACTGGATAACAGCACCTGCAAAGCATATGCACAACTCTTAAAAGAGTTTGATATTTACTTGCTCTCCTGATAACAAAAAGTCAGGGATGTGGAAGAATCACAATATTAATGAGTATTTAACAAATTAATTTTAAAGGCAAGATTACTGTGTCTGTAGCTATTATCTCATATTGACTTCAATAAAATAAATACTATTTTATATATATATATGTACAGTATATATGTATACTATATGATTATATATGTATACTATATGATAAATAAAAATATTTAATGCTTTATAAAATATATAACACAGTCTAATAAATAGAGGATAAGATATAATAAAGATGTAATAAATATACATATATATATATATATATATATATATACACTATATTGGAGTGAGACAAAAAAAATCAAAATGACAATGATTTGCAGACATATATCACCCTTTGTTTATAAGACATGTCTATGGAAGTTAACAAGATTTTCCTGAATGGATTAAAACCAAAAAGTATATTTCCTACTAGCATCATTCTAGCTAAACTGTTCTAGCTTGGAAATACCTAAACTGCTTTTGGGAGCTAGAAATGTATCTATGATATGAGTTAATGCATTGTGTCTTTATTCTATTTGCATTGTCATACACCCAGAATGGCTCTCTCAGCCTTATCAGAGTAACTGGAGACTTACATTGGTCTGTGACCAAAATCTGGTCACATATCTCGTTCTGTTACTGAGAGAGCACTCAAGAGCGTAACTGCTTCAAAACAACTATTTAATGAAAACAACACAGCAACCATTTATAGGTCTACTAGAAAGAGCTTGCCCTTTTCTTCCTCTGATGGACTGGGATGTTGTGCAGCAGTTGTATCACATTATTTCAGTGTATTAGTAGAACAACAACAACAAACAAAAAAAGCTATGATAATGAAAATGGCAGCAATTTGCAAGACATACTTTTATTTTAGAACAAAAAAATAACCCTAGCAGATGGGAGGAACACAAATAAGAATGTTTTCTCAAGATCTGTTCAGAATAAAATATTGTAGTTTGATGGCTTTTCTACTTACATTCAAAAACATGAATGATGGAGTGTAAAAGAAATAATGTGTTTAAGATACAAAAGGAGAGGCAGGTTTATAAGGCTGTTGCACCTGAGCCATAGCCAGAGAGGACTTTTGCTGCTTTCCCTCAGTATCTAAGGAGATTAAGCATGTACCTTCAGAAGTATTTGTCACATTTTTCACTCTAGCAGAACTATAATCTGCAAGGCTGGTTTGTGGCATTTTATGCAATTCCTATATATTTCTAAATGACAGTGTCTCTGCACTTAAATTAAAAGACATTTTACGTGGTAATATTTGTGGACAGTGAAGTGCATAAGTTATTTTCCATACCATATTTTTATGGGAAGTACATCTAAGGGTTTAAAGCAGAATTTGATTAATTGGTTTTCACTTTTAATTTGCCAGAAGCTTATTTTATTTTAAACACACATTCTAAAATACACATTCTTTGTTATATATGCAGATATGCAGATATTTGTTTTTTTGTTTTTTGTTTGTTTGTTTTTATCTCATGATAAAAACAGCTATAAACAGCTGTTAGTACTGTTCATTAAAATGATACTCTGCCTTATAGTAAAGGATGTAATTTGTTAACACAATATTTTTACCAAAAAAGTATATCAAGCCCTTTATATAACTTACCCATTCTTTTAACCACAGACAATATATCAGCATGTATTTTTAAATGTTGTTGATAGTACTGTTCTATTGTAAATGTTTGACTAAAACTTTTAAGTTAAAATCAGATTCAGACCAGAAGATTTGTTCAATTTTGACAGTCTTAAATTTCAGTGATTTAAGTGGGCTATGAATGCTGGGCACCAGTGGCAATCCAGGAATATCTGAAAGTGTTTTCCAGTTCTAACCAACATTTTGACAGTACAATAAAACCATATATCAACCATTTTTGGGAGAAAAAAATATATATGTATTTTCTTTGAAGCTGAAAAATAATATGCATTTTCACTCTTTACCTTTTTATGTTATGGACAGACATTTTAAACATGTATTCTTGTATCTTAAAATGATTATTCGAAGTGATGCACTCACCTTTTTTATACCTGGTAGAAAAAATGGTATAAGAGCTCCCTCTATTGGTTTTACTTAATATCAGTTTAGGAAAACCCAAAATAAATGTCACCTTGTCAGTGCTTCGTAAACATAATCAATTGAACAACTTCATCAAATTTTAAAAATGAGAATTTTATAGAAATAAAATTATGAATTTTGCCAGTGGACAAAGTATATAAAATATGACAATGCTATAGATTTATTTATTTCAGTTGTATTTACAAAAGAAAAAAAATCATTGCAATTTTAACAGCCTGATAAACTACTGGTGTGTAAACAAACAAATCAGCATTTTCTGTTTGTAACTACTTTTAATAATTGTAGATATCAGAGCTCTCAAACTGCAGAAGTGTGGCTCACATAGTAATATGAATTTCTCATCAAATGAGTAGCATTCACATCTTCAAATAAGGATTTCTATTCTATGGCACCCTTGTGATATTTTATTGAAGTGATAACTACATAAATTCTTAGTAAAGGAAGGGCAGGACATTAGAAAATATTTAATATACAGCTATAAGCATAATTTAGGAGAGGAGAAAAAAATAAGGAAATTAGAGACAGTTTCTCTTGGACATCATGAAGTGTTTTTAGGTCACATAATTAATCCTATAAATCTCATGAAGGTAAATGTAGTTGTTAGTAGTAGTAAGTTAACAGGTTTTCTTTCAAACAGAGTTTTTATTATTAAAAAGAAAACTGTATATACATATATATATATATAATATTTTAAGGGTGAAGGAGCCCATTCTCTTAGTTCCATTTGAAAGTCAGAGCCTACAGTTCTCTTGTGAAAAACACGCTAGAGTGAAGCTTGATACAGTTATTAAACAATATACCAGCTTGTATGGGCCTACAAACAATACCCTACATGCAAAATGCTTCCTTAAGTACATTTACGCATCTCACCATTTCTTAAGCACATGTACATTTATCTCACCGTTTCCCCTTCCTCAGGTGTGGGAACATGTGCATCTTGCAGCTTCACTGATAAGTCAATAGGCTTTCCCTGGGCAGTAGAATTCCAGCAAAATCTATCTTTGGTTTCTCCCTGTGTGGATCGTCCATGGCATGCATCCAGTGGAGGGCAGCAGCGCTCCTCTCTCAGTGGAAGTAGTGCCAACAAGCCATCACATTCGTATTCAAATCCCGCAAATGTTAGCAATACCTGTTTTCTTACTTAAGTGCATAAAGAGAAGCAAATTTCTGTTCCATAACGGATGCAGACAGTGAGCACAATTCCTATTCAGAGTCTTGCAGCAGCTGTGCTCAAATGACAGTGATGATGTGCTCCGATGTGTTCAGATGCCAGGAACTGGTTATTGATTCATGGGCAGGTGATTGGTGCTGTGCTAACTCTTGTATGGCCAGCAGCACTTCATGGTATTAACCAGCTCCATTGACAACACAATTTATCACAGGAGTTATATGACATCATATTATTTGAGATTTTGTTTCAATATATAAGTGGTCTTCATCAAGAAATCAGCCAGACTGGCTGAGGTAGCTGGTGTTTGGGGTAATAATACATGAATCACAGAATCACAGAATTTCTAGGTTGGAAGACACCTCAAGATCATTGAGTCCAACCTCTGACCTAACACTAACAAGTCCTCCACTAAACCATATCCCTAAGCTCTACATCTAAATGTCTTTTAAAGACCTCCAGGGATGGTGACTCCACCACTTCCCTGGGCAGCCCGTTCCAATGCCTCACAACCCTTTCGGTAAAGAAGTTCTTCCTAACGTCCAACCTAAACCTCCCCTGGTGCAACTTAAGCCCATTCCCCCTCGTCCTGTCACCAGGCACGTGGGAGAACAGACCAACCCCCACCTCGCTATAGCCTCCTCTAAGGTATCTGTAGAAAGCGATAAGGTCACCCCTGAGCCTCCTTTTCTCCAGGCTGAATAATCCCAGCTCCCTCATCCGCTTCTCATAGGACTTGTTCTCCATGAACTTGTCTATGTAACTAAACACAGTTTGGTAATATAGTTACTTCATAATTAATCTATAATTAGCATTCTGAAAGTTATGTCTGTACCAGTCCCCTGTTCAACATTTCTGGTGACTTAACACAGGACATATAAGCATATAAATCTATTGAGAGAAGTGAATTTGCTGATACTTTGAAAACACATTTTAAGTTCACAACAGAGAATTTACATCAAGGATTATAAAATAAATCTTTGTAGGCATTAGCATTTAAATGTGTGGCTTTCAGAGATGAAAATGAGGCTTATATGCATGCATAGGAGAAAATTGTTAATTAATGGAATGATTGTGGTCATTATTGCTGTTAAAGACTGATTAACCAGTTTGAGACTGTTAGGGAGAGTAGTGGCCTGGAAATAATTCTCATTGTATAAACTCTGGATAATTAAGAATATTTTCCTTGGATGTCACTGCTGTTACTCTGAATTTGCAAATGAGAGAAGAATTTTGCCAACAGTCTAATTACAGATGTTCCATGTTCCTGAAAAAAAAAAAAAAAAAAATTAAAAAAAGGGGGGGGTCAGACAATGTATATATCAAAGATGTTTCCTCTAGTTCATATTTTGTGTTATTCAGAAACCTGAGTTTACAACAAAAGTCTATTAGACTTACACAGAAAAAAAAAAAAAAAAAAAGTCAATTAAAATACCTATTACTGTGTTTCCCAATTACTGTTATAGCTCATCTGTGAAAAGAAAGCCATTGATAAATTAAAATTGGCTTATGTGCCAATCTTCTTGTATATAATTGCTGGTTTCTTAGTTTGCATAATTAAAAATTCTATCAGCAAGTAAAAAAAAGTGGACCATTTTTGCTTCTCAGAAAATGAATAGCTGTACATGTATGAGAAACTTACTCTTTTCTCATAACTATGGGCAAACCCTCAATCTTTTCCCCAGTGAGACGGGAAAGGAAAAAATACCTTCAAAATCATAAATAAAGCTCCCTTAATGATGATGATTCCTAAAAAATCTAAGGATTTCTAACATTTGAAACAACACAGAAAAAGATAGGATGACAACCCAGTTTTATCTAAATCTTCTACACGGAAATTATTATTGTCTCATGAAAAATTTTCCATAGTGGTAGTCTTAGGGTTAAAGAATTTCTTCTGTTTTCAGAAGAAATAGGTAGATTTAGCTGAGTAGATCTGTAGATCTGTGTCTCCCTGTGGGAAAGTGCTCTCATTACTGAGCAGAAGGAGGTCATTGTTGCCATCTGTGGTGTCTTTATTTAGTGCAGGTTCCACTGTGCACAAAGAACAGTTATGGGCCAATGCCCTGCATGTGGAATGTGCAAATAAATGTCCCATTTGTCCATTAATAGTTGTGTAACTGTTCATCATCAGGACAGAGGAAATCCTGCTTAGAAAGAAAAGTCTAGACTTTTGAGAAGCTCAATCAGGCTCTTGAACATTCTCGTGTGCATATTGGGACACAAGGATTTAGGAATTAGAGGAAAAGAGCAGTAACTCTTAAGAGCTGAATTTTGGAACTGTGTGTTGAATGTGACAAGTGTGACGAACTACAGTCTTTTTGCAAACCTTATCTAGATAAGAATAGCTCAAAGGAAATTACTGCATTCCAATAAATCTAGATGATGGAAAAAAAAAAAAAAAAGTTGTATCCCCATCAAACCTGTCTAATGCAGTAATTTCATGGTGCTGAACTGGGAAACAACATTCAATGCACATCTAAGAATATAAGTGACACTAAAATGTATAAAAAACATCTTGTGTAAGCAAAATGTAGGACAAATCAGTATAGCAAAAGCCTCCAAAAGGCCATTTACTATCTAAATGTGTATTTTATGGTTTGTACATTTAGTTATCAGAGAAATAAAAACAGGTGTATATATAACCCAAAGTTCAGAAATTTAAAATACTAGTCCAGAGAAAGAAAACATGGTGTGCTCTACTTTTGCAGTATTTGGCTATTTGCTTGTTCATGCTGTATGTGGGTAGATGAATTCTGTAAGGTTAGATTTAGTCCTGGGACTGTCTCTTCAAACATCAGAATCCTATTCTTCTCTAGGATTTATCCAAACCTGTAGCAACTCTTGCAGAAAATGCTGAAATTATTGGGAGTACTTCGTGCAAAATGGAGGGCTAGACAGTATTCTTGAATATGTTAGTGTGGTTCAAAAATAACAGCCTTCTTCAGAAGAACTATTCCTGATTTATACTAAAACAAATTACATTTAAATCTGTGGTATATGTGTTTTATCTTCTTTGGTTAATACAAAAAGGATTACATTAAAAACTGTTTTACCATCTGCCAGTTTGAAAAGAAACGCTGTTAAACATATTGTGGTTGTTTATGCAGAGAGAAAAGTCCAATTCTAATCAGCTAAGTGATCACTGATCATACAGGTGCAATTCTTATAGGAGACGTGTTACTTAAAATGAAAAAGACAGCAAACAAAACTGCAGAGATTGTTAAGATTTAAATCTTATTAAATCAGTACTAGATACTGTAGATTACTGCAAGATAAAAAGTACTACAAAATATTGTAAAATACGTAATAGAGCTTAAAAGTGTCTGAGGAGTCTTAAGTTAGGTACAGTTTTTAAGATTTTTGTTATCTCAGACTAATTTTTTGTGCATTTAAGTTTGTTTTATTGCTGTGTTTTCTAAGCATAATTATCAGTTTGAAAATTGCATTCTTTATTCTTTTAAAATACTGCTTATGCAGACACTGAAAATATTTTCATATCCTTTGAAAACAATATGAGATTTGAAAAAGGATCCATTTTCAGTATATGTTTTTATAAGCAATGAAGGACTTGACTCTGAATAAACCTAATAATAATAATAATAATAATAATAATAATAACGTCTGTCAGGTACTTAATATTTCAGGAAAACTAATCAGGGACTTAAAACTACCAAATGTTTTCAGGGCTTGAGTCACTGAGAAGAGTAAGAAATACTATAGCAAGCATCAGAAAAAGTATCTTTAAGGTGGAATCCCTTCTTGTTCTGCCCTAACAGCAGTTCTGTAGTAACAATAAGCTGCAGAAAATACCACGTCATGTATTGTACAGTTTTCGACAAAGGCAGACTTCAGTTTAAAAGTAGAAAATTAGATGTGTCTGAAAAGAAAAGCACATATTATAGCCTAGCCGAAGAAAATAAATCTCCTGGGATGAGCAGCTTTATCATTATGTGTATGGTCCCAATGCAACACAGATCACAACTGCAATTTACAATTATCATCTCCTGCCTTTTTTATGAGTTCTACTTTGTAATTGATCAAAGCAGGTGGGACCAGTCTTCCTTTGTCCCTTTTTACTAAGTCCAACACGCTTTCTTTACAATCCTGTCTTTTACAGCCTTCTCTTTTTTTTTTTTTTTCTATTTTGGCTGCATTTTTTTGCTTGCTTAAGTGTTTTTAGAGCAGCTTATCACTACTGTGATTCTTAACTGTTTTCATTGGTGTGTACAAACATCAGCAGTCTTCCTTGATTGTTCTTCCTTGTTTTTTCTTTCCTTTTAGGAAGGTTCTAGTAAATTCTGTGAAACTTTCGTAGTTCCATTTGATTTCTGATGTTGCTTGGAGGAACAGGAACCATTGAGAACCTTGAAAAGCCACACAGTTTCTCCTTCATTGGAGCTAGATAATGGCAAGTCCATGCGTCAAATGTTCCTTTGACGTTGTTCCCTTCTGCCCACAGAGCCATGTACACAGAAATATAACAAGGCTTATCTTACAGTGGCCTCATCTATTTTCTTACCTCAGAATATGTCTGAGCATTTTCTTCCTTGGTGTCACTAAAATACATGGCAGAAGGTCATAGAATCATAGAATCATAGAATATCCTGAGTTGGAAGGGACCCTTAAGGATCATCAAGTCCAACTCTTGACACCGCACAGGTCTACCCAAAAGTTCAGACCATGTGACTAAGTGCACAGTCCAATCTCTTCTTAAATTCAGACAGGCTCGGTGCAGTGACCACTTCCCTGGGGAGCCTGTTCCAGTGTGCAACCACCCTCTCTGTGAAGAACCCCCTCCTGATGTCAAGCCTAAACTTCCCCTGCCTCAGCTTAACCCCGTTCCCGCGGGTCCTGTCACTGGTGTTAATGGAGAAAAGGTCTCCTGCCTCTCGACACCCCCTTACGAGGAAGTTGTAGACTGTGATGAGGTCTCCCCTCAGCCTCCTCTTCTCCAGGCTGAACAGGCCCAGTGCCCTCAGCCGTTCCTCGTACGTCTTCCCCTCCAGGCCTTTCACCATCTTCGTAGCCCTCCTCTGGACACTCTCCAACAGTTTCATGTCCTTTTTATACTGTGGTGCCCAGAACTGCACACAGTACTCGAGGCGAGGCCGCACCAGCGCAGAGTAGAGCGGGACAATCACCTCCCTCGACCTACTAGCGATGCCGTGCTTGATGCACCCCAGGACACGGTTGGCCCTCCTGGCTGCCAGGTACATCCTTTCTAGGCAACATATGGTCTACTTTGTCAGAAATTACTGTGAATCTCAAATACAAGAATTAACATGTTTTATTATGCAATATTCATTTGAACTGGACTACAGCAAACATGTATCTGCACAAACTGATAGGATTTTCCTTAAAACACAGTATCTAAGCATTTCTGACAAAAGAGCTGCACTTCGCATTTTGACTGGATTGAGGTACAAGTAATGACCTCTAAATTTTGGTCAGAAAGAACCTATTTTACTAGTTTAAAAATGTATTGTCTGCTATGTGTCTTAAAGTCTTTGGCCTAGATTGGTATTAAGAAATCATTTGAGCATAGCAGCCCAGTCTAGCATTGCTGCAAATAATTTATTGGTTAAGTTGCTTTGGTTCCCATGAGGAAATCTGCAAGTCTAATTTTATTTCATATTCAGGAGGGTCTTTTGAAGTATCAGTTTAACCACAGGAAATTCAATCACTGTAAAGAATGCTAGCAATCGTTGTATTGTGAAAGCTTCGTTTATATTATTCATGGGCTAGAAATCTGAAAACGTGCTGAGAAAATGTTTTTCATTTCTTGGTAGTAGTATTCAGAAATGCCAATTAGGTTCAGGTTTACTAGAAAAGCAAGTTTCTGAAATGTCAGAAAATCCAGTCTGAGGGGTTGTTTTACCTTTTAGCAGGACTATATAGCAAATCAATAGCAAGAAGGTCTGAAACCGAAAAGGCCCAAATCCTGACTCTTTGATCTTACCAGTTACTTCCCTATTGAAAACACCTTTGGAAAGGGTGCTGAAAACCTAATTCTTAGATAGATCACTTCTTCTGTACTCACAGAAACAGAAGAGTTTTAAAAAATTGTATGTTTATGCCCATGCAGAATCCTCAGCCCACAAAAGTGGCTGAATCTGAGTAAATTAATTTCTTAGTGTCTGAAGCAACTAATTGGACATGTCGGATTACTCTTGATTTCAATTTTTGTTTTCAAAATTGTTATTACTGAGACACGCTGCAAAGATAGTTTTTTTGAAAAAGATCTCTAAGCTTCCATTAGCCTCAGAGTTGTATCACATGATTAATATTTTAAACACTGGGGAAAAAAGGAAATTCAGGCAGAAGATATAGAACCTAAAGACTACAACTGATTAGTTTCCAATTAGAGTGTTTCCAAAGAAGGGTGAATTATGCCTCATCCAGCATTTGTAACCTGAACTGTGACTGTGAAAGTGGCCCTGCAATCTCCTTATACAGCTGCATCAGGACCAAAGGTAGCTGAAACAGAATGGCAAATGAATCCTTCAATCTACCAGAAAATGTTTCTTTAAAGCTTCTAAAGAGATGAAGAGAGCTCAGTCACTTATTTATGCCTTTACACAGGGGAATAAAAGGACCATGGAATCTTAGCAAAGACAAGCCAAGTTCAGCTGTTTTAAGCCCAGAGCTTTATCGAGCTAAAGAATTCACAAAATCACAGAATGACTTGATTTGGAAAGGGATCTTTAAGATCCTCTAGTTTCAATTCACCTCCCATTCACAGGGATGCCTTCCAGTAGATCAGGTTGCTCAAAAATCATTTTTAAATACAGTTTAGTAAAAACAGCTTTTCTATAATATATTTAGTAGTTTATGAAGTAGATTATTATGCAGTTGCTTGCAACAGTAGGAAACAGATTTGATGACTGTCAGGTCCTTCCAGTCCCACTCCTAACTACTTTTCTTCTTTTTTGTTGCAGCCCGGAAGATGGTGAAATTCATCCTGAAATCTGTAGACTATACATCCAGTTGCAGTGTTGCTTAGAAATGTACACAACAGAAATGCTTAAGTCCATATGTCTGTTAGGATCACTGCAGTTTCATCGGAAAGGTATTGAATTGCACAAATATACAGATGTTGATTTAAACAAAAGAACAGTCTTTGGGGGAATGCTTGGGTGTTCATGAAAGACAAAGTACCAAAGGGTAAAAGGAACTATAGCACTGAGTCTTTTTAGTTACTGAAGAAAGCTGTATTTCCATTTCATTATCATAATTCTTACAGAAGCGTGTCGTGTCAGGCGTGTGTTATGTCAGGCATATGTCACTAATGTCTGTAGTTTTGAAGTCTGATTTTGTTTTTTTGTAAGACTGGTCCCAAAAAAAAAAAAAAAAAAAAAAAAAAAAAAAAAAAAACACAACGAAAATATTACTGCCAATAAATTGGTGGAGCAAAACTACGTTAGTCATTAAAATAACAACAGCAGAATTAAATATTTTGAAAAAATTTAGTTTATGCATATCATGAAATTTTGTTTCAGGTCAGGTTTCAACATTTATATGTGTTTACTTTCTTATGATCTTTGTCAGAGTTATAGCCAGGATACCCTAAGTACGTGTTTTAATTCATAGAAGAATTTTTCTAGCCAGACCATAACTCCGGTCATGCTCAGTACTTAGAGGACACCTGCAGGACCTTAACTAAAATAGAAGATGACAAGGACCTTGACCTGTAACACATGCTGCCTAACAATTCAAAATAACTACTACTCAAACTAAAGCTCTTTTTAGTGTTTCCTTCACAACATAAGTTTGTTATATTCTTTTGTGCTTTTTTTTTTACCATAGAAGGAGTTTTGTTCCCAAGAGTTAACTTTGAGAAAACTACTAATGTGTCCCTAAGTAAAATACATTTTAAACAGCCCTTTGAGAGCAGTGGTGTCTCTGTGCCTTGTGTGTACTGTTAAGGCTTGACTGGTCAAAGACTGTACAGAGTTAAGGCTCATCAATTGAACTAGACAAAACGAAGTTTGTCCAGAAATATCTTGACAGAAGGAAGCAAGTTATACATCTCCAAAATTCTTGTGTATCCTGAATGAACCATTTTTGAGCTTGTCTAATCAAGCCACTGTGCTTGCCATTTACTTTACATGAACTCAAGTGCTCCAAAGTCTCAGAGGTTTCAGAGCATTCACCGATCCTACTCAGATAAAGAAAGCGTGAGAGTACCCTGAGGGCTACAGTGGAAAAGAAGTTCACCCCACATTTCATACTAACGAGTAAGTCTCTCAAGTGTTTTGGATGACTAAAATGTCATCTCCCACGTGGGCTTCCTAGGAATTGTGTAAGGTGATATCTGACAGAGCTGATTCTGGTGCTGTGTTTCCAGCAACGTTATGTCAGTGTGTCAGCTACTTTAGCCACACTGTCCTTTTGGACTGAACCTGCCACAATTCTGTCAAAGAAATCCTGATTCTCAGTGGTGTATGTTTTGCCTTTTCTAATGGTTAGCCGACCTGTAAGAAGCTGCTGATGAACTAAAGGAATAAATAGTATAACTTGAAGAACTCCCTAAAATAAGCAGAACAATTCTGATCACACTGATAACTGTATTGGTATGAAAAAAAAAAAAAAAAAAAAAAAAAAAAAAAAAAAAAGTCTAGTAAAGAAACAGCTAAATCAACAGAAGCTGATTACTGCATAATTACCTTGTTGAGGTATTTCTTGGGTAAAATATTTAACGGCAAGTGTTTGGTTGAGCAGTATGACGGTGATAGCACTAAACCGATCCATTACTATATCCAGCAATGCTATCTGATAGAAAAACATGGATAAATATTAAGAGCATTTTATAATTAAAAAGCTGTCCACCTTTATAAAAATAGATACCAGATTTAGAACTGGAACCTGCCCAGCGGGGTATGTTTGTACACAAAGGAGATATCCTTCATTAAGTGAAAACGTGCCTCTCTAGTAATTTCATGTTTCATTAGCCATCTGTTGGCTGAAATGTAGAAATGCAGGTAACTTGCTGAAAAGGTTACACAGTAACCTCTTTATTTGCTGATGGGATACATTGATTGGAACTATATCTGTGACAACAGTAACTACTTTTTTCCCTGGTAATATCTCAGACAAAGTTCTTGTTTTGTAGTAAACCTTATGCATTCCTGTCATGCTGAAAAAAATCTGTAATGCTTTTTCTATATCTAGCTGTAGGGTACAGCTAATGCCACTGGTACTTTTTATTATGAAAATAAGAATTAGAGGTTTATAACTGCAGAATAGAACTTCTTAGTGATTTTCTCAAGTCAAAAAGAGATTTATAAAATTTAAAGTGGCAGAATTAACAGAGCTATCATCTACCAGCTGCTAAAATGAATCTTTTTTTTTTTTTTTTTTTTTTAAGACAGAATGTACTATAATATTTCCTAGCATTGGTTACAGTTGTCAAAGTACTTCATGTACCTACAGAAATTATGTAGCCTGGAGTGACCCCAGTAACCCAGATGAGTCTGTGTCCCCTTTATATCTGGATGGTATCTACATGATTAACCTAAACTAAACTTATATTACATTTCTGAAGTTGGATAAGATGAATTACATTATCACAGTATGAGCCAACTCATTTCCTATCTGTCAGTACTTTTGCTATATGCAATACGCATCGGTTCCTCATCTCACCATACAGAAAGTCATGGTAGCTATTCTGCCATTGCTAAAGAAAATTATTTTTATCTTGCATCAACGCAGAGATAACAACAGTAACTTAGCTCAAAATTTCTGTGACATTCATAGAGAAAAATGTGAATAGGCCAAAATTGTATTATTACAAGGATTTTAATACATTGAATTGTGGAACATAGCTAATATAATGCTGCTTTAATATACGAAATACCTGGATATTTACAATGCCTATAAGTCTTGCAAAGGCATCATGCAACAAAGGAAATTCCCGTTACATGTTGATTACTTTTGCACTGCGGTGGTGGTCAAACATTGAAACAAGCTCCCAAAGAGGATGTGAAATCTCTGTTCTTGGAGATACTCATAACTCAGAGGGACAAGACCCGTTTGAGGCCTTGCAACGTGACAGAAGTTGGCCCTGGTTTCAGCAGAGAGTAAGGCCAGATAGCCTTGCAGACAATTTTGTTCTGTGATTCTACATGTACCAAAACATATTATTTCCCAGAGAACAGAATAAACCATTTCTTTAATTTCTTCACTTCTGGAGAATGGTACTGCAGTGTAGGCAATGTGCGTAAATTTATCTCTAGAAATTAAAGAGACAATAATTTCACCACTGTAAAATATATTGTCATATTGCTAGTATATAGCTTTTACGTTTTTGTCTGTTCAGTTTTTCACCAGTTTTTCACCATCTGACAAATGATGCTAAACAAAATAAATTGTTTCTCTTGCCCATGAAGAAGACTACCCTTAGACACTGAATATTTCCGAAATATGTTAACTTTGATAAATTCATGTCTGCATCTGATTTCTTGCCATATCTTGAAGCTTATTTTTGAAGGTAATTTTTTTCCATTTGTCTGTATTTTTTTCTGTTTTTTAGTCCTCTTAACTGTTGGATAAGTGGTTTGTTCAGCAGCTAAACTCCACCACAATTGCTCCCTCACTCCCCTTCCTCAGAAGAAGAGGAAAGTATGCTTGGAAAAAAAAAAAAAAAAAAAAAAACAACAGGTTGAGATAAGGATACTTTAAGTAAAGGAAAAGAAAAGAGGGAAAAAACAAGCACAGGCTATGCAGAGGCACAAAGAGAGGAGAAAAAAAATCTCTACATCCCATCAATGATCAACACTCAGCCACACCCTGAGAAGCAGGGCCTCAATATGAGTAGCAGCTGTTTAGGTGGACAGAGATCTTCATAACAAGAGCCACCCATCTCCTTCCCCTTCCCCACCTTTTAGTGCTGAGTGTGACACCACATGGTATGGAATATCCCATTGGCTGATTTACATCAGCTGCTCTGGCTGTGTCTCCTCCTCACCTCTTGCCCACTCCTGGTCTGCTGGCTCTGAGGGGTTTGGAGGGAGCCATGGTGCTGTGCCAGCACTGCTCAGCAGTAGACAAAACATTGGTGTGATACCAAGGCTGTTTTAGCTACAAGTATAGAGCACACCACTGTATGGGCTGATGCAGGGAAAGTTAACTCCATCCCAGCCAAACACAGTACAGGTTTTTAAATCTCCTATAAGCTTTCACCAGTTTATATTCTTATTTTGGAGCCACCAAAGATTAAAGAAGAATAACATACAGACTGTTCTCACCAACCTGCAGTTAATAAATAATAATATGGGAACCGGTATCCTGACCTGGTATCTTGAGCAGACATTATCAAATAAACTATAGAACAGATAAAGCTAAAGCAGTAAGCTGATGCTCTTTTCCCAAGAGGAACACAGCCAATGATCCCTACTGGGAAACAGATGCTCTTTTATGAAACACCAAGCTGCAGTTCAAAGGGCTGAGCTCTGGGTATTTTCATTCTCTGTCTCAGCACTGATCTTCTCATCTCCCCTTATCTTTCTGTTCTACTGAACAAGCATTCCTACATGTACTGCATATTATATATCAAGCCTCCTGTACAGAAATTTCTTGCATATTTACAGTACTTCAGATTAACTTACTATTGTCATACAACCTCTGCTAGAAAAGTCAGACAGTCTGTAATTATTTTTTTTTTTTGAGATGTAAGAGTCACAGTGGGGCCAAAAGCCATAAATATTTCCAGCTGTGTTATGCAGTAAGTAAACTGAGGTAAGTGGTCTCTGATAAATTTGGTTCTAAGATACATACACCATAAAAGTGCAGTGTTGAAAATACATTTTGATTGCAGAGTTCAATATTCAGGTTTGCAAATGGCAAAATGAAATGTGCACTAGTACCCTTAATTCAATCTTTTTGTATGTATTATGTGTATGTATTATGTCTTTGTTTATCTGTTCATGCACTTTATTATTCCCACTTTTCACAATCCTAGAGGTCCTAGCTAACTAATACACCTGTTAATATTATGCCAATATTTATGTGGGCATTCATCCGTCTTGCATCCTAATTGTTCAGTGTCATATATTATATTTATTGCACATAATTCTGTTCTAAAGGCATTCTGTTCTTCCGACCTTTCTTGGTAACTTATACCCTGATGTGAGTGTCTTCAGTACCTTGAATAGTGAGGTAGTAGCAATTTTCCCCATTGTAACTTAGGAACAAAGAGAGTTTAAACTGAAGGGTGCCAATTTAGAATTTGAGATTGCAGCATACTTTTTGTGATGTTGTGTATATGTTTAGAGTAATTTCTGAGTAGCTTCAGTTGCAGCTGCAAGAAAGGAGTCTTTGGCTTCAGCAAGCAGGTGCTTAAAAGTATTTTGTCAATAACTATTTTGAGGACCTGGGCTTAAGCAACTCAGATAGCAACTCATGAAAACTCTGGTTCAGAGGAAGGTATATAAGTTCAGTTTTCAGTGCAGCATTGTGTCTTCCTGCAGTCCCTAACACCATGGCTTTAAGGATCTTGCTGTCCTTTTTTGTCAGAACAGGATGACTATGGCAAACATTTACTGGTGATGATGACAAAAATGGCAGATGACAGCTCGTGTTCCATCTCTTCAAGGAAATCTGAAACTTCTCACTGTATTTGTTTACCCAAGCATATTACCCAAGCAAATATGCTTGGGTAAACAAATTTTCTTCTGATTTTCTTCTGCATTATTATCACACTCTGGCAGGACTTCTCTGGATAAAATCATCTTTTTCAGACTTTGTCAAGCAAAAGATGAGTTCTCTTACCTGGGGCCTGGAGCTTCTATTCCAGCCCTGGTTTTGCTTTAATTTGTCCAACTATACCTTCTGAATTGTATAGCTTTGAGCCTTAGGAAGGCTCAAACACAGGTCTTAAACCTGGTAATACTTTTAAAATCATGAATTATAGTTTCATGGAAAGCAAGATATTCTAAGTTAGTTTCAATACCTTTCTGAAATGTTTACAAAATTTGGCTCCAATTTCTTTACGTGCTGCATGTCTCTTTTGTTGACATTGCATGTTGCCAACATTGACTACTTTATTGGTTTTTCAAACAAAACCTGTCTTAGTTCTTGGATATCAGAGGAAATAGTTGACATATTTTCTGTGTATGGAGGCTGCTGGATATGATGATCCTTTTTCTCAACTAATAGTGAGATTCTCAAGATCCTACACTAAGAAAACCCAGAATTACCTCACAGTTTTAAGTGTGTTGGTGTATTTAGTCACAAATATTTCAGGCTTAACGGTTTGCATTGATACCTCATAAAGGAATTCATTGCATTTGACTGTGTAAAAATAACAGATAAAAGATCTTTGCTTATTCATAGATATACACAATAATAATACATTCCTTTCATTGTAAGGAACTGTAAAATATTACTATAATCACTGAATCATTAGAGTATGTCACTGTAGAAGTATATGTTACTAAAGCTTAATGCCAGTACATGTTTACCTAGAAACCATTAACTTCTTAGGATCATTTACAAATATAATTGGCTTGTTTGGGTATGTAATTACATATATTAGAAAATGTTCTAAGAAATTAAAAACTGCAGATTGCAAGCGTGCTGCTACCTAGTTATGCAGTATTGGATCAGGGTCCTAATTTTTCTGGTTATGGGACTAAGCTTATACAACAAATTAAAGGCATGATGGGACAAAAATTTTGAAGGTTAAAATGAACTTAGGGTGTTTTCCAGAGTTCAAAATATGCTATAAAATAATTAAAGGTACCATGTCGAAGAAGCATGATGTTTGAAAATGGTAGCCATTTATATTTACTAAATAATTCACTGCTCATGTGTTGTAGTTTAGCCCTAGCAGGCAGCTAAGTGCCACACAGCCAATCTCTCACTCTTACCAGGTGGGATGAAGGACAGAATCAGAAAGGTGAAAGTACAAGAATTCATGGATTGACACAGAGACGTCTTACTAAGTAAAGCAAAAACCGTGTGCACAAGCAAAACAAAACAACAAATTCCTTCATTACTTCCCATGGGCCTGCAGGTGTTCAGACACTCCCAGGAAAACAAAGCTCAGGGTAACAGTTTCTTGGGAAGACAAACACCATCCCTCCAAATGTGTCCCCCTTTCTCTTTCTTTACCCTGGCTGTTACTACTGAGAATGACACCACATTGTATGGGACATCCCTTTGGCCACCCTGGGCCAGCTGTCCTAGCTGTGTCCCCTCCCAGCTCCTGGTGCACCCCTAGCCCCCTCGCTGGCAGGGCAGCACAAGGTATTGAAACGTCCTGGACTTTGTGTAAGCAGTGCTCTGCAAAAAATAAAACATTGGTGTGTTATCACCATTGAATTCATCAAAAATCCCAAACACAGCATGGTGTGAACCTCTACAAAGAAAATTAACTCTGTCCTAGCTGCAACCATGATATAATCTGGTTGTACAAATATTTTATTCTTATGGTTCAGAATCAAGTGAACCTAGTATAGCATTTGTAGCTTGTTGAAACACTAATGTACAACCATGGAGAGATAATTCCTGCTGTCAGATAGGATACACCCTTGTATGCCATGGTCTCAACGTCATATCTTGTCTTTTTCCAAAGATGTTTATACATGAATGATTTCTCAGAATCATGTATTTCTCAAAATACGTTAGTGCTTGTAACTTACATATTATTCATTCTTACCACAAGTCTTTTTGGAAGCCCTTAAGAAAAAGAAACAGTCCTATTGCTGCAACTGAGTGGTATAATCAAGGGCAACTGAGGGCAGAAGGATATCAACACTAGGATGCCTGAGTGGTAGCTACCTGAAGAAATTCTATAAATATTTAGATAAGACAGGGAGGAATTGAACACAATGGGAAAATTATGGTTACATGCTATGGACAGAATATACTACACTTTTGTGATGTAAATTTGGACTCTTTATTTCTTCCACTGTTGGTACATCAGAATGATAATAAATCACACATAACCATGTATTACGTACCATACCAGAAATTCATAGGATAACTGGTGTCTTTCCAGCATGCATTTTGTAATAGAAACATACGTTTCTTTAAAATAACATCTAAAAGTATGTGATAGATTATGTTCCAGATTACAAAAAGAAACCCTCAGTTTAGTGAAAGGATTTTTGTTTTATTTGGCTTTGTTTAAATTACATGCCATTTAGAAAAACAAAGGATTGCCCAACAATCTCAGCATTCTGTTTGAAGACTGACAGATAGGTCAGACTTAGGGATCAGATGTGAGAAAAGAGAAGTACAAGTGTGGACAAACAAGCACTTAGAGCCCAGAGAATCACCTGTTCCCATGTGGACACTGTGAAGAGGCCAAAATGAACAGAAAAATAAATAAATAAATAAATAAATAAATAAATAACAGACGTGGAAGGAGGAACAAAACATATTTTCCTCCACAGACTTTCTATTCTTGATATTAATATTTACAATGAGCCAATCTCTTGAGTTCCGCAGTTCCAAGCGTAGGTTAAGATTGAAATACATCAAGCTCATAGCTGTATTTGCAGCAACACATTTCCTTTTTACTTTCTATGTGAGTCTTTCCTATTCACCATTTTATGTTCTCTTTTTCATTTATTTTATGAGTGATATAGTGCTTTTATTCTTTATTGCCAAATAAGAAGTCTGATACAAATGCTGCCTTCTTTTTCAGATGTGTTCTCTTTGATTTCTTTCAAAGATCTTTCTGATTCATCTACAGTGAAATCTAACTAGCTTTGAGGGACCTATCATATATATATAAGTATGCATTATGCAAGTTTCTCTGGGACACAGGTGGTAATAAGTGGAAGGCACATAGGGTAGCATGACAGAATCAAATACAGAGGTCACCATGGAAGTGGTAAGGAGCACAACAGGTGAGGGACATAAAGCACAGTGATCACAGGTGGCGCATGTATCCTTACTGGAAGGATCATTTTCTATCTTATTACTCCTCATTCAAGTTGGAGCTTCAGCATTATTCAATTCATTTAATTTAATTTCGTGCCAAAGGTGAATCTCCTCTTCTTAAATAAAAAGATATGCTGAATTAGAGGCTAGGAGACAAAGAATACATTGAGTTTTGTATTAAAATATCACCGACAGTAAAAAGAGCCTCTGTCTAGTCAACTGGCACAAACAGCTACTGTGTGTCGACACCTCTGAAAACACTGTATGCATGATCAAACTCCCACTGAAGTTAATTAAAGTCTTTCCACTGAGTAAATAGAAAGTAAAATTTAGGTTTCATATCTATTTTTAAGAATTGGTAATATAATGTAATACAAAGGACATCTTTACCCACAGTAGAAGGGTGAGAAGATTAAAGAGCTTTTATTTCCCTACAGTGTGTACCATGTAGTATGAATGTTAAGCTTGAGTCATATACATTATTCAGGCAAAGCCTTTATTATTAGCTGACTCTTTAACTGTTTTCAAGTGATTGAGCAGATGCTCTGAAATTCAAGGAAAGCTTCATGAATTGCTCACAATACAACGGAATTACTGGTAAAGAGCTCTTTTCAATTGAAAGGAAATCTGTGCCATTCATTCTGCTAAATCTGCAAGAGCCTTCCTTTATGCTAACAAAAAGAACATTAGTCTCAGTAAGTCTGTTCTTGAGTTAGGAAAAAAAGAATCTTTACCATTTCTTCATCTGGGGGCAGTATTGTTTCGATTAAAACACCTTTAAAGTCCCTGATCAATGCATCTTTAGACAGGGTTGTTCTTGACAGCATGTCACTGAAGTTTGGGTCAGAGTTCCAACACAACACTTCAAAATAATAGCAGAATGAACTAATATCAGTTGCAGTAATAACACCTTGTGATAAATTAGATAGTTTCTGTGGAGTAACCCCCTTTTACAGAGAAGTGGTGAATTATTTGTAAGAGTATTTTGTGTTTCAGGCTCCTTGTATTGAGAAAAGTAATGAATAGTGGAGCTTACACAAATGAACAATTCAGATTGCACAATATGTACCCTAACAGCATAATCTGCAGTTAACAACTAAAAATAATCTGAAAGTTACATTGTTGTGGTTTAACCCAGAGGGCAACTAGCCACTACACAGCCGTTCGCTCACTCCCCTACAGTGTGATAGAGGAGAGAACAGATCAAAGGTAGAATTCATGAGCTGAGATGAAAGCAGTTTAATAAGACAGAAAAGGAAGGGATGATGAGATGATGATGATGATGACAATAATAGTAATAATGCATACATACGTACATACAAAATACGATGCACAATGCAATTGCTCACCACATGCTGACTAATGCCCAGCCAGTCCCTGAGCATTGCCCCCATCAACACCCTATTTCTCATATAAAAAATATATATATATCCTGTAATAGGGATTGTTCAGCATGACACTATGTGGTGGTATGGGATATCCCTCCGGCCATCCTGTGCCAGCTGTCCTGGCTGTGTCCCCTCCCAACTCCTGGTGCACCCCCACCCTCCTCAGTCAAAGGGCAGCACGAGGAGCTGAAATGTCCTGGGCTCTGTGCAAGCACAGCTCTACAACAGCTAAAACATCGGAGTGTTATCAACACTGTTTTCATCAAAAATTCAAAACATGGCACCATACCATCTGCCACGAAGAAAATTATCTCAGCTGAAACCAGGACATACATCTACAAAGAGATGCACAGTAAAATGTATAATCTGACAAGTAGATTTAGGCTGCTGTTCCACAAGTAGTTGAGTCAGTTTGTTGCCACCAGAAAGGCTTTGATCCCTTGGTTTCTATCTCCCCCCTTACCTTGCCTTCACTTCTTCCTGCCTTTTGCTGCTTCTAGCCACATGATCAACCTCCTTCTGTCACATGCCTGGAACATGCTGGGTTCTTTACTGACCTGATTTAAATCACTACAACATCAGAAAACTGTTCATTGCTTATTTTTCCATTTGTTGGGGTAATCTTCTACTATTTGATGGGTTGAAGTGTCTCACAGATGATCTGAAACAGAGGAAGCTAGCTAGCAGTGGATGCCACAGAAAGCAGCAGAGAAGGGATGGACACAGGACATATTTTTTTTTTATATATGAGAAATAAGTTATGTCATCTCTAGGAATCACAGTTAGATGACTTTTTTGGGGGTGAGAGGAAGAAGCAGGGAGAAGTGTTTCCTACTGATTTTAAAGGACAATGAAAACATTAACAAAATATTTTCCATGTTATAAGTAATATCTATTTTGCCATTCAGACAAATAGCTGAGAATTATTTCTTTTTTCAATGAAGGAATAATTTACCAGAATACAATTTAGATAACCTTCCCAAAGAGAGATTTTTAAGGTCCATGAATTTCTGGTTTTTTATAAAGGGTTTACAAGAATTCTTATTTGTGATGTGGAGAATTAATATGGAATGGTCTGTAATAATAATAATCTTAGTCTCTAATGGCCAAAAAAAAAAAAAAATACTTAAGAACCACTACTATGTTCTCATTCTTGTTACTGTTCTTTGTCAGACCTTAAAAGCAGTTATTCAGGTTTGTCCATATGTGAAAATTTTCCAAGTTGCAAACACTGTTAGATGAAAAAACATTTACTATTCAACTTCTCAGTACCACTGTTTTAAACTCTGATTATTTTTTTTCTAGCTTAAGAACACTTCATTTGTTTCTTTCTGAAAGTGATTACATCATTTTGTGAGATAACTAAGAGAGGAAAAAATTTTAGTTTCTCAGTAATGTGTTTGGAATGAACTCCAATTTGAAATTTGTTATTTAAATGATGCTTGCAAGTAGAATTTGTCCAATCTTATAGTTGTATAGTTGTACAAGTCTGTGCTTGATGATACAGTGGGTGGGTACCAAACTGGCTGTCCATGTGAGGTTTGCAAAAATACCAACAAATTCCCACAATACCTAACTCTCTTGCATGCTCTTGCATAGTCCACATCCTATATTCCATTCTGTCTCTGACAAATGCCCTGGCAGATCTGTCATGAAGCCCCCACTCAGTTCCAACTACATTTTATTTTCATTTAGTAAGCATGAATTAGGCAAGTATAAGCATGGAAATTCAGAACATACAGCATATTGGACTGTGAATAGCAGCAGCTATGTATAGTTATTAACATCATCAAGTATGAAACTGCACATTTTTGTCTTTTGCTTTCCCTTAGTACTGCAGTAATACTAGAGACATGGATTACAGTGTTATTTAATGTGAGAATTTTTGAAGTTGCTTTTAAAATGTATGCTCTAGTTCTCTATTTATTTTGTTCTGTTTTGTCCTCTGGTCCTTATTTTATGTTACAGCTGCTGGAATTTAACTTAAAATCTTTGCGATACTTATTAAGTAAAATTTGAAGCACCACACATGCCAGCATAATATTTATTATTGTGCAGTTTAGCAGGAGTAAAATACAGCAGCAACATGATTAACAGATTGGTGTGGCCTGCTCTGTCTCCGAGTGTTTCTTACTCAGAATCTGGATTCACAAATCTCTCTCATTTATGCTGTGCAAGATCAAAACCAAAACATCAATGACATAATCTGAGTGTACATTTTAATTTATTAATAAAAACATTACATATTTTTTTTAATATTTTAAAGGAAAAGATCCTTGTGCCCCACCCAAGATCATGGATACTAAAGTGGAAGAGAGCTCTGAAGTACCTATCTTGGAAGACACATCATCATCACCAACAGATATTCAACATTTATGGCAGGTTTCCACAGATATTGAAAACACTGAAAGGTATGTGTAGCATTTTATTCTTAAGTAAAACTAATTTCTGTCTAGGGTTTATTTAGTCTTTCCCAATTAGGCAGCCATTGTTGCTACCATAAAAGATGTTAGTAAATTAAATAGCTGTTAATATTTTTGTTATATGTAACATATCTGAGAGCAGATCCAAAAAGAAAGGCAGACAGAAGTGACATTTTTAATTTGGCTAATTAACAGAGGGTAATTGTCTAAAAGAAAGGGTGGGAAACTATGGTGCTCACGGAGCAGGATCTCTAAAAGGGAGAGCTTCCATCTCATCTTAAGTGGCTTCAGATTTTGTATCTAAAATCCGCTGGCCTGCAGTTCTTTATTCATCAAAAGAACAGAATGTACATGTAGTCCACATAGTTGCTTCTGCGTAGAGTTATGAATGTGGAAGCCTTAGGAGGGGAAGGAGAAACCATCCACAAGTGGACTTCTGTTACCCTCTTAGCTGCAGTTGGAAGACAAAACTGAGACCCTTTATTAAGGAGTAATCCTGATCACCAACATTTCTTTGTAAAAATATCTTTTTGATGATTTTGTATTACAAGCAGCTGCTGGGATTGTAATGGTTACCCTGTTTACTTGTATAAAATATCTGTTCTATTGAGTAAATTTGTAAATGTAACTGAGCAATGAGAAAGACAGAAGTAAGAAAGAAATGCTGCTTCATTTCTAAAAACCATGTTATATGTAGATGAATGAGGCAAGACCACATTACTTTTAAATCCTGAAAGCCTTAAGAGATTTTGAGCCTGCACACAAAATTGCTGGTCTGCTATCTATCTGTAAAACAGGAACCTTTTTACAATGTCTGGCCTCTCTCAAAATGTATCTTTATGTAACTTGCTTTGTGAGATGGTATTTTGTTAGTATATTTTCCATCTACTGCAAATGTCACACCAAAGGCCTCCTAAGAGGAGTGAAACAACCCTGTTTCTAAAATTTTCATTTAATGGCCAGGGAGTTTTAGTAACACAGATTGCCTATATGTATGATAATTGCCTTTTAAACAATGAAACACATTCGTGGCACAAGCTATAAAATTCTGATACAGTTAATATTAGTGTTTGTGCTAATTGTAAGGCATATTGTGCATTTTGCCACATGGGATCACATTGTGCCCACCAGTTCATTTAATATTGAATACTCGAGAGCCAAAATGGGTCATAAATTTGGACTGGAAGCTACCAGTTGAAATCAGTCGGGCTTTGAAGTGCACCCATATTAAATCTACTACCTTTTATTTTGGTATGCACTTTCTGATACATGTATTTCAACCATATGCTTGCCCAATACCTTTCTGTATTACTTAGCTTAGCTTATTGCCTCATTATTTCAGCATACAAAGCTATGCTGTGAGCAATTCACCATTTAAAGTCTTCAACTGCTGTTCTATTGTATCTCTTCCAACTTTTGTTTCTACAGAGATATGAGAGAAATGAAAAATCTTTTAAGCAAACTCAGGGAGACTATGCCTTTACCACTGAAAAATCAAGGTAGGTTTAACATTTTCTTCATGTAAGGCAAATTAAAATAATTAAAGGTTTTACCTTCCATTAGACCTGAAAAAAAAAATCTATTTTGTTCTTGCTCTTTTTTTTTTTTTTAATAGAAGTTACAGAAAGAAAAATCTGGGTGTAATCCCTTCCCTACTGATTCAGTAGAGACAGAATTTAATATGTGAACTTTGTCCTCTTGAGTTTTACTTGAGAACATAACCCTTCAAAGTACATTATTCTGGAAGTTTATAGGTATCTGCTATCTGTAGATAAAATAATAGACTTTTCCTGGTGAGATGGAGGTAACTGATTCCCTGTCTCAGGAGGCTTTCTTTTTCAAATGTAATGAAGGAATAAATTGCACAGACTATGATAGGGATCATGCTGAGTGATAGGGTTTACCTCTGCAAGATCTGGAGCTTCTGTATCATGACTCAGTGATAAGACACTGACCCTATACAGAAGGGATACTTGCCTGGAGACTGCTGATAGCTTGCTTTTCCCAGTAGTCAGGTATGAGGCGTCCTATAGTACACTGGGAGTAAGAGGATTTCCATCTTCTGCATGTATTTAGCAAACATGCCTCCATTTTGTGGCATAACAGTCAAATATTTGGTACCTATAGGGACTGTCTTCATGTGAAGAGCAATAAAAAGATAATGATTTCCTTTTTTGTTTGTTTGTTTGTTTTTTGTTTCTTTTTGATAATGAGTATTTCTTAAATGCTGTGTAGTCTAGCAGCTGATGAAGTACACCTAAGGTGTCCTAGAACTTGTCTCAAGTAACTAAGCAGTCTAACATTCATAATAATGTGTAAAAAGATAAAGGTAGAATGGATGATTTCATCATACAAGTACAAGTTTATGTCAGGGATAGCTTGATAGAAAACTATTCGGAAGAGAAGGGGAATTGCTTAGCACAAGAACAACATGGACCCATTAGAAAGTCCAGAGGAGTGCTACAAAGATGATCAGAGGGGTGGAGTACATCTCCTGTGAAGCTTGGGTTTTTCAGACTGGAGAACAAAAGACTCCAGGGAGACCTTACAGCATCCTTCCAAGTACCTAAAGGGGGCCTACAGGAAAGCTGGGGGGGGACTCTTTTTCAGAATCACAATACTGCAAGGGTTGGAAGGGACCTCAAGATATCATTGGGTCCAACCCCTCAACAAAGCAGGTTCCCTAGAGCAGGTAAAAGGGAGTGCAGTGATAGGACAAGGGGCTTTAAACTAGAAGAGTGTAGGTTTAGATTAGGTATAAGGAAGAAATTCTTTGCTATGAGGATGGTGAGGCTGTGGAAGATGTGGATGCCTCATCCATGAAAGTTTTTTTGGCCAGGTTGGATGGGGCTTTGAGCAGGCTGGTCTAGTGTGAGGTGTCCCTGCCCATGGCAGGGGGATTGGAACAGAATGATCTTTAAGGTTCTTTCCTACCTAAGCCATTCTGTGATTCTGTTATTCTAAGATTATAATGCATGATATTGATGTGCTATTGTAAAGACTGGGAAATAGCCATAAAGTCTGTGCCTAGCCTAGAAGAAAGCATGGTAGAAATAAAGAATGAAAAGACACATTTTGGTGTATAAAGCATATAGAAACGTGAATTCAGAACAAAGACAAAGGTATACTTAATTCTCTGCAGTCTTGTGTCTATATTAGCCTTCAACACTGGCACAAAAATCACTGATCATATATGTGTCAGGCTGGGAAACACGTTTGAAAGTTCTGAGACATGCCTCTTGATCCAGTAATCATATTTTTTTTGTTTTGTTTTGTTTTGTTTTGTTTTTTGTTTTTTGTTTTGTTTTCTGCTCCCACACGGCCTAAATATTATTGTAGTTTACTGAAGACCTCAGAACTTATGCCTCAGAAATGGCCAGTTATACTCATTATTAATACAGAACCTATTTTTTTAATATTCTAAGACCTTTGATAAAATTACATTAAGGTATATGTAAATATAGCAAATGAGTAGCACTATAGGTAATTTATGTGGTCTGTACTGTAACTTTTGCTTTTAAAATTTTGCTCATAAACCACAAGCATGGTTTATGAGATGACTGAATGCTATTGAATGAGTTGATCTTTACAAGACCTGATCTTGCTTTCATTTAATTGAATGTTTTGCTTTTGACTTCAACAACAGCCAGAAGGGTTAAGGTTGCAAGCCCATTAAACCTTTACATAATGTTAATGACTGCTTGCAGACCTGTTTTTTTATGGAATCATCTTAAGTGAAAGCAGGGATGTTACTATGCTAAGAAGTTGATGTGATTTGTAAACTTAGGAGCCATAATATTAAATGACGTCTTACTTACATTCTTAAGCATTTGTTTTACAGTGGTGTCTAGAGCCTACAACCAAAACTAGGCCCCTCATGTGGTAAGAATAGGAACATTCTTGTATTCATTCCTGAGCAGAATATGCTTATTAGCCATAGTTCTTGGTCTGAAACACTGCATAAAGACAATTGAAATTAAAAATAAGTTCTAAAGGTTTTTCAAGATTGACAGTGCATGCATTCAGGTAAGTATAAGCATCTGGAATTAATTTAAAAGGAGGCGTCATTTCCTTAAGGTTGTGTCATTGAACTGGTATTCATCTTGCCAAAACTTCTGTTGCATTATCAAGGAAATCCTGATAGCATTTTAAGACTCCTGTAAAAAGTTCAGCATATTATTTTCTCTATGCCTAGAACAACAGGATCTAGTCCTTGGTCTTGTAGGTGCTCTTAAGACACATAAAAGGTATAACCTGTTTTGTGAGTGTGCATGTATATATTAAATTGTGTTGTGTTTTTTTTTTCATCACAGATGATAGCAGCCTCCTGAACTTGACTCCTTACCCATTAGTAAGAAGACGGAAGCGAAGATTCTTTGGACTGTGTTGTCTTGTCTCAAGTTAGAAGATTAAATACAGAAACATGAAGAAAATCATAACTTCTATTAAACCACTGTCATTTCATCACTGAAAAGAAGAACATTACTACTCTTGATTATAAAATATATTTTCTATGCTGGCCTATTCCTTTTTCTCTGTTGTTCCATCCCCCTTTTCAAAATAAGGGTTTTAATAGTTTAAAGTTATGGTGGTCAAGAATCAGTTGTGGAATAGATCTAGCATAATTAAGAATGTTTTTAAAAATTTTTAAAGTATGTTTTGCATGCTTACTTTCAACCACTGAGAGAAAAAAGAAAAAAAAAAAAGAGAAAAAAAAACATGAATTATGGTTAATAGGTCATTTTTAAGTTTTCTATTGTTTGAACTACAGCAAAAAGTTTGTGCATAGTACAGTATTCTTATTAGTATCATATTGAAATACTTGATCATATTCTAACAGTCTTTAAGCATAGAAAACTATTTAACAGCAAAAGTATTAAACTTCTAAAATATTTAAACAATATTATAACAGAATTTGCACAAAATCTCCAGTCGCTTTTTGTGCTCTCATTCATAATTAGTCTTCCACTATATCTCAATTTAAAAGCTTCATAGAAAAATATCTTACTTTATGATACACAAAGCATATATAAAAGTATTTAGAACTTGTAAATACAGAGGAATCATAGTATCTACATACTGTACAATGCATAGAAGTAACAGATTTCCTTTTAAGTCAATAGTATCTCTACAGGCTTTGGGGAAAATAAATAAATAAATAACTTATTAAATGAAGATGTAGTAAAATAAACAATGTAAAACACAACAGCAACCCATTTTGTTTCCAATAGAATTTAAAGCATGGTGTCTGCATACCACGAAGTATAAACTCTTATAGGGCATGCCAGAATTATCTCAGACTGTAAGATATTAAACATTTTACATTGTTAATAAAGTTTTTTATTTAAATTGTCCTGTGTCTAGTTATATTGCCAGAATATGTTTTTGCTAATTTTATTGTCAAAAAACTATGCTTTAAAGCAACAAAGCTTTGATAATTATTTTAATTTCAAGATGTGTGTTTACAAGCAAACAAAATATTATAATGAATATATAGATGCTAAAATAACAAGAAGTAGCAGTAACAGATAAGAATACACCAGACTTGTACTGATATTTCAGGATGGTAGGCAAGATACCAGAAATAAATCTGTGATAGATAGTCACACTAATATGGAACTATCATACAGAGCAGGCCACCTTGCCCATGTAATGTATGATGAAGGTGACTTTCTTCCACTCCATCATGACCCAGCATATTAACAGGAACCAAATTGCTTCTTACTGTATAACGGTTTAGTGATGGATAAGGAGGAATTGTTTACTTGTCACAGGAAACACCTACACAGTTATATACTCCATGTGTTTTGTTTTAGGCTGGTTGGTTGGTGGTTTATTTGTTTGGTTGGTTTTGTGGGTTTTTTTTGTTTGATTGGTTTGGTTTGGTTTGGTTTTTGTTTTTGTTTTTTTTGGCTTGTTTTGTTTTTTTTTGTTTGTTTTTTTTTTGTTGTTGTTTTTTGGCAAGACAGTCCTCAAAACAGTTTATTACAGAAAGCTATTAACTGAATTGTATCTGGCAGCTATTACATTTGCTCTGATTCATTTTTCTACCATTTTTTTTCTCATGAAAATGCTGAAAAAATTTTCAGCTCTCTGCTGAAAAAGTAAGAAAACATGCATATTGTCAGAAGCATTAATGTACTACATGGCCAAAAAATTGAGATCTAATTTAATCCAAAGAGAGGAAGACAGGATTTTTTTTTTATTTCTGAACTGTGATTCCATCAGAGGCACACCATTCCACTTTCAGGAAGCCATGAAACAGAGCTTCCAGCATTTCCCTGAGAGGTTATTTTTCCTTTCATTCAGACACAGCAGACAGTTTTTGGTCGTTCTTGTTGTTGCTTTTTTTCCAGGTTGTAGTCATCTGCTCACCTTTCACTCTTCCAGACAGAAAAAAAAATATTTTTGAATAATCACCCCAAACAAATCTTTTAAATGCAACGAGGACAAATGCATGTTTAAAAAAAAAAAAAAAAAAAAAATAGAAATTGTGTGTTTCCATGAGTAAAATGAATTCCATCTGAAGAATGTGTGAGTATGTGTGAGTACATACTTCAAGAACACATAGCTGCAAGCACAACTGTATTCTTTAAATAGTACAGAAAAGGTAACTCCAATGTGTTTTATGATTGCAGATCGCATTCTTCATAGCATACGACATTTAACATGAGAATACCCCCATGTGGTCACAAAACAGTGCACATACAGCATGTGCATGTATTAAAGAAGCATGGAGTCAAAATCCACAAATCTATGACAATTTCCCCATAGCAATGTCTTCATTAATTGGACACCAGATTTCTGTAAAAGTAACAGAATGTCCAAGAGATGGCAGCACTGACATGTTTCCATTGAAAGCCTTCCAACTGATAGATGTGCTCTATACCTCCATCCCCAGGGAAAGAACAGGATTTACAACTAAGAGAACTGGAAAAAAAAAAAAAAAAACGCTTTTGATGTTTCATGGTTATTAAAAAATACAATTTGGGGTGATGATCTGTAACTACAGTTAACCAATTAATTTTGATTCGTCATAACTTAAAGAAACAGACAGACATTATTTAATTAATCCTGTAAACATTAATGCCAAAAAAAAAAAAATGAAGACAACAATACTGTGTATGGAGCAAGAGAGAAAGAGAGAAAGCAGATGGCCTTTATACAATACAGGCATATAGTGTTAATTCTTTAAAATCTTGTTATATTGGTACATACACAGAAATTGCACTATCAGGTCAGTGTGGTGAATTTTTTTAATAACTACTTTCATATAAAGGCAGATTAAGCAGTTGGCATGTCTAGTGCAATACCTGCCCAGCTATTGTCACATGGATTTTAACATGCTGTGTTACATGACAGTTCATATCTCTGTATCTTTATTGAATTTATTGCAATGGAATATGTATTAATGAGACAAATGTATACATGTCAATTAATTATGCAAAACTCTTGACATCAATCTTATCACAGTTAGTTGCACAACTTCAGCTCATCCTGTGATGGAAGAAGATTTATGTACGTTGTCTTTAACAGTTCTAAGTCTTTTCTGTTCTCACTGTTTTGAAGTGAACAGTAATATGCACATTCTTGTACCTTTTGTTATTCTGTAAACCTTACTTGTTCCTCTTCAAAGAACTAAAGACTGAACTAAAGACAACTAAAATTTCAACCTTTGTTCATTTTGAAGCCTCTCCATAGTTCTAATCAATTTTGCAGCTACTCTTCATTCCCTGTTATTCTTTATTGATCCTAACGGGCACATGCTTTCACGTCCAAGCCTAAAGAATATTGGTGATTGGGAGCTAATGGATTGTCTTCCAGTTATTCTTTAATAGATGATAAGCATGATACAAGGCCTAGCAAGTATCCAAACTGAAGAGGTGCTAAAGGATAAATTGCCTTCTTCAGGAATACAGAGGATTGTCTTTCAATAAAATTTGAAAAGAAAAAAAGGTACCACAACTCTTCTGCATGGTAAGAAACAATAAGCATAATTCCTGCACCCACTAAATCTTTCTTGTCAAGGCTTTGTGCAAAAAGCTCCATCTTTTCAGACCAAAACCAAATCCTTTATAACCACCAATCATTTGTATTACCTTTCTTCTTTTCACAGATATTTCATATTGTACAAAATGCCTGTCTAAATACTCAGTTATCTATGTACAGCCTAAGGCCTTCAGAACAAAAGCAAAATACAGGCATATAGAAATAGACAGTAAAAACATATTGAAGATTTCAGTAAAATGTTGTTTCTTTGACTAGCTAAGTCTTATCACCTTTTATCACTCAACGGGCTTACTTGGGATGAGACACAATACAAAGACACTTATTTTTCACCATAAGACAAGCATATAACTATAAATTAAAGGAAATTCAAGAGTTTGAATCCTAGAATTCACAAAGACTGCTTATAGTAAGGCTAGGACTGCTGCAAAAGATATTCATTATGTAACCTGAAACTTATTTTATCTGAAGCAGATTTAGAGACTGCAGACATAAAGACAGAAAGTCAGTGGAATGAATACAGTAAAATAAATGAAAACAAAGATATCTCAGAACAGCATTAGAGAGCACAACAACAAGCTTAACAAAACTGTTTTTGAGCACTGACATCATATTTACTTATCCCCTGAGGTTAACCTGTTAATATGCTGTCAAGGAAAATTCAACTTGTAGTCATGCACTAGCCTTTTCACATGTGAATGAACAAGCATCATAAATGTAAAAGAAGCAAGGCTTTGAATTTAACAAATATATAGTGGTGAAGTGGGTTGTTGGGGGTAGGGTGGAGAGAGAGAAAGAGAGAGAAAGCTGTGAGATTTGACAATATCCAGATAAATATAATAAAACTTTAAAGAATACCTTTACTTTCCCATTGTGTCAGAAATAAAGAGCAGTCAGCAAGGGATAAATACATCAGTGATTTAGAAGTGCCTGGTGACACTGCACTTGCAATATGTTGCAAATATTGACCAAAAAATATATACACAGCATATTTTTCATGCAACCTGTAAGGTAACTGCAAAAGTAGAACTATACTAGCTTCTATGTCAGTATTTTATAAATGCATGTGCTGTTGAGTCTATATCTATTTACATATAATTCATAAGAGGGACTTATGCTCCAGAAGCATTGCTGAATTATTCATATTTAATGCATAAAATATGTGATGACTTCAAAACATTACACAAACTTGTCAAATGTGTCAAATGTCCATTATAAAACGCTGAATTGATTCTAAGCTATTAAGCTATCAGTAATTCCTTAAAAATGGGTTGCTAATACAAAAGTGCATATATGTGGGCTCCTGGAATACAAGGAGTAGGGAATACCTCGTACAGACTGGGGAATGGAAAAGAGAAGAGGCAGTTAGGGAATGCTGGCCCAATTCTTCTGTTAACAGCCTGGGGTTACTCACTCAGATGGCTGAGAGAATATCAGTATTCTCCAATTCCTAACAATAGAAAACTGCTATCCACAAACTGATTTCAACTGATTCTGATTTAATATGGTTAATAAAACCATATTAATATATTCCCTGCAGCTGACAGGGAACAGTTCTATGTACATCCACTCAAACTCCTGTTGCAGAAAATGGACAGAAACCATTGACCTCAGCAGATGTTGTGTTGAACCCTTCAGGAAAGCTAAGAACAAATGGCAACATTTTCAGGAGTCAGAGAAATCTGCATTTGCTTCCATAAGGAAAGCAATTAACCTGACTGTCTTTGTGGGACTAGAAACAAGAAGAGATGAGTTTATCACAGCACTTCCCAGCTCAAGACCCTTGGCTAACAAAGTTGAATCTGGAATCATAAATTGGTGGTTGGGTGCCCTATAAAATACACTGATCTTCAACACCTGAAGGCAGCATGAAACAGGAACTGAGTTGCATAGTCCTGTCACTGGCAGGCACAGACAGAAACAGAACATAAGATGCAAACACAGTGATTTAAAACAGCAAACTCAGGTGCTTGATCAGTGATCATTTCCAAAATTAAAGCTTTGGTCTTTGGCAACTTAATTTGCCTAAGATCTACTACGTTTTCTTTTGGGTCTGGTCTAGACATGAGAGAATGGAGCAAATGTCTTATGGTCTGATTTGGGACTCTTATCCACTTCTAAATGAGATGCTGTTTGCAAAGCAGCTGCCAGAATGTGATTTTCTTTCTCACTAGTATTCAGCTCAGCCATACTTGTATGATCATTAATAAACTATATCCTAGATAAGATTGATGAAGTTATTTTAATCAACAACAAAGCTACTGTAAAGTGTTTTCCTACAGATACAGAGCTAAAAAAAAAAAAAAAAGGGGGGGGGGGGGGGGGCAGAATAAAAGTGCAACAGACTTAGATCTTTGTCAAGTCCCAGGCAAGACTCTAGTATTAGCCCTCCTTGTCATGAAAGACAGTCCAGGAGCACACTGAATTTTACAACTTAAAAAGAAATATTTTGAAGACGACCTCAGAGATATCTAACAGCGACCAACTGTTTTTTCATGTGATTTCTGTGTACTGGTAATTACTCAGAGACAGGGAAGTTAACAAAATAAAGAGTCTTCTGACAGTACTGTTGAGATCTTACTTATTCAAAGTTGGAGTATTTTGCAGACAATCATAAACTCATTACAAGAAAAAAGTATAAGAAATTTGGGTAACCGTTTAGTTCTTTTCTAGTTGAAAATACAATATAAATAAAACAAAACAAAATAAAACAAAACAAAACAAAACAAAATAAAATAAAATAAAATAAATACAGTTTCTCTGAAATTATTAATTCCTACTACTAATTACACAATAGATAGCATCTTGCAACTATTGAAGGAGTTCTCAAAAAGCATTCATAAGAGGCAGCCCTGTAATTCTGAAGCATAGTTTCAGCTCTGTAGCTTGTAGAAGACAAAAACTAGTCCTGAAATTAAAGAGGTTAATCTAAGTGTACCCCACATCTCTCTCAAATTATCTAAGTACAGAAGCAAGATAACAAAAATATTTTTCAAAAGATCAAAAGATTTTGATTAGGAAAAGCAAGTAGAAATTGAGCATGAGTGAACTAATTTACAGTGTAATTACTTTGTTTGTTTGTGTTGAAAGCAAGTTGTCAATATTTGTAATTCTTATGCAACCGAAGGAAAAAATATATATATTTAATTTTTTAGATATGTTATTTTGATATCAGGATATAACACCTGAATTTCAGTTTATGTTATATGATGGGATACTGGTATCTACTAGTTGTAGATAGCTTAGAATCCAGGCAAGTAGAGGGCTTTTTGCAGGTGAAGAAAGACAGTTGATAAGTAAAAATATATAAACAATGCTCTTCAAATAATCCTATGTTCAGAAAAGTACTAGCTGGAAGCCCATCACTTTCAGTTCTAGCTTTTCTTTGACAGTATAGACTCCCTCTGATCTTAACTCTGATTCTGAGATGAGGTATTACACTCCCCAAATGTCAATCCAGCACATCACTGAACAGTTATGTTTATTTCTCAGATCAGTGTCCTGGATGCTATGATTCCTCATTCCAACATTCAGATAGGAATTCATCATGTCTCCTATTTACGGTGATATTCTACTCCATCCTAACCTGTTTTTAATTACCATCATGGCCATCACATTTTGATTTTCTTATATGCAGGGTTCCTACTGGATGTACTAGATACTGTCTTTATCTTCTGTGCATTTAATGATCTTTCCTGAGTGAATATAAAGGAATGACAGAAGTATCAAAGGTCACACAATAATTAAGAGGTTTGCTTTTCACATTGGTGTGTTCAAATAAGTGTTCAGCTTATGTTTGTCAGAGAACAAATTTTCTTGATCAGACAGTTACACTGTAACCCAAATTCTCACCACAAAATGGAAGATCTAAAAATAAAAATCACAACCCTTCTATTGCAATGTAGAACGAACACGTTTGACCTTCTTTTATGAGCATTGTACAATATGAGAGCAAAAAAAACACAGAACTACTTCACAGAAGATGTAGCTCCTGGTGAAAGAATAATGGGGGGGGGGGGGGAGGGGGGGGCAGAGGAAAAATAAAAGAAGAAATAAAGAAGAAGAATCAAAAAGAATCAACAAGTGCTTCTAGTGACAGTGGTTAAAGCTGAGCTGAAAGGCACTCACATGCTACAGTAACAGTGATATAGGAACACTGACCGAACTTAAAGTTCATGTGATGCCACTGTGAGCATGGTGCATTCGGGAACAGAATGCTAGATACCAGATGTAACAGATTCCTGATGTTGCTGTGTAGTCTTGCAAGCACAAAATCTGATTTTAAGTTTGCCACGCCACTTCTTAATACTTTTTGCCTCCTCAACAGTTTTTGAGGGAAAATAAATAAATAAATAAATCCTGGAGAATTTATTGCTATTTTAATCAATTATTCAATATTTAAACAAATAAATCCTGAAGTCAGAATCCTGACTACAGAATTCATTAATGACTTCTCCAGAAACCGCCTCTTCCACCACGAGCTGCGCCCTCCTCAGCGCGCCCACCGGGAGGGGGCGAACAGGGGGCGGGAAGCGCGGGCGGGCGGGGCGGTGGCGGCGGGGCTCCCCCTCCGCGGGGCGTCCCTTCCCGGTCTGTGCCCATCCTTTACAGCTTCCCTTCCCTCCCGGTGTCGGTGCTCGGCGGGGCGATGGCGAAGCCGGGAGCTGCCAGAGGCGGCGGCCGGACCCAGTCCTCTCAGGGGGCGAGGCGCCGCCCGGTGGCACCAATGGCGCCAAGTGGCGCTGAGGCGAGGGCCGGGGCCTCAGGGCGGCGCTGCCGCCTCGTGGCACCGCGTCTCGGTTCCTGAAGTAAAAACAAAGCCTGAGCAGTTTTGTTTCTGTGGCTAAATCAACTAGCTAGAAGGAATTTTATCTATCTACTCCACTATGGCATCCAGTCCATCTTGGCTCAGACCTGTGTATAAACCCGTTTGAGTTCACATGGTATCTTCTTATTACATGAAGGACATCATGTTCTTCACAGGTTATCATAAATTGCAAGATCTGTACAGGTGCCTCAGGGTCCTGAGAGCATCTCAAATGGCTCTAGACACTTACGTTTGGGCAACTGGTTTGGCCCCTTAGTGTTAGCAACATCTTTCTCGCATCAGTTTGGTGAGGTGTGGGTACCTTTCAGAACATGGATTATCCTGTAACAAACTCGATTAGGGAAATGCAACAGGAATAGGTTTGCAAGAGGAATAGAGTTTGTTCATCCATAACTAGGTGTGATACTAGTTGTCACACCATTGTAAATTAAGACTTTAAAATATTTTTTTAATTTTTTAAAAAATTTGATTTGATTTTCATCCTGTAAGATCTCTGTCAGAAAAAGAGGAAAATGCTAAAACCAAACTTTTCCCATTTCAAGAACAATTGCACAGCGATCCACTTACACCTCTTTTTAGAGAGTTTGCTGACCTTTATGTCAGTGTAAAAGTGGGCTTCTTCATTACCTATCTAAAAAATACTCTTCCTGTTGTCCATCTTCATGGGCAAGAGGCAAGAGAAGCTATGGAGACATCTGTTCCTGCTGTATCATAGAATCGCAGAATAACTTGGGTTGGAAGGCACCTGAAAGATCACCCAGTTCCAACTCCCCTGCCATAAGCAGGGACATCACCCTCTAGATCAGGTTGCTCAGAGCCTCATCTAACCTAGCCTTGAACACCTCCAGGGACAGGGCACCTGCAACCTCTCTGGGCAACCTTTTCCAGTGCCTCACCACTCTCTGAGTGAAGAATTTCCTCCTAGTCTCTAATCTAAATCTCCCCTCTTTTAGTTTAAAACTATTCCCCCTTGTCCTGTCATTATCTGATTGAGCAAAGAGTTGCTGTCTATTTTCAGCCCCAGCTCTCAGCCTTTCTTTGTAGGAGAGGTGCTCCAGCTCCTTGATCATCTTTGTGGCCCTACTCTGGAGCCATGTATCTCAGTTGTTCTCATCACTGAGGAGATGTGTAACATTATTTTGGGAAGTTTGTGGTTCTGTTTAAGGTGCAGGACCTTTATGGAAACTACTGACAGGCAAAAAAAACTTTTCCTTTGTCAGCAGGAACCTCAAAGTTTTCCTTTTCTGCTTCAAGAAGAGCTAAGCCAGGTTAAACCTAGGTGGAAAGGAGACATATTCAAGGGATCACAGTGTGGCAAAAGTTGAAAACTCTGACTTTAAACTATTCCACAGCCCAATAATTTATATTAAAACTAGAAATACTTTTTTCTGAGGTTCTATTTCCTTATATATATATTTAAAATCTCATTTATTACCTCAGTCAAGGTGTACAGTGGTACACCTTTCCCCCTTCATTGGTGATTGTAACCTTTAATGTATTTTTTTTTTTAAGTTACCCAGCTCTCAGTGTATATGTACCTGGAGCTCAGATCTAGCCTCATGCTGCCAGTCTCAGATATTTTCTCTTTCACTCTCTGAATTCATCTAGCTGTAAACTACTAGTCTCATTGACATTTGAGTTGCAGAGTGCAACAACTAGTGATCTCTCCTTCCTGTAATATGACAGCTTTAAGGATTATAGGACTAGGCTTTCTGTGCAGTTTATTTTTTAAAGCTTCTCTCAGATTTACTGCTCCCCAAACTGCCTGATTTTCTTTAGTTTTTAGGCTGAGTCTCAGACTGGTAATTGTTGTTGTTCTGCATTCTTCAAGACTACTTTTATTATCCTTCCCCATCACTACTACTTGAGACTTCACTTTTTTTTTTTTTTTTTTTAAAAAAAAAAAAAGAAATAAAAAAGGGGGGTGGGGAGAGAGAGAGAGAGAGAGAGAGAGAGAGAAAGTTGCTGCTCCCAGGAGCAACACTCTTTTGACCTTCTTTTTCCAGATTCAAACCATTAACCTCTTTCAGTTGGGAAAAGATACAGCAGAAACCAACTGCACATGGAACAGATCTGGCAGATGTTCTAGAGAGAGAGAGAGAGAGAGAGCATTATTTAAGATACTGAACACTTTAGAGATTTTGAAAGGTTTGGCAAGACAAATTAGTAGAATTTGAATGTAACAGAACAGATTTCCTTAAGGAAGTTGAAGTTATATATCTAAAGAAAAAATATCTATATCTTTCAAAAGATTGTCTGCTTTTTCTCCTTTGAAAGAAGGAGAAAAATACACAAATACACAAAAAGACTATTTTTTTGTTAAATCTCAATCTTTCAGCCCCCTTCCAGTCCTAGTCCCTAGTAAAAGCAACCTAGCTCTTAGAAATAAAACTTTATTCTCATTTATTCTTCCCTACTTTGTTTATACTGAAGTTGAGCTTAATGCCACAGTAGGTTTTTTTGTTTTGGTTTGGCTTCTTGTTTGTTTGTTTGTTTTTAATTCTAGTGCCTCACTAGAAAGTTGGTCTGAACTGAGGAAGAACCTCAAAGGGAAACTTAAGCACCCTGCAGCAGTTGTAGGGAAAGTTAGCTTATCTATAGCAAACAATCATGCACTGGTTAGCTAAATACAGTAATAAAATTCTTGTGTCAAGCGCCATATAAGGGAAATTTTTAAGGTACTTTTGAGGACTGAGAAGCACCTGCCAGCATCTGAGTTTCTTACACATTGTTTTACATAGTTTCTGTTACATATTATCTGAAGCCTATTTTAGACAGTCCAATTATTAATATTGGAGGCTTCCTGTTGTCTTCAAAAATAGATATTTTTGTTTACCTGCAAGTATTACCTCTTTTAATTGTTGATAATTTTTGAAAAACAGCATTTTACAAGTGTAGATCTCTCTAAACTCCTTGCATATGCCCAACTCAAGAGTTTAACACACTCCTTTCTAAAAAATGTGGAAAACTGAAGCCTACACAGTGACATTTGTGCCACGTAGTCCCATATACCTGCATTTCTTACACATATTGAAAAGAAAAACAGTGCCTTACTACACTAGTTTTGATAAGTTTGGGTATTTGTTGTTGTATAGCCATGCCTTTTTTTCTGTAACATTTCAGCTGAATTAATGTTTGTGGGTTTTGGATCAAATAACTAATTTGGGGTTTAATCTGTTTTCTCAACAAGTAGAATTGACCCCCAAACCACATAAAACTCATACTTTTCTAACTAATGTAGGTCGTCTGTTTTTGGAAAAGATGTTTTCCCTGCAAGTGGAATAAAAAAAAAAAAAAAAGAGTTAAGATTCAAAAATTGATTAAGAAAAGAGAGAGAAAGGAGGAATGTAACATCTGTAAAGTATTCCTTGGTGTTGTCTTTTGGAGTGTATACAAGATCGATTAAGGTGCAATTGTCTCACTGTGAAATGACTAAATATTCTGCGGAGTAGAACACCGAAATTTTTTTGTGATGGTACAAAAACTTTTTAACAATCATAAAAGATCTACACTGGCTTCTTAAGTCTGGAAAGGAGTTCACACTTGATTTGGCTGAAGAAACAGCTATTTTTTATGGACTTGCTGAACTTTCTGTAAGAGGGCAAATGACTTACAACAAAAGTGGAAAATGAACGTAGGGCTTTAAAATAAACACTGCAAGTATGGAGCATAGCTTAAGTATTCCCCCTATATTAAAACCGTCTTGAAACTCCCCTTTTCTCAGATCTGGGCCGGATACTAAACAATCCATGATGAAATATTTTGAAATAGATGTACATACCAGAAACAGTTGCTGAAGCTGATCAGCTGTTCTTGTTTGCATTGTCTCAAGACCATCTGTCTTCAATTTTAAATAACTGTAGTGGAGTTGTCCCCGTAACAAGCTATAGAGATTTTTTTTTCCTGTTTTGATTTTTGTTGTTGTTGTTGTTTTCTTTTAACTAAGTGTAATAGTTCTATACAGATAAATTTTGTACTCTGTGAACTATTGTAGCCAGGCTAAGAGATCCTCCCTTGAGCCCTAGGGGCCCAGTGAGTCCTTTTACACATTTCACCCTGAAGTGAATCCTGGTGTGCTGAAACATCATGACCTGGTGTAATGCCAACTCACATAGCTGAGTTAATCGCGCGGGAGGAAATGTTTCTTTAAAGCAATCAGCGCGTGACAAGATATACAGAACAAAGCGCAGCTGTAATCAGCAATACGCCAACTGAACTGTTCCAGGAGAAGAACCACGATTACAAAAGGAGAAGGGAGGAGTATGTCAAAACTGGGAAAACTCTGCACATGACAAGTGAGGTATAAATATACTCAAGACAGCAGCAAATTGAGTCTTTGTTAACAAGCACACTGCTGCCCAAGTGGTAACCACCTGCCAGGAAGGGACATATTATTCCATACATTTCTTTCCCAGGGAACTGAGTAAGAGACAGTGGTTATGACAGAGTTGACAGAATGGTGAGTGGAATTCCAATTCAGTTCATAGCAGCTAGATAATAACTGTAATTATAACTGTATACCATGTTAATTTGGATCAAAAATTCTATCACAACTTGAAGTAACTGAATTAATACAGGTAGTTGATTAACAATTAGGTTGTTTGACTCATAAAGTTAATTGATTAACTAAGTTGTTTGACTTTCTTCTTTTCAGTCACGATGCCTTAAATAACCTGTTAGCTCTGGCTAGAAGATATTGATGTAGTCATGTAACAGGATATTGGTGAATTGTGAGAGAGAGAAAATATGCAAATGGAGGCTTGGACAAATCTTGAGATAACCTTGGCAGGGAAGGATGGGCGAACCCTAAAGAGATTATAGAGAAAAAAATAAAAAAGTGCAGATTACATTGAACTAAAATTTGATTTTTGTAAATGGCAAACAGCATGTAAAATGAAAAAAAAAAAAAAAAGTGCATGCACCTTTATTATTTTTATTTATTATTTTTAGTTTTTATTTATTATTTTTAGGTTTCAAAGGTTGTTGAAAGATGTATTACTGATAGTTATTGACCAATCTGTAAAGTTATGAGTTAAAAAAAAGAAAAGAAAAAAAAAGTAAAAGAATGACATACAGGTAAAGTGATATAACCTTCACTATATAGATATAACCTATGCCAGTGTCCTTTAGAGAAGTATAGTACAGCTAGAAACACACCTGTCTTCATTAGTTATTGAAGAGAAGAAGAGTTAATTGTTCATAGATGAGATAATAACCCTGGACCTAATGATGACTAGAGGGTAATAAGTCACTAAAAAACTACTAGGAATTATGACCTTGGAGAACTCTAAGGCATACAAAAGGATATGGCTGAAAGGCTAGGGGAGAGGGTACTAAAGCGATTATCCCATGCGTGTGACAGTGGAGCAGGAAACATAATCTTCTCCTTGTGGAAGGCAAGGCAAATGAATCTGAGACCAGGAGTATTAGTACATAATGGAGATTAATCTCCTAGAGCTCTATGGATATTGACAATAATATAGGCAAGAGGGATCACCATGCTGGCCTTAGAGAACCAGTTAGTTCTGTGGACCATGGAAAGGGTGACAAGGAAGCATCTGTGCCATTGTGATTCAGTCTTGATTCTTTGTTAATAGTTCAGGTTTAATTGCACAAGACAAGTATATAATTTAAAATGCTATACAGGCTTTTCATGTGTAGCAACTATGGCTGAACAAAGCATTTTGGAATAAGTATTTTCATATCTAGGTAGATCACTCATCTTGTTTGTTCTCTTATACCTTATGTTTGTGATAATAGTGTTGGATAAGAATGGTAACATCTCTGTCCTTCCCCACCCATCACAATCCTGAAAGATCACAATGGATCAATACTCATTGTAGAGTGTCCCAGATTCATCTCTGACAAATCTCTGGCATGAAGACCAAATAATCTAAGAATTAGACCTATTATTTCCTTTATGTCTTTGCGGTTTTAGTTTTGTTGTTTTTTCCTTATAAGCCTAGCAAAATCAGACAAGAATATGCAGGTCTCTGACATATTTAGTCTTTCTTGTTCAGCAGAGGCAGATTCCATCTTGAAAGTTCCTTAAGGACAGCTTGCCATAGCTAAGAGCTGCTCCCACCCTATTTGTAGGTCCTAAACAACAGTATAACAGACTCTGTTGTACAGACAAGTTGTACTGTACTGACAAGTTCTTAGACATATAAATTGAACTGTTGCTTACATAAATCAAGAGCTGTCTAAATATTAAGATCCACCTAGTACAGAAGATACATATTTCTCAGTCTTGTTTCAGTCATTCACTGAGCTTCTAACAGTATCCTCCCTCATGTATGTTCCAGATAGCTTAACAGTCAAAGGTTGGTTATATTTTTACCACTACTGTACTTTCAAAAAATCTCAAAAGAAGCCCAGTAGGAACAAAGTGTCTTAAGGATCTCCCAGAATTATAAAGATTTGCACATACATGGTGAGGAGAGGACACACCTCTTGTATAAATACAACACCTTTTGTAAGGAAGCCAACAACTGGAAAAGTAAAATTTAAAACAGTGAAATTCACCACTAAATGCCTACTAAATAACAGACACTTCTGCATCACTGTGACAAACCTTCATTTCCATTCCACTTCTCCATGAGAGGAGGGAAGGATGTTTCCTCAGTTAGAGGTGAAGACTTCATCTAGGGCTTAAGAGCCTACAACTCATGTGCAGTCCATGTCAAAATGGGCACAGCTGTAACCGTCTTTGCAACTAGCAGCTTAGAGAATAAGCCAATTTCACAAACCTGCAGAAAAGGCTCAGGAAAAACTCACAGAAACTATGCAAGCTGAAGGCCACAACATTTAAAAACAGAACAAAACAAACAAACAAAACTAATAGTGTTGATGTTAATATTCACACACAAATTTTGCTGGTAAAAGAGGTTGGCTTGCATTCTAGAGCTGCTTGTAAGGAGTATGGAGGTTTTTGGCTCTTCATTATTCTATTACTCTGGCCTGGTGTTGCTTTCATTTCAATTCTTGATCTTGCCATGTATTCTGCTTATATACATTATTTTTTTTCTTTCTGAAAATATGCATTTCATTCTGTAACATATCTGCTGACAATGGATGACAGTCCTTGTGGATGTGTGAAAACTGAAACTAACAACACTTAGCAGGAGGGAAGAAATAGCTGGATTTTTAAATCAGAAGTCTTGCTTTAATACTTAAATCTGCTAAATGCCACTTTTTCTGGAATCAAAGTAGGCATTTTAGTTCTGGTTTGAGTGAAACAATAACATTTGTTATGACACGTCAGAATCACTAAAATTATGGCTAAACCAAATAGGAAAAAAATATAATATTTATTTTAGTATCACTTCTTTAAAGATTAGCAAACATTAGCTTGGCAGAGAACTGTTCATTGTAGCATTTGCTTGATACATCATCTAATACACCTGAAATCCTGAGCACTTTAATTCTGTGGCAAAACCGATAGACTTTAATGTACATCTTTGTAAACAAAATGGGAATATAGCCCGAAAAACAAAATTACACGATATTCTCTTTGTTAAAGGAATACATGTTGACAATAGTGATATTTAAACGATCAAATTATAAAAGCCTTTCCTGAGTATGAAAAACACTCTATTAACATTCAATTAACAAGTTCAAAAATGTTAACATTTAAATTCACGCCTTTATGAATTATACCTTTATGAAATACCATTGTAAACAGGACTGCTGCAATGTTATATGAAAGGTAACCACATTACTATTTAGACAGACTTGATTTCAACAATTAGAGCAACCTCACCACTACTAAAATACGAGTTACTTTTTCTGATTTTACCCCTTCCCTAATTTGATCACTAATTTGATGAACAAATTATAAGCCAGTGTAGAGAAATACTCACCCTAATAAGAGTTCCTCAGTAAACTTCTCGGACATTCCGGTATACAAGGCTATAAAATTTTTCTTCAGTTACATGTCGTTAGCTGAAACTTTCAAAATTAAGAAACAAAGTACAAAATCCCATTTCCCAGAGGTGGCACGCCAACATAGGATCATAGCAAAATTATACACGAGCTCTGAAATCCCCTAACCACAATAACCCTTCCAATTTCATTAAGATTTTTTTTTTTGGGGGGGGGCGGGGGAGGGGAGGCGGAGGGGTAGAAATAGAAGAGTTGTGTCTTAATTTGTGTCTTAATTAAGCATTTCCTTTGTTAATGGTACTGGCTTAAGTAGCCCAAAACTCCCATTGCCCTCCACAGAATGACTGACTTAGAGAACTGACCTGATTAAAAATAGGCTCTATTAAGTTACAGCAGCACTAAGATGACAAGAGTGAGCACGGTGGCTGAAGCCTTTACATTATTACTTATTTTAAAAAAATGTTCCTTACACTATGCTTTTTAATCTTATGTAAAGTCATTAACTTATGAAAGAGTCTAGTCTTTCTTCAGGTATATTATCCCAGAAGGCATGATGTATGAATGAAAGTTAGAGACCAGACCAAATCCAGTAAGAAAAGAGCAGATGCAAGCACTCTTGCCATCCTCTGATAGATCAATGGAGGAGATTAGCAGTTATTTTGCTTTGTTCTTCTGTGGCTTCCATGAGTATTTTGTCTTTAATGTTCCCTACCATAGCACCTAGAGTGCAAGTGGAGCTGTTCAAAAATTGCCAATGATAAAGAATACTCATCTGGGACATACAAGTTTGAGGGAGGGAGTTAGATCTAAAGGCAAGGGATATCATTCTTAAGAAAGCTACAGTGGAAGTGCTACAGTGCTATCAGCTGCATGCTACTGGGGTACAAGGTATGAATTGGACACCAAAGTATCTAATCGTGAAATTTTGACATGCTTAAAGACTACTGACAGCAAATGGTAAGCTGTTACAAACTTCAACATGATAGATGCTCACCTCCCACAAGAGAAATATGGGAGTTTTATTAGAATGAAAAGAGACTTCAAGGTTTTTGATTTAGTCTTCAAATTTGCTGTTTAGATTCATGCAGTTATTAACAACTGCATACTGTCTTAATTTAGTACTAAGAATTTTGTAAATAATCTTGCTGGATGGTCATCTACTGTTAAGAAATGGTATTTCATAATCTATCTCATATAGATGAAGTGGCTGCAATTGCAAAAGAACAGAACCTAGGCAGAAGGAAAGGACTTCAAAACTGATAGTTGCTTACTTTTGTTTGTTTTCAATTTGCTCACAGGGATCTTGCCAAAAAAAAAAGTTGTAATCACACGTTTCAAAAATCTATTAGCAGATCGATTTCAGGTTATTTTGAAGGAGCAAACTTTTAGTTTCTCATTGCCCCTTCCTTCTCCACTTCTGCACCTGAATGCTATTTCATATTTGCACTTACCAATCAGTATGTGTAAATAGAAAATGTTATGCAAAACATATACATCAAAGAAATTTTAAAAAATCATTCAAATATTTCTAAATTTGATTTAACCATTCCAACATTAAGCATATTTACATCCAAATCTTCTGACGCAAAGACTTGCAAACTGAAGTCTGCTACATCCTAATGTAAAGGATTAAAAACACAACCAATCACAACTGAACTACGTTGAAAAACTAGTTCAACTTGCATGGTTGAATTCTAATAAACTGGGAATAGAAGAGGATATTTTAAAAAAATGTTTCATTTAATTATTTGAAGCACTAACATTTCCAAATAGATTTCTTCAAAAAAATATACATAATTTTAAAACAACAGCATTGCAAAGCATAAATAGTTTAGACTTAACAGGAAAATTATCCCACTTCAGAAGTGACAGCAAAAATAGGCCAGCACATTAGTCACTACTAGAACTGTCTGAACTGTCAGAAGATGAACTTTTTTCCTTGTGTTTCTTCTTCTTTTCCTTTTTATGATGTTTTCCTTTTTTAGATTTATTCTTCTTCTCCTTTTTCCTTTCCTTCTTGTGTGATTTTTGTTTTTTCGGCTTTGGACTATCCTCGTCGGCAGCACTTGATGAGGAAGACCTAGACCAAATTAAACATTGACAGATAATTGGAGAAGGAAAAATGCTACAAGATTTTATTTTTATTTCAGTATTCATACAATGTTGCAAATCAAATTTGGTGAAGAATTTATACAGAAACATCCAGTGGAAACTATGGTATCTCAGTCTGCATGTTCAACTGAGCAATGACTTTTCTAATTAGTCTATCATGCTAGAAAAGCAGTATATTTACAATACAGATTAATTGATCAGGCGAGTTGTGTGTTTTTGCAACCTTGAGTAAGAAAAAGATGAAGAGCACAGACCTCAAAAAAAAACGAGTGACTGTATAACAGAGAAGAAGAGCTTCCAGCTTGTAAAGTATCACATCATCAGTCCCAACAATATGGGAATACCTTAAGGGAAATATTCATGTATTTCACATATATAAAAATCTAAGAGAAATAGGTATGGCAGATTTGGATTCTCTTGCAGCTGGTATTATTTGTCTCTAACCAGCAGTGATGAGGGAAGTGACTGTATACATGCAAGAATTAAAATGACAATAAAAGGAATGTGTCAATTATTGTACTCAGGTTCTTGAGTTGTTCAGAATTACTGTTCTGCCCTATTGTTTCCAAGATAGACTATTAATTTCTTGCATGTAAAGACTACTGTCAGCAGACTAACATGTCTGTACTCTTCATTAAGTGTTACAGCTACATTATGTAAATAATGCCAGTACTGCCAGTGTTAAATCCTATTGCTTTATTTTACCTCCAAAGAACACCTTTTTGAAAGAACACCTATTCTGGCCTCCAAATACATTCCACATTCCCTGGCTCTCAGTGCAGTTCCTGGGTTGTTATCTCATTAACAGTCCTAAAATCCATACTCTCATCTGTCAGCAGGCCAAAACTCAAGTTCACAATAAATTGGGTATTGTGACCTTTTCTTTGAAACCAGACTAATGCTTTCTTAGGCTTTTACAGCAACAGGAACATTAAAACTCAATATATGCTTATCAAAAGGAAAAAAAAAAAAAACTGTAATTTTTTGCTTGTTAAGCTACTCAGAAAAAGCAAGGATGTACATGTGTGCACATATGCACAGAAAGAAAGTCAGAGGTCCTGTAAGCTTTTCCATATAAGCTAAGCTGGGGACCAACCCCATAATCCTTCTCACTTCTTGCTCTCCTTTCCCCACATCTTGCCCAGTGTTGGGTAGTCAAAAGGTAGTCAAAAAGTCAAAAAAGTTAGTCAGAAGTTCTGCTTTCTCAGAACTACACACCTCCAGAACTACTATGTAGTGCTATAGTTTTCAAGACTTCCATTGTCCTAACTCCACAGCAGAAGCCTGTGGCTTCACCATTATTCACAGAACAAACCAATTCTCACTGGATAATAGGAATTTTTTTCCAATCAAAAAGGTTCTTGACAAACCCACTGGATTCAAAGCAGCAATGTTTTCTGAAACAAACATCAGAATATTCCTAAATTTCTGTTCTGAAATTAAAATGAAAGAGTTACCTTTTCCTTGGTCTCTTTAATTTTGGTTTTTCTTTGCTTTTTCTTTTTTGTTTCTTTTTTTCCTCCTCCTCATTTAAATCTATGGATAAAAATAAAAGTTTATGGCATTTCAGACTGAATTATGAAGAGCATTAAAAGAATGACTGCAATAGTAATGTAAAGTTACTATAAAATTATTTTTATCTTTTATTTTCTCCAAATTCTGGACTAGTATATTCATTTCAGAAATATTTTGCACAGTAGTAGAATTTAATACATAACTTACATTCCAAGGACATTTGTCTGAACACTAAGAATGAAGGACGCCCTGCCAAACATACAACTTTACGGCTTCATATCTATTCATCTTTATTTTAAAGGACTTGTACTAGTCTGAAATCAGGTCATGTAACTTGAAGGTACAGAAAAAAATAGACACATATTCCCATAGGCTTACTTGAACTCACACAGCCTTATTTCACACTTCACAAATAGCTGTAACTAAGATAAATCTGATTTAACTGCCAATGTAACATCTATGAACGTGATAGGAAAGTCACTCTTCTTCTGATTTTCCCCCACTCTGTGCAATTGTGTAAAAAGCTAAATACAGGACAGAAATATTGACATCCAGCAAAAGAAATCAAGAGCAAAGAGCAATTAATACCCAGGTCCTCCTCAAATGAATAAATAATAGGTACTTAATTTTGGCAATGCAGTAAACAAGAAATGCTGACAAAAATAACTTGTGCAAAATACAGTTCTCTCCATCATTTCTCCTCCCTGCATATTATCCTTACTATACCTGAGTTTAGGGTCTGGAATATGAGAGCAACAGAACAAAACAAGATGTTTAAATTAAAGGAAAGAAGAAAATTATTTCATTTAGAACTTACTATAACAGAACAAGCTTCACTTCTTTCTTAGTGGAACAGCTTCTTTTGAACCCAAGTTAAAATGAACCAAAGTATCTGCTAACTCATGAATGCACCTTCTTCTGACAAACAGTTGATGCACAGACCTTCCAAAGAGAGAGCAGTACTTCTCCAAATATCAATGCTGAAATTCAGTTGGCTAGCTGTTTCAGTCAGCTAGCTAAAATATTACATAGGAACTAGAGAGAAACTGAACTACCGCATTTGTCATTACTTTTAAGAGTTTCTGTCAACTTTAAGATAGTCAAACTACATGTATTCAGAGGATCAACTCAAAATATCCATGTAATGTTATTCTAGGCAGCTGCTTATTAATATATATTTAATATACATTATAATATTTTATATCTTATAATATTTTGCATTTAAGAAGCCCTTTTTAGGATGTTCCAAATGGGTACACTATTAATTTCTTTTGAAAGGAATTAATAAAAAAAGACAATAATTTCTCTGAAGCATAAACATAATATATAAAGGATTTATCTTTAAAGCACAGACTAAAAGAGCTAATAGTAATTCTCAAAAAGGATAAAACGATAGTTCCAGCACATCAGAAGACCATTATCTGATTTAAAGAAAGTTAATTAAAAATAAAAAACCTACTCTTTTTTTCACGCATGGCTTGCAATCTCTGTAGTTCTTCTTCCTCACTGTCTTCACTGCTAGTGCTGCTAACATCTAAAACGATATCCCTTTGAGGATCCACTCGGAGGAAGTTTCGGCATTCAAATGTCAGATGACCAGCTGAACAAAACAAAAATTTAGAAAGAAATTCAGCAAAATTACCAAATAGTATCAAAAGAGCTTTAGAATTACTCAGTTTTGATAAAAGAAAAAAGGCTAGACTAGGCTTCAATCAATGAATAAGGCACAAGAGTGGATACTTTGAAAATGCCTCAAAGAATTTTGAGAAGCTGTGCAATCTAATCCCATTCCATCTAATGATGCTTTATGACCTCTCTCATATTTCTGTTAAAGATTTTGACCAAATCTTGCTTCCTATTTCTTCAGTGGTCTCAGATTCTTCCTGAATAAATTGTTTAAAAGCAGGAAGTGAAATATTTTAAAAACTACAAGTGTGTTATACTGCTCTTTCTGTCTCCCTTTAGTCTAACAGAAGAATTTCATTCCCTTTTGAGACAAAATTCATTTTTAACAACCTGTACATAATCATGACCAGAGTTAAACCCTTGAATCTGCATACACCTATTGGAAATAATAACAAAAAATAAAATAAATTGAAGATATGGGTTGGGAGAAACTAACCTAAAGATAAAGGAGGTCAAGTAGCAATTGAAACAAACTCATCTTCTTATCAAAAAACTCACATCTTGAAGACAGAACTTTTAGGAACATAAATACAGGCTTTGTGATTTGACTGCAAGTTTCCTTTTCTTCCAGAAATATGACATTGCACCTTCAAATGAACCACTAAATCTATTTTGATACTCCTGTTCCTTTCAATGAAGGGATACACCGACAAAATTTCTTGGAAGCAAAGTCTTTAGTGAAAGAACCAAGCAAGTTTTTTTTTCTCTTCAACCCACATAACATTCAAAAAACCAAAAAATAGCATGGAGTACAGTGTTAAATGTTCAATGCAATTCAAAACGGATCAGTGTCCACTCCTTTTCCCAAAAAACAAGACTTAGTGAATAACAAATTAAAATCTTCACTAAGACACATCTCCTGATAACACATTCATCAGAATAGTAGCCATAGACATACTTTTATGAACAGAGAATAATGAAGAGCATGAGCTAAATGCTAGCTACAGAACTTAAAAGTAACAAAATAAACTGCTTCTTGCAATACAGAACGCATAAAGAAGTAGGCTTTCTCAGCATAGAGGGTGATGCAAATTATTCTTTTTTCTTTCAAATGCATTAGAAATTTCTTGGGCAAAAAAGCCTGCTTAAGCCTTCAATGAGACTCTGAAGATGCATAAATGCTGATCTCAGTAAGTGCTACAGTATATGTCAAAGCCAGTGCTTGAAATTCAGTGTTTCTCAAGTAATGACATTGTGAACTCAGTGCATATGAATAGTATTTTTATTTCTCTTGAGAAACTTAAGTCTTCAAAAACAGCAATAGGTGCAAAGAGAAAGAGAATGAAAAGGAAATTAAACAAAAATATACAGTAGCTTAACCTGACAATTGTCTATGCAACACGGGAGGATTTTTTTTTCTATTCAAAAAGTAGTTCCATCACCCTAAATTGAAAAAAGTACTGCATCATCATCTTGCTTACTACAAACTTACGGTAGCCACATTTCTTGCATCCAGCTCTGATGTTATCCTTATTTCCACCTGAAAGATAAAAATCCATAAATTACGTGTTACTAACATAACTCTTTAAGTTCCTTTTAAATCTGGCTTGATAACATCAACATGCAGACCAGAATGATCGCCCCTTAGAATTCTGGCAAAGTTGCCTTCTATACCTATGTGTGCCCACAGTTAAGTTAAATAGACATAGTAAGATGTAACTCAGAAAAAGGGAAGTTCTGGAGACCTCTCCCCTGAAAGGATCAGTGTTATTTTAAAATCTGCTGAGTCTATTCATAATGACAGTCAAAATGGAATTTCCAAAATCAAAGCAAGCCTTTCTGTCCTTAAACTGAATAGTGCATGAAAAACACAGCAACTTAAACAGCTGTATGCACAGTTTTCTGAATAACTAGTTCCTTCTTTTAAATAAATCACCACACATAACAAGAATTCCACGACAGAAATTAGAAAATCAGAAAGGATGTACATCAGCTCCGTAAGTGTAGACTTCAATTTACTGAGACAAGCATTGTCTTTAGAAAACTGTATTCATAGTAGCAGACGAGCCTTCAAACCCATCTTCTGTAGACCCCAAAACCTCAGTATTACGTAACTTCTTTGTGGTGTACAAATTCAGCAGTGTTTATGTGTCTACTTTATAAATGGCTGTCTTTTAAGGTAAACCCATGAGGAATAAGGAGACTAGAAACACAAAAGAAAGTTTTAAGAAACAAGGAACAAAAATACACCTTCAATACTATACCCCAAAAAAAAAAATACTCTGATCAGCATCTGCCAGTTCAGTTCACCTTTGGACTCACAAGCAAGACCTCTCAAACTACCAACTTTGTTCTCAGTTTTCTGAAATATTCAATAAACTTTAGCCCTACTGTGTAAATGACCTGCAGGTACAGAAAGATTCACTGTTCATGCGAGGGAAGTCAGTCATGCACACACTATACAATCGCCCACTGCATATGCAGGTGCCATTTGTCAGGATTTTCAGGAGAATCACCCAGCACATGACCAGAACAGCACTGAATTTGTTAAAACCTGTAAGTCAGAAAACTGACACCAGCTCCAGCTTTAGTGGACTGGTGAAGGTCATATATCCTTACCGAAAGCTACATCACACAACACACGCATATCTTTAAGAGAGAAACAGCAGGGAAACAAGCATCAAGACACAAAAAATGTGTGTCCAAGAAATCTGGAAAAAAAAGTGTATAGCAGCTAAACCTTTACACAGCAGGAATCACAGCAAGACTGTCATCTTAGACCCTGTTGACAAAGTCTGAAAAATTTAAGACGCCCCCACACCATCACCTACCAAGAGGACAGGTTTACTAGGTCTTTATTGAACTTCCTTGCTCCCACCAAATTCGTGAGGCCAAAATTCTATTATTATTATGTTGGCTTTAAACAACGTTGCTAGCAATGCAGTTTTATGGAATTAAAAGCAAACGAGCTACTAGAAGCTTCTCTTTCTCACTTCTTCCCACCTGTGAACACTTGGTAAAAACAGCAGCTGAGGGAGCAGCAACCATCGCTAAGGGAGGGCAGGGCGCCGCTCACTCAGTGGGCCACAAGGCTGCAAAGAAAAAAGCTCCGCAAACCTTTTAATGCAAACATGAGATCTCGTCCTTAATAAACCCCCCTCCTAGAACGGGAGCGAGTTTATTCAGTTTTTCTCTTCTTCATATGAGAGGATTTTGGTTTTTTGTTGTTTTTTTTTTTTTTTTTAAGCTCTTAGCAAGATCCAGACCTACTCGGTTTTCTCCAGCTGAACACTCCTCATGTCTCAGGAAAAAGAAAAAAAAAAAAAAAAAAAAGAAAGGAAAAGAAGGAAAGCAGCCGGCCCCTGCAGGTGTGTCTGGCGGGGCTCTAACACCTTGCGCTCACGGCGGCCGCCTCCTGGCTGCTGCCGCCCCCCCCCCCCCCCCGCCCGCCCCGCCGCAGCAGCGGACCCGCTCCTCGGGAGAGGTGCGGCAGAGAAGCGAGAGAAAGGAAGAAAGGAAGAATAAATAAAGTATAAAAAATCAATCAATCAATCAATCGAGGAGCAAGCAAGCCGCGCACACACGCCCCCGGCCGCCCTCCTTCCCCCCTCACAGCTCGGGCTGCGGCCGAGCCTCGCCCCTCGCCCCGCGCCGCCGCCGCCGCCGCCATGGGCTCACCGGGCAGCGCCATGGCGCCTCCCGCGCTGTCCCCGCCGGCCCGGCCCGGCCCGGCCCCGCCGCCTCTCCCCGCCGGAAGGCTTTGCCCGGCGCACTCTCGGGCCGTGCTACTGGCAGGGGGGACGGGACGACTCAGGGCCGGGCGGGAGGCACAGGGAGGGGCTGAGCTGCCTGGAGAGCCCTCCGGATCTCCTTAAAAACAAATCTCTCGTCAGTTTTCCCCGCTGTGCCTCCGGTCGGGGGCCGACCCCCATCTTCTTCTTGTTGTTTTGGGCGGCCTCCCCCTCTGCTCGGGCCGTGTGGAGGCGCCCAAGATGGCGGGCGCCTGGGGTCTGTGTCGCGGGTAGAGGCGCGGCGCTGGGCTCGGGCAGCGGTCGGGGCTGTGCCCCCTGGGGCCGCCATGAGCAACATCTACATCCAGGAGCCCCCCACCAACGGCAAGGTGAGGCCCGCGGGGGGCTGGGGCTGCCGCCGCCCGTGGGAGGCTGCGGGAAGGAGCCGCGTGCTCCCGTGGGGCCGGCGCTGGTTGCCGGCTGCTGCCTCGGGGAATTGGGTGTGCAAAGATGTGCGCGAGTCCAGGTCTGTGCTCGCCTGAGCGTGAGCCGGCAGCGTGCCCAGGTGGCCGAGAAGGCCAACGGCATCCTGGCTTGTGTCAGGAATGGTGCAGCCAGCAGGAGCAGGGAGGTGATCGTCCCCCTGTACTCATCCCTAGTGAGGCCGCACCTCGAGTGCTGTGGTCACTTTTAAGCTACAAAAAACACATCGAGGCCCTGGAGTGTGCCCAGAGCAGGGCTATGAAGCTGGTGAAGGGCCTGGAACACAAGTTCTGTGAGGAGCGGCTGAGGGCACTGGGGGTGTTCAGTCTGGAGGAGAGGAGGCTCAGGGGAGACCTTATTGCTCCCTGAGATGAAGGTGTGGGGAGATGGGGTTCAGCCCCTTCTCGCAGGTAATTAGTGATGGGACTAGAGGGAATGGCCTCAAGTTTTACCAGGGAAGGTTTAGGTTGGAAATGAGGAGACATTTCTTTTCAGAAAGAGCAGTCAGGCACTGGGACGGGTTGCCCAGGGAGGTGGTGGAGTCACCATCTCTGGGAGTGTTTAAGGAGAGGTTGGACGTGGTGCTTAGGGACATGGTTTAGTGGGTGACATTGGTAGTAGGAGGATGGTCGGACCAGATGGTCTTGAAGGCCTTTTCCAACCTCTATGATATTTACTGTTTCAGAACTGTATCATAAATACTGACAAAACTAATTAAAACTAACCATAGCTGCCCAGCAACATTTGGATATCTACTGCTGTTACTAATGTTGTCAAACTATCTTTTAACTCAGTTACAGTATTTGTTGATCAATGTCTAAGTTGCAAGAAAACTAATGGTGAATTTATCGATATTTTTATAGGTTTTGCTGAGAACAACAGCAGGAGATATTGATATAGAGTTGTGGTCAAAAGAAGCACCGAAAGCATGTCGAAATTTCGTCCAGCTTTGTATGGAAGGTAATGACTGAATGGGATAGGATTTATTGAAATTAGTTCATATGTAATATTGATGTCTTTGTACTTTTTTGTTATGGAGAACTCATAATGAGTTAACATATTAAAGTTAAAACGTACTTATTTGTATTTAGAAAATATTAATTACTGCCCAGGAAGAGAATATATTTCAAGGTTTTTAAGGAGCCTATTGGCAAAAAATAGAAAAAAATTTTTGAAATGTAGGTGGCGTAAAACACTTAGAAAGCTTACTTTTGACAAGTCTCTGCAAAGTACAGTTACTGCTTGAATGAATGAATGAAACAGCAGTGATGCAATACCTAGACATCCTCTGTTAAGCTTATTCCTGTATCATTATCTTTATTTACTTTTTTTTCAGGATCATTTTTGATATTTCACTTGACGTAGTTTTTCATTGTCTGAAGCTCTGTAACACTTTTCACTTAAGTAGCAGGTACCAGAATGAGAAGTTTTGTGTTGGGAAAAACACACCAGGAATGTGCAAAGGACCTTGCCCTTTTATGTGTTTTCTAGCTGCTGCTGTTATCCCATTTATACATTTATAGGGTTGTTAAGAGTTTTTTAGCCCTCCTCTGTTAAGGAAAAATAGCAGTCTGGGATTTGTGCCTCCTGCACAGATCAAGTCTGCCCTGTGCTCTTACATATGTGTAGGTGTGGATTTTTTTCTTGCAATGGTAAATCAACTTCTCAGCCCTTGTTGAGTCCTGGGAGTAACCTTCAGTTATTCTTAGTCTTAAAAAAAAAAAAAAAATGGACTTTAATTTCTTTCTGAATTTGTGTGACTACTGTGTTGGATTCTGTGCTTTGTATGGTAAACTCGAGTGTTTTCCTTTTTGAATACCATAGAGTATAATCATCCATGAACATATGTACCTGTACTGCATCTTTGGCAGATCCTGCTTCGTCTGGCAGCATACTGCAGATTTAAAAAATAAACAGGAAATATATGTTGTGTTACATTCTCAATCCTTATGTTTTCATTCAATCTCATAACACTTTTCAGATACATTTATCTATCTATAATAAAATATGTATCTATAGAGAGATACATATGCAGAGAGAGAGACAATAAGAAGATAACGTAGGGAGCAGAATATACCACATACTTTGTTCTGTGAACATTATCAATCTGTGTACAGTATAGGTGAAAGGGATAACACCTGTGTTCCATGCTGGTGAGTGAAAATGCTAACCATTTGGTGTTGGAATATGAATAACTATATATGAGATGTTGTCTGAGACAGGATGTGGTAGATGACTCTCTCTTTAAAACAATATATGTTGGTGGCACTATCTGGTGGATATGTGTTTCAGTACTATCTAGTGATAATGCTGTAAAGAAAATAACGATATCTTGTCAGTGATGTGCAATACCTTCTGCAGCAGAAATTTATGATATCACTATTATTTTCATAAATGTAATCAGCAATACTTTGTAGGTGAGATACAGTCACACTGTGTAAGTCAGTGGAAGACAAGGCAACCTACTCAAAACAGCAGAATCCAATTACAGTGGTTGTCTTCTAGAACTCTAGTCATTGATGTGTCTGCATAATATACATGGAGTTTGATTTTGAGACCATTTAAATATACTGGATGATCTTTTCCTTTTCTTTTTCAGAGTATTACAATAACACAATATTTCACAGAGTAGTGCCTGGTTTTATAGTGCAAGGAGGTGATCCCACTGGTACTGGATCAGGCGGAGAATCAATATATGGAGCTCCCTTCAAGGTACATAAATGTGTATCTTATGCATTAGTTTTTGATAAGTCCCTAGCGGTTGTTTTTCCTACTCTGTTAGGCTGCAAGACAGCTAACGTTATGTAAGAAAGGCAAGTTTATTTGTATACTGTGTTGCTTTCACATGTTGCTTCAGTATTTTTAAGTATCAATTTTTTAATTGAGAGTTCTAAAATCTATCTGTTCTGATGCTATAATAAATGCATAACCTTACTAACATGCACTTTGACAAGGAAGAATGGGAGGGAATCGTTCAGAGTAGGTGTTTGTATGTTTTAACCTCAGGAGGATCAACAATGCAAAACACAAGTCCTTCACCTGGGCTGGGGAAATCCCAAGCACAAATTCAGGCTGGGCTGAGAATGAATTGAGAGCAGCTGTGAGGAGAAGGACTTGGGCATCTTGGTTGATGAGAAAGTCAGTATGAGCTGGGAAATGTGTGCTTGCAGACCAGACAGCCAACTGTATCCTGGGCTGTATCAAAAGAAACATGGCCGGCAGGGCGAGGGAGTGATTCTGCCCCTCTGCTCTGCTCTTGTGAGACCCCACCTGCATTCACCTCCGGAACACCCAGCATAAGAAGGACATGGACCTTTGTTCTAATTTTCAAGAAAGGCAAGAAAAAAGACCCTTGTAACTACAGACATATCAGTCTGAGGAGGGACTCTTTGTCAGGGAGTGCAGTGTTAGGACAAGGATTAATGGCTTTAAAGTAAAAAGAAGGCAGATTTAGATTAGGTTATATATTAGGAAGAAATTCTCAGAGGGTGATGAGGCACTGGCAAAGGCTGCCCAGAGAAGCTGTGGATGCCAAGTCCCTGGAAGTGTTCAAGGCCAGGCTGGATGGAGCTTTGGGCAACTTGGTCTAGTAGCAGATATCCATGCTCATGGCAGGGGTGTTGAAACTAGATGATCTTTAAGGTCCTTTCCAACCCAAATCATTCTATGATTCTATAATTCTGGGTGGCAAACTAAGATGCAGAAATGTACATTGTGTGTTTTATCTCAGTTAGCAAAAGTCTCTGAATATTGTATATGTATTCATTTTTATTATAGTAGTGGCATTGCTCATGTCTTGAGCAGGATGCTCATATCCCGAGTGAAGCTATACCTTCACAGCAGCTGTGTTCTGTTCAGCTTCATTACTTTATTTCACTTAGGACAAACACCTTTAGTTTGTGAATGAAGCTACATAGTCAGTCTCCGGGCCTTCTGTCCACCTGATGCAAGAGTAGACTTCTGCATGTGGCAAAAACATGGAGTTTGGAAGAAATTGGTACCTGATCAGAGTTCAAAACAAATACTCCCAGTACTGTAGTAGCAACACTACTATGAATTAGTGATATTATTCAGTATTACAGTGTTTAGAATTCTGGTACTGCAATGATATTAATATCTTACTTACCACTTTCATCTTCTGCAAAAGTCTTCCCCTGTCTTCTCATGCTCCACAAAATGTTTTTTCTTTGGATTGGGGTAATACTGTACTACTGCTATGTTATTAAACCTCCAGTTTTCTTACATCAATTAGGATTTCTCCTAAATAGAGCAATTAACTGAAATGATAGTTTTACAAGAAATACACATAACGCAGTTACTTTAAGAATGATTTTTTGTAGTATTGGAGGGAGCATTAATTCCAACAGAAATAATTAACAGCAATTATTAGGCAATGCGTGGAAAAAGTTAACAAGACAGAAATTACATTTTCTTAATTTCTGTTTCTTTCTATTATCAGTATAGTAGCTTCAAATTTTTTTCCTTTAGAGTTTGTTGATTATGCGTTGTGGGGTTTTTTTGAAAGAAGATTGGTCATTTGTTTGCATTACAGGAACTAAGAGAATGAACCAGGAAAATATTTTTTACTGCTGAAAACAGAAGCTTTTAAAAGCAATATTGGCATTAAAATTACTTTCATTTTGTTAATGTCCTGGTTTTTTTTTTGTTTGTTTATTTGTTTTTAAATTAACAGCTCATTTCAGTGTGTGTAAGTTGATATAAATATATGGTGGTTAAATACTTTTCTTTTTTGTCTTTTCCAGGATGAGTTCCACTCACGACTGCGATTTAATCGAAGAGGACTTGTTGCTATGGCAAATGCCGGGCCCCACGATAATGGCAGCCAGTTTTTCTTTACGTTGGGTCGTGCAGATGAACTCAACAACAAGCACACAATCTTTGGAAAGGTCTGCTACACGGACAAGAATCCCAGTTTGACAGAAGCAGCTATGTGTTTCTCTGAGTTCAAAGGCTCTTTTAGTGTTGCATTCTGTTATATGCATGTGAAACTTACTTCACTCCTTTCTAACTGTCTCCATTCTGTTTGTTTCCTGTGTCTGATAGAAATGTTCTTGTTTTTTTCCCAACGTTATCTGCTTTGTTACTGTTTTTCTTCTAAATGTTGTTTTAGTGCTGTACTTTCTTTTGTATAATCTCGTACTAAAGATACTGAATTTTATTAATCTCATCTAATACTGGTAATAGTTTATAAAATGCTGTTTGAAAATCGTACTTAATCAAGGTGAATCAGTAAAATGAAAAATGTAAGACAAATTTACCACTTCCCTGGTTTACCTGAAAGAAAAGAAACCAACAATTTTTCTACCTCATAATATCTTTTATTTTCCCGTTTCACAGTGCCCATTAATAATTTGACATATTTCCTTGTATACGCTCTCAAAAATACACATTTAGCTAACCATGTTCTTTCAACTTTGCTGTTAATTTAAAAAATAAAACCATTTGTGCACTATACTTAACTCTCTTCTAAAAAGTCTTACATGTATATAGTATTTCCTATAATCACCTGTTTTTCAAAATTCTTCACATAATAAATGCCTTGCATTTTTCAGAATAATTAACAAAAATTATAAGGGTGCAATTTCAAGCCCCTCTCTTTTTTTTTTTTTTTTTTTTTTTTTTTTTTTTTTTTTTTTTTTTTTTTTTTAAATAAATCTGACAGGTTACAGGGGATACGATATATAACATGTTGCGGCTGGCTGAAGTAGAAGTTGACAAGGAAGAAAGACCACTCAGTCCACACAAAATAAGAAGTAGTGAGGTGCGTGTGTTCTTTTTTAAAATTTGAAATTTTAAGATTCTTCTGTTTGCAGTGTTCAGACAACTGTGTTCTAGTATGAAAACCTGGTATATCTTTTATATATTATTTTTAAAATATTGAATCACTTAATCATAACAAAATGGTTATTAGAGATGTCTAAAATACTATTTTTTTCATAGGTTTTGTTTAATCCTTTTGATGACATTGTTCCAAGACCAAATAGAAGGCTGAAGAAGGACAAACCAGAAGAAGAAGATAAAAAGCCAAAAGTAAAAGGCACAAAGTAAATACATTCAACATAAGTGGTGACTTTTTTTACCTTTAATTTGCAGCTTGGTAATTTTCTATTTCTGCTTTTGAAACCAAAGTGTTTAACAAAATGCAAGAAGAGTGTTCTCTAATGTTAGCAAAATCTCCTAGCTCTATTTCTTAAAGAGATGATACAAATCTAGTTGCTCTGATTAAAGTGGTTCCTGTGCATCAGCTGAGCCATATACTGTTTTGTACATGCTGATAGTTCAGTGCAAAACAGACTAAAAATCTATTAAGTGTAAGTATACGCTATAAGTATAGTGTAAGCCTGTGGCAGGAATATGCAATCATTCTTTTGTGACTGAAATGACACAGAAGTTAATGCATGTTATTAACTTGGGCTCAATTATTTGAGTATTTTATCAGCTACCAGTTCTCTCCCACTAAAATACTCGGTAAAAGGCAAACATCTAGACATAGGAAACTTCACTTTCTGCGAATTAAATTTAGTAGATTTAAACATTTAATGAAAAGTAATAGACAATCTGAACTATGTACATGTTGTCAATTTTGTTGGACAGAAGTAGATCATGTTGCAAATAGCTGTTTCCAATACAGGGTAAAAAGAAAAATAAAGAAAAATAATCACAGAATTACGTTCTGTGATTATATGCATTTAATGCCTTTCTCAGCTGTTGTATCTTTAAGTTTTTTGTGTTTGGTACTTGAACATTGCTATATTAGAAAAAAAAATACAAATCTGTCAGCATTTATGAATTTATAGAAGGTTTTAAATTCTCTTGCTGTTTTGTAAGTGACTTTAAACTACTTTAACTTGTAATTACCCTGATTGTTCTGTCTCAAGTATAGAATAGAAACATTACTTCCTAAATACTGCTTAAGTTAAACACTGTTTATTGTAAAAACATGTTATACTTGTTAGAAATTGGTACGTTTATTGGGGGGAAAAAAAGTTAAAAACAAAATCCTACATGCAATATGGAAGTAAAATATTTGAAGTTTATGGGATGTTAATGAAACAACATTTAAAGTTTTACTAGAAAATGTGTTTTCTTTCTTAAAGAAATTTTAACCTACTTTCCTTTGGGGAAGAAGCTGAAGAAGAAGAGGAGGAAGTCAACAGAGTTAGTCAGGTACTAAACCATCCACACTTTTCTTTTCAACTTTAATTTCTTCCACAAATAAATAAATTGTTAACTGTAAGTTCTTAATATTGTTCTTATATTTGAGTTTTGAACAACAACACCAGAAGTGACCTTAGTTTTATGAGTCTACTAATTTTGATGTGTAGAAGAAAGAGATTTTTAACTTTTCTGACTCAGAAGGTGCTGTCAGTTACTGCATGGTAGTGGTTATGGAAATGTAAAAAAATTGTTTCATACTTCATAGTGTAGAGCTATCTCTGCTGTTTAAAATTCTTGGAGGTGATAGATTTTTTATTGTTCTTCACCTCTTTAATTATGAGACTATTTGATGGTAAAACAGTTGAACTTGAAAAAGTCAACTTTTTCATTACCAGCAAATTCTTAGCTGTATTTTGTTACGTATATTCATTCTGTGTCCAGAGTGAGGCAGTGGTGTTGTGGGAAAAACAGTGCATTTTTGTAATTGGAATGTTTCACTAGTATGAATTGTCCACATTCAAAGAACTAGAGTTGCACAGGTAGTCTTTCATCTAACATTTCTATATTGGACTTTGCCAGTTAAATAAGGTTAGTTTAGAAATATCTTTGGTAAATTGTCTTCTTCATTTCTACTACTGACCAAATTATTTCTCTAGAGCTCTGGACTTTCTAATTTACTTGAATGATTCAGGGGCCTAGCTCCTTCAGTTAGTGATGAGACTACACTGTGCTGAGTACTGTGCCAACATAAATTAAAAAACAAACAAACAAAATATAAAAGACAACAGTGAATACAAAGGTGCATAATATTACAATGAGACAGTGTCAGGGTAGTGGAAGTTTATTACAGTTTTAACTCTTTTTTTCTTTCCTAGTTTGACTTACACTGTCAGATTAACTGTGCTTGTTTACCATAACAACATGCGTATCTGCCATTCTACTCTTGGTACATGCCTGTTTTTTGTTGTTTTTTTTTAATACTGCATTTAACTTGTTTGCTTTGTTCTTCCCTTTCACCCTAGATACTTGTTCTTCAGTTTAAAATTATCTAAATATAACATCTTTATCATAACAAGCCTAATCGATCTAGATATTAGATCAGAATCTCTATGGTTCTGGATATCTTGTTGCATGGACTTTAGCATCAACTTTCATTTTTGGTCTTCAGTAAGAAAATTTGAAGTTGAAAGTTGAGAATGGGATTCTTTGACAGCTAAAAATACATAATTCTGTTAACTTTTTTTTGGTGATGGTTGCCAGATGGAGTGGATCTTTATTATTTCAACTTAAGAAGGGTATACTTTAATGAATGAGGTTGAGAGGAAGGTCTGAAAATAACTGATGAATCTTTTAAATGTCTGGGAAAAGGGAACACTCTTTATTTTTTTAGCAAAGTAAAGCTTAGTCAATTATTACCCAACAAATAAATAAAATCAGTATGCATCAGGATGAAGTTTGACTTGACCCGTTCCTTAGTTTTTTTCTCCATCTTCCTTTATGAATAATTTTCTGCTCAGGACTTGTATAGCCCATACTCCATTAAGCCTAAGACACAGAGTACATTTTGCCTGTGCTGCATTGTATCACCATGTTCATAGTAACTATAGTTTAGATTCTTATCCCTGAAACTATACTAAAAAGGAGAATAGTTTGAAATACAGGTGATGGTAACTTAAAAAAAATTTTTTTGAACAATTATTTGCTGTTTCTCACAACATGAGAGTTAAGACACAAAGATAAATGAGCAAATAAATTACCACATGAAAAGTGTTTTGTTTGTTTGTTTTCCGTTTAGGAATTTAAGTTGTGAACATCTATGCCACAGAACATGATGGAAGTAGGAAGTGTATATACTTTCAGAAAGGGATTATATAAATTCATTGAGTTTAGGGCCACCAATGGCTGTTAGGTGTTACCGGTCAAATTACATCTTCTGTTATCAGGTGGATATTTAAATGGTTGGATTATGTAGGACATGAAGATTAGAAAGAAAATAAGTGTATTCCAGTAGGCTATAGAAGGTGGAGATCACAGGACTTGTATCAAGTTTGTATCAGGGAAGAGGAAGAGCAGGATGGCTGCATGAGGGTGATTCTAACACAGGCTCTGTGTTCACCAACTAGGTTGTAGTCCTACAGCATCTGGATACAGCAGGCAGAGCTGGTTTCTAGTAACAGGATCCATTGACAGTCTTGAACAAGGCAGGCAATAACCAAGACAAAGGTGCCCATCCAGGGAGTCTAGCAGGAAGCAGAAAGAGATGAGGCAGGAGACAGAGTGGAGACAAGGCTACAATGTCTGTCCCAGAGCTAGACACAGGATGTAGCTCAGGCAGTGACTGTATTCACAGGTGTGAGCTGAAATGGTGCTTGTAAGCAAAGGAGGTCCAGGTGAAATTTCTCAAGGCCATCAAGGCATATTAACGTACTCTGGGACCTGACTGTGTTGGCTCCACAGATTGTCACTTGGTGTTTAAACTGAAGCTTTCAGTGTCTGAATTGCTGGTTTAATTGTCTGCGCTTGTTTGGTGCAGTTTACAAAGGTGTTAGGCACCTGTCATGTGCTTCATCTAGTTCCTGAACATGCACTCCCTCCTCCTTCCCCTGCTCCCCATTACCAGTTGACAGAAGTAATTTTTCAAGTTGTCAAATGTGTTAGTCTTTTTTCAACATAAAATAAAAAAAGAGGGTGTTTATAAATCAGAATCAGGTTTTATTATCCACTCTATTACTACCATTACCCCTTTCACCATATATTCTGTCAAACATTGAAATTTGTAACACCTTTTTTTTCTTTTTTTTTTAACAGAGTATGAAAGGAAAAAGTAAAAGCAGTCATGATCTACTGAAGGATGATCCACACCTAAGCTCAGTTCCTGCTGTCAAAAGGTTAATACAAGATTTCCATATTCCAGAGTAGATTTAATTTCAGAATGTTAGACCTGATGAGCATCACATATACTCATTGTTTGTCTGTTACTCTAAGAAAGTAAGAGTGGCAGTGCTAGATCAGACCAGACCAAATCTTCCTCTAATGCTGTTTCCAACAGCAGCCATTGGCCCAGCAAAGAATAAAGTATGGCAAACATAATGTCTCCCTGAGTAGTCTTACAGCCGCCAACTACTTTCAGCTCAGAGGACTGTCAGAGTTTCATATGGTTCATCTGTTTAGTAATCCTTAAATGGGTTCTCTTCAAAGTATTTATTCAGTCTCCTTTTGCAATGTTTTTTACGCTTGCACCTTCTTGTCTATTGGCAGGAATAAGTACCTCCCCTTTTTGTTCTGAACCTAGCTGCTACTGGCCTCATTTGGAAAATTCTAGCTCTTAAGCAGAAGAGACAGTGAGCAGCCAGTCCCTGTATACCTCTCTTTACTACAATCCCTTCTTAGGCCATCTCTTTTCCAAATTCTTAAAACTCACACAAATGGAAGATGTGTGAGTAGTTTTGTATCAGTGGTTATTCTTGTTACTCTTCTCTGACCTCCTTTCTGTTCTAAAATGCTTTTTAAAAATTTGCTTTTAATCTAAAGAAATTAAAAGTGAGGGTGAATAGTAAGTTTATATGCTTGCATTAAGATGGTCTTTGGTTTTTCATTCTTAACTTCTGAATTGTTTTTCAAAACCTTGCTGATACATTTTCATGGAATTAGCTCAATACTCAAGTCCAAGAATTTGTTTATGATCAGTGATGTTCAGCTCAGAGCTCCTTGTCATTTATGATTCTTTTTTGACATGTGCATTGCTTTACTTTTACCTACTTCAAATTTCATCTCTTATTTTGTTGTTTCATCATTCTTGTCCTTCTGAAATTGATCTGCGTCTCCTCTTGTCTTCACTATCTTGAGTAACATTGTATCATCAAAAACACAGCAACCTGGCTGCTTGCCTACTTTGTTACTGAGTTGAAAACTTTGAAAGTTTGAAAGCTTTGTTACTTAGCTGGAAGACCTACCTAGCACACTACTTCGGAAATATACTGGTAGTCTTTGCTTCCAGAAGTAACTGTTTGCTGGTAACTTTTGTTTTGTGTCTTTTAACCATTTATTTATCAGTGCATCTGCCATCTCAGAGCTATTTAGTTTCCTTAAAAACCTTTGGTTAGAGATTTTGTGCGGGTCCAAATAATCAGACAGCTCATGTGTAGCCCATTCAAAACTCACGAAGGCTAACACGCACATCACAAGTCCCAAGTAGGCCATTTTACCTCTTACTTTAGCTCCTACATGTTCAGCACTGACATCAGAATTATATACTAGGATATATCGAAAATATGTAATACTTTTAGATTACTTTTAAAATTCTAGTCTCCTGTTAAGAAATAATTACTTTGCAGTGAAATTTCTGGATTATTTTTAAATGAAGTTGATGTCATTGGTTTCAACAAGCTCATTGTTTCTTTGATGAGCCTGATTAATTATTTATATGTGCACACCTCAAAGCCTTGAATTTAGAGACTCTTTCTATATTCCTTCCTTTCTCTAAAATAACTATTTTGACAGAATTATAACAAATTTTGTCACAGTAAAATCTTCAAGGGTCTTTATTTGTTTGTGACAAATAACAGTGGATATGTTAGCTTTAGTATATCCATATGGATTCTTTTCTTTTAACGTGCTAAACTGTGGCTTTATAACAAATAAATTTTTGATTTTAAATTCAGCCATCAGTATAGTACAAGTAAAGCATTCCTATTATAAAGAAGGCTTTCTGAAATACAAAGCATTATTTGCAATGAAATCCTAGGAATTGATATGAGATCAAAAGCAACCATCTTAACAGTGTGTTATGATTTTTTTTTCTTCTATCAGCAATATAGTGCAAAAGGTAGTCAGAAGACATAATGACATACCCACTTGTGTATTTTATCTGACAGTATTCTTGTACTGTTTAAATTTTTTACTTACACTCATAAGATATTGCACTTAGATTGCGTCCATTAATTGGTTATGTTTTGGTCCAAATTGATATCCAGGGCTATTCCACAGTATTCTATCTACTTATCTAATCACGTTCTTTTCTTGAACCAAAATTGTTTGACCTAAAGTTTTAAAATAATCTTAAACCAAAATTGTTTGACCTAAAGTTTTAAAATAATCTTAACAGTTATCATTATTATATTTTTTCATCAAGAAACTAAAAACTTGGCATTTTGTCTGGATAGCTCAAGATATACTTAGTAATAGGATATATCTATTGTATTGTAGCTTGAAGTTTTCTCCTGTGTTCTTAAACATTTCTATTCAGAAAGGATTATGACAAATGATAGACTATGACATATATGACTAAAATTTCAAGTAGTTAAACAAAAATTTTAGTTCAAGACCTGTGTTTTTTAAATAATATCTTAATTTTGAAATACTAGAGAAGATTTAAGATTCTTTTTCATTTTTTTAGTGAAGCAGCAAATGAAGACATGAGTGAGGTAAGTAACTTTTTTTATTTTTTTTTTACAAATCAGTCTTTGTAGGTTTTTTGTTTGTTTTTATTGTATGTGAATTTTATTTTCTTACGGAAACAAATGCTGCTGTTGAGGATTTTGACAGCTACCTCAAGTCAGATTTTCAGCAAAAGACTGGTGGTTCATTCAGATCTGTAAGGTTTGGCCATTGTGAACATTGATGGCAGGGTGGAGATGCTTCTGTGTGCCACCTGCTGGGTTTACAAACACCAGATAGTTCAGTCAGTAGATGGGGTTATGTGGAGGTTATGTACCACAGAGTGACAAACCATTAGTAAGAGTCCTAAAATTGCCAAGTGTGTGTGTGGGGGGGGGGGGGGGGGGGGGGGAAGAAGAGGTACAGAGGAATAAAATGAAATTTATCATAAATAACGATGAAACTAAAATCTAGCCTCTGAAGAGGTTAGAAGGAGCTGGGAGTATTGGTTGGTAGTCGGCTCAATATGAGCCAGCAGTGTGCTCAGGTGGCCAAGAAGGCCAACATATCCTGGCTTGTATCAGAAGCAGTGTGACCAGCAGGGCTAGGGAAGTGATTGTTCCCCTGTACTCGGCTCTGGTGAGGCCACACCTCGAGTACTGTGTTCAGTTTTGGGCCCCTCGCTACAAGAAGGACATTGAGGTGCTTGAGCGGGTCCAGAGAAGGGTGACAAAGCTGGTGAGGGGCCTGGAGAACAAGTCCTACGAGGAGCAGCTGAGGGAGCTGGGTTTGTTCGGCCTGGAGAAGAGGAGGCTCAGGGGCGACCTTATTGCTCTCTACAGGTACCTTAAAGGAGGCTGTAGTGAGGTGGGGATTGGTCTGTTCTCCCACGTGCCTGGTGACAGGACGAGGGGGAATGGGCTAAAGTTGCACCAGGGGAGTTTTAGGTTGGGTGTTAGGAAGAACTTCTTTACTGAGAGCGTTGTGAGGCATTGGAATGGGCTGCCCAGGGAGGTGGTGGAGTCACCATCCCTGGAGGTCTTTAAAAGACGTTTAGATGCAGAGCTTAGGGATATGGTTTAGTGGAGGACTTGTTGGTGTTAGATCAGAGGTTGGACTCGATGATTTGAGGTCTCTTCCAACCTAGAAATTCTGTGATTCTGTGAAGAGAAATTATGAATGAATAAGAATCCCGTTGGAAATATTTCTTCACGGAAACAAAATTTCAATATCACTAAAAATAATATTGATGAAATGTCACTTCTGAAAGATGGGAAATTTACAAAAAGTAAGCAAGTAGTAATAAATGGGACAAGCAACCAAAAATTGAGGGTATTTCAAAGACATTGTCACAGATGGTGCAGGATAAAATTGCTTGCTGAAGTAAGAGTTTGCCCACAGCTGTAGGTGATGGGATAACACTTTGATGGAATAACACTTTGAGTTGCTGTTGAGACATGGATGTAATATTTGACTGGGATTATAATCCCATGTTCCCTAAATTGAATCCTCGTAAGTACTTTGCTTTTCATATCTGTCCACTGCATAGGTCAGTACCTATCAACTGTTAGTTGGTGTACTTTGAAAAGTGAAGGACTGTGAAAGTACTGTGAAAGTGAAGGAAAGATTCGCTCTTTCCCATTCTTGCACCTGAACAAAAAGAAAATACTTTGTCATTGTGTTGTGTTTTTTTTTTTTGTTTGGGTGGTTGGTTTTATGTGAGTTTGTGGTCCTTTGGAGACCCAGCAGTTGGACTCAATAACCTTTGTGGGTGTGTTGCAATTCAGATACTTTTGATTCTTATGATTTCCATTCTGTTTCCTGTTGCCTTTTTTTACAAAGCATAGTTGAAGTACAGGTTCTTGGACTCTTATCTTCTGTAATTCCTGTTGTGCAGGAGCATTTAAGTATTTGAAGGGTTCTATGAATGTAATTAATAATTCTTCATATGTTCAAATATCTCATTGTTAAATGAGCTGTGCTTGGGGTTGAGGAATATTGAACAGGGACACCCTAGGTATATTTATTTAAATTTTCATTTTTTAGCCTAGTTAATCTGAATGCTGTTACTTATTTCATAAGAATGACATCAAGCAGGAAATAAGGAAGTTTTTTCTTTCCAGAGATGCTCTCCTTAGATTTTATTTCATTTAAAGATACTACCTAGAATCTAGCACTTCAGGCAATTACATGAGACTTCTAAAGTAGTACAAGTACTTTATCATTTCTTTTGGATTTACTTCTGTTAACATGTTACAGGATCACTTTCTCCTTTACATGGCTGCAACACATTGGTAGTTTTATAGTCATCCTGTGGGCAAATAATTCTTCCAGATCTCTTTACCTCCCCAAAATTACAAGTCCATAGTGTATGTGAGAAATTCTTGTTATTCTTGAAGCTCCAGACTTTGCTGTTCATGCAAATGTCATCTTGTTTCTATTACTGTAGTCCTCAAGGTCATCCATCCTTTGAGAGTCAGATCCTATGTATTAACAATCCCACATTGCTGCTTTTAAGCCTCTTTTTGTGCCTAAGTCATTAATGAAAACGTTTTATGTAGTGTGTTCACAAGACTGATTTTTTTTTTCCCTACCAGTGACTTTCTTTTGTGTCCTTTCAGTAAAAACTTGTTTTTATCTCCCTATTTGCGAGCTGGTTACTGAACAGTAAGTTTCAGGTAGTACTATGGATAGATAGAATTTATATTCTTCTCTCCACTCCCTCAAAATCAATAATCTTCTCAAATGGCTAAGTCATATTAGATACATTAGCTCCTAGTCATTCTGGCACAAAATCTGCCATTACATTTTTATTTCCAGAGCAAACTGAAGAATGGGAGCAACTCCACTCAATTAACAACAGCAGCAAACACTAGTTCAGCTTTCGGACAAGAAGTTTAGCATTTCTTTGTCACCAAGGGGACGCCATTATCCACCTTAACAGCAACTTTCCTCTGAAGTTGTCATATAGACTGCTCTGGGCTGGAAATCTGTTAAATTTATTAGTTGGAAATGAGACGTCAGCAAAAAGTCTAAATGAAGTCAGATGTAGTTAATGAGACAATAGAAGGACTGAAAGAGGAGACTGGGCAAGAGAAAATAAGGGAGCCACTAGAGGGAAAGAGTTGAGGAGAGCTATATCATATATAAAGCCTTATTAGAATTAAATTTGGCCTGAGATGTCAGGGGCAACAGGAAAGGACTCTATAGGTACATCAGTGATAAAAGGAAGAAGAGAGAAATTGTGGTCCCTCTCTGAAAGGCAATGGGAGACCTGGCTACCTGGGATATAGAGAAGGCTGAGGTACTCAATGATTTGTTTGCCTAAGTCTTCACCAGCAAGAGTCCTAGTCAAATGGCCTGGGCCCCAGAAGGCAAAGTCAGGGACTGGGATAATGAAGAACCTCTTGTTCTAGAAGATCAGGTTTGAGATTAGCTAAGGAACCAAAAACTGCACAAGTCCGTGGGACCTGATGAGAAACACACGTGGGTCCTGAGGGAACTGGTGAATTTAATTGCTAAGCCACTGTCCATCGTATATGAGAAGTGGCAGTCTGGTGAAGTTCCCACTGACTGAAAGAGGGGAAACATGACCACCATTTTTAAGAAGAGACAGGATTTGGACTCTGGTCCTTGTTGGATACCTTCCAAGTCAAGATATTATATGACTTATTAGAACAAGTCCAGAGGAGGTCCATGGGGATGATCAAAGGCCTGGAACACCTCTCCTATAAAGACAGATTGAGGGTGTTGGGGTTGTTCAGCCTGGAGAAGAGAAGGCTCTGGGGAGACCTTATAGTAGTGTTCCAGTACCTAAAGGGGGCACACAGGACAGCTGAGGAGGGACTCTTTGTCAGGGAGTGTAGTGATAAGACAAGGCATAATGGCTTTAAACTACAGTTTAGGTTAGATGTTAGGAGGGAATTCTTCACAGAGATGGTGGTGAGGCCCTGGCACAGGTTGCCCAGAGAAGCTGTGGATGCCCCATCCCTGGAAGTGCTCAAGGCCAGGCTGGATGGGGCTTTGGGCAACCTGGTCTGGTGGGAGGTGTTCCTGCCCATGGAACTTGGTGGTCCCTTCCAATCTGAACCATTCTATTTTTCTACTATTTTGTCAGTGTTTTTGTAAAATAAATGTGAAAAAGTCTGTGCAGGTTGAGAAAAATTGAAGGTTCTGGAAGTGGGGGGTTCATCTGACTTGGACAAGTTGAGTCATTTTCTGTCTTATGTTTTAAACAGGTATCCATGGAACCTTCCTCACAATTTTAAATTGCTACTTAGTACTTGCAATTAGTCTAGAGTTCTCTTTTTTTTTTTTTTTTTCTAGAAGTTCTCCTATCCATCTGTTTGTGTTTCAGTGGAATGTTCTTACCTAACACCTAGCCAGATCTCCACTAGAAGTCTGTCTTTGTTCCTGGCTATTAAACGCCTTGAACAAAGTCCTGTCATGTTCCTTTTCTGGATTCTGCCCCCCTGCCATTAAGGTCTGTTGTTATCCTGTCTTCCTGATAGCTTAGTGAGTAAACAAATGCTTTGGAAAGTTTATTTGTTTTCTCTGTTTTTTGTTTTTTTAACTCCTTTTTTTCCTCCACTTTCCTTCCCTATCTATATGACCATGGTCATCATGCTATACTTGTGTGACTGACAAGTAGCACACACAACAAATACATTCTCTTAAGATTGATGGTATCTTCTCCCAGTGCTGACATCCTGGCTGTATCCTGGTTACAGTACAGTTCTCTTGAATACGATATCGAAGTCTGTTCTTTCTCTATGTATGGATAAAATGACAATCACATAGCATCTTATGCAGTCTCTTGCTAATTAGCACCGCTGCAAAGCATCAAGAGATGTGTGATCTAGATTTTGGGTTGGCATCCTTCTATGGAAGATGAAGTGGGCTTCCTTCTTCAAGGAAGCTTTGCTGTGCAGAGGCATCGGTTCAGTCAAGTTGCTTCTTCCTCATTGTTGATAGGAATTAGTTATTTCTCCCCTCAAATGTCTTTAAATGGAGGTGGTTTATCCCCTTTGTCTTCATCTGCTAGGTCTAGAATCACAATACCTCTGTAGGAAATGTGGATGATTGATTCCATAGGTTTTGCAAACTCTTTTGATCCAAGTGGCATTTGTAAATTTCCTCATTGATGGCCAGTTCAATTATCTTACAGAATCATAGAATCATTAAGATTGTAAAAGACCTCCAAGATTATCTGGTCCAACCATCCCTCTACTACCAATGTGATCCACTAAACCACATCCCTAACCGCCAAGTCCAAACGTTCCTTGAATAAATCCAGGGGCGGTGGCTCCACCACCTCCCTGGGCAACCCATTCCAATGCCTGACTGCTCTTTCTTAAAAGAAATGTCTCATTTCCAACCTGAGCCACTCCTGGCGCCATTGAGGCCATTCCCTCTAGTCCCATCACTGGTTATCTGTGAGAAGAGGCCGACCCCCAGCTCCCCACACCTTCCTTTCAGGTAGCTGTAGAGAGCCATACGGTCTCTCCTGAACCTCCTCTTCTCCAGGCTAAACAACCCCAGTGCCCTCAGCTGCTCCCCACAGGACTTGTGCCCTTTACCAACTTCATAGCCCTTCTCTGGACACGCTCCAGTGTCTCCATGCCCTTTTTGTAGCGAGGAGCTTAAAAGTGACCACAGCACTCGATGTGCGGCCTCACCAGAGCAGAGTACAGGGGGACGATCACCTCCCTGCTCCTGCTGGCTGCACCATTCCTGACACAAGCCAGGATGCCGTTGGCCTTCTTGGCCACCCGGGCACACTGATGGCTCATGTTCAGGTGAGCATCAACCAGCACCCCCAGGTCCTTTTCCTCTGCAAAGCTTTCCAGCCACTCTGCTCCAAGCCTGTAGCGCTGCATGGGGTTGTTGTGGCCAAAGTGAAGGATCTGGCACTTAGCCAAGTTGAACCTCATCCCACTGGCCTCTGCCCATCGATGCAATCTGCCTTGTTGGATCTACATTCTTGTCTAAATTCATGATAGGATAGTAGCCTTGTAGCAGGAAACCTTAATGAGTTTTGTTTTCTTTTAATGGAAGATTAAGGAAGTGTTTAATGTGTTTCCTTGATCAAGTTTTGAATCCATGAACAACAATCAGACTAATACTGCCTTGCTGTTAGACTTTCTGCAGACCTATAAGGGCTTAAAGTCTAGACTATTTTAGTTTTTTAAGTGTTACATAAAGATGTGGTTTGTGTATGATTTTTTTTTTTAATTTTTACAGTTTTGCATTTTTGTTCCCTCTGAAGCAAATAAGGATATACTTGTTTTAAAACTTTGCTTTGAAACATTTTTTTTAAATGGTGGGTGTTTTTTTTTTTGCTTGTTTGTTTTAGTAAGGGGTTATCTTTGTAAGAAGTTTCCATATTCAAAATTCTGTAATTTAAAACAATACAAAAAAAAAAAAAGCTAAATGAGACATTTTCTAACTTTAAACCAATAAAGGAGGAAGAAGAAAATGATGAAGATGCTGATAGTGTAGAAGATGAAGCTGCTAGCAATGAGAGATTTCAAATGAAAGAACGTATTGCAAAAAAGTTGAAACTTGATGCAAATGAAGCTGTTAAACCACCAGTTCAAGAGGAAGAAGCTAAGACAGAAAAGAAAACAACCAGCCGCAGGCAAGTATCATACTTTTTTTTTTTTGCTCTTCAGCTTGTTTACAGTTTTATTTTCTGTTCAATTCCAGTTTTACAGTTACAACATTGCTAGGTTAGCATTACATTAAAATAATATCCTCTCTCAACTGTGAAAGATGAAATTGCCTGTTTTCTCATTTCTTAGTTTAATTTTGCAGTTTAAACCTTAGAGTTAAGCTACATTGCAGTTACACTACCTGAGCACTTTATTTGGGATGTTTTCTCTTTATTTTTCCCTGACTTATAAATTAAGAATATTTGTATGTGTTTATCATGCTTTACTTTGTCTTTCTACATAGCTGTAATACTTGAGTTTGCAGATCCTCTATCTGTGATAATATATGGTGGTCATCCACCATTGGGACTTATATAAAGTCAAGGCTTCCTAGTCTTCCATTGCTTAAGTCTGCTTTAATGCAGCAGTTGTTTTACAATGTAGCAGATTTTCAACACTGTAACTATGTTAAAAACTAAAACTGTGTTTAAAAAGTTTTTAAATACTATGTTGGGCTGTTCTTAGAGGGTTGGAACATGTATATGTTTAGTAGTGTAACACTGTATTCAAATAATTAAACTATCTCTAGTCAGATTACTATGTTTTTGTGGCAATATCAGCATAATACCACATAATGGCATAGGTTCTAGTCATGTAATACAACTATGCTAATTTTCACGAACATCTGCACTGATTAGCACTCCATTTTCAGTGAGTTAACATGCCTTTTTGGAAATCTTGTATCTTAGAAATCTTGCTTCCAGAGCTTGTTTTGGAATTTTAGCATAATAGTAGTTTATGAGGAACCATTACTGAGTATTTCAAGAAATATGGACTTCAGAAGTTACTGAACAATTTGTAGTTTTTTGCAGTCTTTGCAGTCTAAAAGTTCAATGGGTAAATTTTCTTTTTAAGTGAAACTTACTGAAGGGTGGCAGGAGGAAGCACCAAAAATATAATCAGAATTTGTACTCTAACTGTATACAGTTGTCACAAATAATTGTGTGATGAAATTACTCAGACTTTGCTTATTATGAATTCTGGGTGTGTAGTGGCTATGTTAAATTCTCTCCCAGAGCAGTTGCCTCTGAACAGAACCATCTCTTTTTTCTCTCTGCCATCTTTGAAATAGTGCTGTGTGGCTGCTTTGGAAATTGGTGATTGTACTATCTCTGCTGTAGACAGGTGATCCACAGGAAATACACTGATATCAAGCAGGATGATGGATAACTTGGATCCCCAAATGTAGTTATTAGTCCAACAGTTGAGACTGATACCTAATCCCAGTGATAAATTACATAAATATTTATCTTGTGTCAATTAAAATGAATATATTTTGTTATGTGAGACAAGAATATACCGGGCAGTTTTCTGTCGCAGATCTTGTCAAAACATTGTGCTGATGCAGTTCCTGATTTCATAAAGAGGTAGTTCCTGTTTTTCGTTACTGTGCCTCTGTGGTTGATTCATGCTACACTCTAACAACGTTTGTGGTATTATCCATAATATTCCCCCGTACAGAATAAGTATAAGCTTCACAGAGTCAATGAACTGCCCTTAATTGTGGAGTGATGTCTTAATAAATTCTGTGAAATCAGTCTTGGGAATTGTTAAATAATTAAGAATTATCTAGGCTAAGTCCTGGTGTGGTCACCATTGGATAAATAAAGACCAGTGTTAGCTGTGTCATACAATGGAAAGGAAGGAGCGAGAAATTAAGGCATCCTCCATGGAAAGCTTTTTCTGGAAAAGGGCCTTCAAGTACATGGAAGCCAAACATCTTCAGAATAGCAAAAGACATTGGACTCTGTACGTACGTGCTACCTATACATCAAACATGTTGACTAATTTCTTTGTTTTTCAGGGATGCCTAGTAGAACCGTAAGTTTTATATATATACGTAAGTTGTAGTAGCAAGCTCACAGTATGAGGGTGTAACACAAAGCTAGAGCATACTCTTAGGAATTTTTGTGTTATAGTTTACCATGTTTCAGAGACATTTGTGTAGAATTCTTCCACAAGCACAGCTAGCTTGCAGGTCAGTGTATTTTGCCTGTTTATTCTACTCTTTCAGGGCAGTTGCAGTAGTATTATAGCCAAATGGACTGTCAAGACACAGAAGAGGGTTTTATTGAATGAATTTTTAGCAGCTGGGAGCAATAACCCAGAGAGACACTGTTTAGTATCACAAGTGACATCAGGTTCTAGAATCTGTTTTATTCCACATGATAGTCTGGTGTTGTCTGGCATGAAAATCAAAGGCATTGTGCTGTTTATCCACAAGGCTTTATTAACGTTGAACTCTGATACGATGAGATAAAGTTTATTATTTTCATTTTCTACAATAGTGACCTTTTTTGTAAGTGTACCAAAGGTGATTGGTAATGTTTTCATGGGACTTCACAACCAACAGTAGTCCAAGTGTGTGCTGATCAGAGTACACAGAAATGTATTAGGTGGGAATATATATATAAAAAAAAAAAAAAATCTACCATACATAGCTTGAAGAGGAATGTCTAGTAACATATTAGAGGGCCAAGAAATGTGTGATATCTCACAGATTTGTTCATCTCATCAGATATTTAAATGCTTTAATAAAATAATAGAGCTGCTAAAAATGTTTTTTTCAGTCATGACTTTTAACATGCATGACTTTTTCAACAAATCTGTATTCATTTGTATCAGTCATTTCTTTCAGCACAAATCCATGTGTGAAATGAGAAGTTCGCACATCAATTTCAGAGAAGTAATATGGAAATGATAGTCATAATCTCAAATTCATGGTATTGAGATCCAGGACTGCTTCTTCTAAATGCAATTGTTCTTGGAGTGCTCAGATAGTGAAGTAAATTTTAGTAATTTCAGTATACATTTGAACCTTTTGTGTATGTTTTTAAAAATAATGTGAAGACACTTTCCAATTTTGTATTCGATACGAAATGTAAGGAAAAAAGTATTTCCCACTCCTTCTGACAAGCTGAGAAATTCCAAAGATCTTTTGTTTCTATTGATAGATTAAACTTAAACTTCAAAATACAGAATGGTTGTTTACATGAAAATATATACACATATAAAAGAAATGTCTGCCATCATTGCAATAGGAATAAAATTTAACAGCATGACATGACATTTTTAAAATGTTAGTGGCTTGAGCAGTTCAGCTGAATGCTTCAAATTAAATGGTCCTTAGTTTGGTAGTTAAAAATACAGTTTTACATTTGTTTTCATCCTGTAGGTGGAGCTCACAGGCTACACATTTCTGGTTACTAGCTTTTAAAAACTCTTACTGCTTCTTGTTTGCAAGACACACAGTGTACAAACAGAGTGTAATTTGAGCTGCATCGCTATCACAGATGTGCTATTAAATAGCAATATAAAGTAATTGTGTGGAAGAGCTAAAATGAGAAAAGAATGCTGACTTTTTCAATAGCTGAATCACTTAAATTCAAATGTTTGTATATTCTCTTGTGTATTTTTCTCCTGATAATCCTATAAAGTGCCATTGAGCTAAGTAATTTCATTTTCTTTTGGTTTATAAGCCATCATCATAAAATCAGTATCTACATAGATGTCAAAGGAGTAGCAATATAGTTACTATCACATTCTTTATTTTTTCTTGTAAATAGAATACATATTGCTAGGTAAAATTAATATAATCATAGGTAAAATTAAAATAATCTCATGAAACTTTAGATATCTACTGTGCACGTAGGTAAGAAATTACTTGTTTCATTGTGACATAAAACTCTAGAACACTTTTAGAAGTATAATTCATCTGACTTGTGGTTTTTTTTGTTTGTTTTGTTTTTGTTTTTTGTTTTTCCATTTGTTGCAACACCAGGATGAAATAGGTAGTTTGTTTATAGGTAACTGTACTTGGTCAAATGACTGACATCCCCATCTTCATCTTGATGTCTAGGCATAGCAGTAAAAAAAATAGCAGGCAGACATGCTCAAATTCATACTAAGTCTATTTCAGACCACTCAGTACAAGTTGTTTAAAAGCAATGTAGAATATAGTTAACACATCATAACATTTTATTAGCATCTGAATAAACATTGATGCACTGAGCGTGCAATATTTAAACATTTAGTATGAACTCGCTGCAAATGCTTTTGGAATACAGACTCAAAATAGCTTTGTCTGTGGTTCTTTACCCTTATAAAAGATATGAGCTGAAGTACAAGAAACTTCATTTGCAGTTATGCAGATTGTCTTTTATGATCTTGGTCAGTTGTATGTGCAGTTATGTTTGTAACACATTGAAGACTGTTTTATGAACAATTTTGTTCACAGATTCTGGGGTAAAGTGAGTAGTTTTTTTTTTTTCCTCTCTGAGTGTTGTGGTCTAATATAGTCCTTTAAATACATGTATTTAATATTTTTCCCCAGAAAACAAATTTATTGATGGATGCATCCTTAAAAATGAGCTTCTGCAATTCTAGCTTACCAAAAAAATCAGACTGTTTTGCAAGACTTCAACTGTCCGTATTTTAGTAATGTTTTGATAAAGATGTTTTAGTAATGCATTTAGTAAGACTGTAATGTTCCTTCATCTCTCTGTCTCCATCATAACCAGTGGTTCCTGAATGAAGGGAGGAAGGCGGAATTTGGAGCTTGAACATAAGAGATTTTTTTTAATTTTTTTTTTTTTTTGTGGAACTGATAGATTATATCCTGTGAGAGGCAATTCTGAAGGGCCACTGAACTCAAGAGAACTGACAGATCTTCAAATACAGCTATGGTCTGTCCTAGTACCGGGGTGGCAGGGTGGGGGGACAGTGGGGAGCAAGCTGATCGGTCAAGAGAGCAGCTAAACTTTTTGTACTGGCATGAGTCAAGAGGGAAGTCGTGACTGATATCCAGTACAAAATTGATCTATACTGGAGGTGGAAGTGAGGACAATCTACAAATGAGGAATACGGAGATACAGGAAAGTTGTCAATGCATGCAGTGATGATTTTACGAAAACCAAAGCTCAGCTAAAGCTGAAATTGGTAAGGAAATTAAAGGGCAACTGGAAGAATTTATACCACTACATGAAAAATTAAACACAGAAAAATATAGACCTCCTTCTGAATTAGTAACAGTGCACACAGGAATGACTGAGATTACTTGATGCCAACAAGGTCTTCCAGGGTTACGTGTCTACAGGAAGGTTTCAAAAAAGGGAGGAACTGCTAATAGTGGTAGAGGATTGAGTCAGGAATTCGTGAGAAATCTCAACCCAAACAAGTCTATGGGACTTAGGATGCATTTGAGGCTGCTGCAACAGCCAGATGATGTCACTGTGAGGCTGCTGTCTGTAATCTTTGAAACATTGTGAAAATACTCTGACTGGAGGATGTTAAGATACTGTGCCCGTTTTCCAAAAAGAAAAAATAGCAATAATGATCTGGTCAACCTCATCTTGGCCCTTGGGTAAAGCATAAGGCAGATTCACTTGGAAACTGTTTCTGGGCATGTGAAGGAGAAAAACACACTTCGGACAGTGAGGTTTATCTGTTTCCATATAGAACTGTTCTGTCTTCACAGTAATTACGATTTCCAATATATTAACTATTAAATAATAGCTAATATTTAATATTATGTACTACTAGCATTTTCTTAAAACAGATACCACTGTTATGACCAGGCCTTGTCCAACAATACAGTTTGTCTCTTTGCTTTTCAGTTTGATACTGGGAAATATAATGTGTACATTAATAGGAATGGCTGTTGAGTTCTGGAGTACAAACTTTTTTTGCAACTGACTTAAAACCTCACTGTACTTAACAAACTGCTGTTATTTTCATACAGTAAATTCAGGTATTCTGTTAATAGCATTCTAAGCCAAGGGCGACCATTAGATAAAACACGTATCCTGTGCTGCAATTTACTGCCAGTTACCCCTGTATTGAGCTCACTGTTTGGCTACAGCGGAACAGGAAGGCATTCAGACGTAGTTTGTAGATACTGGTAGTATAGTTTGGCCCATATTTGGTTGGACAGCGCAATCTGTTCCAGACACCTTACCCCTAAGAGTATTTTATACGTTTTTTTAATTTTAACTTGCCTGTGTTCAGCTTGCAACCAGTGCATTTTTAATTTTTTTTTGCTGTGTGTTTTTTCTGAAGTTCACTACAGTGTGCCATGTTTTCTGTTTCTTCAGCTACTTCAGCTTTCTTCAGCCAGTCTTCAGATCATTTTGTGGCCTTTCTGTTCTTTCTCCAGTTTTTCAACATTCTTTAAAGAGCTTTGATCAGTAATCTTGTTAGTGGCACTGGTGCTGTATGTAGAGAGCTACAACTTTTTCTCACTTCTGCTCCCCGTTTATTCATACAATGATCACATCAGCCCTTCTTACCAGTATTCCACTCAGATTTTTTTATGTTGCTAGGGTTTCCGGACTGTTTTCAGTCACTGTTCTTCAAGAACTTGTTTCACATTTTGTTCTTGCTTCCTTGACTTTAGCAATTAGTTGTTGTAGGCTTTTGTTTTAGTCTATGTTAACAAGTACAGATTAACAGGCAATCGTGATAGGATAATTTGCCATCCTGTGATAGTTTGTGTGATTCAGTAGCTGTGGATTTGGTATGGAATTCCCTGGAGTGAATAGATACATTTCCAGTCATTTGGAACTATTGGCAGCTATTTTAAACAATAAGTCTGTAACCTAATTCTTAATCAATAAAGATGTTCTTTCATCCTATTTTTTATTGCTGACTTTTTAAATAGTTTTGTTTTGTTTCATTTTTGTTTTTGTTTTTTTTTGAAGGTACTGGGAAGCAAGTTTTCCTGATTTCATGTAATCAAGAGGGGTTATTTGGATTGACTCTAAAATTAGCTAGGGTTAGCAACTAGTCAGGAACTCACAATGAATTCTACTAAGAAGGTATCTGATAGCGTAACTGTTCTGACTTAATGCCCCTCTGAAACCTTTTCAGTTTTGATGAGTATGCTTTTCCTGTGGGAAAGTTTTTGTTGAATTATTTTACTATAGCTTGATTCAAGAAGAGTACGTTTTGTGTGTTTAATCCGCTACCAGTCAAACAAAAAAAGTGCCAATAAAATTGACATAAAATTAATTTAAACAGTGAGCTGAGCATATGTAAAATTATTAGTTTTCATTTCATTTTTGGATACATAATGAAACTAATAGGTATAGCTACAGCTGGTTATGATACAGATAAAACCTATTGCCTTTTTATCATGACCTCCTAACTTTGGGTCCAAAGGTCTTCTGTACCTAAGACATAAAGTGACAGATTTTAGAATAATGGAAAACGTCTGATAGGTTTTAAAGAAAAAAAAAATATTATCATTGTTGGAACAAACTGAGATTAAAATCCGTTGCTAGATTGCTGTACTACTGAAAAGATTATTGCATGAGGTTGCCTTGATGTTTGCAGAGTATCTTGTGTTCTTGCTTTTTTTTATACATTATTGTGCCTTCAGGTCTTTGTTATTGTGATGGCTGTATTTTAAATTTAATTCCATGTTCTTCAATGTTTTGAGTTTCTACATACTTACAAGTGTTAATAATACTTGTTTTTCATCCAACAGTGGAAGTTTAGTCATAAATATTTTTATTTTATTCAAAGTCATTAATTACATACTTAAAAGATGACGTTCACTTTGTGATTATTATGCTCCATCTGTGTGCATGTTCATTTAAAACTAGGAGCAATCAAGAGTCATAAACTCACAAACCAGTTTGTTTTTATAAGTTTTTGCAGTGAATTATTTTCTGCTCCACCCTAAAAGAAATGTCCAAAACTACCTTAAACTCTTAACAGATTAAATTGAGAAATTCTAATTTTATGAAAAAAAAAATCACGTACATAGTCCTTTTTCCAGTATAGTAAATGGTGCATGTAATTAGACTATATCTTTGCTAGATAAAGAGGACTATATTTAAAATGCATTGTATTGGTTTGAAAATTGACTGGGTAATGATGATTACATAACAAATACGACAAAGATATATATTTTGTGTAATATGCTGCAACAAGATGGCTACTGTAGAGTTTTAATGATTTTCATTTGAATTCCTTGTATTTTGTGTAGCTTGTGTTTCAAATAGGACAGTTAGGAGAAATAGGAGAACTATATAACAAAATAGGAGAGCTATAACGTGCTTTTGGGGGTAAAAGACATGTATATTTGTATTTTATGACAAAACTGTATGTAACTTTTTCTTCTGAATACTAATAATTTGCTCTTCTATGCATCCTTGTATTAAGATGTATTGTGTGCTGTACCTTTGCAAAACTATGGTAAACATAAAACTTCCACTGTGTGAAATCCAGCATTCCTTACCCTGCTGTCCAAGTTCTCATGTAAGGTATAGTATATAATCAGGAAACAATTTATTATTTTTTTTTAATTTTTCTGGGTACTTACCCAGAGTTTACTAGCAAATTCCCAGAGCTCCACCTGCTAGAGTTCTGTATACTGAGAGGCCATCCTTACATCCACAAGCTCATGTGGTTTGCAAGAAAACATAACAGAGAACAGAAAAGAGAAGAAAAGTGTTTTGGGAGAATCATTTATAATGATTTTTTCTGTTAGACATCAAAGATGTATGTTTTGTCTACTACAGTCTCACCTCCTTTAATGTTGACTTGTACCATAATATGGTGACAGAAGATGTCACAGATTATCATCTGGAAAACAGAATTTACGGACTACCCAAGGGAACTATTTTGCTCTTCAGAACTGTGTCATACTATTTGTTGAGTAGAGTGTGACTCCTATTTAATAATCTATAAAATTCTAACTGATATTTCTGGAAAAGTGCAGAAGTTGAACTTCACTGCAGTGCTGAACTTCAACGTTATCATGGAAGTACCAAATCCTCCTTACTAGTAGTAGTCTTGCTCAAGTGGAAAATATTAGTGTTTGTCTTAAATCCTAAACTTAAGAGACTTTTATTATACTAAAAAATTTGGAAGTGTACTGAGTGTTCTGCTGTTTGTTCATCAGTAGTTGATATATTTGGATTCCTATATTCTGTTCTTTCACTCTTGGTGTGAGATGTTATTTCAAAAGCTCTTTGGAGATGCAGTACTTCTTTGATGCAAAGCACCACGTAAATGAAGCATGCTGATGAATCTTCTACTTGGAAAATCAACACTGATGTAAAGCTGTGTGGTTTTAGGCTTTTGGTGCTTTGTTGTTTAGTTTTGTTGTTGGTTTTTGTTTTTGTTGTTTTCAACTTTACATTGATAAAGATTCCACTTCCGGAAATACAAACCAGTATGGCAGTATTTCAGTTTCCCTGTTGTGTATCTTGATTAACCTGTGTCCTGACAGAATTTCATTAGGTTAGTCATTTGCCTTAAATACAGAAGATTTTGCTGTTTGTCATATAAATCCGTTAGAAGGAACTAATTCAAGCAAGTGAACTTGGCTGTGGGAGATCCAGCAAGGACATAGGAGATTATAACTTCTATGCTATGTTTATAGTATCTACACATATTTTTATTATATGTGAGGTAAGTTACTCCATTAAGTGGCTTTACAGCAGAATATTACAAAAAGCTGCTGCCACATGTCAAAATCAACGTATTTTCCTGTTTTGCTTCATAAGTGTAGATACATGTACATACAGTCCTTGCCACACAATCTCAAATTCAGCTCAAGCTCATAATTGTGACATGCTTTGGGTGGGACCTCTACCTATGGAGAATTTAGACTTTATGTCAGAAATGACTTAAAATAATGGCCTATGAAAAACAGGCCATACAGTGTAAACCTAGTTTACACTGAAAATGTATTGTACTGGTTCTGATTTATGCATGCCTACTGTGGCTTTGCAGGTGGAAATGTTTTGAATCCTGAATTCTGTAAGCCTGTGTTACCTGAGAGAACATTACCACAGCTATAGTAAGCAGATGTGTGAGGTGAAACTACCTGTTATAAAAGGGAAGACTTCCTTTTTGCTTCCCCACCGTGGTATTGCAGAGAAGGACAGACACATATTGACAGAAATTTGGTGTCTAGCCTAACAAGATAGTAAGGGTGGTGTTGGTGTTATTATATTATTATGACTTTCATGAAAGAATCTGAAAGGGAAATGTATTTCCATGTATTCTTTTAAATCAGTGCAGTTCTTTTCCAGTTCCATGGTTGAGAGTGTCTGATTAATGTAGTGGCTGTTTTAAGCTTCTGCCTCTTGAAAAATACAAACACAGAAACTTTCACATAACTAGTATTTGTAATATATGAACTGCAGAGTGTTTTGGTATCTGTTTGTCAAGATGTTTTTATAAGTTAGATACCTGGAAAAGGCATGATAGATATTTTTATGATTCATTGTTTGATCTTGGCTATGGATAATGTTAAGTTAGCAAAACATATGCACAAAAATTCTCTTCGGAATTTAGAGGAGAAAAAGAGGAAAAGTTTAATCCTATATATATGTATTTTCAGGAGTGTCTGAAAGAAGGGGAAATGGTTTCTGAATCTTGTGTCCTACCAGCATCCTAATTTTGTACTGATACCCTACACAGATTCACCTGCAGGCCACATAATACCTTACAGTCATGCTTGTCTGATGTTTGTTGTCTACATGCCTGATGTTTGTTTTGATACACATCCACATTAGTGTGTGATTAGTATGGCTTGTGTGGCTTACCATGGCAAATAAATTCAATGTAGGTTGAAATATACGTAGCCATGAAATATAGATTGAAATCGGTGCCATTTATCCACGGTAATACGGAAATTACTCAGTTCTGCAAATGCTTATGTGACTCAAATTGTACCAGCGAAAATACTCATGTAAGTAAAAGTTCATACAAATAAGCCTGAGAACCACTGAAATTCCTTTGGACTGGAATTTGACAATCATCATGTGGTATGAAGGATAAAGGAGAGGGAAGAATATTTTGGGTAAAGTGACAGATCAAATCCTTACCCTTGGGACTCAGTAACTTTTCTTTTTCCTAAGGCTGTCTCAAGAGATTATTGCCTTCCTTTCCTGTCCCCTGGGCCACTTGTTCTTGTCATTTTTTCCTCAATTAGAGCATTACAGTTACTTAAGGAGTTCCTTGTAATACAGTCTCTGATTCAGTTCTGGTGAAACATCAGAAAAGTCAGCTACAGAGGCATGGCCAGAAGTCAGCTATCAAAGTTGAGAGACTTTTAAGCAAGTTTTAATGCTCTAGAAAGCGTTCATGACCTTATACCCAAGGCTCACTGTATAAATATATTGGCATCAGTATTAAGAAAGAATCAGAGACTGCGTCTTGCTGAGATTGGAACTTCAAATGCTACTTGCTTTGTTGCTTTCTTTATATCATCCTTATCACATATTTTATTTGCCATGTTTAAATCTTATCCATTCTATTTAAAACCATTGATCAATTACTTTTTTGCTGATGAGATCCTCTTTTTAATTACTTCAGAAAAGTCTCTTCTTTGGGTTGAAAGGAAAGGGACCTTAAAGGACCCATTCCAATCCCCCGGCCCTGGGCAGGGACACCTCCCACCAGACAAAGTTGCCCAAAGCCCCAAGCACTTCCAGGGATGGGGCATCCACAGCTTCTGTGGGCAACCTGTGCCAGTGCCTCATTGCCCTAATAGTAAAGAATTTCTTCCTAATCTAATCTAAATCTACCCTTTTATAGTTTAAAGTCATTATTCCTTGTCCTATCACTATGTAATTGAAGGAATGATCTTCTTCCCCTTTGATAAAAATCAGTCCTTAAGGTTTCTGTAAGTTTAAGAATCTGGTGTGTTCCTTTTCATTTGCATTTTTATGTTTTGTTGAAGAAATTCAGTATTTCAGTAATGTATGATTGACATACAGGAGAGAAAGGTTACTTCATAATTGGTTTTAGAAATACTTTATTTTTCTGAGTAAGACCATACACTTAATGCTAAGGATAGCATTATTCATTTTTTTTTTTCAGAATAATATAGATTTTTCTATATTCTTTACCATAATAACATTCATTTTAAATAAAAAAATAATCCCAGACATGCTCTTTGTAGAGTTAATGATTGGCAGTAACTTTAAAGCTGTCTATACTATATTAAACACAAACCCAGATTGTTTGGGCACAAAACCCAGAATCCCAGCACTGAGATTTTTCTTGGCTAAGCATCAAAGCGTGTTAATAGGTATAGTGTTAGCCTGGGACAAAGACTGGATTGTTACTGTGGTATATTTCATCCTGCTGCTACTTGGCAAGAGTCAGTGTATTTTTAGGTGAAGTTTGTGTGTGCATTTGTCTAGTCACCTGGAAAAAAGGATGCGTAGATGACCCGTGAAAATGCAGTTAGCATGATGGAAGGTGAGAATGTGTAATCCTTATTATACAGTGAATTGTTAGCACTATATCGTGGGCAAGATATCATTTCAAAGCACTGGAGTGCTCTCAATTGTTTAGCTGAACATGTGATTTTTTCTTTCTTTCTTTTTTTTTTTTTGTAACATAACAAGAGGGATTTAACAGTGGTATAGCTATGTACTTTTTAATTGCTAAATGTTCATGCTCCATTTCCTTTCTTTGTCTCAACAGAGTTGAGAAGCATGGGAAGAGACATTTTGAGGGTTTTGTTTCTAATACAGAATACATTTTTTGGTAAATATGATCAGTACATCTTAAAGTTATACTGCAGTGAAGAATGACTATAGTATGTTAAAACATTTTCTTTATTCTTCACATCTGCTGTTTGTCTCTAGAGAGTCAAGTCATGTTATAATTGAATACTTTTACTATTTTACATGCCTCACTAGAAGGCAAAATAGGTAGTAGATTTTTTTAATATACTTTAGAACAATTCACCTTGGTTATCAGATTCTGGTTTTGGAATCTGTATTTAGTGATGTTGCACAAATAAAAAGAAGTGAAACTCATTTGCTAGCTAAAAGGTTGTTACATTTTTTAGAGTAATAGTTAACCTTACATAACAGTTAATAGTAGTTAGTAGTTTGCTAATAGCAAAACAAAATAAAATTATCACCTCTGTGAGTTGGGCAGATTTTATTCGGGAACCTTTCAGACAGTAACAGTAACTGCTACTAAACTGTTTACCGTATCACAGGTCCTCCTGCCTGCCCACTGTAGCTACTACACTGTGTTGATAAACTGGCACGTTTGATATGCTTCTGCATCCTGTTTTATAATGCTTAACACACAGATCGTTTTTCGTGTACATATCTTAACTGAGTTTTACGCAAGTCCATTTGTCACTTGTTGTCAGGTGGGATAATAAATTTTCCTTTTTTTGGGGAGGTGGGGTGGGATGGAGAATTTCAGGAGATTGTTGCCTTTTTAAGCCAATTTTCTCTACAAATCAAAGCACAAGGAGCATTTAAAACTGGATTACAGTGTCACTTTAGAGATGAGCTTGATATAAATTACTGTGTAAATCAACAGTTATTCAGTTGTAACCTTCTTTCAAAGTTCTGTTTTTTCTTCACTTGTGTCAACAGGGGAGCTCAGCTCATTGGAAGCAATGAAGTGCAGGACAATCACCTTTTTCTTGTGCATCTTTTATCTTTGTTATCCATTGCTGAAAGCACTTATTCCCTTTTCTGTATTCATCTTCCACGGGTATATAGATAGCCTTTCCAAAACAAGACACCTGGAAAGGAGGGTATTTCATTTATGGCTGCGTATGTTCAGCAACATCACTTTTTGATTCTTTGCCACTAGCTGAATTATAATCAACAAAATTTTTACTCCTTTCGCTTTTCTTGTTAGGCTTCTACTCAGCTTTCAGTCCAGTATCACTTTGCTTTAACAGTTGAGCCTACTGAATATCACTTATATTCTCTTTCCCTTGTAAATATTTCATTTTCAATTTTCTTTGTCGGCTGTTCCTCACAGGAATTTACATTACTTTTTTTTTTCTTTTTTTGGGGGGGAGGGTGGGAAGGGGGATTGCAGCTGGCAGTCTGTTGTTAAATCGTAGTTGAAATCTACCACAGAATATTTACTCCGATTAAAGAAAACGTTTAATATTGAAACGGGGGTTATACATCAGCTATTCTAAGTCACTATGACAATTTTAAGTTAAATGGTGTCAGTCCTAAGTACAACAATTTCTGTACAAAGGTATGTATAATATTTGTGAATGCATTTATATCTACAAAAAGTACCAGCAGTCTACCTTATTTTTATGTTTTTCATATTTTAAAAGGACATTTTCATGTTGTTTGGTTTTTTTTCGCAGATAAATTTATATTAATTATCAATAGTTAGTTGCATTGGTGCCTGCATACTTCTGGTTGATATTGCATGAATTGTAGAGATTTGATTTCCGGAATGCTCCTTCAGGTTAAATGATTCTTCATAAATCTTCCTTCAATATCTCTACCAATCTAATTTATAATTAAGTTGAAGGCATGTAGTAGTCTAGCTTAGGAGAAAACTTAATCCTTATATTTAAACACACAAAAAAAAAAAAGCTGATATTTTTTTAGAACGGAAGATCAGAATATACTAAATTGACCCTCACTTTTCCAAACAGAAGCTTTTTAAATATAAATATGCATTTTTACTGTTAGGAATCTAACCACCATTGTTAATATTAAAAAAAAAAAAAAAAAAAAAAAGAAAAAAAAATGGAATGAAAGGGAAAAAAAGCAAACCAGACAGTGAGCATTATACTGTTCTTGTAGTCTTCATCCTTTCTTTAACACTTTCAGGTATTGCTGAGGAGATCATTGTGGACTGTGTTTAATAGGTTAGCATTCCTGGCCTAAATCTGCAGTGAAGTTCACAAATCCATACTTGAAAAAGGTTTTCAGTTGTTCTTTATGATTTATTCAGTGATAAATGTGCTGTTTCCTCAAAGTCATGAATTTCCAGAATGAGAAGGCTATGGCTGTGCTTTAATTCAAAATTATATAACAGATTCTATGGAAGTTAAAGCAATGAATGTGTACTACAGTTTCTCCCATAAACAGCCCAATTTTTATGGTAGATGATAGCAGCTGCAATTTCAGCCTGTGTGTTCTTAATATCTTACTACTGGTTGATGAATTTTCACAAACATATTGTTAAATATATGCTACTTTTGCAAAAGCTCTCATAAAAAAAATGTTACTCAATTTTTATACAAAATTAGTCTGTAATATTTTCATAATAAAGTGTCAACAGTTTTAAGCTTTATTTTCTTTTTGTGAATATATCTTTGCTCATGAGATGATGTTTTGGTAAGGAATTTGGAGTTTGGGTGTTTTTATTCCCCTCAGTTTCTTCTCTGGAGAGTGCTTGCTAGAAATGAGTGGTAGGTTGCATAATTTTCTGCAGCTTGATTTTTTTTGTATATTTCTGTAGATGCAGGAGTTTTATTTGAGAACAAGGGAGTAAAACATGTCACTTTAAAGCTAGATCCTCTAACCTCTCGCTGCAAGTGTCATGATTTCTGTAATTAATGGTCTTACTAGCTCACTTGAGTAAATGAAGTAAAACTGACTAAACATGGTAATAAGCTTTACAATAAGTTTTAGGAGCTATGTTTTAGGGAATGAACTTTTGAGGTTCATTGCTGGGCAGACTTTTTATTGGTCAAGAGTCAAGAATATGTACAAACTGAAATACTCCCTTTTTGATCAGAATCCCTTGCACATAATTAAGGCAAAGCTATGTAAATAAAATGGATTGTTTTTGACAAAAAGCACTGTGTTGTTTTATTCAGCAACTGTAACTTTAATGAGTTTCAGTGCTTGTGTTCCATAGAGAGTGTATACAAACTGATTTCTGTTTCTTATGATCACTTGACTTTAAAGTAAGTTTAAGTATGGAGAGCACAGTAGAGTTTCATGTTAGTTATAAGCAAGAGAAACTATTTTAGATGTTTTTTAATAAATGTATTCCATGAAAATTACCATCAAAAGCACTTGCATTGGTTAGTTCTGCAGTAAGATCTAAGATGTATTAAACAAGATTCGGAACAGAATTTGTGTCGGCAGGAATAAAGAAAACGCAACTTGAGTCCTTATAAGGGTATATCTGCTTCTAATGAGAAGAAGCTGTTTATCTAATGAAAATGGAAAACATCCAAAAACCCTGGACTTTCAGAGGATAAGGCAGAAAAGACTGCTATGATTATTTAATCCAGTATTTTACCTAACAGAGCACACAAGGCTGTGAAATTCTTTTATCTCACTCTTATCTTTTGAAGGAAAAAAAGACCTTTTTAGCCTTGAAAGATACCCCACTAAAATTTCTTTGGTTAATTGCTGTTCTCATTAAAAGAATAAAAATAGTGCTTTTTTTCAGTCTGCCTTTTGTCTTGCTTCATAGTGGCCATTAGACTCTTGTCCACTTTTGTTGCTAGCCTTCTGTTAGCACATCCATCTTCGCTTGCAAATTGTGACCAAATCACCTCTGAGCTTGGTTTGATAAATTGAGTAGATTGAGCATTAACCTTTCCTTTTGAGGCATTTTACTTCTCCCTACACTCTGTCATGTGTAAACTTGGTCAGAAATCATTCTGTTTTATTCCTTCTCATGAGGTGGTTTGACAGTCTTTCTTCTCCTTATGTTTATAAGTAGTAAAATTTTATTAAGTTAAAATTAGTAAAATTAGTAAAATTAGTTAAATTTATTTTGTGGTTCTATGGTAATGGCTGCCATATTTTTTCTTAAGAACATGTTATTGGTGTTGGGATTATAATTATCTAAGTTATATTTTCTATTTGTAAATATTAATATGCCATTACAGTCATTTTCTCCCCCCTCTATTCCTTCACTTCTCTATAATTTCCATTCTGTTCTGTTATTCACAGCCAGCATTGCTATAGTTCAGAAATCTCTTTTTAAACTCCTTTTTTTCTAAAAATGTTGAATGCAAATTGCCTGATCCTGTTGCTTTTTTGTACTGCTTAATTTTTAGTAGCTGTGCTTTCCATTTTGGAGGGAGAATAAAATTAAAGAAGACGGTAAAAATGTATCAGATCCTTATATCGTATCTGGCTTTCTTGGAGAACAGAACTATTGAATCACTTCATTTCTACATCTTTAGTCTTCTTTGCATTTTAGACTTTAATCCCTAACTTAAAAATAAAATTCAGAAATGTTTTTATATATGTGCTCAAAGGTGAGCACCTGTATAATTTTATCTATTGCCATAAATAAATGGACAGCAGTTATTTAATGATCACTCTTCTGTTTAAAAGTATTTACCCTGTTACAGTATTTACCCTGTTACAGTAACCTCTCTGATGCCAAATTAAGATTTATTTTTTCATTTTTGATACCATTTTTATTCAGGCATAAACAAGTCACAGTATTTTAACATTGACACACCAGATGATACAGATTACTCAACAGTTAAATGAACCTGTTTCAAAGGTATTGAGCTGAAGTGGTATTTATGTATTTACTTGGCAAAAAACTCTAGGAACTCTCTCAGGATACTGGTAAATATAATATCAAGGTACACAAGTGTCTCTTCAGGAGCCAGCCTTAATTCAATATGTGCAATACTGCATTAGACTGACAGGTCATGTTGAAGCTGAGTTGAAAACCATGAAGTTACCTGTTGCTGCTCCAAGTTTGTATGCTTGGAACACAATTAGGGTGGCATGACAGACCTGGCCTGGAACACAACACATTGTGAGAGTTTTATTTTTTTCTGGTTTCTGTCCCACTAAAGCCATCTTTACACTTTCCAGACTTCATCTGTCTCTGGAGATGGCTGTTACATATAAGTCTTGTTAGCCTGTTGTGTTCACACATGTATTGTCTGACAAGACGTTTTGTGAGCTGCTACTGGTTTCTCACGGTTCTTCACATCAACAGTTGCTAATGCTGGGTTGGACTAGTAAACCATGATATGCCCCCAGTTACATCCATGTGATCAGTGAGGGGTGGATTTTGTAGTACGCCTCTTGTTTGTGTCCGGGCTTCAGAAGCGTACGTATCTGCAGCTTGCTGCTTCTGTGACTCTGGGGGAGATTCCAGAACACCACAAATCCCCCTTTACTGAACTGACTGCATCACTCTCTGCATTATATCTGAGTTGTTCCAAGTTGTTGTCTTTTGACTAACATGTGGTCTTAAAATGAGTGGTAGTGGTCCAGAAAATCTGGTAACTGGTACCTAGTGTGCAGTATAGCAGTATTCATTTTTTGTGTGTGTGAAAAATAATATATATACTTACCTCAAAGTTAGAGTTTAACATACATTAATCTACTAGAAAGAGATGAGACATGGAGATTGATGCAAAATAATATGCAATTATCTTGCCAATACAGACTTAAAAAAGAGGCACTTTAAAAACCTGAAGCAGTAGTGATCATGATGGGCCAACTTGATAGCAATGCTCGTTCTCAGATAAGCAGATCTTTAATTCTTTCCAACACATTCTGCCTCAAATTGTAACAAGAAAGAAGTTTCCTGTTTTTGTCTAATCACTGCAAGTTATGCACTAACTAGCATTAGGAAAGGGCTATTGACAAGGATTATAAATTGATGTAATTTTGAGCCATGTCTCAAACTGATTTGGACCACCATGGGAGGGAAATGTAGTTGATCAAACACCATATTCCAAATAGTGATATTAAGATTTTTTTCATACTCATTGCTAAGTAAGTACTTGGCTATACAACAACTACTTGGTTTCTTGTATCTTTTTTTTTTTTAATCAATTTAAACTGACATATAATTCTCATCAATATTTGTTAGTTTTTACTGTGTACTTGTAAATTTGTGATCCTCTCAGAAAAAGGGTAAATGCATATTGTTTCACAACATCCCAAGCTGGAGAACAGCAAAGCATACCATAGTCACAGTTGGATAATTTCACAGTAAAATCATTCTTTAATGAGAAGTATGTCAGCAGCACAGAGCTTTTGAAGTTCTTCTTGAGTTTGGCTGATAAGCAGCCATACTGAGCTCATTGATGGAAAAGCATCGTTTGCTGAACAAGTGTTATGCTTAATACTGGAAGTCACAGTTACGTCATTGCTTGGTTAATTGGCTGCACCTGTCACTTGTTAACAGCTCTAATCCAGTAGCCTCTGAACCACGTGTTGAAAGGTCAGCAGGAGCAGGAAAGAGCCTGGTGCACTGGGAGACATTGTTAGATGTAATCTTAGTTTGGCAACCTGTTGTGCTTGTTAAATTCAAATTGTCGGTTTTCAGTTCATGATGTGAGCTTCTCAAAATGCGAATGTTGCAAATAACTTGAAAGTACAAGTAAATGATTCTTTTAATTAAGCATTGTCTTGAATGAATGCTATTTTTTACATGTTGATTTGTAAGTTTCTCTTTTGTAACAAAAAAATTCTTTTACAAATTTGTTCTCCTTGAATACAGTGTCATAAAAAATATTGATACAAAATTCACATGTAACCAGGGAAAACATATTTAGCTATGTTTTGTGTGTGCATGCATATATATACACGTTTATTAGTATTGAGATGTCTGTTATGTGTCAGAGTTTTAAGTTCTCAGGTGTCTCAGGTGCTTATCACTGTGCTGCTTTTTATCATGTGATCCTATCTGGGGGATTCAATTTTCACTGTAGCTATTGTATATTAGTAATTATGTTTGTAGTCCCTGCTATGTATATACTTATAGTGTCCTTTAATTCTAGTATGTTTTTCATCTAGTTAGAGGGCTTTTAGTTCTTCAGTACCTCTGCAAAATACTTGATTTCTACATAAAATTCATACATGGTATAAATATGAAAGCATGTCTGAGTATCTTAGACTCTGGAATTTAAGATAACTGATATGCTTTGCAGTTTTCATACATTTTATAATGAGCAAGTTCCCTAGTTTGTTTAGACAATTTGAATAAGCTAATTAGATCTCATAAGTGCAGAATACGGGTACATCATAATCTTTTGTTTCAGAGAAAGAGTCCTTACACTGTTAAATGGAAATGAGAAATTTTAAAAGTTTCTAAATTTAAACATTTTGTAAAATAACATTATAAATATTTTGATCTTTATTCTAAATTTCAGAAAACTATAAGTAAACAGAAGATGTCATAGAACAGGGTTTTGGTATTGATGGCTGTTGCTATCACAATAACTCATAATTATATGAGTTATACTCATATAATATGAGTATTTTGCATTACTTGACTGATTCTTTTGTAATGTTCTTTATCAAATAGGAATTTCTTGCTAAAAATCATAATGTGAACTGTAATTATGTAGTATATATTAATAGATGTGGCATGCTTAGCTCAATCTAGAAAGTAAATCTGGTGAGTCCCATTTAGACTCTCATACCTTTTTTTCCTGTTTCTGAATGTGTTGCATTAATTTCAGTTGGTGTGATTCACAGAGGTTTTTGGTACAACAGTACATGACAGCACATTGTAAAATAGATGACATACAGTAGATTAATAATAATATATTTAAATAATGTACATATTGGATATGAAAGGTCTTCAAATACAGTACCCTGGCTACCTCCCTTTAAAATTTAATACAGTGCTGTTAGGCCACTAATTAAAGAATTCTGCCTGGATAAACTGGTAAATTCATTATTTCTCTTTAGAGGATAGGATGTGATTTGTGCTTTCCATAGGCACTTTGCAGAATTTGAATTTTTTTCCTTAGGCATTTCAGTAGGATTTTTCATTTGTTTGTTCACATTTCTGAAGCTTTAAGGAACAAGGTTAGCTGCCACTATTCTGTGTCACTGGAAATAATGTTACGGATATTGCCTGATCTAACTGAAATGATCCCCATTTTCCTTTAATATAAGTATTTCTTCCAAATGAAGATGCTTCAAGCAAAAATGTCACCTCTGTCTTCCTTACTGAGCTGAAATTACATTGTCTTCTCAGAAAACACGAGAGGAGGGTGAGTGGGACAATAAAGGCATGTTAGTAGTAATAGGCAAAAGGCATGTTAGTAGTAATATGTTAGGGAAAGGCATGTTAGTAGTAATAGGCAAAAAGAATATGGTAGACAGAAACAGAAGTTTGAAGATGTGAAAAGAATACAAGGACCAGGCAGGAAGGAATTTGTAAGTAAGAGTGATAGGATTAGACTGATGGGTTGTGAGAGAATGAATAAGGAAGCTCTAGTGACTGGAAGGATAGAATGGAAATGGATAGATAATGGAGAGTCTGATTGATGGTACAATGAGTTTATTGTCATTCTTTTTCTCACATGCACAGTATGGAGATGCATCTCCTGGCCCTATGGGACACAAAAAGAGAAGGGAATAAGTCAGCTGGTTTTTCATGATGGAATTCAAATCTGAATATTAATTGAGAGATGATTAAGTCTAATTTTGAAGTAGTTGATTGTAAATGAAATAGAGACTATTTCTGAATGCGCAGGCATTAAATTCTATCACAGAACAAGTGCATCTGATACATTATTTCTGAAAATATTCAGCAAGTAGTAGCACTGACTTTTAAAATTGCATGTCATTATTACAGAAATAGCATTATAGTAATTGTTTTTTTTTTAAAGTATATATATTGTAATTAGCTCACTATACATGGAGTAGATGATCTTAGAATCATAGAACGGTTTGGATTGGAAGCAGCCTTAAAGATCATCTAGTTTCAACCCCTCTCCCCCTCTGCCATGGGCAGGGATGCCACCCACTAGACCAAGCTGCCCAAAGTGCCATCCAGCCTGGCCTTGAGCACTTCCAGGGATAGGGCTTCCTCAGCTTCTGTGGGCTATCTGTTCCAGAGCCTCACCACCCTCACTGTAAAGAATTTCCTCCTTATATCTAATATATCTGCCCTCTTTTAGTTTAAAGTTATTACCCCTTGTCCTATCACTCCACACCCCAACAAAGAGTCCCTCCCCAGCTTTCTTGTAAGCCCCCTTTAGGTACTAGAAGGCTGCTATAATCTTTCCTTCAAACTTTCTCTTCAAGCTGAACAGCCCCAGCTCTCTCAGCCTGTCTTCACAGAGAGGTACTCCAGCCCGTTCATCATCCTTGTGGCCCTCCTCTGAACTCAGCATCAACTGGTCTGTGTCCTCCTTATGTTGTGAGCCACATTCCTGGACAAAGTACTCTAGATGGGGACTGACAAGAGCAGAGTAGAGGGGCAGAATCAATACGCTTGATCTACTGGCTACGCTTCTTTTGATGTTGACTTTCTGGGCTGCAATCATACGTTGCTAGCTGATACTGGCAGCTCTGCAACCAACATGCCCAAATCCTTCTCAGGGCTGCTCTCAATCTATTCTCTGCCCAGCCTCTATTTGTGCTTGGGATTGCCCTTTCCCAGGTGCAGGACCTTGCACTTGGCCTTGTTGAACTGCATGAGGTTTGTGTGGGCCACCTCTTAAGCCTGTCAAGATCTCTCTGGATGGCATCCCTTCCCTCCAGCGCGTATACTGCACCACGCAGTTTGGTGTCTTTGGCAAATATGGTGAGGGTGCACTCAATCTCACTGCCAAAGTCACCAACAAAGATGTTGGATAGCACCAGTCCTTATACCTGTCCATGAGGAATGCCACTTGTCACTGCTCTCCATCTGACCACGACTTTTTGAGTGCAACAATCCAGCCAATCATTGAGGATCAAGTCTTAATTCGTTGGCCCATACAGGACTACCAAAAAATCAAGCCAGATGACTGAGAGCATTGTCCAATACTTTTGGAACTTGGTCATGATACTGAGCCTGCCAGCTTCCCTGGGGATTCCTGTTCCAGTGCCCAACACTCTCTCTCTTGGTGAAGAACCTTTTCCTAATATTCAACCTGAACCTTCCTTGATGCAGCTTCATGCTATTCCCTAGTGTCTTGTCATTGTCCCCAGAGAGCAGAGCTCAGCACCTGCCCCTCCGCTCTCCTTGTGAAGGAGCTGCAGGCCGCCATGAGCCCTGCCCTCCACCTCCTCTTCTCTAGGCTGAACAAACCAAGTGACTTTGCTGCTCCTAATACATCTTGCCCCGTAGACCTTTGCTACCTTCGTTTGGATGTTCTTTCATAGTTTTAGGTCCTTTTTATATCATGGTTTCCAAAACTGCACACAGTACTCAAGGTGACACTGCACCGGTGTGTAGATTGGGACAATCCCTTCCCTCAACCAGCTAGCAATGCTGTGTTTGATGCACCCTGGGATACAGTTCATCCTTTGGACTGCCACGGCACACTGTTGGCTCATGATCAGCTTGCTGTCAATGAGAGCCCCTAGGTCCATCTCCATGGGCCTACCCTTCAGCCACTTGTCTCCTAGTCTGTACATATATCCAGGTCTGCCCTGTCCCACATGCAGAATCCAGCTCTTGTTAAACATCATGTGGTTGGAGATAGCCAAGATCTCTCTGACAAGCTTCTCTACACTTGAGGAAATCAACAGCTCCTCCTAATTTATTATCATTTTCAAATTTACTTAGTTTGCATTCAAGTCCTGTGTCAAGATCATTTATATAAATATTAAAGAGAACTGGCCCTAATGTGGAGCCCTGCTGAACCCCACTATTGATTGGCTGTAAGCCTGATGGAACACCATTTACTATGACCATTTGAGTCTAACCCATCAGCTAATGATAGTAAATCAATAAACTGTTGCCATTTTTGATTGAGTAGAAAATACAGGGCCATGTTAATTTTTACAAATGTAAAAATAGAATTCTCAAACATGTAAGTTTTATATCTGTTTTATCAACTAGAACACAAAATGCGGAAAAAATTCTTCTACAGTATACTGAGGTCGGGCCCGGAAAGTAGTGGTGAACAGAGTGAAACCCAGCTGGCAACCGGTTACCAGTGGTGTTTCCCAGGCGCCGATGGTGGGGCCCTCCTCTTTAATATCATAATTGATGATTTAGGATAAGGTTCAACGTGGTCGGGTCCTACACTTTGGCCACAACAACTCCATGCAGCGCTCCAGGCTTGGGGCAGAGTTGCTGGAAAGCTCTACAGAAGAAAATGTAGCTGAAGGTGTAGGTTGATGCTCTCCTAAACATGAGCCATCAGTGTGCCCAGGTGGCCGAGAAGGCCAACGGCATCCTGGCTTGTGTCAGGAATGGTGCAGCCAGCAGGAGCAGGGAGGTGATCGTCCCCCTGTACTCTGCTCTGGTGAGGCCGCACCTCGAGTGCTGTGTTCAGCTTTGGGCCCCTCACTACAAGAAGGACATTGAGGCCCTGGAGGGTATCCAGACAAGGGCTATGAAGCAGGTCTGGAACACAAGTCCTGTGGGGAGTGGCTGAGGGCACTGGGGTTGTTTAGTCTGGAGAAGAGGAGGCTCAGGGGAGACCTTATTGCTCTCTACAGCTACCTGAAAGGAAGGTGTGGGGAGCTGGGGGTTAGCCTCTTCTCACAGGTAACTAGTGATAGGAGCAGAGGGAATGGCCTCAAGTTGTGTCAGGGGAGGCTCAGGTTGGAAATGAGGAGACATTTCTTCTCAGAAAGAGCAGTCAGGCATTGGGATGGGTTGCCCAGGGAGGTGGTGGAGTCACCGTCCCTGGGGGTGTTCAAGGAATGTTTGGATGTGGTGTTTATGGATGTGGTTTAGTGGGTGACTTTGGTAGTAGGAGGATGGTTGGACCAGATGATCTTGAAGGTCTTTTCCAACCTTTATGATTCTATGATCCTCAGGAAAGGAGGATGAACTTCTTACGTTCAGCTTCCTCTGAACTGCAACTTTTTGTCATTCTATGTGCAAGTATATGAAAAACTCAAACCAACAGTTACTTCAATAGGGATATTAATTACAATTTAGTTCAGAATAATTTGTTGATTTCTGCATTAATGAAGATGCAATCCAGGTTTTGTATTATTTGATAGTTGTTTTATGTACTTTTTTTTTCTCTTAACATTGAACAAGTTACTGTTCATCTAGTAGACCATCTCTTAGGTATGTTCTAGTTGGTAACTTGTTTTATTTTAAGATATAACACCTGAAGCTAGCTGCTTTGTTAAAGTATCCTAAAAAAAAAAAAAAGGGAAGGGGGGTAAGTTTAAAAAGTAGACAAGAAAATTACTTCTGACCCCTGAAACGCAAATTTGTATATCAGGATTATAGTATGTTTGAGGTTACAGTGATCCTTCTTAAACAAAGTACTGTTTTTTGTTTTTTGTTTGTTTTTTTTTCCTTTGCAGAACTGCTTGAAAGAAAAATAAATCTTTGATTACTTAAAATAGCTGTATTTTCTATGTCATGGCCTCTCTTGTATTTCATGCTAATGGTAGTAACTTTGTGGTAAATATTTTTAATGGAAAATGTCATTGAATGAAATGTGGCAATGATCTTTAACTGCTATAAAAATGTAGAAGTTGAATTAAAAGTAAATTATTTTTATAAAAACAAAAAACACATGATTCAATGAAAGCATTATTTTTAGTGGAAACTGTATTTTGTTTTGTTTTTAATTGCCCTTCAGTTTTTCTCTCCTCCCCCTGAAAATGCAATTGTAGTTGATGGAATTTTATCAGGTTAATTTTATCAGGCTTTTAAAGCAACAGTGGAACACCATCTTATACTCTTTCTGTATAACTGAATTCAGACTTCTTGGGGGGCAAAAAAGTCATATACCTTCCAGGAAAGCAATATTTATGTTGGTTTTTGTATGGGTCAAAAGCCTATAGTGCTTTTAAAAACAAAAAAATATTGATTAAAAAAAAAAAGCAAAAAAATATCTTTGATACTAAAATTGTTAGAACCTTCTTGTTTAACAATTCTGTAACAAAGTTGGTCAAAATTATATGATTGTCTTTAATGAGAGATGACTTTTTAGTCACATAATATGGATTGCTCTCCAAGTCATGTTTCTGGTATGTCCCTCATATCCTGTATGTAATTTGTATAGTTAGAGACTTCTGTTGTGAAATTTCCAATGACCTGGTCACTAAAGAGGAACTATTGCTGACTGTTATATGTGAGTATATGTTGGATTCTCCCACTTTTAAAGTTTGAGGAAAAAGATGAGCACATTCAATTTGTTCAAAGTCATACAAAACAGTTCTGTCTGTTTTGGTCCATTGCGGATATTAATGAAAGATAGAAGCAAAACTTATTTAGAGCTGTAGTTGTTGCTGTTTTCTGATGAAAAGTTTAAAGGATTAATTAGCTGTTCTTATAGCTCTGTTTTCAATAAGGTATATTGCGAAAGGAATATTGGAAGGAAAAACGTGTTCATGGGTATCTGTGTTTTCATTAAAGTACTTCCTCCCCACATTCACTGCCTAGTAACCTTTAGGCTCACTATGTTGTGTTTTTGGTTTTGTTTTTTTTTTCATTGACTGATGAAATAGTAGTTTCTGCCTGTTAGTGGAAAAGGACTATTTTGAATGGTGGCTATTGTTCTATTAAACTTAGAGCCCCTGGCTAGAGGATCAGCAAGAATGCCTGCTAAGGTAAAGTGTCAACGTTGTCTGTTGTTTGTGGGAATAACTTGTTGGCAAATTATAGCAGTATGAGAAGCCCTAAGGGGTGAAGGTGGGAAAAGCTGTATCATCCTTCATTTATTGCTCAGCAGAATTCTCACTTTTTAAAAGTTAACTATAGATAAGATTTGATGCTATCATTGTTTTATTCAGGGTTTGCTAAAATACATATATATAAATACGTAACAAGTATTTGTTGTGATTAATATAATGTTGTTTAGGAGCATGCATTTGTATATCTCTGGAAAGAAAATGTACTGTGGGTTTCTTGAAACATTTTAGTATGTATTGAATTCTCAGTTTGGTACTTCAGCCTTGCTGTAATATATGTGTTTAGAAATTTTATAACAAATCTTGAAACTGTTAATTTGCCATTATGCATTATAGATACACAACCAATATGAGGTGAAAATCTAAAATGTTAGTAACTAAAAGTTTAATATTATTTATAAAGATGTACTTCCAGGCTTCATATCACATATGAAGAAAATATGATACGTGTAATTTGCTCTGTCTTTAGTGATTTATTTTTTTAATTATATAAAATCATCACTTTACAGTTATTATTATTGATCATTCATTTTTGTCCTGAAAAATTTTAGTAAGTGTATATTGTACTGAAATTGGTGAACTATAGATGTTCCCTTATGTGTCTGGGCAACTTTCCAAGAGTAAAAAAAAGTCTTGTCACACTGAGTAAACAAATGCTCTGAATAACAGAATTCATCTCTTACGTTTGAAGTTCCCATTATGGCTGTACAGGCAGTTTCATAGCCCTGTATTTGGTTACATTTGTGAAACTGCATTAAGTTTGTGAAACTAGCCCTTACTTTTCAATCCAAATCATGTATATCGTAATCTAAATGAGTGGAATGAAAATTACCTCCTTTTAGAGTACTTGCAGATGAACGTGTTACACAGCTTCCATTTTTTTGCGAATATTTTGTCTTCCTGGAACATTAGGACTCAGTCTTACAGTATGTGAGTTGAATACCAATCTTAAATGAGAAAAATTGTTTAGGCTTGTACCTGAAGTTTCAAGTCATTCTTAAGTCTTCTGCTTGAGGGCCTGGCTAAACAGGTGAATACAAAACAGTACGTATAAACGGATCTGTAATTCTTGTGTGGTTACTTTCACTCTAGTAAAACTATTTTTTTCTGGCCTAGGTTCATTGAAACTTTTTAGGGGTTTACCATGAGAGAACTTCTTGCTGTTTTCCAAAAAATGAGTGAGGAATCACATGAGGAATATACATTGTAATAGCAGTGGTCAGTTGTAGACTAGGCCCCTGTTCTATGCAAAATCCTTTAATTCCCTTGTTCTGGCTGTGCAGAGAGAAGTTCTAATACAGTCTTTCATTGACTTTTAATACTGATCTGAAAATATTTTCTGTTGTTCTCTCCTTTATATGACCAAAATGATATAACCAATCCTATCTCTATGCCCAAAGAATGGAGGAAGTCTCTTCCATCTGCCAGGAGAGTCTCTCAAAAACTGTAGTTATGGGAATTCTGCGCTGGTTTCCTCAAATATGCAGGTTTCTGCATTGTCAGAGGAAAGGATTTTGCATACCAGCTGAGATTTTTTTTTTTAATGAAGCATCCTCTACTAGAGCAGGGTCATCTTAAATTACTAGAGCAGGGCATCTTAAATTCTGCAAGCTCAACAATACATACTATCCACACCAATCAAAACTTTTGCCATTCTCCTCCAGGACAAAAGATTCAGTATCATTTCACTAGATGTTTAATTGGTCGTTCTGATACTAGACAAGAAATATCAAAGTACTCTTTCCAAGCCCTTTTCTTCCTTTTCTAAGTGTGCTCCCTTACACTTTCTTTTCATGCTTAGTTTCAGTCATGGCTATATCAGTTTACAGTTTGAAGCCTTAGCATTGCCAGAAAAGAATAAAACTCATTTTCAAAATGAGTACTTAAATGGAGTTAAGGAGGACTGTTGCTGTTGGAGAAGTGTCTTGAGGAACTCTCAACAGAAGTTAAACTTTACCTTCTGTGGTTCATGTTTCATGGTATAACAATGTATTTCATATCCTAAGGTCTCTTTCTATAATCTGTAATTTTTCTTCTCATAAATCAGCTAAGAAACTTATTTTATGCCTGCATTGATAAAAAGTAATATATACATGTATTTATATAATAAGATATATAAGATATAAAGATATATATATATATCTTTCATTCTTAGTTATCTAAAATCGAAGAAAATAGGTTTTCTATTGATACGTGTCATTTATATTTAATGAAAAGGAAAAAGGATTTTTTCAAAAATAAAATAATTTTTCATTATACAAGGTGTGATATACGTGAATTAAGTGAACTTCCCAATAGCATAAATTCATTATATAAGTATTAATCATGCATATGTCTTCTCTGAGTCTTTTGGTTGTATACTAAAAGGTATGTTCTCTTTAGGTATATAGAAACCAAACAAAGTAAATCTGGCAAATGCCATAAATTAGCTTACTCCTGATGGAGTTTTAAAGAATGATATCCAGATTACTCAGAGAACATGAAAATTTATTTGGTAATTCTGTGTAAAATAATTAGCAGGTCTGCAGTTTTACAGGCACAATTCATTTTCATATTTATGATTCTATGTCCTTGTATCCCCAGCTATTGCTTGCACATCTCTACCATTGTTCTAGCCCTCACCTTAATCCCACTGATTTATTTCACTTTTCTGTCAGCAAAAGCTATAAAAAGTATGCTTTTGGAAGGAAGTTACAAACACCGAAGGGGCAAGAAAGGAAATAAAGCTGCCTAAACTAGAAGTTGTGGTAGAGGAAAGAGGAGAAAATTAGGAGGGAAGAGTAGTACAAGAACTGATTTTTACTGTTAGAGAACAGTTAAATCAGCTGAGCTATTCCTGAGATTTTCACAAATGCATATTGGTAAATCTCAACCATGTTTTTTTGTTTTGTTTTGTTTTCGTATTTCATGATCTTGTTTTTCAGCTGTTAAATTATATTAAAAATATATTCAGTATTTTCCTGTTTTCTTGACTTTACCTTTCCATTAAATCTTCATTACAGTTACAGATAGAGATGTTCTTTAAATATGAATGAGTGACCTGCACTATTGTGATACTGTGGTAGAAAATCTTTGTAGTAAAAATATTAAATAGTATAATTGCTGTAGTGTTGGTGCAATTGGAGCACTCGCTCTGGAAAAGAAGAGGAATGGCAGACAAGTTATTTTGTTATGGACAACCCTAACAAATGTACAGTTACGTCTCCCTACTGTGTCTGCCAGTCCTGCAATAGCATCTTCTGGGAAAGATGGAAGCCTTCAGCTTCTCATAGGAAGTTGTGGGAGAATAATATCTTTGTGGTTTTGTTGTTGTTGTTTTTGTTTTGTTTTGTTTTTAGAAATTACATTTTTATTGATATGTGGGACATGAAAATGAGTGACATTCTTGTAAGAACCTGGGAGGCCTTATGTGTCATGATTTGTTGCTGATAATGAGATTTTCTACTTTAGTATGTGAGAAAGTACATAAAAGTAAAAGTGAAGCTTATATGGTCAAAGTTTTGTCATTTTTACAGAGATGTTTCAGTCCATTCTTCCAATACTGCAGATGATAACCTAATGCAGAATAGCAAATTTCTTCCCACTGTTTCCTTGGGAACTTACTTTATTTGATGGATTTGTCATGCTGAATTCAACTACATCATCAGATGATTTCCTTCCTTAAGGCATGTTTTCTGGGACTTGCATGGCATTGATCCTGCTTACTTTTTTAGGTTCAGGTGGGCCTGAAATTAGTTGAAGAATGTTTTGTGTTTTTTATTTTTTCCTACACAGCTGATTTTCTTGTCTCCCTTACAGTGCTTTGAACAGAAAACTGGACAAGTTACTTGCAGAAAATTGTTTTCTTGTCTGTGGCATACCTACTGTTGTAGCTTTGCTTTTTGAGCAGTATGCCACTGAGAGGTCTTACTATCCCATTTTTCATATCTGCATAGTTCATTTCTGTGTCCCAGTTTTGTCTCTCTCCCATTTAATTTTTCAGTCTGAGATGCTTTCTAGGATTAAGCCGGTGTTGAGTACCGTCACTACTTCTTTCATCCTCTTCTTCCTGCCTCTCTCCACTTCATTATATTGTCTGCTGCTTGGACTGATTTAAGATTTTAAATATACAGTACTACAAATTTTAAGTATTTTAATTGTTTTAATTCTGCCGAAGGTTTTATTTGTTTTTAATGGCACAGCATTTTAAACCTGATTTATTTCATATTGATTGCTTGGAAAATATACCAGAAATGAAACTCATGTGCTTTTTTCTTTTCAAGGTTTAAGCAGTTCTAACTAGTAAAACAAGAAGAAAAATCCATGATGCAAAATGAACCATATTATGCCCTCTAACTCACCCTCTACGGAATAGTCTAGGGTTACATGAACTTCTTGTGGGCCCATCAATAAAACTGCATTTTTGTCATGGCTGTCATAAGAGTTATGGATTTCATGATTTTCATGTTCTTTAAAAAAATATCCATGACTTTTGACATTGTGGGTTTTTGCATGTGTGTGGGAGGATGTGATGGTAAACAATTTGAACCATTTTCAGTGAGAACTTTCCGAGCTGCCAAGTTCAGCTTTGAGCTCCATGGGAAGCAAGTGGAGAAAAGGAGCTCAGCAGCAGTTCTGCAATGACACACAGGATTAGGCATGTGAACTCTCAGTGAGAACTTTTAGTTCTTCCAGAGGTAGCTATGCTTCCACTTCCTCAGGAGGGTGCTTTTTTAATACTGTTTTGTTTGTTTGATTTTTGATTGTTACTTAATACTGTTACTTAGAAAGTGCTATACTTTCTATAGCTATATAGTAATTCCTGTTGCTCGCAAGGTTGCAGTTCTCAGACCAAAGTCTATTCCAATTTTTGCTTGTCTTATTTATTTGTTGTTTTGTTTGTTTATTTTGGTGGAGTTGAGGACTTGAACTTCTTGGTTTAAGAAACAATGGTATGTGGCACATCGTACTGCATTTCTATAATCTTTAACCTTCTAGTCTACCTGATGATCTTAGGTTTTAAAAACTATGGAAAGAACTCTTACACATGGTTGTTGATTATAAACACTTGAATCAATTTCAATACATGCTCTTTTCCGTTCTGCTTTGAAAATACGATAAATTAAAATATCAAAAACAGTCAGTTTGTGGATTTTGTGGTTCCTGAATTTGGCTGGAACTGAGGTTTGCAAAGAACTTTAAGGACATAAATTAAAATTGCATTGGATTAAATAATAGTTTAGAAATTTAATCTGTCTTTACCTTAAATCCCTCCATCCTTCCCACTTGTCTATATACTGTGCCAGTGCATCATAACTTGAAACCTAACAGATTTTTGGATGGCAGACTGGCTTTCAAAATCATTCAAAAATAATATTCAACTAAGCTTTGTATTACAGATTTGTCTCAAAGAGAGAGATTTACATTCATGTATGAAATGTTTGCTCTTAATACTCTGTGGCACTTTGCAATCTTTATCTCAAATAGCCTATCTTAAAGTCCGAAAAGAGATGCAAAACCCCTATGGTTAAACCAGTTACCGGGAACTATTTTAAACCATGCATGCTTTCTCTTTAGTGAAGAGAGGGCTTTGGATTTGGTTTGGTTTGGTTTTCTGTATGTCTAAATGGACTGAATTCTGCAAACGGGTCACACGTTAGTGTTACAGACAGCTTGGGCCAGACAAGCTTCCATTTCAGAGAAGAGCACTGCCTTTGAGTTTTAGTTATGAAAATCCATCTTTTTCTGTTCGTTTTATTAAATTAATTGGTATTTGTGTAACTTTGTGTCAGTATAACAGACACAGTTAACATAAGGAGCTGTATTGTATTACTACTGACAAAAAAATGTATGATCTTGTGACTTCCAATAAAGGGGCATGAAATAACTTTTTTTTCTTAGTTTCTTAAAGGTCAGAAAGCATATTAGGTTATGTAATCTGACTTCTTTCATTCCACACATTCACAGTCACAATTACCAATACTGAAATCAATAATTTCATGTTTTAGTCATGTTAATAACTGTTACCTACCAGTGAAGTTGTCACCAGCACACAAACATAGTGTAGTAGAAAACATATTAAGATTTGCCCAAATTGGCATGCAATCCATAGTAAGAATGTGAAATCTCAACATCTCATGTCAGCTGGACCTGTGGAGGAGCTCTCTTGTGATACCCAGTTAGATATTTTTGGTCTTTATCTCAAGATTTGTCATAGCATCATCAATGTTGGCAAAGACCTTCAGGATCATCAAGTCCAACAATTAACCTGACCTATCAAGTCCCATCATTAATCCATGTCCCTTATGACATCCACACCTCTCTTAAATAATTCCAGGGTAGGGAACCCTAGCACTTCCCTGGGCAGCCTGTTCCAATGCTTGATCACCCTCTGTATGAAGAAATTATTTCTGATATTCGATCTAAACCACCCTTGGCTGTGCTTGAGGCCATTTCCTTGTTTCCTGTTACTTGTCACTTGAGAAAAGAGACCAACAACCTCTTTGCTGCAGCCTTGTCTAGGTAGTCGTAGAGGGGGGTGATGTTTCCCTCAGCCTCCTTTTCTACAGCCTAAACAGCCCCAGTTCCCTCAGCCACTCCTCTTAAGTATAGTTTTCTAGGCCCTTCACCAGCTTCGTTGTTCTTTGCACACACTCAAGTGGCTCTATATTGAAAGGATGCTTTTTTATGCTACCTGAGGGGGAGCCCCTCTGATTCTCTCTCGCTGTTTTTTTTTTCAGTCACTTAAGAAAGGCCTCTATCAAATTGTGTATAATCGGGATAAAAAATATTTCCTGTCCTTGTTTATTTAGTATCATATTTGATTATCATTACTGACTTAATTCAGAATGGCTAATGGCATGAGCATGTTAGAACTGCAACTCTTCTCACCATGGACAGTAAAGTGTGCACTGAGAATGGAGATCCATTTGTTTGTTAATGAACTGTTAAAATAGATCAAAGGCAACTGTTATATTCTTAAGATAGCACAGTTTCTGGGTATTCTTATGTCATGTGGGAAGTGATTTTAATAAATATACACTCACTGCCAGGAAAATCTTGGGTAAACAAAGGCATATTTTATTTGCTCACAGAGGCACATTAAAGAATCTAGCAACTAGGTATAAAAGGGAATTTCCAATACATTCAGAGCAGGTCCCCACAGATACCGAGCTACACAATCCCTATCATGAATTTAAGAAGCTTGTGTTGATTTTGTTGTGTTTTTGTTTGTTTGTGTGTTTGTTTTATTAATTTAGGTAGGTTCCACCACATACATACATTCTCTCTGTTATATCTGGATATTTTTCTTTTTGTCATGTCGGATTTTTAGTTAGGCTTTTTCAGAGTTTTTTGTCTAGAAATGCGATAAATGGCTACATTCCCTTTTCCAAGTTTCCAAGCAAACAAGCTGTTTACAAAGCTGTCTTCTGTTCTGCTGCTTCTCTCATCTTTACTGGGCCTGCTTCTCAAAATACTTCCTTTGCTGTAGTGCTGTCTAGAAGCCTACCATTTCCTTCACAATATCTGTAAAATAAAATAGATTGATATATTCCATTCTTAGTCCATAGTTTGTGAGTAACATCAGAGAATCAGAAGAGATACAAGAATGTCTTAAAAAACAGAGGCAGACATATTTTCTTCTTAATTTGTTACTAATATGTTTGTGATTATTTGTTTCTTTGTTTTTCTAATACAGTGACTTTTCGTTTTTGTAACGTTTAACACTCCACTTTGACTCGGAGTTCTACTTAGACACAGGAATATTTTGGCCATTCAATATGTCGGATTCATACAGAGAATAGAGAGTTCTATCTGTTTATTAAGAAGATTATATCTGTCTCTAAAAAAAAAAAAAGTCTACTGTGCATTCATAAACTGTTTAGTTTGGGAATAATGACTAATGATTTAATAAAAATAAATAAATTTACTAGCAGTCATCATTATAAAGACAAATATTTTTCACATATCCTTCACAGATTACAGAGTCTTTGGGAAGGCTGCAAGAGTGTACTTCCTCGTTGGTCTGCATGACTCTGGCATTTACTCAAGTAGGCAGGGGGTTTATTAAATTTGCCCAAATATTTGAGCTCAAATATTCTAAAACAGCTTTGGAAAGTACAGCAGTTCCAAGGGATTTTCATCATATTTTCTCTCCAGTTCTTTGAGGAAACTATCCAAAACTACAACATTAGAGTAGACTGTGATGTCTCCATGAATAAATGAGTAAGTGGTGCCTGATTCTATCACCTCCATACTAATGATTGTTCAAAGAGAACAGTATGTGACAAAGACTTTGGTCAAAAATCTACTATTTATATGTTTCATCTTTACACAAAGGTCTGTGTTATGATTTATGAATCTTAGTTAAGTTTGGGCACTATAGATTTTTGAGTGCTTGGCAAGAAAATGTGTTTATTTTGGCTAAGAGTATGGAAGCATATGAAACTTTCCTTTTTCCCATCGTATAAACTAGAAATAGAAAAAAGTAGCATGGGTATTTGGAGCTATTAGATCATCTAGTCTGACCGTCTGTATTTCATGGTTTGTCCAACTTACCCATATTGTAAGTCCAGTAATTTATGTTTTGTCAAGACAGAATTTGTGTTGAGTTGTACAACACTTTTTGGAGAAGTGTCTAGTCTTCATGTGAAGAAAACGAGATGTGGAGAACATACTTCTTCTAGTGATTAGTTCTATCTCATGTGAAACATTTGCGCCAAATTTGGTACCAGCAAATATATATATTTTTTTCTTTACTCTGGAAGGGTGGGCAGTCTCATTCATTATTCAACACATTTTTTTCAACAACAAAAAAAAAAAATGCTGAGCAATTTTTTGGCCTACTTAAAAGATATGCTCGTTAGAGAAGACCTGTTTTCCGTAAACTTTTTCAATAACTGGAATTTTGATACTTTTATTTGTAAAGCACTTTTTTCTCATATTTTTCTTGTAATCAGTAGATTGTTATTATCAGCAAAATGGCTAATTGGTCTAAAAAATAAACTTGGATAATTCTAAATTCTAAATTTGCTTTGCAAACATGGTATTGTCAGTCTTCTAGTATTCCTGTGGCAAATTGAAAGATGAGGAGGCAGACACTCTAGCAGCTAAACCTTTTAGAAATTTGAATAGAAGTTGACAGAATAAAATGTACTTACTGTTTTTCTAGATGATGTCTAATGACTTCCATTACTGCTGATGGCCTGAACCATACTGAAGCATTTTTCTGTGGTATAATACTGTAATTTTGTTTCTTTTTGTTTGTTTGTTTTGTTTTTGATGAAAAAAACTTGATACCTAATGCTTTCTGTTGTTTGTTTTGTTTTGTTTCATTTTCCAAAGGGGGAGAAAATAGATACCTATTTTGTCTTTCTCATTGTTATATGTTGCACTTTTCAATTTTAGTTGCTGACTTTGCCTGTGAACTCAGTCAGTCTTTGTACCAGTTATCCTTTTTCTGTGCTGCAGAATTGTGACTTTGGGCCAACTAAATTGCTGTCCTTAAGGACTGTTTGTTTCAATTGCAATTTCTTTGCATTTTAGTGATTGCAATTTTGTAAAAATTTTACAATCTTCCCATTTATAGTAGTGTTAGCTCAACACTGTATTAGCTCAAATGTCATACATACTCTACATATTCTTGTGAACCAGGTTGCTCTTTCTTCTCTTTTCTTTTTAGTTTGTACTTGGTAGTCTCTAAGCAATCAGTCATTATTTGGTAACTGAGTAATCTTCATCGCTCACAGTGAAGTGCAAAATACTTTGCATCGCATGCGGCGTGATGTTAGAAGGTCATATTCCTTAAACTCTTTAAACTCTTTAATCTCCTTAAACTTTGCTTTCATTGAAGATTTCTGTTTTTTCTGTTCATGGTTAACAGGTAAGTTTTAAGTGCTCTTTTTTCCTTTTTCTTTCTGTTTTGTTTGTTTGTTTTTTGAGAAGACATTTATATTCTTTTTTGTCAAGATATTGCTGTTGTATTAGCTATCAGACAGTTCTGCATGTTTAAAGATTTCTTCACTTCCAGAAGTATTTTAAACTGTTTTCACCCTCTTAATCCGTCTTAACTAGAATTCTGGTTGCTAACTTCCACCCAGAGTTTTCAACACTCCAGTCATGCATATTGACTCAGTAGGTTTCGGTAATGTCAATTATATCAGTTAGCCAATTACACCAATTAGTGTTGTCTCACTAAGTCCTTGGAATGTGGGATCATACCTACTAGGCATAACAGCATTATACGAAATTCATGTAATCTGAAGACTGAAGGGGTGTATTAGACAGTTAGTCTGTCATCATTGGAGGATTATACTGCTTCTTTTCTAAAATTATGTTGAGGACGAAAAGTTCATAGTAATGGTACTTCTATCACTTAATTGAAAACATCATCTTGCAATAAAAAACAATCCTTTCCTTTTTTTGTGTGTGTTTTTTTCAGTAGTTTGTAGCTGATTTCTTGGTCAAACAGAAACTGTTTCAGCACTATTGTGGCCTATTTATAAGTCTGTGTCCTTTTCTTATTTTAGATTGATATGCCCTTACATAAAATCCAGTTTATATAGATTCTTCCAAAAAAGAATCTTTTTAAAATCCTAATATTTTTTTCTAGTTTTACAAAGAACTCTTCCATAAGTGAACTTGCATGTCTTAGCCACCATCTTTTCCATTAGGATCGCAAACTGTGTATTTAATTGAATCTCTCACTGTACATCTGTAATTCTTCTGTAACTCTTTACATGTTGTCAAACTCCTAAAGGGTAAGAAGTGGTTCGTGTACCTGTCAGAAATACCACTTAATTAAAAAGTCGGGGTTATGGTGTTGGGTTTGTTTTTGTTTTTTGTTTAATCCCTATGTGTACATGGAGAAAAGCTGTTTCATTTACACATCTTCAGAATGTTTTTTCCTGTCCTTTTTCCCTGCAGTCAAATAATTTCTGAGTTGTTGATCCAAATTGTTTCTGCATATCTACAATACCTAAACTTTTAAAATTTTTATTAACAATTATTATAGGTTAATCATGAGTGCTTCAGTGCAAATCCTTGGCACCTTGTAATGAAAACATAGCTGCTTATTGTCTGTTTCTCTCCTTTGGTGCTAGGCATCAGGCTTGCTTAAAATTGGCAGTTTGTACGAATAGTTTATCCCTAGCTTAAACTCTGCCCCGACAGCTGGTTTAAAAACAAAACAACTAAACAAAAACACAAACAAACAAACAAAACTAAAAGTGTACATCTGCAATAATAAAAGTTCTGAAAATGTTTACAAAAATTCATGAAAATAAAATATTTACTGAGCTTGAATGGAAGTAGATAATTATTTACATTTTTTATTATAGCAGTTGTTTCTACATGTAGTGTATATAGTTTGCCTTTTGGTGGAGACCTAGAATGCTCTGTGCAAATATTCTGGTGGAAGGTAAAAGCTGCTGACTCATTGAATTAAAGGGGCTAGGCTTTGGGTTATAGGGTAAGAGGAGAGGCTTGTTAAGACTGAAACAGGAGACAGACAAAACAGTGTCCAAGTCTTAGAACTTCTTACGAAATATATAAACATGTACCACAGAATGGAGGTGGGAGAAGGAGTTTGGAGGTATCTCAAGGAAATGAAGTTATAAGGAAAGGATGCATTTTAATGAAAGCTCTCTATGTGTGCTGGAAATGTCTTTTATATGCCCCCCCAAGCAGATGAAAGGGTGCTTTTTTCCTTTCATGAATTGAGACCAAAACATAACATCACTACTCCACTGGAGACTCCTATGGGACAGGTGTGGTCAGAAAAAGACTGCTAACACTGTCTGAAGGGAGTCAGTCCGAGTGAGCAATGCTTTGAGACAGTTAACATTCTCTGTTCTGTAACAAGTCTGTACACACATTTCCAGACCAGTTTTTATAAAGCTTACTAAACAGTGAACACAGTGAACTTAATGTTTTTTCACATTTTCCCTCTTCATTTAAAAAAAAAAAAATTGATTTTTAGGTTTGCTCTGTTTTAAGTGGTATGAAGTTCTTTGTATATAATCCTAGTCTATTGAAAGATAGTATGAAAAAGTACGTGATACTGAATTGATCTAACACTGTTTTGAGAAGGAACATGAACAACTCAGAAGTTACTGATTACAAGTAACTACTTGTAGTTGGTACTTAAGTACTAACTGTACTTAAGTAGTAACCACTACAAGTAGTAGTTTGATCACCAGGAAGGGCAAAAGCATATTTATTCTAGGACCAAGAAAGTATTTTAGAATTGAGGATGGGTTGTCAAACACAGTGAGGTATATGTCTCTAATATAATACTGTTTTACGTTATTTATTCTGTGGGAGAGTAAAATAACAGCTTAATGTTACTTATTTGAATGTTATTTCTTTAATCTTCCAGTCATACAGTATTTATTACCTATTTTTAAAAGTAGCATAAATATTTAATATAGAAAAGATAAGCTAGTTTTGTATCAAGTGCAAGGACAGGCATGTCTTCAATATACATTCTTAAAATACTTGTTTGTTGGCTAAATTACAATGTTCTCTTAAGCTCATTAGTGTTTTTGAAAAAAAATAATGAACAAAATAATCAGAGGTACAAGTATAATAAATATTTTTTGTAATTAAATCAAACTATTTCAGCTGCACATTATTATTCTTTTCTATTGGAGAATAAAAGAATTGCTGAATAGTACATAAATGCATCACTGAGATCCACTTGTAGCATTTTGTTTATCCTTAAGAAAAATGGTAGCTGTCAGGAAATTACGTGTTTTTGGGTATAGAGCAGGGGACCACAGAACAGTTTAAGTTGGAAGGAACCTCTGGAGCTCATGTGCTCATCTCATCTCAAGCAGGGACATGTAGAGCAGGTTGCCCTGGTAGGTTTTGGAAGTCTGCAAAAAGAGAGACTCCACAGACTCTCTGGTCAGCTTGTGGCAGTGCTCCAACACCAGCAGAGTGAAAAAATGCTTCCTGATGTTCAGAGGGAACCTTCTGTGTTCCAGTTTGTGGCCATTGCCTCTTGCCTTTACAGTGGGCACCACTGAAAACAGTATGGCTCCATTCTCCCTTCAGGTATTTGTACGCATAGGCATGCCTTTTGGCAATATTCATACTTTCTTCTTTTTTTTCTTTCCTGATATTTAAAAATCACATGAATTTATGCATGAAGCAGGTACAAGGAATAAAAATACTGAAAATCAAACTTGTCACAAAAATACCTGTCCTAAGAGAAAAGCTTTCACAGAAGCTTCATTGAGAAGATACCTAATTTTGAAGATCATTCCTATAAACACCAAACAGTTGGCACAGAATAACATTGAATTTTATTTTCCTGGCAAAATCTATTTTCAGAGGTTCAAAATGCTTTTAGGTTATGTCATTGTTTCTCAAGTCCTAAAATCAGACTGTTCGATTTTAAACCATTTTACTTCCCTTACCCATTCAAACACTGTTAGAAATGTTAAAACAGCACTAACTTATATTTCAGCATGATACTAGACATACTTCTGAGTTTGATTTATTTTTATATTTTATTTTTTAATGTTGATAAGAAGACTCACCTTGACATCCAGCAAATGACTTCATTTTTATTGACCCCAGCATTTCACTAATAATCTATACAGTGATGGTGTATCTTCATAGCTAACAATTACTTTTTTTAATACATTCTCAGGGTATCTTTTTTAAAATACAATGAACAACAGAACAGCAAATGTTTTATTTTTTCTGTACTTTTAAAAAAAAAAAAGTAGATATGTAATAGTAGTTTAATTTAGTTTTAGTTTGCAGGTTTTTGAAAAGAGTGAAAAAGAAACACTTGCATTTGTTACCATGGTTTTTGAATTATTCATCAACAAATATGGAGTAACTGTAGTAAGTAATACTGCTACTTAAGGTAAAAATAATAATAATAATAATAATAATAATAATAATAATAATAATAATAATAATAATAATAATAATAATAATTAAAAACAAAAACCTCCACCCAAATTAAGCCCCGACACGAGGCAAAACAAAGTCAAATGCACATGTAGCAATATTCTTATAATTTTTTTTTTTGCATCTGTTCTCTATGCATATTTAAAACTCAGACTGTTCAGTTAAGAAGTACTGCTTAAGGAATTACTACCTCTTCTACTTAATTTCCCTCTGCCCATCATTTAATATGTAAACATTTGCAACTTTTAAGCATACGCTAAAGAGCATATATGACCTCTCCTTTTGTCCACTAGACTGTCTAATTTAATATAGAGTTGTTAATAACCTCTTACAATTATTAGTTTCACAGGTAAAGAGGTTAATCTGATGACTGAATTTCTCAACGTACCAAGTATGCCTCCACCCATAGCTCTCTTAGAGGCTCAGAAAAATATGCTGAAGGAAATCAGGAAATATTTTGAGGTTAAAGAGAGTATCTTTCAGCAGGGATGCTGGCTTGTGCCGTTCACCATCTCTGCCCTTATTGCATTTGCATGATGTTTCCTCTGCTCAGAATTCCGATTGTGGATCTGATGAGATCAGGGTGTAGATATGAGGGAGTAAACAAAGAAAGGGTACCCTCCATTCAGGTTGGACAGGGTTTAAGCAAAGTATGTTGCACATAGGAAGAATGGGTAGAGTAGCTCATCAAAAAAAGGTGAGAATTTAGATTTCCTCTCCCCCTCTACTATTAGGTAATGAAATGGTATATATGATAGCAGTTATAGTTTCAAACCCATGATCATTGTTTCCAGGCTTTGCTATTTAATTACTGCCTGTGATTGCATGTCAAAATTACCATGGTTCAAACCTGCTTCTTGTGTTTCAAGTGAAGAGTGGCTCAAGAAGCTCTGAGTACTGCAACTACTCTGAAAAATTAGTTAGATTAATTAAAAAAAAATAAATCAGCATAATACTCTACTGTGCTGATTTCTTTTTCAAAATTATGTTTTTTCCTCAACTAGAATACTCTTATAGTAGTCATAAAGCCATTCTTTGCCTGCATATTGTTTGTTGTGCCCTGCTATAGAAAGTATGATTGCCAGTTATCCCAGAAGTATTATCTATATTCAGTTAATATTCCACTGTAGAGGTTCATTTGGTATTGACTTGTCTTTGCACTAAATTTGGTCCCCATAATATTCTAATTTATGTGATGTACGTTTGAAATATGTTTGTGGTTTTTTTTTCCCTTCTTATAGTCAACTCTAGAAATACATATTTTTATGCATATTCACACATAAAGACATTTGGCAATATGAATTGCCCCAGGGGTGGAAGGGGGTGGAGGGGAGGGGAAACACTACTTTTTGTATCTATATTTATAGTTCTATATAAAGCTCCAATATGTAGTTCATGCTTATTTTTGACAATAGATCTGTAAATTGCATTTCTTCAGTTGTAGCTGGATGATAGCCTTCATTGGTTCAGTGGTTCTATCACAATGACTTGAAAAATAACATCTAAATAGTTCTACAGATCTTGAAGTGTTTATCAAAGCTGCTATAAAGAATGTATATTCTCCATTATTTTTGATAGTCTTGATGATTGTTAATGGTGAGAGTATCTGGATGATACCAAATGTGGCTGGATTGATGTGATTTCAGGTGGGATTCTGTGTTAGCATAGAAAGGATACAATCTTTGCTATTCTACTTGTAAACTATGGGCAAACAAAAGTGGGGATTATATATAGATACATGTAGACTATAGATATAACAGAGAAATGATAAGCACCACATCAGAAGTTTGTCTTTAGAAAGCAATGCAATCTCCGTTTTTCTTTTGTACTGTTTTGACAAGTCCTAGTAGAGAAAAACTGTGGGGAAAGAAAAAAAGAAGATCAAGATAGATGAACATCTGTTTACCCATGGTATCTGTTGGGGTTTTGTAGATCTTTTGGCAGAGGATGAGTAACACAGGAGGCTTTTGAGGAAGAAGTGTTAGTCTGTCTGGATTTTATCAAGAATTTCAACCCAGACAGAAAAGGCTGTAAAAGAGAAAGCAAAATAATATTTAGGGGAGGAGCTGACAAGTTTATGTTCAGAGCTAGATATAGCTCTGATATATTACAGGAAATCTGTGAGAAAAGGGTTAACTGCATCATTTTATAACATAGAAAATACATGAAAGGCAGTTGCCTGAAGTCATTTTACTTGTCTGTAGTAAGCCCGAATTTTCATATTCCTGGTACATATATGGTCTGATTAGTGTCAAAACACTGCAGTGTAGGGTTGACCTCTCCTTGTACAAATGTAGTAAGCAGTGAACATATGCTGTTACAATATTTAATGTATGAGAACTGAAAAACTACCAGGCAGCATTTTGAGCCAGTAGTTTGTATCACCTATACCCAAGTCAGTGTCTATTTGTGTTTCTGTAATACGAGTTGTACATTCTTGGGAAGAAGAACACTAAGAACTGACAGTGTTTCTTACTTCTTACATTGTCTACTATAACATAAACAAAGATAAGATTGTAATCAACACTTCTGCTAAATTTTAGTTTGCAATTAATATATATCTTTCAAATATAATATTTGTATATATATATAACTTGAAGGCATCAGTCTGCTCCTGAAGCTGGAAATTCTGTTAATTCAGAAATACAAATGTTCTCAATTTTCTGTTCTAAGGAGGCATCCCTGAAAATTAGGTTAAAAATAGAAATTCAAAGTCAAATATACCCTCTTACCTTTGCTTTTCTGAATGCTCTAGAATACAGAGATCTTGAGATCTATAAATCTAGGCCGTATTTCTGCAGCAAATTATATATAAACATATTATATATATGTTTATATATATATATATTTTCAGTGAACCTGAAGACTCTTACTGTATACTATTAGACCTGTGAGATGTAGTTAATATTTATACTTCTTTCCAGATGTATTCTCTGATTTGTTTGCTCTTTTGATAGATGCGATACTTTATTTTAGTGAGATTTATGCCATCTGTTCCTGATTTTGTCCTTACTGTCTGCCTTTCTTTGCTAGAGAAGCTTACTTCCTATCTTTTTAGTGTTCTCTGTTAGTATCTTCTAGATAAAGTATTCAATACTGAATTTTCTAAACTGCAGAAAAATGCAGAAGTAATCAGCAGACTGCTTCTTCCTCTGATACTATACTTTGTGAAATGTAGCTAAGTGATATTTAAATATCCATCCCCCTGTAAAATGTATTTATTAATTTTGCCTTAGCTTCTAAAGCAGTTTTACTGCTTTCTCCAGAATGTTAGAGACGTTACTTGCATTTGTCATGGGGTTCTGGTATATCTGCTTAGTGTCAGGGGTGGGTGGTAAGGGCAGATGTGAAGCCTGGCAAGAGAAATCCATGGCTGTACTTCACTAGAACTCATTACTGATCCTGCTTTTTTCACTCTTCCGCATACCTTAAATTAGATGTGGAAAAAAACAGTTCTTAATGAAATGACACTTCTTTTTAACCTTTAATGTATTTTTTTTTGCAAAGGAATTGGTAATATAAATAATATAAACAATGTATCTCTTCAGTATCACATATACCAATCATAAATGTTAAATGAATGCCTTCCACTTTTTATTATAAAATATACCACAAAATAAATTAAGCAAGAATTTGTAAATACAAAATCGCACGATTTTTTATAATAAGTGCTTAATCTTCATGCAAGTAAGATAAAGAGAATGATAAAAATAAGGGTAAAATAAAGACATTAGTTGGCAACAGTTTGCATAAGGGTGAATTGTTAAAAAGGGATAGTAGATAGCACCCTGAAAATAATTATTTTTTTTATTTTTTTAAGAAAAAGGAAAGAAAAAGAAAAAAAAAATGGAAAAACTGTTGAAAGAGCAACTACTGGAAAACCAATGAACCACATGACATAACTGTTGTCAAACACATAAACACTCAACTATGATGAATAACCAAATTAAGTATCAAGCACTTTTTGTAATCAACAGAAATGCTGAAACTAGGCTGACTCAACATTTCGTTTTCAGATGTTTTTTTAGGCTCTTAAATACTGATGTCAAAGATGTTCTGGTTGATGTTATTTTTCTTATCTAGTAACACAGTGAGACAGAAAAGTTGGGCAGATTTTAACAGTTGTGCTTACACAGAAGACAGACTGTATTAAGACCAGACAATCAATGTGGCTTGCAAGGAAGACAGGATAGCTCTGAATCCAAGCCACGCAAAGCTGATGTTAAGCACCTAGAGAAAGAGTGTATAAAAGTAGCTGGCTAACAGCCAACCTAGGACAGGTTTCACTATCAGGAAGAAACACATTTCCGAGGAAAGAAAGCCTGCAAAGTAACTTGTGAATAAACTTTAAGAAAAAAAGAAAAAAAAAGTAGATGGAAGCAACCCACATAAAAGATGGGTTTATGTAGCTGTGGGATGTAAACACATCAGCGCAGCAGCTTCCATATAAGTGTGCAGTTCAATTTTTCTTTACTTTCTGTATACACTTTTTACATGTAACATACTTCAGAAATGTTCTTAATGTGGAATTAATAGTTTCATGTTCTTATAGTTTTAGGGATACTTTTATCATCTTATGCATACCAGAGTCCAGTAAGCAAATGCTGTTTTTTAAGGGCTTATGATCATATGCAGTTAAAAAATAATAATAACTTACCTAGTTTTAACTTGGAGATTCACTACTATAAGTGTTTTCTATTAGAGAAAATACTTTACAGTATCTGTTGCAAACAGTACTGGCTGTTACACAAATTCCTTATTGAGCAAGATTATGAAGTAAAGAAATTATTTGGAAGGTGATGTGTCACAAGAAAGTCTCTGTATGTATTGCTTGCTTTGTTGTTGAAGTTTTGTTTAACAGCTTGGTTTTACTAATTGTGAAATTTCCTGCAATATAATCTCAGTAACATAAATCAATATTTATCTTTCCTTTCTATGTTTTGTTCTTTTAAGACTTACTTTAAACAAAATGTGCTATGGTTCATGACTGTTTGGTCATTTCTGAGAATAGATATGCAAGTGAGATTATTCTTTTGTATATGGCATTTAGAAAATATAATATTTTATTGGTGAAACAATTATAGGCTTTTAAGTCTGTTTATTAACACGGTACTTCAGAATACCATGAGCACTACCCATTTTCCCCACCTAAAGTATATGAAATACGAACACTAGGTTTGTTTTGGAAGTCAGGATTTTAAAGATGTGATGGGCGTAAATCATGAACTCATTTAAGAGTATGTTGTGAAAGGCTATGAAATACTCATATTTCATATTTTTTCATATTTTCATATGAAAATTAAACAGGTGCTCCCAGAGTACTAGACTTAAGGATATGTAACAGTGTTGTTACGGTCTTTGTCTTCCAATATGCAGAAGCAGCCAGTTGTAGAACATAAATGTTATTTTTTATTCTTTAGAAATATTAATCACTTCATAATCTCATTAAAATAGCTATCTAACTTTTCTTTACAAAGTGCATTTTATATTGATTTTTTTTCCTTCTTTAAATGTACCTTCTAAAGGATGAGGAAACCTCAAAAGGAGACAGTTGTCCATTAGAATTTTTGAGAGTATTTGAGTGCTAATCTAAAAATGTGGTTGGAAAGCGCTTATGTATCTTTTGTATCTCTTAGATTCCACTATGGTCAGAAATACAATTGAATGTAATATTAACCAAACACATTTTATATATCTTGGCATACAAAAAAAATATTAAGTAAATTAATATGGCACAACTACAAGATTAATTACTGCTGAGCAGCTATACTTGACATTTTAATTGCATTTTAATCTAATACACTTTATTTTGTATTTGTCATTGCCTGGGACTGTATACAGTTCTGATTGGTCTGTGGATACACCATCACTGTGAAAGATTTAGTATCTACTCATGTCTGAGGGTATAAATAGTTTGTTATTTATCAGAGTTTTTAAAGAACAAGAGCAGAAGGAACAGAAGAGATTCAGGGTGATAAAAAGAGAGGGGAATCAAAGTATTTGAAATGGATATCAGAAATATTTTCCAAATTATGAAACATAAGGAAATGATTGTTTCAGATGCTTAACCTAAGAGTACAAAAAAAAAAAAAAAGGCACTATATATCTTGTAGAAACAAGGAAGCAGATAAACTGAATAACCTACTACATCTTTTCCATTTTCTTCTTATAGTTTAGAAAATTGCTTCCACAAATTTTGAAGTATTCTTTTTTAGCTATTCCAAAAATCAGTTGAACATTTGTCATATCATTCTTTACAGTGAAATTTCAGCCAAGACTGTTATGACCAGAATATTAATTTCACAAAAAATTTAAAGGGAACTGTGAATATAGCCACAATGCTGGCTTTAATTAGGTTTGTTTGCATTGTCTGTGGGTTTCATATTACTACTTGGTTCTTCCCATTGACTATCTGTACTTTTAACTATTTTTCCCAGATGTTTTTTCTTACACTTTTCAAGACGGGCTTCATTTCTGCCCATATTTTAATTTTTATAAGTCTGTTAATGCATTTCTGTTTTCTTACTGGAGATGACAACTATTTAGTGTCTGCAGATTTTATTAATGTGCTGTTTACTGTCTGATTCATAATTTAGCCAAGTCAGTTCACCCATCTCTAATAGCTAATAAAGAAAGAGAGTGATGAGCAATTGTAACAAATTCAAAATACGGATTATTACTGAAAGGTATTATTTGTGATACTAAAAGCATGGCAAACTGTGTAAAAAGCAGGGGGAAGGGTGGGCGGGGGGCAAAACCAAATAGTTCTGAAGTGATCTGGCCACATGGAACAAGCTTATCTCATGTGTGTTGCATCAGTATAACTCCAGCTCAGTCATAATGTGAAATGAAACACTTTTTACATGAATAGTATTTAGTCTGAGCACAAATGTAATTCAGTTTGTGGAAGTGCAATGCATCTGTATTAACAGACACACAATGATTTAAAAAAAAAAAAAAAAAACTTCTGCTAGCAGATGGTGTCCAACAAAGACCACTATTGTTTCAGCATGAGATGCTTCAAATGTTCTGGGCATTTAGCCCAGACATAGTCATTTTCCTATAGTATGTGACCAGGCAATAACAAAAAGAATGAAAATAGAGGTGTCAGTCCATATAAAAATATTTTTATAACTTAATATATCTAACAAGTCAGTGGCAATGATTAAACCAAGTTAAATTAACAAAACTGATAAGATCATTCATTTTACATTTTCATGTCTGTCCAAACAGTTATTTGGCATTCTACCTTCTAGGAAAAATGAGTTTGGAAAGTTAAGCTACCTGCTGGTACAGTTTAAATGCCCACAGATAACATAACTCAAGCTGCCTGGTGCCTGAAAGTGAGTGTTAGGGCAATCAACAGGAACAATAAAAATCTGTTCAAACAGAAAATCCACAAATCCCAAGGATTTGGAGCCTCCCTATGGATTTTCCACAAATTTTGCTGTTTTCAGCAGAATCTAAGCTTTTATTTTAAAGGTGAACTGCAAAGCTGAAAAGAAAATTGAGTTAATAAAATATGTGCTGAATCCCTTGCTCTCCTTTTGCAGCCTGCTAACTGGGGCCCTCTACCACATATGTTTTAAGTTTTTCTTTAAAAAAAAAAAAAAAAATCCCTTTTTGACTATCATCTAATACTTACTGGTTAACTCCAGGAATAAACTACCATTATTCTCAATAGTCTATTAACTGTGAAGTGAGTATTTCTTAAATCCATAATCCTTTTCTTCAAGTCAAGTGATTGCCCTCAATTTTCTTTAGTCTTACTTTCTCTGTCTGTGTTTAGGTCTGTAGAATGTGAACTCATGTCCATACATTCTGATTACTGGCATCCTTTCTAAAAAACAAATTAATTGTGTTCTTGGGAAAATGCATGGATATTACAGATAGAAAATATATTTAGGATAATATTTTGTTACAGATAGATGGCTGTCATTCCTAATTCCAACTATTTTTAAACAGATGAACTCTCTATTCATCATTTAAAAATAGATGAACTGTCACATCTGTTTTGTGAGAATTTGACTTATGGTGACTTAAAGCCATGAGAAAAAGCTTTACATAAAATTTCAACTGACATTCCTTATTTCACAATATTAAATTATCATCGTTAGTAGTAGAGTGAAAATAGGAATATGATTTTACTGACTAATCAACAAATGAAAACCAGACATCAGAATGCTAACAGTGATAAAGGAAAAGCAACTAATATTCTTTTAATAGCTATGAATCTTAAAGGAAAAAAAAATCTGTATATTTATTATTTATTGTTTTATTATGTGTGCATTTTATGCTAAAAAGGAGAGCTGCCATTTAAATACTTATCTTTTGTTTATTTGTTTTGCATAAAGAAGTATTGTTGAAGACTATGGGACCCCTTTGCTGTGTACCAGTAATCTTTGTTTATTCTAGCAGCGAATAACAGGTGTATTATAAAAAATATGACAATCTAAAACTAAATTCTAAAAATTTAGTATTCTAAATTCTATTCTAAAAAAATGTATAAAGTATTCTAAATCTATTCTAAAACTCTAGAAGACACACCCTAGTAAAAAGTATTGACAAACTTGTTATTGCACACTGTTATAGTAGGACTACTCTTTGCTATGATCGCTTGATCATTTTTTCTTCATTGTATTGTTTTTCTTCATTAGTGTTGGCCAGCAATAAAAGTTCTCTGCCAGTAATTTTAGTAAGAAAAATAAATCTTACAAAATTACATGCAAAGCAAAGTAGAAAAATTCAGGTATGGAGCCTGTACTTATAAGGGAAATGATTAATTGGTTAATTATGCCAATCAGCTCTCTATATAGTAAGTAGAATAAAAGATAATGATGAACATCATAAAACATGTTTGAAACAAGTAATATTCAGTATTATTCAATTACCTGCTTTGCTCTTTAAATTGGAAAAAGTGTTTTAAATTACATCTGGGAGTAAGATGATCATCTGAAGTGGCGTTTTATTAGATCATATGATTCAGGTCCGGTTTGAGATCTGCAGCAAAAATAAAACATCTTTTCAATTTTATTTGTTGGGGTTTTTTTTTAAGACTTTCTTTAGATCAATTTGAAAATACTTTTTTTTTCAGTCTAAAGAGATGCCAAAATGTTTGTTCTGGCTCTCATGTGCTCCATGCTTAATTGATGTGCAGATGTGAGATAATAATGTGAGAGGCATTTTGGAGCCATTCTTTCTTCAGGTGAGAGGGGAATAGTTAAAGGAAGAGATTAGAGATGGAGCTACTTGATAAGAATGTGAAATCCATCTGGTGTAAGGAGTAGAGCAGCTCAAATATTCTACCATAAAATAAGCTAGAGGTCAGGTTGTACTTCTTACTTAAGAATTAAAAATCTTCCTGTGAAATATTTTTTATTCATTTATAACTCTGAGTTAATGAACCTTACTTTTTGTTCTTCACCGATGTCATAGATTTTAATAGTTGCTATAGGGAACCATCTCTTTAATTTGCTGAATTCTTTTTTACTAGTCTGCTAGTGTGAAGCTGATAGTTTGGTGATTCTTGTGATTAATTTTGTAGTTGAAATAAATACACTGGATGCACACACCAGAATATGCTAGGCACACTGGAATACATGGTTGATGCACTGTGGGAGTCTGGGGGAGTTTTTCTGACTGTGACTGCATCAGTGTAATTAATTCTATTGTCCAGGCATTCACTGGAGAGCTCTGCATCAGCTATGGCATAACTGTCATATGTTAACTGCTCAATGGAAGAGCTCCACAGGCGCTAATACTGGGTCAGATACTGATTGTGCTTGAAAATACACCTAGTGTCTATTAAATTCCTTCCTTATTTAACCATCCATGCATTACATAATTAGAAATTTATTTTTGTTTTTATTTTAACTTTACATATCCCACAGCTGTTGCTTCAAAGTTTTACCAAGTTTTTCCAGTTACATTAAAAAGATACTCTTTTTTAGAGCTGTGCAAAAGCCTACTTTCTCACCCTTCAAAAACAGAAAATGCCATATAATTTTCTCTGAGAAATATTTTTGCATAAGAAATATTTCACCCAAAAATAAATTAAGAAAAAAAAAGTATTCATACACCTCTAGAAAAAGACCTCTCCAATATGGAAAATCACTCCAAGCTTATGTGCTGCTAATAATAAGTAAAAAAAAAATGTCAGAGTTTTAGAATTCATCACTGATTTAAGAATAAACTGTGCTGGATTAGATCAAAGATCCATTTAACCAAATATCCTGTCTCTGATAGTGACCAGAAACAGGGTAGGTCTAGGATTCCATAGTAGGAGGGTTGGAATTACGTGATCTTCAAGGTCTCTTCCAACCCAAATCATTCTACTAGGATACTACTAGGGAGCTTTCCCTGTTTCCAGAATCTAAAGTTTAAGCCTTATTTAGTCAAAAAAAAAAAAAAAAAATTGTCTGTTGCTAATGGTCTTTGTTGCATTTTAATTCTGTGAATATATCTAGCTGCTCTGAACCCAGTCTTTTGGGCTCTGAAATCATGTGGCATTCCTGAATTTAATTTTAAATAGTGTGGACAATATTTGCTTTTGCTTATTTTAAATCTGCTGTCTTACAGTTTCATTTAACACCTTCAGGTGCTTTTCATATGAAAAATAGTGAGTAACTTCTGTGGCTTATCACAGAATTGTAGGGGTTGAAAGGGACCTCGAGAGATCATCGGGTCCAATCCCCCTGCCAAAGCAGGTTTATTGAAGCATGTTTAAAGCAGGTTTATTGTTCTGTTGAAGACATTTCTGTCCCATATTTGATTCGGTATCATTTTCAGTCTGTTGCAAATCTCTTTTTATGTTCTGATTTGCCTTCCATGTGATATTTCCATATCCAGCATCTCTAATTGCTGGTTGCTGAATCATAACAAACTTTGGAATTGATGAAATATGAGGGATCTCCTCTTTCACAGGACAGCTGGAGGGGCTTGATTGCCCATTCTCAATTGGGCAATCCCAATAGGATATGGTCTACTCCTGTCAATGTGTTTAGATAGAAGTGATCATAAAAATAATTCAAGGGGTTCTTAAAATGTCCTCTTAATCGCTTTTGGGTTCTGAGATGTGTGCAATTGGAGACTGAGCTATGGTGCTTGACTGGAAAGTAAGCAACAAAGTTTTAACAGAGATAGAAAATGACTATAGACAGTAATCCTTTTCTGTGATATTACTTGGCCTATTGTGAATGTGTTGTAGAGTACATTTTTGAAGATTAATTCTCTGAAGTGCTGCATTTCCTGTGCGTGCCTACATTTTCCTGCCATAAACAGGAAAAGGAAAACAAAGAATAGGTTTCTGCTACCAGAGCATATCATGCAGCACACACATAGCACTCTCTGTCTTAGGGAACCCCTCATACCTGGACAAGACCTATAATGTGGGCCAGAAAAAATTGTTCTGACAATGAAACTCCTAGCTTTTGACTTTCTCTGACAGTCCTGCATCCTTCCCCCATCGCATCATGTGCATGTGGTCCCTTCATGTGACAAAAGAGGGCTTGGGGAAGGCAGTGCTCCAGCTAGGTTCTTTTCTTGCTGCCAGAAAAATTCTTTCCAGTCTGCTCTCCCTTGTCTGGATCAGAGGAGCCCCTAGGAGAAGGGGCAGCCAGGAAGGATCCTCAGGCTGGATGAATCACCCTGTTGGATCCTTTGAGACAAAAATTGTAAGGAAAAAGGCAGTTTTTGCTAACTGGAGGCTCAGTGATTGCTTCTAGAATTGAAACATTCTGCAAATCAGTCCTTAAACTGACAGTAAATTGATGACACTTTTATATACAGAAAAGTAATTTTATATAATGTTGAGGTTTTAGAAGAATTAAGTTACATTGTTTCTCTTCAGAGATCTGTTCATTTTGAGCCTATATCTGTATTTACTTCAGGAAGTGAATAGGTAGATCCAGTAGAATGTTTAACTGATATTCCAGTCAATATGGCACAGATCTTGCAAGTACTTCAGCATGTGCTTAACTTTGAGCCTTTTCTAAAGTTAATAGAACTACTGTATACTCAGACCTAGCTCTCAGTAGTAGTTTGCAGTAGCAGAGCATTTGAATATGATTTGTTTAAAGTATGCATTATATAGAGATTGCAGAGCAGACTCACTTGGGAATACTGTTGTAGTTTCATAATAGGGAAGGATGCTAAAATCTAAAAATGTCTAGGCCAGCTTACTATGAAATATTTTTGGCAAGATTTCCTTTTTTGAATCTGCCTTTTGAATATAATTACAAATTAAGTAAAGCTGACCATTTGTTTTATTTGAGGCTGCTTGTATGGCAGAACTTAGGATTTTGTGTAGACAGGTGATACAGCAGGTCAGAAAAGGATTCTGTATGTCTGTGGTTGACTATATTTTACAGTGTCTGATAGGTTTTTATGGAAGCCATTTGGTGATCTCATCAACAACAAGTCTATTGTTTCATTACTATCAGATTCAGTGTGTTTGTGATTAAATCAGCAGAACAGAGAACATGAAGGGAGTGCTGTTCACTTTGCAATCATTTCCATCTGTTATAAATTTTTATCAGATGTTGGGTAACAGCAGGCAAGAGTCAGAGCAAGTGTTTTATCCAGTTTCCAAGAAACAGTGATATGTAATTGGCATCTATTGTGCTCTTAGTTTAATCTGTCCATTTAGATATTTAAAACGTCCTAGAGTATACAGGTATTACAAAGCAAATAAAAACTTATTTCCATCTTTCCTCACATTTATTTTCTTTTGAAGGCTCTGATGCTGATATAAATGTTTTGGTACTTGGTAATTATGACCACTGATGACACTTTCATAAAATGGTGGGTCAGAGTGAGACTTGGAGGGGAGAATCTCCATTAGGCATATGCTGCTGTCCTATGTGGTTTTGCCTTGATTGATGATGCAGAAATTGGCAAGTAGAATTGGCTGGCCAGTGGCCAGCATCATTTGCCTTAGAGAAGTCGGAGAGGGATCTATCAGCAATAGGCGTAAGCTGACGTGTAATTAGATGGTCCCAAGGAATGAAATCGTACATTTCTTATGAAATTAATTTTTAGCATTAATTATTCTAAAAAGATGTTCCAGTTTTTCATTTAAATGTCTGAGATGCTTTTCATCATCTGAGGAGTTTTGGTGCAAAGTAATAATGTGCAAAACAGTTGTCTGGTCTCATCTGAAAAAATGAAAAATATTTTATTAATATAATTTACTGAGATTTTATCGAATGCATCCTTGACTCAAATATTAGACCTCTGCAGTATTTGTTTACCCCTTTTTATGTAGGGGTAAGTCTCACTTTCTTTCTGAAATTAATAATTCCATTCTTTAGGTCAGAGGAAATTTTTAATGGTGGAAATAATCTTTGTCATCCTTTCTGGAACTTTTTATATGACCATGTTGACCATTGTGACATGGGTTGTCCAATGTTTTATATAGTATTCTCAAATGAGCCATATTGTTGTTTCTTTTAGAGCCATTGTAATACTTGTTGCATTATTCTACTTAAAAATATATTTTAACACTTAATACATTTTATGGTTTTATTTTCCACATCTACATAACTGTTCTTCACTGAGTCTGTTGCTCAGAGTCTTTTCATGACACTGTTCTGAAATATTAGAGCTTTGTAAGGCATAAAAACACACATGTTACCCTCTGGAGAGTTTCCTTCAATTTTGTAAGGGAATTTCATAAGAATTTCTGAGGAGCTGATTGTGACCATTTATTCCATTCTCTATTCGTCAGCTAAAACAGTAGGAAATCAGCATATTTTTTCTAGGCTTGGTTGGTCTCCTGATTGGATATCCCAGATATGTTGCTATCAAGTACCTCATTCCAGTTTTACAGTATTTAACTTGAATTATTACCTTTTGCCATATTGAAAAGTATCTGCTCATTCTTGTATAAGATTAGCGTTTTTTTTTACTGTGTAAATCTATTCCTATTTTCAATCTATTTCCTACCATTTGTCTTCTCTAATAGCACTTTAATAGACCCTTGTTAAAAGATTTTTTGAATATCTAAAGCTCTTCACGTTGTTGTCCATTACTCTGTTCATCCACACTTTCATTTTGATGCAACTACTAGAGTAGTGAAACAGCATACAGACTCCCTATTTCAGATGGTGTTTTTTATTTATTGTTATTTGAAACTATTCACAATAAATTTTTACTGTGCTTTCCTTGGTCATCTCTTTTGTTGTAAAGGTATGGTATTTGTAACTATCAGATCATTTGATAGAACATTGTTTTTAAGGTGAGTATAGGTGTTCTTGAGTTCCTTCCAGAGGATGTTCTCTGAATCTTTATCACATTTTAATTGGTTGATAACTCTTCTTCTGATACCTCTGGCTCTGGTAGTGTCTCATCTTTATCTCCATATCAGATCAAGTTCTTAGAGAGTTACCTCCCTAGCATCTTCTCTTGAGAAAGCTGACACAAATAAGTCCTTTATCTTATCAGCAGTGGTTTTGTTTTGCTTTATTATTCCCTTTAATCCCATCTGACCTAGTGACCTCTTATTTCTTTTATGTTTTGTTGTTTTAGTTAATTCAATCATTTTAGCATTAATACCTTCATCTGTTTCCTCTTTAAATCTCATCATAGGTCCTTTTATACATCTTCTAATATATGACCTTCCCCAATTTATTCTGACAGGCATAGGTTTAAGTTTACATATAAAAAAATTATTTGGTTTAAATAACCTCTTAAACTTTGTTGTTTAGTCATACTAATTCCTTGCCTTTTTTTATGAGCTTTGCATTACATCTAAGACTTCTGTTGTTTTTACAGGAAGCATGTATGTTATTTCTAAAGCATTTAGTACTTTTATCTAAGATATTAGGACTTCTCTGAGTCATCCGTGGAAACCATCCTAAATTTTCAGAATGAATGATGAATTTGGTTTGCTTTTTCCAAGATTGAACAATATAATATAATCTAGATTTGTCAGTAAGAATAACTAAAGACAAAGATTAGTGGCTAATAGAAAAATATGCTGAATTGGTTTGCTAAAGGAGATTATGTCAGACTAATTTGTTTCTAGGACCTTTCTGATCAAAAGTAGTATTTTTTTTTCTTTTTTCCTTTTTTTTTTTTTTTCCTATAGGCTAAGTATTTGATAAAAGTTATCTCCAGATTAAGAGGAAATTATTAAAATGAGGCAGAAAAAAAAATAGAAAAAGAACTGTAAAACAGGTAAGGAGCTAGTTTAAGAAGAAAAGCAGCTATTGTTTAAAGTCAGATTTATTAGTATAGTTCCTAATTTATGTTTTCAGTAACAGTCTAAATGTGGGGGACACATTTTGGCTAAATGAAACTTCTAGATAGCATGAGGCTGGAAATTAATGTTAATAATGTAGAATTAAGTTAGATATGAATGCCCTAATGGAAAAATGAATTATCTCGAAAGGTTGATTGATAGAAATAGGGTGAAGTTTAGCAGTTTTAAGATTATACCATAGGGGACTAAAAGAAGAATTCTTAATGGGAGCCATCATTTAGAAGTGACAGATGAGGACAACATCCTGTTAATCACAACTGTGAGTGACCAATGTGTCACTGTGTGACAACAAAGAAAAAAAGCCAAATGCAATTTTATCACACGTGAAGCTATGCATTTGCAATAGACCATTGTTCTGGATGAGTGATGTTGGCAGTCTCCTCGATTTTTTTTGCTTATTCTTTTTAGTTTAACAATGTTACGTTGGCCTATCCTACATTAGCCAAAGGTAGGATCTTCTTTTAAATTGGGAAAAGATAGGTTCTTATGTCTGTTCCAGAATCTGCTGTGAAAATTGAAGTAGAGATAGTGTACAAAATTAGTCTTAAGATAAAACTATAATAAATGCTTCTATACATGCCTTAATGTATATATTTGTAGTTTCTGGCAGCATAACTGGTGGCTGAACAATACAAGTGAAGCAAGCCTTGTAGGGAAAGCTAATACCTTTTATTAAGCTAACTGTGAAAGAAAAATAAACTAGCTGAAGAAGAGTTCATGTGCTCTGAAACTTGTGTGTTTTTTTTTTTTTTCCTCTCCAGCTGTCTTAGTTGCCCTAATGAAATATATTGCTGTTCCCTTAATACCTTTCTTCTTGCACATGTTTATACTTCATGCTCAGTTTGTAGGCCTGGCTGTTCTGTTAAGCTTCTTCCAACAGAGTAATATGGTAACGTTCTTCATCAATCTCAGCCTATGAGAATTCATTGCTCAGTACTGAGACTACTAACATAAAATGCAGTTTATAGTCCAGCATGCATAATTACATTAAAATAAAGGTTCCGATAATGTGTATTCTAATTATGTGATCCACTTCTTTATACTCAGGTTTATGGGAATGTAAAGACAGCAATGTTTGCCAGTGTAGCCTCTAATAAACAAGCCAATCATATCAGATTTCAGCATTGAAATCATTCAATAGTCCTACATAAAATACATATAAATACTGGTAATTCATCCATAAACTCTTTCAGTGAAGAAGTTTTTTAAACAAAGAGTTATAGTGCTAATTGCAAACTGTAATATAGCAAGTATTGTTAAAGTCAAGAAACAACATAAACTGTTAGCATTAGTGTTAGCACAGGTGTCCGTGCACAGCCCAGCACTTACATCAAAATATTTAGTTTACAGGTTTCTAATGTCAAGACCTGCTGAATGTCTTCTGCTATTTTTATATCACCTTGTTATGCGAGATATGACTGTGATGTACCATCTGCAGAAGACAGACAGACATCTGTCTGACTCCTGCAGCAAAACCAGGCTGGCAAAAAGACAAGGTGTATATTCCAAACCCATAATTTTCAATTTTCATTCTCATTTTTCAGTTGTAAAATTCTTGCAGCGCCAGAGATGAACCGTAACATAATCCATATAAAATAGGATTCTTGAACCCTAGAAAAGCCTTAGATCTGTATGCCAAATGGGGAGTTTGCTGTGCATTCCAAGAATTGAATGTTCTGCAGGTACCCCAAAGGGCAGAAAGGGGAGTATCAGAAAAGACTAAAGTTGTGACATTATAGAACAGTCATTTCCCTTGATCCTTCCTCACATGCTACCTATCAGTTAGTTGTACAAACATGATATTTTATATTGCTTTCATTTGTCATTAGAGATCTCAATTTGGAAACTCTATTTGTATTTTAAGTTAGAGTTGAAATTCTTAAACAGGAAGTTATGCATTTTTTAAGAATACGTAGCAGAAATCAAAAGCTTACACCTTAACAGGGATTCTGCTTCATTGTCCCTGATATTACTGAGATGTCAGTTCTAGAGTGAGCTTTCATGGCTACTATTAATATAATAGGCATTGAAAATTATCATTAATAAATATAAGAGCTTATGGAATGTGCTTGTTATGGAATTAATAAATTTTGGAAAAGGAATGTGGCTGCCTGTAAGAGGATGGAATTTAATCCAGAACCTCTTTCCAGATTGTTAGCTTACATTATGAATCATAGAATCATTTAGGTTGGAAATGAAGAGTTAATATTGTACTACAGCTTAATTTTATTTTTGTCTAAGCAAAATTAACATAATTATTTCTGCTGTGAAATTCACATGAGCAGTGTTAGAGTACTTTAGTATTGATTTTATTATATAGGTATATGTACATGATTTCTAGAATAGCTTACCTTGGAAATCAGCGTAAGGAAAAATTTAAACTGACAGAAGATGTTAAAGAATGGTGTTCATACAAACACTACACTTTAATGTTACAATCTCCACATGCCTATATTATTTATAACATTTTAAAAGGACTTTTTAAACATATTTTTTTTCTTGTTGTGATATGTTTACTCTGAGCAGCAGTTACTAAATAATTTTATCATTTATGTATAGCCAGTTAGTAATTGTCATCTGCTGCTACTGAATGAAAAGCTAGCACAAACACGTGACAGGAAATGGACTTTAAAAAATAAAAACAACATGATTATAATATCATAAGAATAGGAAAGGAAATAACATCTTATGTCATCAAACATAATAGTTTAATACTGATTACTACAAAAAACAGCACTTACCCAAATTCTTGCTTCAGCTAAAGCACACCTTTTAGAGAAATACCAAATCCATTGATGGAAAATACACCATCATCTTGTTTCAGTTGTTCAGTCACTAAGTATTTACTTCACTATAAATTCACAAATTTCTGAGTGAATCCTGACTGTAAGACTATTTATATATTTTCAACACCAGCTGAGCACTTGAATTTTGAAAGAAAGTGGCCTCATTTAATGTTGTACCAAGATCAGTGAATGGCTGTGTGCTAAACTAACCTCGAGCAATTGGGGGCCCTCTGGGAACTTAGGTGGAATTTAGAGGGTCCCCCATGGGTGGGCGGCAGCTCCCCCCAGACCCCGTGCTCCTGCGTGGGCTCCTCTCCACGGGCTGCAGCTCTGGCCCGGGGCCTGCTCCTGCAGGGGCTTTCCATGGGCCACAGCCTCCTCCAGGCCACATCCACCTGCTCCACCGGGGGCTCCTCCACCCATGGGGGGGCTGCAGCGTGGAGATCTGCTCCATGTGGGACCCATGGGCTGCAGGGGGACAGCCTGCTCCACCAGGGGCCTCTCCCTGCACAGCCCACAGGGGAACTGCTGCTGCCTGCCTGCAGCACCTCCTGCCCTCCTGCTGCACTCACCTGGGGGGCTGCAGGGCTGCTTCTTACTCCTCTATCCATGCTGCTATAGCACAGCAGGCTTATTACCCCTTTCTTCAATCTGCTCTCCCAGCAGCCCAGCCAGCACTGCGGCCTGGCTCAGCTCTGGCCAGCAGTGGGTCCCTTTTGGAGCTGGCTCTGATCTGACATGGGACAGCTGCTGGGCTCTGCTCACAGAGGCTACCCCTACAGCACCCCTGCTACCAAAACCTTGCCATATAAACCTAATAGAGTGTACCAAATATATTTTATTAGTTACAGATTTTATATAGTCAGTTATTATAATTTATATACATGTCTGCATGAGCATACAAGTACAAATAGATATACACATATATAGAAAGAGGGGTCGTTTCGTATTTGTGCTTAGCAAGTATAATCCAATGGTTACACCAATATCACAATTATTGTGTACTTCTGTAATCAGTTGCCTTTTCATATGCCGAAGTGAAGTTGAATATATAACTTGGTTTTGATTTAGGAAGTTGATCAGTAAGGTCAGAAGACACCTTAGTATTTTTTGCAAGACACCTTCAGTATTTGACACTTAGAAACAAGTTTATTCATTTAACTTGCAATATTTAGCTAAATTCCCAATTGGTTATATTCCTTATTAATGAAGTGTTTATTCCTAGCATTATAAAATACAAAAGAAAAAGATTTATTAGAAAGCAGAAGCATGGACTGTATCATGATTTAAAGATAACTGTATAAAACCCTGTTATTGAGATAAAAGTTCATTGTAATATAAAGCTTTAATACTAATTCAGCTTTAATACAGCTGGATGCTCAGAGACGGAAGATGTCATATGTAAGCAGTACAAGCTTTCCACAGGCTTTTAACGAAGCCAGAAAACAACTACTGTTGAAATGAAAGGGCTAAGGTACCAAAACTCCATACCACTGCCATAACATCATGAGTTTTTGGAGCTGTGCTTGGTCACAGCTCTTCAGCTAAGGGCATGGTATAGCAAGTGTGTGTTTACCATTTGGGGGGCAGATCCTCTGTGCAGAAGCAAGTTATGTTTTTAACTTTTAGTCTGGTGTTCAGTCTGCTGGTTCTTGTTGCATTTCATGAGGATGGAATCTTGATCCAACAAAATAAAGAAAAATTTCTTTCAAATTCAGTGGGAGGATTACAGGAGGTCAGACAATATCCATTCAGTTGTTCATGGATTCTATCCAGACATATGGATGATTAAGTTTGTAGGGTATTCTTAATTCATGTGACTTGTGACATGAATCTCTGAAACAATCTTAGATTTGGAGTCGAGAAACTCATGCAATTTTTGTATTAAGACAGTCAATGAAAAGAATCTTTTCACCTTGCAATCATAGAATACAGAGGAACATTGAAAGATTTTCCAGTACTTCTGCATGTACGTGGCCTGCTTCTCTACACAGTATATAGAACTGCAAGGTGCTTCTGCTGTGCTGAAGCACAAAAAGCTACTTAGTAATTAGGTGCAAACTGAATTGTTCAAAACAAGTTGATCTTCTTTATTGCTGGCTTAGAGGTTAGCAGTCCAATTGCGTTCATGATTGGATTTCATTTAATTTATACAACACAGTTGGAAAATTAAAGACAGAATAGTGTTACCGAAATATAACAATCGTTCAGAGATGCCCAATTTGGTTGTGGAATAAAGTCACACTGGGGAAGAAACAATCTGGTTTAAAAGAAATACGAAATCAGTAAAAAAGCAAAAGGATATAGCAAAGAATGTTTCAAATTAAAACCAACTAAAAAGGCCAAAAGGGTCAGTGGAATACTGATGAAATCACCATGAGGCTTAAAGCAAGCAAACAGGTATTTCTGAAACAGTTTATATTAAAAGGGCAGGGAAAAAAATTGAGGTAGGTTATGTATAGTCATCTGCTATACAGAATCATAGAATTGTCTAGGTTCAAAAAGACTTTTAAGGTCATAAAGTCCAGGTATCAACCTTACCTAAGTCCCATCACTAAATCTTTTCCCTTACCACCATGTCTCTTAAATACCTCCAGGGATGGGGTGTATCTCCACTTCCCTGGGCAGACTATTCCAATGCTTGACTACCATCTCCATGAAGAAATGCTTCCTAAGTCACACTTGGCACAATTTGAGGCCATTTCCTCGTGTCATATAACTTGTCACGCAAGAAAAGACACCTACACCCTTCTCACTTCAACATCATCTTAGTTGTAGAAAGTGATGAGGTCTCCCTTAAGCCTCCTCCTCTCCAGACTAAACAATGACGATTCTTTTGTCTGCTCCTCATAAGTCTTGTTTTGTCTTGTCCATTCACCAATTTTGTTGCTGTTTTCTTAAAACATTCCACCATCTCAACATCCTTCTTGTAGTGAAAGTCCTAAAACACAATATTCAAGGTGCGGTCTTACCACTGCCTTGTACAAGGAGGCAATCAATTCCCTAGGTCACAGCAGTGTAGCTGGCCACACTATTTCTGGTGCAGGCCAGGATGGCATTGACTTTCTTGGCCACCTAGGCACACTGCTGGATCAAGTTCATCTGGCCATTAAAGTGGCAAAATCATTATATAGAAAACTAAAAAGATATTCAATAAGTGTTTATGTTCTAGGTGTGGCAAGTAGTGCATGCATTATGTGAGTAGAATAAAAAGTTCAGGTACACTGTTAATTTTTTGTTAAGGGAGAAGATGGGCAACATCTTTTAAAAATAAACATTTACAGACAAGAGGCCTAGCTAACTTAAATGCAAGGACTTTGGTGAAAAATTGAATGCTTTCTGTTCTACAAATGTTAGTTTTTAGTAAATACAGGAAAATTAAAGAGATTACAAAGAATTGGAGAACAGCCATTTCATAATCTAAAAATGGCAAAAGGTATGCTGTGACAGGGTTACAGCACTGGTGGATAGGGGAAGAGCAACTGTCATCATCTAACTGGACTTGTACAAAGTGTTTGACACTGTCCTCCGTAATATCCTTGTCTTTAAATTGGAGAGACATAGATTTGACGTATGGACCACTCAGTGGGTAAGGAATTAGCTGGATCGTCGCACTCAAAGAGTTGCAGTCAATGGCTCGATGTCCAGATGGTGTTCCTCAGGGGTCAGTATTGGGATGGGCGCTGTTTAACATCTTTGTCAGTGACATGAACAGTGGAATAGAGTACACCCGTACACCCTCAGCAAGTTTGCTGATGACACTAAGCTGTGTGGTGCGGTTGGCACGCTGGAAGGAAGGGATGCCATCCAGAGGGACCAGGGCAGGCTTGAGAGGTGGGTCTCTGCAAACATCATGCAGTTCAACAAGGCTAAGTGCAAGGTCCTGCTCCTGGATCAGGGCAATCCCAAGCACCGATACAGGCTGGGCAGAGAATGGATTGAGAGCAGCCCTGAGGAAAAGGACCTGGGGGTGTTGGTAAATGAGAAGCTCAACATGAGCCAGTAGCATGTGCTTGCAACCCAGAAAGCCAACCACATATATGTACCCTGGGATGCATCAAAAGAAGCATGGCCGGCAGATGGAAGTAGGTGATTCTCTCTTTCTATTCTGCTCTCGTGAGACCATCTGGTGTGCTGCATTCAGTTCTGGGGGCAGCACAAGAAGGAAATGGGCTTATTAAAATAAGACCCACGAGAATGATCAAGGGGCTGGAGCACTTCTCCTGTGAAAGGCAGAGAGAGCTGGGTCCGTCCAGCCTACGGAAGAGAAGGCTCCAGGGTGACCTCATTGCAGCTCTTCAAAATCTAGAGGAGAGCTTATAAAGAAGGTGGAGATAAACTTTTTGCTCAGACAGACAATCTCAGTACAAGGCAGAATGGGTTTACATTACAAGAGTGTGGTTTTGGATTAGATATTAGGAAGAATTTATCTTCACAGAGGGTGGTAAGGCACTAGAACAGGTTGCCCAGAGAACTTGTGGATCCTTGGAGGTGTTCAAGACCAAGTTGGATGGGGCTTTGAGCAACTTGGTCTGGTGTGTAGCATCCCTGCCCATGCAGTTGGATGATATTTAAGGACCCTTCCAACCCAAGCTATTCTGTGATATGATCTATATGGGACAGAATGCTTTGTTCGGTACACTCATAGGGAAAAAAATAGACTAAAGTTATAACCAATGCTGGTTAGTATAATTTTGTAATTGGTAGATTAACTATGTTGCCTTTTGGAGAAAGTGGAGGGATGGGACAATACTGTTTTAAAGAGTTGACCTTTTTTTTTATTTATAAAAATAACTGAGTTAGTACAGTGTTTGTAGTACAGGCAGATTTGTACCAAGCATTAGTTTACGATCCACTGCTGTTCTTGTGTTTATTTAAAAAGAGAAAAAGCCTTTATAAGAAAATATTAGGGTACACGAGGAGAAACGGTTGCAAATAATTTGAATCAAATTAATTGTGTTATAAACTGGCTGGGTAGCTGGGCCCAGAGTAGAATGGATTTAAATCCAGTTGGAGGCCAGTCACTATTGGAGTCCCACAGGGCTCGGTACTGGGGCCGGTCCTCTTTAATATCTTTATCGATGATCTGGATCAGGGGATTGAGTGCATCTTCAGTAAGCTTGCAGATGACACCAAGTTAGGTGCGTGTGTCGATCTGCTCGAGGGTAGGAAGGCCCTGCAGGAGGATCTGGATAGGCTGGACCGATGGGCTGAGACCAACTGTATGAAGTTCAACAAGGCCAAGTGCCGGGTCCTGCAGCTGGGGCACAACAACCTCAAGCAGAGCTACAGGCTGGGAGATGTGTGGTTGGAAAGCTGCCTGGTGGAGAAGGACCTGGGGGTATTGGTTGATAGTCGACTGAGTATGAGCCAGCAGTGTGCTCAGGTGGCCAAGAAGGCCAACAGCATCCTGGATTGCATAAGAAGCAGTGTGGCCAGCAGGGTGAGAGAAGTGATTGTTCCCCTGTACTCAGCTCTGGTGAGGCCGCACCTCGAGTACTGTGTTCAGTTTTAGGCCTCTTGCTACAAGAAGGACATCGAGGTGCTCAAAAGAGTCCAGAGAAGGGCAACAAAGCTGGTGAGGGGTCTGGAGCAGCTGAGGGAGCTGGGATTGTTCAGCCTGGAGAAGAGGAGGCTCAGGGGCAACCTTATCTCGCTCTACGGGTACCTTAAACGAGGCTGTAGCGAGGTGGGGGTTGGCCTGTTCTCCCACATGCCTGGTGACAGGACAAGGGGGAATGGGCTAAAGTTGCGCCAGGGAGGTTTAGGTTGTATATTATGAAGAACTTCTTTACTGAGAGGGTTGTTAGGCATTATTGGAATGGGCAGCCTAGGGAAGTGGTGGAGTCACCATCCCTGGAGGTCTTTAAAAGACGTTTAGATGTTGAACTTAGAGATATGGTTTAGTAGAGGACTTGTTAGTGTTAGGTCAGAGGTTGGACTCGGTGGTTTTGGAGGTCTCTTCCAACCTAGATGATTCTGTGTGATTCTGTGAATAGCAAGTGGTCAGAATGCAACAAAAATCTTAAAATGCAACCAAATGCCAGGTTATACAGTTGGAAATCATAAATGCAGGTTGTATCTGCTGCATAGTAAAACCTTTGAGTGACATCTTGGAAATAATTGGATAAGAGATGGGTTTAGAGTCATTTGGGGAAATAATGTGAGTGCTCAGTGAAGTCATGACATTCTATTATTTTGTATTTCATTGTATTCCATTGTGAGTTAAAGCTAAGGTACAAGTATGCGATTAGCAGAGCGCTACCGGAATGTCAGCACCCCTCGTTGTGTCTAATTTTGAAGTCTATATTCCAACGGGATTCTGGAAATGGTGCAGGAAGTTCTGAGGTAAAGAGAAGTGATTAAAATTAGTAAAATATCATTTCTTTTAACTTGAAGAAATACAAATTACTTAGCTTGCTGAAGAGAAACATGAGTAGTGACTGAGGTAACTGTAGGAAAGATGATAGTTTCCCCATGCATGGTGTCTTAAAGGTGAAATAAGAGATCAACGTGCAGTGCCCCGAGTTTTCATAGTATCTAGATTGTGGAGTTCCCATCAGTCAAATTGATACGTACTGATCCACAGTTGAGCCAAGAATTAAAATGAATTCCTAGACTTGATCCCTTTAAGATTTTCTAGGTAAAACAATTTAATTCTTTTTCAGGAAGTCAATTAAGAATTCTGGAGTTACACATTTTCTTCTGAAACTGTTTTCCTTAATTTTCTGCAGATATTTTTTTTCTCATAGTGCTTCTTCAAGCTAACTTTCCTAGAGAGTTTTGGTAATGTTGGAGAAAATAAATACTGTCTATAATTCTTGTTTTCAGAAACGTTCAATATATAATTTATTACACATATGCATGCATATATACACATGTACACACATACAGTTATTTTTTGCTTATCTCGAATATGGAACAGATGGTTGAGATAGTTGATGACCATTATGCTTGGCCATAGAATAGTATAAGCCTTTTGTAAAGTTGTTTAACAGCTGTTATCTTTCAGGACTTCAGTCAGAAAAAGATACTGAGGGTTATGTAGACAACAGATTGTAGTAATTCGAGAAAAATACTTAGGCTAAGCAACTTCAGATAAAAGGTTAAAAGCTGTTGTTTACATATAAGCTAGTGCTAGCCAATATTTCAGAAGTTATGGAAAGTTACGGCTTTTATTTACTGTAAAATGCACTTCACATCCAAAAGCAATAAAAATCACTGCTATTTGGAAATTTGGTCCATGTTTAGAAGGAGTATCTCCAAGCCAGAATCCAGCTTGGTACTTAAGCAATTTTATTGAAGTGCTCTTTGCAAAATATGGAGATAAAAGATTAGAATTTTGAAAGAATGAGTTGCATTTCAAAATTTTCAAAAAATGAAATTTGGGAAGGAAATGATTTGTATTTAACATTTGTACTGCCACTTAAGGAAGCAAAAATGAAGTTTTGTTTTATTTTGTTGCATTCCATTTGTGGATGAGGGGATGAGTAGGCTAGGGAAGTGATTGCATCTGTTTTGGAAGTCTGTGCTGAGGGAGGGAGGAAACATTACAGACTACAGGAAGGGGAAAGAAGAGGAAGAAGAATGAGTGAGAGCAAGAGAAACGTCTGTAGCATAACAGTGGGATCAAGAGGGCAGTGAGAAGAGCCTACACCCGACACAGCTATGCCTCTGCAGTGACAAAAACTTTCCAGTGACAAGAGGCAACAGTGCAGTGCCTACAAGCTGAGAAACGCGAAGGTATATAAAATGTCAGCAAATTTACTGCACACAAAGACCTATGCTTCAAATATGAAGCATGAAGGTACAGGCTGATTTGTAGTCCCTTATTTTGATTATGCTGTACTTCATCAATTTAATGGTTTTCCATTTCAAGAAGTTGGTTATTTCTCATTCTACACCAGTAAGTCTGGCTTCTGGCTTTCCTATTAATCAGTTATTGGGGCTTCCTCCTTAGCATGTAGGTTTTTTGAGTTGCCTCTCTCACCTACCTAACTTTGTGAAGTGACCCTAGAAATAAAAAATGTAGGAAGTTCAGAGTCTATATTCTTGAAGCCAAATATCAAAGTTGTATTTTGACCTAGTACTGATCATAGAGGGAGCTTGAAAAATTACTTTATAATTAGGCTGTAAATGAATTAGGACCTTCTGTGTTCTGTTCAGAAACCTCTTTCCACTGGAAAAACAAAAGGGAGATAGGAAGGCTGAATAGTTATCAAGAGATAGGTTCTTCTTCTTCCACAGTACTTTAAGATAACTGAGAGTGTGTCCCTCTTACAGAAAGCCTTTTGATGTGCTGGACTGTTGTATTATAAGTGCCATTTGTAATCCACTCTTGATGAGTTGCAAAGAAGAATTAGTTTCTTCCAGGAGGAAGAGAGAGAGCAGAGTTGTATTGTACCTGGCTGCATACTTTGGAAATACAGAGAAGAAATCCTATAGTTACCAGGCACCTGGGATATCTTCACAAGCTTTTTGCTGCCACTTTTAATGAGAACTGAATATATCTTTTTAACTTTTATTGCTGTAAATATTTCAGATGTGTAATTTTAATTGATACGTATGTTATTTTGCCAGAATTCTGTAAGAAATACCTTCTTGTAATATACTAGATTGGTGTAGTGATACAGCTTGCTTACTGCATTATCCAAAATTTACATAAATGTTACAGAGTAATTTGGGTTTACAAAGTCTCCTAACACTTTCCTTGTTTTTTGTTTTTGTTTTTTTAAATCAGGATAGAAAAGTAGAGCTGTATTCTCATGTAAAAGTTGTTAATCTTCCTCAGTATCGTTTCTGGCAATTAAAAATAAAGATTTACTATTTTTTGAGTACCTTTGCAATGACAGACTTCTAGTACTTTTCACAAGCTCTGTCTTTGTACATACACAAATGAAAATAAAATTTGAAAGAAGTCATTATCCCATAGTACCAAGACTTTGCTTAAGGAAAGTAACATTGTAATAACAGAGCTGCAGGAAGGTGCTTGCATGGCATATTCCTTCATTGTAGCTATTTTTGTTAAGCACTGACTTTGAATACTAAATAAATGAAAACTTACATTTTGGAAAAAGTGGAAAATACAGGTTCTGACACAGAAAAACTTGAAGCAGTTACCAGTTCTTTCATACTGGTAACCAGTATGAACAGCATAAATAGACATGAACTGAAATTCAAGAAATTCCACTTAAATGTACAAAAAAAGCTTTTTCACACTGAGGGTGGTGAAGCAGTGGAACAGGTTACCCAGAGAGGTTGTGGAGACTCCGTCTCTGGATATTTGAAGTCCTGACTGGACAGCGCCCTAAGCGATCTGCTCTGATTGGCCCTGCTTTGAGAAGGTCACTTGGACTGGATGGTGTTCAGACATCCATTCCAACCTCAGCTATCTTGTGATTCAGTGAAGACAGACATTGTATTTGATGTTAATACACAGTCTTGCAAACTTTTGGTTTCTTCTTTCTAGTTATTTCTGGTTATTTGTTGTAACATTTTAAAACTAAATTAATTTTCATATGTAATATTTTTTCCTGGCATACTTGTCATGTCTTTATTATGTATCAACTACATTGTCTGTCCATCTAAGAAACCCAGGATGCTAGAATTTATTACTTCAGGAAACTGAATTAGAGAATACATGTAATATTTATTTGGCACTGCCTCTCTTTCAAAATCTCTTTGTGTGGTTCTTATAGCTTAATATTACAATATTAAATTAAAAATACAGATGGGAGTTCTTTGTTTTATTATTCATATCCTTGACATATTTCTAATGGGCTCTTAAAATAAGTGATCTGTTATGTTCTTTTGTTGTCTTTGCTGATGAAAATATGAACTTTTCTAGGTTCTAATTGATTTTTAAGCCATCTTCCTAGCATCAGTGAGTCAGTACATTCTCTTTGTTTATATTAGAGATTTACTGCCCATTAATTTTGATTCTGTTTCTCCTGAGTGGCTTTACATTCCTAAAAGATTAAATTCTTGTAAATATTTTTCCCTTTGCAGTGAGGAGCTACGGAAAGAAGCACGACAGCTGAAACGTGAACTGCTGGAGGCAAAGCAAAAAAAAGAAGAGCAGGCTTTAAAACCCAAAGAAAAGGAAGGTAAGGTTATAATATAGCAGGTGTTGTGTGGATCTCCAGTTAACAATACAGTTTTAAAGTTGTTTAATAGTTTTGCGTTTCAGATGGATATATTGTTGAAATGTTGCGTTTTTTTGCCCCAGAAAATTAGTTTTCCTTAAGAATGAATGGATACTAGTATATAAATAAATTAGACAGGTAGCATTTGTTCTTTCAAATGTTCTTCAGTTACGTATGTATAGTTGGGCAGGCTTCTGTATTTGAAATAATTTTTTTCAAATAACTGATTTAATTCTTTAATGGGGACCTACCTATTCTGACCTCCAAAATGGAAAGTATTCCTGACTGTCCAACTGGAGTTGTCTGGAGTTGCTGGACACAGTTCTGGAGTGGGTTCTTAGTCCAGTTCTCAAACAACATAAAAAATCTGAAAGAAAATGTGAAGTCATTGCCAGAAAAATTTCCATTACTCTACTCTGTATCGTTTATCATATCATTTTTTATACAAATTCGAAAGTAGAAAGCATAACAATTGTTAGAAAATGTTATGGATTCTCTTGAATCTCTGAGCTTGATCAATAACCAGTTTGGCAAATTAAAAAATACAGTATCTGGAATTTGTATATGAAATCTGTCACCATATTATACAAAGTAGTGGCTCTGAAAAGCTTCTAGGAATCATACTGTCACTAAATAAATATAAGCTCTTGTTGGCAAGACACTGAATGCAGTCATTGGACACGTTAAAAAAGGAACTGCTAGTGGAAGTGTAGAAAAGAGAGTAGTTCTTATGTACATATATGATAAATGATAAAGAGTAGTGCCATGTATGGCAATTGTAATACCATTGCTTAAACATTATCCCTGTTCTGGTGCCAGTTACGTCAGAGGACTTACTGTAGAATAATTTGAGGAAATCCACTTTACAGTGACAGACTAACTTAATACTTGGATACCACTGGTAGATACAACTGTGGCACAATATTGAATGATACCTTTTATTCAAGGACAGGTATGGGGTGGGGAAAGAAGGAATGGCAGCTTTATGTATCAGCTGTTTGGCGGGGGTTGTTGTGTGTGTATGTGTGTGTGTTTTTTTTATTTCATTGAATTAAATAGCATGTACGAGATTAACCCGTTGAAAAACTGTAGGTAAGAATTAATGGTAAAAATAGTCCTTGTTTTCCTTTTTGTGAGTACTGTCAGAGCATAACTATTTGTGTGTTTCAGTATTGTTGAAAAAGATATATGGCAGGAAAGAAACTATTCAGAGGGTTCTTGGAGTACCTAAGTGAAAATTATGAAAATAAACATATTCTAAAATTGAAGACAAAATGAAGAAGATGTTAAATGAGATGCAAATAGTGAAGGGCAAAATGATTAATGAAAATACAGTAACACTAGAAGAATAAGCAAGAAAAGAGTTGGTTTTCTTTGGCAAAACAAGAAGGAACTGAGCTTGAATGCTTGTTTTAATTCAGTCTTTAGCATAGCAGTCAGCTTTGTTCATATGGTTACATATGATCAGTGACATAAAGGAAGTATTCGGGTACAGAAAAAACAAACTAGAGACTACTTAGATAAATCAGATGCATTAAAATCACTCAAACTTGATGGAATTCAGTGAAGCATATCAGAATTGGCTCAAGCAGTCCCAGAGACATTAACATTAATAAAATATTAAAAGAATTCTTTAAGAGAATTGTTTGTAATCAAACTGGAAAGCAGGATTCCCAGGAATCTGTTTATCAGTGGTCTGGAGAAGACAGCAGATTACCTTTATTCAATTTTCTGGACTAAAAAAATATATTGGTCAGGGAAAGGGAAGACAAAAGGAAAATAAGAAAAAATGCAAATGTTAGCACAAAGTATGTATTTTCACATGCAGTTGTCAAAATGAAGAGCTGGATGGCTGTCTTTCCTTGCACTAGCCCTGGTCTGTGTTGAAGCTTTTACTGACATGATTTGGTTTGTTAAGTTGGAAGAAAGCTGTTCCTTTTTTGTTCCAATTTTGTATTGGATTAGTAGATTGAATCAGTTCATAGAAGATTAAAACCACGTAAAGGTAAATGGAATATGTGATTAAGAAAGGGGGAGGTCTGGTGGAAAAAAATGATAGTAAGTGGCTTGTATCTCTCTTAGAAATGATCAGTTGTATAAATTCAAGATGTTAGGTAGCACTTATGCAACTTACAAGCTAATAAATATAGTGCCATGCTATTGAAAAAGACTCAAACAACAACATAAAATGTGTAAAGTAGCATGTTGTATGCCAGAGAGACTTGTTCAATCTGAGTAGGTCTTCATCTCTAATATATTGCTCAGTTTTGGCCATTCCACTTGGAAAAAAAAGATATTGAGATTTATTAAAGGAACACAGAAGAGAGTAACATCAGTGACGATCTGGAAAGCATAACATTTGAACACTGTAGGAAGAGTGGCTGTTTAGTTTAGAGCAGAGATGACTTTGTAAAGGAAGCCATGTTAAATACCTTCAAGAATGTTAAAGGCTACCATGGAGAGGAAATTATTCTTTGTAATTCCTGTGGAGAAGACAAGAGATAATAGGTTTCAATTACAGCTAAAGGGATTTAAGTTAAATGTTAGGGAAAACTTCTACTGGTCTTGATGACCTACAGAGTGGAAGTCTGCAACAGAAGATTAGGCAAATACTTCTTAAGACTAGTTTAAAAAAGGTTGAGCCTGTCTTGTGGGTGGGATGGGCTTAGATGTTCTGTGTTTCTAGATTCTGTGAAGAACAACTTCTTAATAAATCAAAAGAAATATAAGATGTGACTTGGAAGAAGGTTTTGTGGGGGAGGAGAAGCTAAGCGTCTTGCTAACAGTGATGGTAGTTAGGTGGAAGCACTAGGGAAGGTATTGTGTTTAGCATCACTGTTCAAATCATGCAGTTAAAATAAACTCTTGGTTGTAGGTCTGCCAAAATTATTGAGTAAGGTATTATTGTCCTTGTTTTGTTTCTTGTACTGGTACTCAATATAAACTCAATACTCAATATACTCATAGCTTATACTGATACTCAAGTGAGTTATCTACATCCTGAAACAAGCAGGTCAATATCCTAATGATGTTTTCTTTTTTGGTGAAGTGTTACACAAAGAAATGTAATTCATCATATGATCAAAGGAAGTAAATATTCCTGATGGTAGAGAAACTGCTGTTACAAAATGCACACCAAAAGAGTAAATGAGATTCATTAGAGACTCATAATGAGACTCAAATGAGACTGATTAGACATGCTTGATATGGTCTTGCAGAGGAGTTTAAAATGGCCAATTTTCATTTCCATAGTCTACCCACTGCTTTTTCAAAATCATTCTTTAAAATGTCATTCACATGCCTAGCAATTTGTTGTCACTTGAATCATACAAAACTTATAATCTACATGGAAAGAACAAGTACAGTTGTGTGATAGGTAAGTTTCTGGTAATAGATGAAAGAGCTTGTATACTTCAAGAACAGCAGGGAAGAGTTGAAATTTTAATAGGAATATTAGCTAAAACACAGATCTACACAGTGTCTTTACCACAGACCAGATGTGTGCTTTTGGATGATGCCACAGTGGAAGCTGTGTTCCAGGAGTACACCTGATGAGTTCCAACTGGTAGTCCAAAATGAAACAGTCCAAAGAGTATGTATTGAGCTGATCAGGGCCTCAGCAAAACTGTTTTGTTCCTGTTTCACAGTGTTATTTGTTAAAATTGAAATACTCAATGTTTTACTGTCTTTCATGAGTTTCATCATTATAACAGGTGACCTAAAGACACAAAGTGATTCAGATCTAACTCTCTGAATTTAAAAAAATGTTTTTAATGTCTTTAAATGTCTTTACTCAAAAGAAAACTTGTTTTCATCCTGGAGCTAAAAGCAGTTTTTTGAAGTTTCCCATTTCCACTCTAGCCAAATACTCGCATTATCTCTCAAGTCTTTTAGAACATTTGAGTTCTAAAGCATCAGTTTTAAACAAGATGCTGGTTAAAATTTTGAATTTATGTTAGAAATCTAAGTACCAGCCTGTGACTGCAAACCTAATGCTACTGCCTTGCAGTAATATTGTAACAGTAATTTAAGAAGTGTGATATCATTGAGCAAAGACCTCTAAACTTGCTTAATTATATTAATTGTGGAAACACTTGGAGTTGTTTGTAAGGTTTTATAATACTAGCATGATGTAATATCTTAAAATAAAACTTTGTTCTGTGTAACATCATCTCAGTCGTAATTTATGGATGGTATGTATTAAATTAAAACAGGATTGAGTATTCACACTGGATCCTATGACTATTGGGAAAGCATTATTAGAAAACTGAATTTGTTAATCATCAACAAACAAAAGTGAATGTCACTAACTAATGATTTTAGTACAGGAAGTACTAGATTAGGGAAGGGGAAAAAGATGTGAAAAATGACACTGAAAATTGAGAGTCATATTGAAGTTTTAATATTTCTTTAAAGAAAATAATTTCACAAGTTTAATAAATTGGGAGAACCATGGTGGTGTAAGCTGTTTCAGGTTTATACTAGAAAAAAATGGGCATGAATTTGTATGTGATGCAGCTGTGATCTTGTTGCTACAAAGGTGTTAATTGTAAAAGAACAGTTGTATTATTGCACTTGGTTCCAAGTATCATACCACCAAAAAAAATGTGGAGCAATTAGATACAAACGGAAAAAGAAAATAGCAGAAGACAAGATTAACTCATTAGGAGATATTCAAAGATGTATGGAGTTTAGGTAGGCTGTTGTGGAATCTTAAGTATTTACAATGGTAAATACAAGGAATTAAGAAAGATACTTTACTGTAAACAACCATTTACAATTTAAGGATAGCACAAAAGAATCATGAAACACTTAGCTTGAATAAAATCTAAGAGCAGTAAAACACAGTGTAGTACCTGAGCAAATAATTTTGCCCCCAAATTTTGGGGGGACATTTATCTCATTAAAAGCATTTATCTCAGTTCACTTGGTGAATTTTTAATCAACCTGAGCTTTCATCAGCAAAGCAGAGCTCTCAAGAGCAAGATTATTTACCGAATGTGTAAAAGTTTACCTATTCTGCATTAGTTTACATTCAAGAAATCGCATATATTTAAAACAGTCTACTGTCAAGCAGTGACTGAGCAAATGATTGGTCCTTTGGCGACCCAGGAGTTGGACTTGATCCTTGTGGGTCCCTTCCAACTTGGGATGCTCTATGATTCTGTGACCATAGCAAGAGATTTTTCCACTGTTCTTTCCCTGTCCTCTTGGGGGAGTGTGGAATGGAGAATGAGTTGTGACATGCTGGATCAGGTATGTCTATGCAGATGATGCAGACACTTACGCAGTGTCTGCCTATGTTCTGAGCTGGCTTCTTTAGGAAAAAATACTAGTTCAGAAGCTATGCAACTGCATTAATATGGTATTCTGCTTGATTAATAAACACTGCATCTCAGCCAAAATTTGCAAGCGTACGTATAGAAATTAACTGAAGAGCACAAAACAGGATAAGAATGAGGCCTAGGTCATACTGGACCTTTTGCAGGATCAGGGCTGAAACTGAGGTTAAGGTACTGGCTGATGAATGGGTGGAGAAAAGACACATCCACTGGCAGATTAGTATTGGTATCACATCTTTAAATTGTTCTTTTTACATACTATGTTTTGTTCTTTTTTTTTTTTCCATATTCAGAGCATTAGACTAATTAAGGAGGATTGTGGGGTGAAAATTTAAGTGTTTACATTGTTTCAAGAGGATAGAGATTTAAAAAAAAAAAACAAAAAACTAACTAATTCCCCCCTTACGTGTTTGATTATAACCAGCCTTCCAGTCTGTGAATAAGATTGTTGACTATGCCAGACTGCTGTCAAGACCTTAGTTTAAATAAGATATTTTTCTTTTATGTGACATTTGCTGCATTGATGCCAGAAATTACATCAAACATTTTAATTTGAGTGCTGAATTACTTCAGCATTTTGAAGTACTTAATCAAGTATTTGAAAAAAGATATACTTAAAAGTTATATTGTGTAAACCTGTGAATATACTTGAAATTTGCTTTAGAGAAATACCATCTGTTTTTTAACTATATGTTGGTTTTAAATAGTTTAAATGTAGTATTTTATTTTTTCTTATTAGAATATTTTTTGTAAACTGTGTGATAATCTGTAGATGAAAATATTTAATTATCACATATGAGAAAACAAAAAAGTCACAGAATAATACCCTAGCAACTAATATAAAAAACAACACTTAAATGTAAGAATCCTACTGGGGCACAAAATATTTTCTACTTTGTTTTTAATTGTAGTAATTGAATTGAATGCTTGAAGTGTTCAGAAAACTCTACAAAGCTAGCAAGGATACCAGTTTAAGATTATGTTTTATTTCTGTTTTATTATTAACTTTGGGTAATGTCAGTGGTACTTAAAGAATTGTTTTATGTCCTGTCAAGATGCTTTCTTGAGGTCTGAGACTTTAAGAGAGTCGTGCACCCTTAAAAACACCGTGAAAACTGCAAAATCCAAATTTTGTTGGTTTGGCAATTCTGTGGCATAAATGTGTTAGATATTAAGATTTCATGGTATATACATGTACAGTGTATCTGCATTATATCAAAGTGTACATCCTGAGTATGTCACTTTTGCAAATGTTTTTGTTTTCTTTCACTATTTCCATTTCTATTTTTTCTCATTTTATCTGTCCTAAAATAATATGCAGCATCCATATTCTGTCTCTTGTCTGCCAAAGTAAATGCTTCTCCCTCTTCTTTCGCTGCTTGCTAAAGAAAAGAGGACAAAAATCTCACTGTAAGCCAACTTTGACTTCAGTAGTAATCTTCAGTGGCTCTTCAGGATTTTAACAAGGCCAGAACTGTAATGACAATAACTGAATAATAGTTTAAGGTGTGAAGGAAACCACAAGTAAAATCAGACAGTCATTATCAGAAACATACTGGAGAGTATGTTATAAATTCTTTCAAGCATAATAATATTAATTCATATTGTATATACCAGAATATTTATTTTTATGTTACTTTACAATAAATTAATGTTATTTTTTTCATAGACATTATTTAATGCTGGAAGAAAAATTCTTCCTGGGTTCTGGAAGAAGTGTATTATCCCTCTTAGGTCTTAATTATAGAAGTGGGCTTTGTGTTCTGCATCCATCACTTCTGGTAGGAATTCCATTTGAATTCCTGAAATATTAAGAAATATCAGTTTTTGGTTTTTTTTTTTGTACTTTGTAAGGATTTTTTTTTTGTAAGTCCTATTTTCTGGAAGAAAAAATATCAAGATTTAAATCTCATTCATTATTTTTTAAAATCAACACTTCATGCCTCTATCATTTCAGAAGAATGCAATGTAAGTTGACTTCTGAAAAGCTGAAATTTCAGTGCTGTAAAACCAATGTGTTTTAGGCCTTGTATTTTAAGGCACAAAAACATTCAGTCATAACTTTCAGTTCAAACAAGAAATTGGCCAGGGTTTTTCAGTTTTCTCTTCTCCCATTTAGTATTTAGTCTAGCTATACCATGCATTCATTGTATTTACATCTAATTGGTCTTCTAAAAAACAAAATGTTTTATCCAAGTTAAATGTGAATACAGCTGAGATGCTGTCAGATGTTAACTGATTTGCCTCTGATTGTTTTGTGCACTTTCCTTGTTATCTTACCTTGGTTATGCATGAACTAATAATTCTAAATGCTAAATGCATCACAAGAGTTAATGGGATTAGTTTTGTCAGAAATGTTTTGTAATGTAAGATACTTATGCCTAGTTGTCTGAAAATCTTCATACTAGCTGTACCTTATCAAGGGAGAAACATCAAAATCCTTCCATTGGCTCTCATCAGCTTGGAAGGTGTTTTTTTGTGAGTTGGTGTGCTGACATTAAACCTTAAGAAACAGCATGCATTTTGTCACAATATATCATTTCTTCCCTTCTGAAGATCAGTGTGTTTCTGGTTATTCTTGCAGCAAATGAAACTGATTTTCATTCCAACAAATGTTTTATGCATAGCTTCATTATCTCTCCCTTAATAAGGGAATAAAATCTCTGGGTCTTACATGGGTTCTGCTTCCTTTATTACAAGGACAGATGTTTTTACATGTTGTTTTTCTAACACGGATACAAATAACAAAATTGTAAAGATCTGAAGTTCATACTGTGGACAATTGTATGCATACGGTCAGTAAAGGATTTGGCTGAAAAATACTGGTACCTTACCATGCACATCAGCAACTGTTGTGCATGTAAAGACAGTGTTCCCTACCTTAATGACAGAATTTGAATCTTGGTAAGTGAACATCAAGCTGAGAAATGAATGTCAGCTTAAACAAGGATCATATTTTTCTGATCTACCACAGTTAGCAGGCCTAGAACTAATATTTACTGTTTATTGTAAAGTGGAAGGTGAAATTCAGTTACAGATTGTGAAATGGAAGTTGTCTGATGCAACTTCTGTTGAGTGTTTACTACACTATTTGATTTACCAGGTGCTGTAGGAATGAATTCTAAAACTTCTTTATCAAGCTTTGTCTTTTGCTCCACTTACTGTTCTGAACTTAGAAGACTGGCATTCAGTTCACCACCTTAGAACAAGTTCTCAGGTCTTTGTTATACTTTTGCAATTTTGTATTTAGAAACTGACATCATTTGAACTGTTCCTAATTTAAATGTGATAAAAATAAACCCTTCTATATTTTTTTTAAATCAATCTCGTCATTTCTGGTTTAAAAACTTATGAATCTCATCTTTAGTTTCAGGCTATCATTGGAAACCATGGCTTAAAAACAAACTTTGAGGATAGATTACATCATCATGTTGGCATCTGTTATTCCTTAAAGGAATATTTCAGGATAGAAGAATCTACCTGAAAAAAATGTAAATTACACAAATGCTGAAGTTTATGTCACAGGAGAATGAAGGGTTTCTTGGTGGTAATTCAGGCTAGCTAAGAGACAGTAGCAATATACTTAGAAATTATATATATATTTTTAATATTAATATATATATGGTATGCATTATATGTGTAATATACTTAGAAATATACCTAAGAATGAAGTGTATTTTCAGTAAAGAAAGTGTTGTGTTTTTTTTCTTTTTGTTTTCCCTAACTTTCCCTAGAATCATAGAATCATTAAGGTTGGAAAAGACCTCCAAGATTACCTGGTCCAACCATCCTACTACCAATGTCACCCACAAAACCATGTCCTAAGCACCATGTCCAAACTTTCCTTAAACACCCCCGGGGACAGTGACTCCACCATCTCCCTGGGCAACCCATTCCAATTCCTGACTACTCCTTCTGAGAAGAAATGTCTCCTCATTTCCAACCTAAACTTCCCCTGGCACAACTTAAGACCATTCCCTTGTGTCCTGTCACTAGCTATCTGCAAGAAGAGGCCAGCCCACAGCTCCCAACTCCTTCATTCCCCAGTTGAAGCTACCTTCATTTCAGGTAGCTGTAGAGAGCCATAAGGTCTCCTCTGAGCCTTCTCTTCTCCACACTAAACACCCCCAGTACAATCAGCTGCTCCCCATAGGACTTGTGTTCCAGGCCCTTCACCAGCTCCGTAGCCCTGCTCTGGACATACTCCAGGGCCTCGATGTCCTTCTGGCAGTGAGGGGCCCAAAGCTGAACACAGCACTCGAGGTGCGGCCTCACCAGAGCAGAGCACAGGGGGACGATCACCTCCCTGCTCCTGCTGGCTACACCATTCCTGACACAAGCCAGGATGCCGTTGGCCTTCTCGGCCACCTGGGCACACTGACGGCTCGTGTTCAGGTGAGCTTCGATTAACACCCCCAGATCCCTTTTCTCTGCAGAGCTTTCCAGCAACTCTGCCCAAAGCCTGTAGCACTGCATGGGGTTGTTGTGGCCAAAGTGTAGGACTTGGCACATAGCCAAGTTGAACCTCATCCCATTGGTTCTGTCCATTGACCCATCTTATCCAGGTCCATCTGCAGGGACTTCCTACCCTCCAGCAGAGCAACCTAATGATGTAATATACACATAATTTTATTTAAACTAAGGAAAAAAATCTTTCTTTGCCTGATGCAATTTACACGTCCTGATTTGATGGCTGTAGGGCACATGTGCAAATTCTCTCTAACTTAAACTACTATTTTCTGCATCCTATACTACTTAAATAAGACATTTTTATGTTATTTCATCACAGTGCCTTCATGTCGTTGTTTCATTCAGTTTTATCTGAATAAATGCTCTTAGATTAAGGAGTTTGAAGCTTAGATATATTAAAGCTAATGTAATGATCTTTATACTTTGGATCAACAAGCTGGTCCTAAGTTTACCCTGCTCAATGTGAAGGTGTAGTCCATCTATAACGCTGTGGTTCCTCTTTTTTCAACTCAAATATGAAAGATTTGGAGTGGCTGTGGGATGCTGACTAGCAGAAATGAAATAGTAGCCGTGCAATCTGCTTTTGCATTTTGAAACAGTATTTTACACTTTAAAATGGTACTTTGAACCAACAACTCTCTTCCAGACACTTTCTTTTCTTTGGTAGTTACCTGAGTTTGTTCATGCAGACACAAAATATTTTTTTCAAAGACTCACTACTTATGAAAGCTGAATATTTTGTTTATATTAACAAATAGACAGTGTTTATGGTTTTGAGTTGTTTTAAAATGTGTTAGAAACCCGTTGTTTTAACAGCTATTTAAAATCCTTCCTGTTATGTTACTTGTGTTTAATGTGGAGTAATAAGTTCTAAGGCCTCATGGAAAAATGCAAGCATATTTTAAGTCTTTGTAACAAAAGGTACAGAAATATGATGCATACAAGTGCATAACAGTTTTGGTTGACTCACTCTGAAGTTAGTAGTTAGTTCAGGTGGATCTGATTATCGTTTGTCTGACTTGTGAAAAGGCTTTCCTAGGAGGCAGAGTAAATGAAGTTGAGGATTATAAAAATTATGACAGACAAAGACCCAAGAAACAATCATCTTAAGAGAAAGCTTAAACTGAAATTTAAATCATTTGCGTAACAGTAAGTGACAACCATATGAGGGTGATAAAAATAAACAAACGCACAACTTCAGGGGAATTTAACCTATATGTATGAGAATTATATTTGAGCTCTACTAGATTAAACTAAAATCTTATTCAAAAGACATGTGTGACTAAGAATCATGACTTTAACTTCAGCATATGTATACTAAAATTTGGATCACAGCACTATAATGTTTATTGCCAGTTTGAGACTGGTATTTTCAAGAACACTTTTCCCACATTTTTCACTTGTCATAACTGAACAATTATAATTACTATGGGGTAGACAGGATTCTTTTCAAAACACCCCTTTAGGTAAATGTCACCTGAAAGGTTGCTTTCTATAGGAAATCTCATGGATTTTAGGTATCTAGATAATATTTTCACTAATATTTAGTCTCTATTTATGTAGCAATATAGTATATGTATATATAAGGCAGTATATTGTTTTCCCACAGTCAACAAGTTTGATTTGATACACACATCTATGCATAAACTAGTGTTCACAAGGGGTTGGTCTTGAATTAAGGATATATTTTAGTAATTAGTAGAAAAGTTTGACACAAAGGGGGTAAAGATGAATCTGAGCCATTATGACTTGTAGTTTTATACTGTACTTTGTTATCCTCTTTAGTTCCTCCAATATTACGCTGCATGAGATTTTATAGTAGATTTTATTTCATTCATTCAGCTGTTTAACCATCCCCAAACGTCTGTGTATATGCATTTGTCTTGTTTGGTCCTTATAGAAGATGACATTTCTTTCTTTCTTCACTAATTCTCTGTCTGCTCCTCATTATATCCAAGCTGTCAAGAGGAAAACGGGGAAAAAGCAGTTTTTTGTATATTTGATGGAAATGTTTTGCCAGTTACTCTTCAAATATATGCATGCAACATGCATATTAGGATAACAAAGAAATAAGAGATTCTATTTATAGGGATATGTAAACAAATATATTTGATATGTAGATACAACTACTACAAATTTATTCCCTCTTATTTTGACATGCTGCATTTATGGACTTTATAGAAAACTTTAAAAGTGAGAGGGAAATTTATTATGGAAATAGAAATCATCTCTGTGTAGCTGTCAGCTATCATCTAAATATCAAGGGTTTGATTTATAGCTTTTTCAACCTACGAAACAGAAAAACTAGCAATTTTTCCATAGCTACAGAACATTAATACAACATACCAGTTTGGCTGCTCCATGAAAAGTGTTCAGAAATGATGGTAAACTTGTTAAAGGAATTTCAGCAAGTTCTTATTTCTCATCTTACCATCAGAGTATTTATTTTTGTTACCCTCCTTTCCCTGGCTTGGTGGTAAAATAAAATTGAAACAAAAATTTTTGGACTCATTCTCTGCCCAATACAGTGTTTTGTTTTTCATTTCAGCAAGTAGCAAATCATTCTATTTGCTGAGAAAGCAATACAGCTGAAACATTTTATGGAAGTGTTGTGCTTGGTATTTCAGAAGTCACAAATTTTCTCCAAAATGCTACTAAATTATAAACGTAAATTTATTTTGTTTAACCATATATGTTTCCTTATTCAGAAGAGGAACCTGCTCCAAATAGTGTTGTTGAAGAATACCTTCAGGAGAAGAGAAAATATGAAGACAAGCGGAAGCAGCAGCCAAAGAAAGGCGTTTCTCGTGAAGATCAGGTAATTGTTTGAAAAACTAGGGAAAAATATTCCAGAAAGAGTTCTGAAAACTATTATTTCTTCACTTGTGTAAAAATGAAGATTAAAAATCCCATGTTTCTTTTTCTATAAAAAGAATCTGTTTATTCCCAAACAATAATAAGTATACCTGTGTGAGTGTGTACTCTGATCACCTATAGATTACCCAGATACACTGATAGACGAAGTTTTTATGTATTTTTTGAAAGTATAATCAGTTTAGTCACTAAAATATTCCAGAAGGAAAAGCTACCCACACAGAGGTATCTTTCATGATGTTTACGAGAATTTGCATTTCTCTACAATGCTTTCCTTGGCACTGTAGCTTGCTGTAAGATAGGACTGGGACAGAAGTTTGCTTATTTGGCATCTCTCCAAAGTGCTGTTTTTTTTTACAGTTTAGATAATGTTTTAGAGATCAAATTCATCCATCATATTAGGCATTTAGAAATGAAAAAAAAAAGTTTTTAACTGAACTATAAAAAGAAAACCATTTTTAAATATAATTAAAAATATTTTGCAGTCAACATGTATATAGACTTCAGTATGCAAATGTAATCAACTTAAAGTTTGACATAAATATTTATTTTTCTAAAATAGACAAGTTTGAAACAGTTAAATATATGAAACTACCTCTGAAGATTTTATATTAATGTAAAATCTATGTGGTGCGTCAAATGCATGGGTCTTTAAGTGCATGTCAATTCAGTTACAAAGATGTTCGTATTCAATTGTTGAAGCCAGAGAGATTGGAAACTTGAGGCTTAAAAACTTCAAAGCGGCGGCTGGCAAATCTTTATATTTGCAGCAAGCTGATTTAGCTCAAAACTAAGAACTTTGTGGAAACTTTGTACATTTAGAAATCTGTTCACTCTGAATTAAAGAGTACTAAAGATCAGTTGGCAAAGTGGATCAAGGAATTTAAAACTACTTCTAGTGAATTTGGATCAGCCCTGTCCTGGACATCCTAGGAAAACAAGATAAGTTGACAAGATACTTTAGTCATCTTAATTTTTATTTACGTAGCCTCGTTAGAAACTATTCATCAATAATCAGTCATCTGGTCATCAACATCATTGACCCTTCAATAATTAATAATCAAGTTCTTTGTATGCCATTTCATTTGTGGTGGGCCTCTTCTAGCCTTGCAAACCTCCTACCTGGTCCTACAATACAGTTCTATCTTCTGTCCTCTGTACAAGAGTAGGAGAAGATAGGGAAAGTATGTGTCTCTTTAGAATACCAGACATTGCACATCCTGACCTTATAATTTTGCAAGGGTCAATTTATGAAGTTACATGATCCACCTTATGGCATCTAATCATTCACTGCAAAAAATGCCTTCTAAGACACTTTGAAATTATTTTTATTGACAGGTCTACTTACAAAAATGCTGGCACCAGAGTAAATTAGGCAAGACACAAGGAATGTGGTTTTGATTGGTCACAATTTCATGTAAAAAGGGTTAGTTTGTTTTCATCTGATGGCCTGAGCAGAGATTTGCTCTTTCAGATGTTGTAAGCATTTGTCTGCAGTAACGTGTAAAACTGCAGAACTTGAATGATTCACAGACTCAAGTATTCTATAAATTTTCCTCTCTCCCATCTTAAACAGAAGATTAAACAGAAAATAAAGAAAACAAATGCAAACAAAAAAAAATCCAAAACCTGCCTTTGGCAGTGTTAAAATGTGTTTTTGAAAGAATTCAAAAGCCAGGAAATTCCTAAAGTTAAGATTGCTCCCAGAAGGAAATTTGATTCCAGTGAACACTTCTGGTATTTCCTATTTCTGTTTTCTATTCTTGTTTAGTTTTTATTCTTTTAAATTTGAAAAACTTGACCAAACAAAACTAAATAGCCATACAGAGGTGTTTTACAACATAGGTGGCCAACCTATCACCTACAGATCAAATGTAGTTTACCACATAAATTCAGTCAAGCACTTATTCCCTGACGCTTTCCTTTCCAGGAATGTCTCAAATATCAGCAAGAAATAAGCTGCGGGTTGTGCAAATTATTCTTATGGTCTGCCCTTTTTATGAAGAGCCCTGTGACCCCTCTACCACTGCAAAGCTTAGGCATACAATTCTTGTGTAATCGACATCTCTCAAGTGATCAGAAACAAGACCTGTGATAGGATCTTCAGATGTCACCTGAATGTCAATGACATTTTGTAGCTGAAAGACTGGGCAATGTCAGCTGGAGAATAAAATACCAAATATAAATCAATATGAGCTTAATGTATGTAGCATAAGGATCTGTATCTGTAGAAGAAGTTAAGGTGGTTCATTGTATTCAAGTCTAAAGCTTTGAATTTTTTTTATGTCAGTACAAAATTAAAAAGATCAGCAATGTAAAAGTATGTAAGTATCGGCCAAGCTAGGTCTTCAATACATAAGTCATCTGTAATTTATGCAATGTTTTGCTTTACTAGATTAAAATGGCAGGTTCAAGCAGTAAAATTTGTTGTCAGTGGTTAGTGTTGTTTAATCAGAGGTTTGTATTCTGTAAGTATAACCACAATATTTTTTTTCCTTAAATATGCATGTTTATTTCATTAGATGGCCATACAAGTGCTCTCAAATATGTATCCCCAGCACTGCACACTCTCTCACCGTTGGTGCTCTCACTTGTGGTGTCTCTGACTCTCTCGCTTGTCTCTGTCTGCAGTGTTTGTTTTCAGTTCATAGAACAGTTCTTTCTTCCATCTTATTGTACTGTGTCTCAAAATGATAATAGTTTGAATATGTTTTATATACCTATTGTTATTTATAGATCTATGTAACTTCCTTAAAACCATGTATTTAATTTCAGACACTGGCACTATTGGACCGGTTCAAATCAAAGTTAACCCAGGCAATTGAAGAAACTCCTGAAAATGAGATTTCTGAACCTGAAGTAGATAATGATGAAGGCTGGTAAGTTTTACAGATTTGGATTTCTGTGTTTATTACTGGTCAGATCTGAGTTAGGAATAATCACACACTTCGTTTTTCGATTGTTTTACAAACCAGTCTCTTTTTTTGATTTAATGAATCCTTCTTCTTTCATATCCCTCTTACTACCATTTTACTTTTTAGTGGCACATTTAGTTACTTGTTTCTTTGCCTTATTTCTTCTTCATTACAGCATTATGAGGAAAGAAGATAGCATGCTTTCTGTGCCAGTTATCTCCAGCAGGAATGAGTTATGAAGGGAGTTAGCACCACCTTTGAATTTACTCAGTTTATCACCTCTAGCTAAACTTCTCTATGTGTTCTGAAACCCTACTGCACTAGCATGGTCTTACTGTTAAGCCTAAATTTAAGGAGTAGCGCAAACACCAGATGTGTTTCTGCATCAAAGAGTTGATGCATCAGGAGTCAGCTAAAACATACTGGTTTAGTACTCTGGAAAATAATGCAGTACAGTAGGAAACGTTTTGCCTTGTAGTCTTAAGTCCTAGAAAAACTGTGGAGTGGTAAGTATTTTAAAGACTGATGGATAAGATAGACTCACCTGAAATGGAGGGTGACCCCAACAAAGCAGGGTAGCACTGGAGTTGATAAAGTGCTGCAGAAGTTGTGACCTCCACAGTCAAAGAAGCAACCTGTACCATGTTTACTCATGTTAATCTTTCATCCAAAGAAGCCACATTAAGTAGGGAATGGGAAAAATCCTTATGATTTCAATTGTGATCCTGCAATCTTAGACAGGAAGCTTTTCAATGATAATAAAAAATGCTTTCATGGAATAGCTATAAAGAAGGTTTTTTTTAGAAAATGTTTTATACAAACTGGTCATGTTTTTTATAAGGCTGGCAATACAGTTGGTCCAATATAATATCTCTGCCTACAAAATTTTCCTTAGTTGTACACATAAGCTATCACAGCCACAACAGAACTACCACTAAAATAGAAAATTGAACAACAATCCTGGGTGTTTTAAAACACCCAGAATTTCTATATCTCAAATAACTTGAAATGAGTAAGTGAAAATATGTCATATGTCCCTTTATAATCTTCGTAAAGCTTCCCATCTTGGGAGTATAGGAAACCAATCAGATACCTACATCTTCCAAACCCCAAACTAGTACCAGTAACTAGAAAAAAAAAATGAATTACAGTAAGACAAACTAAAATGTACAAAGATGTTCTAAAGTACATTAGAAATCCTTTTTAAATAGGAAATAAATGATATAACTAATTGTTATTAAAGGACCCTATGTGTTTGAGAAGACTTACACAAAGCAGAAAGATAAGCATGCTAATGAAGTGCTTTTTAAGCATTGGGAGGAAATGCAGACCGTCTAAATAAATTAGATTTACTTCCATTTTGTGAATGAAAAAGATGTGCATACGGATCTGAGAAAAGACAACATAAAAAAGAGTGGGAGGGAATATAATGTATGGGAGGCAAAATGGTTTTGTTTTGTTTTGTTTTTACATTTTATTTCATTTTTTTTGTTTCACGTGTTAATTAATGAAAAGAAATTTTTCATCTGGAAGTAACAGGTCAAATTACAATCACCTATAATATAAAAATGGTAATTTTTATACATTAAATCAGAAAATCTTAGACTATTTGTTTGAAGATACTTTCCAAAGAAATTTAACAGAGAAAAAAAAAAAAGACGGTAGGTAATAAAAAGCTGAATTGCAAATTATGAGGCCTAAATGGTCTCATAATGGATGATACTAAAATTTTAGATAACTCAGCTCACTTCTTCATTTTTATTTCTATCATATGAATGAATCATTGCTTATTTTTAATTTAGTAAGATAAAGCTACACAGATTCTGCAGCTTTACAGTCACACCTTCTTGCTTTTCACTGAGTAGAGCTGAGACCTCACAGGGGAAATACTAGGATTTTATTTTTTTCAGAAGACTTTAGACATTTACTAGCAGAAACACTAAAACTAGTAGTACAGCACTTAGCATAGAATTCTTGCAGTCATAAAACAACATATTTACATATGTAGTGCATAGTGAGTACAATATTATTGTGATATTTTTCTCAGTGAAATTTCATTTGAGTTACAGCAGAGGTTATTAAAAATCGTGTTATTCTTTCAAAGCAATAGCTATTCAAACATCAGCAGCAATCTTTTTTGCTTTTTATTTCATTGATTATATTTTTTTCTTATATTCTTTTTTTTTCAAAGAAGAACCAAGAATTTCTCTTAGCTTTATAATCTAAACAGAACTACTGAAGAGGTAGTTTAAAAATTCGGACTCTTTTTCTTAAATTTTCTTTCTTCTTTTAATGTCAACTCTTCTGTCTGGAACGAAAAGAAGAAATACAACCTTGCTTTATTTGCTTTTATTCATTGGCAATTTTAACAGGTAAAGCAGAAAAAAAAATGCTTTGGTTTTTTGTTTTTGAAAATAGAGAAATTAATTTTCCAAATCTTGCCCCTTTCAGGATAAGTTTCATTACCGCTTGTAACTTTAAGTTTCTCTTGTCATCTTCTATTTGGTAAATTCTTTAAATTACATAATCTTCCTTCAGTATGTCTTTTCTATCTTGGGCATTATGCAGCTCTTTGAGGATGAGGTATAACATATGGCATAAATTTTTTGTCCCTTGGACTTCAGGATTTCACTAATACTTTGAGATTCTTCAGACATACCAATGTGCTTTTAAATTCTACAGAAAGTATGCAGCCTTTCCTTTACCTCTGAACACCTGAACAACTGATCTTTCTTTTCACAGTAATATAACCAGTCATTTAAGGACTTGCAAAGTCTAATCATCATTGTTTGTGTTCCCATCTGAGTAACTACTGACATCTAATTGGTGATAATGCTTCTCCCTGTTGGCAATTTAAACTGAAGGATTGTTGTAATTTCAGATTATCAAATTGTGTGTTGGTTTTTTTTTTGTTCAGAAAATAACGTTGCATTCAAAATGGCACTATAATGAAAATTTAGAATAATATGATGCTAAGCAATAGACTTATAATTAACATCATATTATTAGGCTTGCAGTTTGGTAAATTATAGACGAGTCTTGTTCCATTTTCAAAGAATTTACTTCGAAGATAAATAAGTTGTAAAATATTTTTATTTCACAAATTGGCTAGATCCACATACAACATTAGCAAAGCCATGAAGTCTTCTAAAAGGTATTCATGACTGTTTGAATGGCTTGGAGAGTTGAATTTCGTATTTTGGGTTAAAGACTTACTGTCTTCATTTCTTCATTGGATTGGATGAATTGAGATAAGTATAGTGACTTCACATTAAAAAAAATATCTTAATTTCAATATACTCCTCCAAACATGATAATTCTACTCAAAAACAATAATAGTACTTTATAAGATTCATTGTAAATATAATTAGTGTATGGCATACACATATATGATATGCACAAATTATGTGATTCCTCCAGGCTATTTTGTAGATCATGGCTGCTCTTTTTATGGGAAGTGAAAGCCAGCCACTATGCTTCACTCTACTGTCAGGGTGTGTTATCTGAGGTAGAATGATTGCCTCTAAGACATTTTTATGTGTCCACAGGAGTGGCCACACATTGAGGTATAATTTTCATTTTCTGTCAAGATAGAAACCATTACCAATTTGTTATGTTTTCTTTTATTTGGCAAACTTTTCTCTGCATATTTGGCTGAGCTGCTGTATTGGCATGAAGCATAGCAGACGTTTGGGTACTTTTCAGCAGCATTCTACTTTTTATGCAGGAAAAAAAGAAGAAAGAAATATGACTCTATTGTAAACAGTGTGTATGGTGTTTGATAATTATTACCAGATTTTACTGTCTAAGAAGGCATCTGAGGAAGTGTAGTGAAGAGATCTGAAGAGAAATGAATAATACTAAGTTTTAACATGAAATAGCAGGATCTTTGCTGGGATTGCAAACTCTGATGCTAAGTGAGAATGACTATATGTATATGTCTGCGGCAAACAAAACTTAATTTCACCTGCAGAAATCAAAAATATTGAAATAAACATGTTGTGTACTGCCAGAAAGGGTGCTCGTAACAATAAAAGTATCTCCAGAGAAGTAGACATACATTTTTGTGGCATCTAGGTACATCAAGAAAATATGCTGATCATCCTGGTGCACACATTGTTGTCCTTGCAGCTCCATGTGAAGAACTATTGCTTAAGCTTTTTTTAAGATTTGCCAGACTACTTTAGTACTATTTCATCATTATTTTGTATTTATGTACTCTTAGTCCATCTAAGAAAACATCAGATATAGGACTTCATCCTTTACTTTCACAAAGGTTGTGCAGAGTGCAGCAGAGGTAGTTTTGACAGAACATGGTTACTCATTCTGAGCTGGAAGTCTTACCCGGGACTTCACATGACAGACTTCTCCCCAAAATTTAGTGAGGTGTCTTCTGCTTGGAGACTGAAAACTAAACGTGTGACAGCAAAAGACCCATCTGGAAGTACTGTCTACTTGGTACTTCCACTCTAGATTACTGGATATGCCTGAATTTGGAAGTGAAAACACTGCACAGGTTACACTTTATAAAAAACACTGCTACTCATCTTCTTTAGCATTTGGACTTCTACATATATTTTATTGCATACATCTGGCACCTAGTCAGATTGTAGTGCCACTTTGGGACCATGATTATAACATCAAATAGCTACACCTTTAGTAAAAACCAAGTTTCAGTCCAAAAAATATTATGGCAACTGTATATAATGAAATTGTTGATGCAGATCCTGTGAACATGACATAAAATATCTTCCATAGAGATAATCCAGCTGTGAGGATAAAAAAATCCAATGCAGTCAAGTATATTCAAGGATTGACTGCTTTAGTCGATTTAGGCAAAATCTTCCTCTTCAGATAGGATAAAAATGATATTTAGAACTCTGAATTATTTTCCTATTAAGTAATTCTCCACTTAAAAATACATATAGTAACCGTATCCTAATCCATCTATGCATCCAGGAATAAATACTAGAAAGTTTGTAATGCTGTCTATGTATTCTTATAATTGCCACTATTTTATGGAAAAGGAACACTGACAGACAGACTGCACTGACAGACAGTGATACATAATCTCCCTGACAGAAAGGTAGCTGATGTGGGGCTATTGCACTTTCCGCTCTAGGGTTCTTTTAGGATTCTAGCTTTTTGTTCCTGTTATGAAGTGTATGGGTCAATTTAATGATGGTTATCTGTTGTTATCTATAACTTTGTTATCTGTTTCCAAGAAAGGTAGAATTAGATCTTCTGCTGCTAAGAAATGAAACATTTTCCCAGATAACTCATCTTTCTAAGAAATATCTGTTTATTCTCATTATCAAAAATACTGCTGTTCAGTTGGTAAGAGATTTCATTTCTGAAGCCACCAAGAATACTGATTAATCATAGAGTTAACATCAGAAAAGGGCCAGAAGGGGACCTCCAAGCGTAATTACACCGTTTCCATAACCCAATGGACAATGTATCGGCAGTGCATTTTTCTTACTGTTAGTCACATTTATTCACTGGAAGTCCAATGACAGAGATTCCTCAGGCAATCTCTTGTAGTGTTTAAATGTGCCTACTGGTACAGAATATTTGTATGTAATCCACTCTTCCATGTCATATGAGTGGATTCTAGAAAACTGTTCGCTGTCTCTTTTTCAAGATGCTTTTTAGCACACTTGAAAATAATCACAAGCTCATCTCTTTCAGTTGGACAAAAAAAGAAAACTTTTTAGTCTTTCTGCAGAGATTATTCTTTCTCAATTTGTGATCGTTCTTCCTGAGTGGTTCATCTCTCTTTCAAAGCATGAAATTCAAGACTAGATACAAGTCTTTGTCAGTGTTGAGTGAAAAGACCACTTTATTTGTCATTTTTTCTTTTATGCCTGGTTTCCAACCCATTCCAAGCCACAGATCTTTTTCTGCTGAATGGTTGCCTAACCTGTCTCTGTCCTGTACCCATGCTGTTAATTGTCCTTGTTGAAATTCAGCCAGTGCACTTTCTGAATTTTATCCTATTTTTCGTACTATAGCTAGTTTGCCAAAATCACGTAAATTTTAAATACTCCAATAAACTTTAATAGAATCATAGAATCATTAAGGTTGGAAAAGACATTCAGGATCATCTGGTCCAGCCATCCCCCTACCGCCAATATCACCCACTCAACTATGTCCCTAAGCGCCAGGTCCAACCTTTCCTTGAACACCCCCAGGGACAGTGACTCCATCACCTCTCTGGGCAACCCATTCCAATTCCTGACTACTCCTTCTGAGAAGAAATGTCTCCTCATTTCCAACCTAAATTTCCCCTGGCACAACTTGAGGCCATTCCCTTGTGTCCTGTCACTAGTTATCTGCAAGAAGAGGCCGACCCCCAGCTCCCCACACCTTCCTTTCAGATAGTTGTAGAGCCATAAAGTCTCCCCTGAGCCTTCTCTTCTCCAGACTAAACGGACCCAGTGCCCTCAGCTGCTCCCCATAGGACTTGTGTTCCAGGCCCTTCACCAGCTCCGTAGCCCTGCTCTGGACATGCTCCAGGGCCTCGATGTCCTTCTGGCAGTGAGGGGCCCAAAGCTGAACACAGCACTCGAGGTGCGGCCTCACCAGAGCAGAGTACAGGGGGACGATCACCTCCCTGGACCTGCTGGCTACACTATTCCTGATACAAGCCAGGATGCCATTGGCCTTCCTGTCCGCCTGGGCACACTGCTGCCTCCTGTTCTTGCAACCAGATCCCTTTTCTCTGCAGAGTTTTCCATCCACTCTGCCCCATGCCTGTAGCACTGCATGGGGTTGTTGTGACAAAAATGTAGTACCAGGCACTTAGCCATGTTGAACCTCATCCCACTGGCTTCCGCCCATCGAGACTCTTCTTCAAGACCCTTCTTTCAAGACCCTTCTTCAGAAAATTTCATATTGCACATGCATTCTACAAACACATTCTTCTCTGTTAAAGTCATAAATAGAAGTGAAGTAAACAACCCCACCAAATTTATTATTTCATGCTTGACACATGAAGCTTGACACAACAGTGGCCATCTACTTCTAAACATAGGGCCCTCTAGCTGATTTTCCACCAGCTTTATATCCTTATGAAATAGTTGTTTGTTTGTGGTTTTTGTTTTTTGTTTTAATCTACACTTTTCCAGATGGAATACCAGTGTTTGTGGAAGTTATAAGTTCTCTGCTACAGAAATTCACTTGTAATATACCTAACCAGAATTCTGGACTATTTTCCACTGTTCTCACTCTGATCTTTGAAAACCAGTGTAGACTTCCTGAAACTATTGACATCCCTACATATATTTGTGTTCTCATGAGACCTTAACAATCCTGACAATTTCTGAGCTGGTAGAACTTTCTGTAGAAAACAACCCACCATTTTCTCTCTTTAATGTTCACCTGATTGCCACGTGAGCTTACGATGTATCTGTGAAGGTTTCCAACTGTTTGTGCATTCTCACAGATAAAATGTGTGAGAAGTTTTATGAAAAAGCTCCTGTAGCATTCTTGAATACAAAGCTTAGTTGTTAAGATCAAGTAACCTAAAACTCACAAGGAACAGCACTCCATACAACCCAAAAATATGTATTTATATGTATATCATACACTAAAACAGTCAAAATTTAGAATTTTGTATTTCCTGGGTGAAATCTTAGGTGTTGGATGTGAACTTGATCTTTCAAAGAAAGAAATCAGCTTTTTCCTTCCACATAGAACACTGTTATAGCTGTAACTATAAGAAACTAATGTAAATGAGGCAGTCACTTAAGTATTTTAGGGATGAAGTCTAGGCTCTGAAATTTACTCTTTTCTTTTGATATGAAATAACTAAAAATAACTAAATAATAACTAAATGAATCTGTTCAGCTTTCAGATAGACTGTGGGACAAGAAAGAATAAACAAGGTGGGAATTTGGAAAAAAAAATGATTTTTTTTTTCACATTTTCTCAGTTTGAAATTATTGTATGCTTAGTTACCTTTGTTGAGTCTGAACTTAGTGAAGAAGTCAGATCAAGTCAGTTCACTTGATCATTAATAATTTGTTTGTTATTCTGAATGTTTCTTAACTTAAGGGGTAGGAAAAAAAAAGGAATATTTTTAAATCAAAGTGAGTAAGTTAATGCTTGAAAATACTTTTCCAAGTTACAGTGAAAAGGATATTGTGAAAATTATGTGAGTCTAGGTCTTGCATTTCAAACAAGGCATTCAATATCTTGCTTTATAGATAGTGTTTCATATGCAGGTTGTTTACTGATGTTGGCTTGGCCATTGTCAGTTATTTGTGACAAATCTCATTTAAAATAGTAAAGACTAAAAATGAATTTAATGGAACTGTTCACTCAAACAAACTGTTTAAAATCTTGTAGCTCTTAGAGGGCTTTTAAAGATACCTCCTTGGTCACAAAATGCTATTTTGATTTGCACAGTGCAAATCAAATGCTATTCATAAATCTGATCACCTGATTATAGCCAATAATAAAGGACAGGGGTCTGTTTAATTGTTTTTATTGCTGCTTCTTTGGACAAAAATCTCAGTGAAGGTCAGTGCTATTTAAAGTGCAGCCTGGTCTATACACATCAAATCCTATAACCTTTTCCCAGTTCTGAATTTTACAAAACTACCCCTGACGCCAGTTAAACATTTTAACAACATTGGTTGCAAATGTTAAGCTCCTTCTGCCAGGACATTCACTGCAATTTAACTGTAAAATTTTTTACCTGGTTTGTACAGAAACTTTTTTTTTTTTGTACAGAAATTGTTTTACTCTAGAACAAACAAACAAAATCTGTACATTCAGTAAAGGCATTCTCTATCCAGAATCAATAGTTATGTCCTTTACTTCAGAAATGTTTTCATTTATAGTACAAGGAAAAATTCTCTCAAAATATTTAATATTGGTGTCAAGGAGAAATCTGTTGCAATCAGGAGTAGGAATACAGTATTTCATTTCTTTCATACTCTTCCAGTAAAAGGTTTTGTCTCTGAAAAAGATGTGTGTCTAACAAAAAAATAAGTATCAAGACACCACTTCTCCAGTGTCTGCTCTAGAGAGTAGGCTAGAATAGGTTTGGTTTGGTTTCCTTTTTTCATCAAAATAGGAATTTCAGAATCAGGAAAATGTTGAAGCCAGCCAGACTGTTTTTATATTACAAAATTTCATTTGTATTAAGAACTAAATCAATGATGCACACTGTTAATATCTACTCCACATAAATCTGTTAATGTCTTCCACATTTTATTTCCAGTACTTCTTATTGTATACATCTGCTATTAAACTTTGCATTGTGAAATCCTTCTGGATAAACACCTAAAAAAAATGGTTATATTTCTTTCATAAACCTAACCTTTTTTTATGTATTTTCTAGAATGCTGTCTCTTTCTTTGCCATAATACCTTATAGATGATTATGAAATATGGCTTCCTCAAGATTAGCACCAGTCTCTGCAGATTCAACTGCAGAAGCTTAACTGTGACAAACATAGTAAGCTCCTGAAAACTAAGCAGCAGTCTTTTTCACATGCCGATGCTAGCTTGGGGAACGAAAGAAAAAGTGCTGCTGTAATTTATGCCAGTGAGGCACAAAGATGGATTAAAGCCATGTTAGCTCCCCTCCTCCCATACAGATTTGAGCCAACGTTCCTCCACTAGTCTGGAAAAACTGGCTCTATGTTAGGGCTCTCCTGCTAAGGCCATTGATTTACTCAACTACATTTAAGAAAAGAAAAAAAAAAAGTTGTCAAAATACTTACTTGATTGTTACAAAGAATAAGTGCATGCCAGAGGTCTGTATTAGAAACACATTGGAAAGAGGGGTTTCTTTTCTGTTTAGCAAAAAGATTAGTGTTTGTTTGGGGTTTAGCATTGTCAGTAACTTTTAAAGGGAGAAAGAAAAAAAAATCCTCCTGTTCTAAATTGTTTTTCTCCAAATTTCTCTCCACCTTCTTCACCCCTCTACTGCTAGAATGTGGTCAAACCTTGGTATGTAAATGCTAGCTGCTAGCCCACTGCTGAGCAGTCAGTAATTTTGTATTAACAGATTGTTCTTCTGCTGAAGTTATATATTTATTGCTTCTAGCTGTTTAGCATGCCTGAGAAACTCAGGGCCTTTGGGGTGGGCTTTTTGTTTGTTTATTTTTTGTTAATTCCTCCACGTTTTAAGTTTATTTGGACTAGGCATCTGGGCCTGGATTCGACTACTGTTTGACTTAAATTCAGAGATGATCCATGCTTTACTCAAGGGATATCTAGTATTTCATTTACTGTCTGGAAACCTTACATTTTATTTATTGCCAGCAAACCAAGTGAAGAACAAAGAAATAATCATCTAACTCTTTAATAGCCTAGCTTAAGCTTCCTGGATATTTACACACCTTTATAAGCACTCCAACTTCATCTTGTTCAATGACATGATTAAATCGTGTGGATTTGGACATACTCAGAATGGGAAGAGGGAAGGACAAAAGAGAAGGCATCCAGAAAATGTTGAATGTTAAGTTGTGAAAATCAGAATATTCTTATGTTAGATACACTCTTCTCTCTTTCCCCTCCCTCCTACCTTCTGCTCTGGTGATACAATACTGCCTGACTGTTTGTGTCAACCTGGGGAGGCAATTTGCCAACTTCTGGAGTATCAGATACTGTACAAGCTACTGCCAGAGACAGGATGCTAGACTGGATGGATCATTGGTCAGTTCCGGTATGGCGGTTCCCATGTCCTTGTAGTAAAAGCTGTGTAAAGTTTTTCTACCCTGGTACACTGTCTGGAACAACATCTGGAATTTACATTACTGTCTCCCATACCAACCTACTCTACCAGGAGCAGTTGTCTATTTAAAAGCACCCAGCTTCTTTCATCAGACTACTTAATATTTTTGTGAAGGGCATAAAGATGTACTGTAAATATTCTATATAGAAATTGTTACCAAATAGATACTAAATAATAACTGGGTAATTGAGTATTATTTTTTTAGTAGAAAAAATGCTTAAAATCAGAAGTCATCATGGTTTTACATATTTCTAATTATTTCTTATCATGAGAAAGCCAATCCAATTTTCCCCCAGTGATTTTATTATCTTTTGAATTGGATTATCTTTTTTGTAGTTACGTTGATTTCCCCTTAGAAGGTTACTTACAATTAAATCTTCTTTCAAGAGAAAAAAAATGCTTAGCAACATCTTGAAAAATGGAAAAGGATGCTCCATTACATTAGTCTTTATTAAGAACTGTTTACTTTGTTGGTAGATTTGCAAATACTGAAGGGTTTGTTTTTAATTTTAGAACTTGGATATCCCACGCTTAGTGAAATTACTGCTTTTTTATTATTTTCACAGTGAATGTTTTGGGCAAAAATGAGGATGTAGCATTTGAATAGTATCTCAAGAAAACGGTATGTTAGAAATACCTGCAAAAGTTCCATTTCATTCTATGTGGTAGGCCTAACAGAAGAGTACAGTCTGACTTTGTAGAATATGTTTATTTATAATATTTATAAATCATATTTTTATCAGTTTTGCTTGCTTAGAATTGAGGAGATTGTGCAATAACAGCAATAGTATGTCACCTCCATTGTTAACATCCAAGTGCTGAAATACTGGAGGCAAGTACTACTCCATTGATACAAAAGTTAGAAAATAACTCCTTTCAGCTCTTTCAGAAATGACATTAACCTCAAAATAGCTTGGAGGGTGGGAGTTACAAGTGGTATTTATAACAGTGGTAAAAAAAGGAGTATTGTCTTAATCTTAAATTTCAGTATAAATTCAGTCTGATTTCAGTTTAAAATCTGTGAAATTACATATGAATATCAATAGTATATATATGAATATAGGATAGTGCTTAGTGGTGCAGAGGCCATTTGCTAGCGGTGTCCCCCAGGGACCAGTACTGGGTCCAGTGTTGTTCAACTTACATGTATTCCTCAGCGGCCTGGATGATGGAGCAGAGTGCACCCTCAGCAAGTTTGCTGACAAAACAAAGCTGGGAGGAGTGGCTGATACCCCAGAGGGCTGTGCTGCCATTCAGAGGGAACTCAACAAGCTGGAGGGTTGGACTGAAAGGAACCTCATGAAGTTCAACAAGGGAAAGTGCAGGGTCCTGCACCTAGGGAGGAATAACCCTAAGCACCAGCACAGGCTGGGGGGTGTCCTGCTGGAGAGCAGCTCTGCAGAGAGAGACCTGGGGGTTCTGGTGGACAGCAAGCTGACCATGAGCCAGCACTGTGCCCTTGTGGACAACAAGGCCAATAGTATCTTGGGCTGCATTCAGAAAAGTGTTGCCAGCAGGTCAAGGGATGTGATCCTCCCCCTCTCCACAGCCCTTGTGCAGCCACACCTGGAGTGCTGTGTCCAGCTCTGGGCTGCCCAGCACAAGCTGGAGCTACTGGAGTGAGTCCAGAGGAGGGCTATGAAGATGATGAGAGGACTGGAGCAGCTGTTGTACAAGGACAGACTGAGAGAGCTGGGCCTGTTTAGCCTGGAAAAGAGAAGACTGAGGGGAGATTTAATTAATGTGTATAAATATCTGAGGGGAAGTTGTCTCTTTTCAGTTGTGCCCAGCAACAGGACGAGAGGCAACAGGCACAAACTGAAGCACAGGAGGTTCCAGCTGAATATGAGGGGGCATTTCTGTACTGTGAGGGTGACAGAGCACTGGCACAGGTTGCCCAGAGAGGTTGTGGAGTCTCCTTCTCTGGAGATACTCAAAATCCGCCTAAAGTCATCCTGCACAACATGCTCTAGGTGATCCTGTTTGGCGGGGGGGTTGGACTAGATGATCTTCAGAGGTCCCTTCCAACCTTGGCCATCCTCTGATCCTGTGATTCTGTATATACATGGTATATGTATACCATATACGTATATTTGGAATGGTGTAGATATATGTATATGGTGTGTATATATATACCATATATGTGTTATATAAAAATATCTATACCATATTGATAGAATCAGCTAGGTTGGAAAAGACTTCTAAGATTATCAAATCCAATTATTAACCTAGCACTGCCAAGTTTACCACTAAAACATTAGTTCCTAAAACATTAGTTCAAAAACTAATAGAAATTGATTGAAACAATCTTATCTTGACATATAAATACTTCTGAAATCAACTTAAATATAGCAAATTTCTTTATTTATATATATAGCAATATTTTTTCAATGCTTTTCTAATGATTTTTTAATATTTTTTTTATATTGGTATCTTCAGTAGAATAACCAATTGTGTGAATCTGGATAGATAAGACTAACAAATCTTGCTAGAGAAACAAGATTTGAGAAACAGAAAATTTTATGAAGGCACAAAAAGCTTGAAGGACACATCGTCTGATTTTTGGGGTGGTCCTTTGGGGACCCAGAAGTTGGACTCAATGATTCTTATGGGTCCCTTACTGCTTGGATATTCTGTGATTCTCTGACAAGTGATCTGATTACTTGGGAAAAGAAATGAGCAGACAAGAACATGGAATTGTGGAAACAAGCAGTGAAACAAGGAGAAGTCAAATCTGTTAGTGGTGAAAATCATAGCAGAATCCTGGTGAACAGAGGTTTTTACTGGGAGGTGAATTTTGAAGTGAAATGAAACCAGGTTAGGCAAACTAGGTCCAAACTGGAACAGTATGTGTGGTACAGTGAAAGGATTAAGTATCAAGTACTACGGAAGGGTAGGGGCTTTCACAGATAATTTAGCACAGCTCAGACACTATGAATTAATGAGACAAAAAATACTCATGGAAGTTTGTTTCTTACACGCATCTTTTTTGTAATAGCAATGGCTGTGTGAAACATTGAGAATTAAAGAGAAGAATCTGTGTTTGAAACTGTTTCTATAGCACTACTTAAATTGTTAACACCCTTTAAGAATCAGAACCTGCTTCAAGTACTTGGGAAAAAAACTTCCTCTCATAATCAGTGAGAGAGAGGAATTTTCAATACAGAATTCCTTTTCATGAAAAGAGGGATGATGGGTTAATCTCTTATACTAAAATAACAAAGCTGGATAGTGAGATAGGACAGAAAAACTAAGAACTTGCCTGCAAGATTTGTGTTACACAAAGCACTTAAGGGTGGTTGCAGGTTTCATTAGACGTACATGTATTTTCTCTGCCCTGCTGGACTATGTTTCCAAAATTATTTGTAAAGCTTTTGGACACTGTTATGCAAGGAGTGGTGACAGCAGGCTAAGCCAAAAAGCTTGTTTTGATTGTAGCATCTCAGTTCTGAAAAAAGTGAAAACCAGTTTAGATTTCAAGTTCTTTCCTCTTTTACAATTCTCATTGCTTTATGGTTTAAACCATAACTGTTTTTGTCCTGTTCTCTTGTTCTCTTGCCTTGGTTTAAAGTTTTTGCTTGTCAGCTTTTAATTGACATTTTTCTTCATTTTATTTACATTTTGGTCAGCCTCTTTTTCTCTGTTTTTGTTTCTCATTCCTACCCTTTTTTTTTTTTTATTCTTTACCTTCCTCAGTTTATTTTTCTTTTTGTTCTCTGTTTCTCAACTGTCTCTCTTCCTGTGCCACCCACTACTTTGCTGGAAGTGAAGAGAGTGCCAGATATTCTTCCAGAATATCTAACAATTTTTTACCTTGGGAGCAAGATCTCATTTGCTTTGATTTGTGCATTCACTAATCTGTTTTCTCACCTATTCATATGAACTACATTTCTATCCACTGCCTATGTATCAAGTAATTAATGGGAGTAAAGTGTTATAATAGTTCCTAAATTAATGTTTATGGTTTAACAAACACACAGTATTTGAAGGAAAATGTAAGTTGCAAATAGAGTATAATGTAAGGGAAGCTTGACTTTTTTTTTTCTAAGTATATGGAACATTGATCATAATTAAGAAAAGTAGGTAACATGTTACCTGTATGTGATGTTGAATTCAGAAATGGTAAGACTGATAATTATGGACTACAGTGGTAAAATTATTAATACTTACGATTTGAAAGGTCTGGCTAAGAACTTTATCCTTACTGAAAGAACATTCCTTTCAACTAAAAGCTAATCGTCTGCAATTGTTTCCAACACTCCCACTTCCAAGCTAAGATAACATTCTGTGTGCCGCTCTTAGAGGCTCCACCAAGAGCCATCTCTCCACATGGTCACACGTTCACAGTTTGATTCCTTCTTAGAAGTGTGGCAGCCAGCAAGCTAATTAAGGATCTGATCCCTCCCAGGGACAGGTACTTGGCTTTGTTAACATACAAGTGATCCTCTGGAGTCCATACCTCCCAAGGATGGGCACCTGGCTTTTCTAACATTTAAATGATTATTTTTATAGTAAAGGAATTACTTGTTTAATCAATTTAATCTGCATTTAGAAGCAATGTGTAATTTCTGCTTGTGTTACGTATACCAGTTTAGATGTACTGCAAGTACATCTAAATTTTACATGTGTTGCATTTTATGTAACACATAGATCTGCATCTGAAAAGTGAAAAGCTGTGCATTTCTTTTCTCTGTGCCTGTCAACTGCAGAAACAAAAAACCTGTCACCAGCTGCCATGCTTTTTGCAGGTATTTCTACATGAGCCCTGGCTGCAACTGCTTGAGAACTTACTGCCTCTCTGCCAAAGCTACTGGCTACTGTCCCCATAGCAGAGTTGGCAGACTTTAACTTTTGCCCACACCTGTTGATGATTTGCTGTAAAGTCCAGCTGCTTAAAATGCTGGCATAGGTAAGAAAATGTCCCAGGCTCTCCACTGAAGTGGCTGAGTTGTCAGAGGGAGTGCCAAGTACAGTAAATTGTGAAAGGAAGGTGAGCAGGTAACAGCCAACAGCTCTGTCACATTGATAGTCAAGTGCAAAATTAAGCAGTGTGGCTTTGAGTTTTCATTCAGTTAAAGTCACCGATTCATGCAGTGCATTGTAGGTGGAGATCAGAGTTTCATTGCTAGTGTAAAAGCAGTTATATGGCTTCCTTGTTACTGCTGATATTGAAAATGATTCAGCTCACTGATTACCCCTTTGGTTTCTCCCAAAGGGCAGTTCTGGAAAGGTCAGAGCTGTTTTGATACCAGATTTCTGCTTATGCTACACTTAACATGACTGCCACCTGTCAGCAGCTGACATATGCTTCAGATCCAGTGCATGGCTCACACATCTCAAAATCTGTGTATCATATCTTTTCTTACAAGTACCATCTCACTATAGTAGTTCAAAAGAACATGTTCCATCTCCTGAATAAACCAGTTGAGCCTGCCTGGAGAACACCATGTAGGTGGGGTTCAGTCTTTGCTGCCCAGTTGGCAAATACAGTTTTGTCTATGCTAGGTTATTAGACACAGTTTAATCATACTGTTTTAGTTCTTGATTGTTTTCTAGTCTGCTGAAGTGGTTTGTTTTTAGCCTTGGTTGCAGCCAACATTCTCCCACTTGTCACCTCCCAGAAAGCAATCAAACTGATCACTAAGGTAATGTGTTAGTTTAAGACATCTAGGAGCTAGTCTGCTACTAACTGTGGAGTACTCTTGTTTGCCAGCTGTTGCAGAAATCATCTGAGAATGAGGCCAGGAGTGTATCTGTGTACCTTTTGAAATCTGTGCTGTCTCTGACACAAGCTTAAATGTGTTCAGGTATTTCAGTCTAAAGTACCAAGACATTGCATTTTTGGAATGAGAAGACAGCCAAGTACTGAATGTCATTCGAACATTGAAACATTGAAATGAAGAATTGCAGATAGTGGTATAGATGCTGACCCATTACATGGTATAGAACAATGCTTAAACTGTATGATGCTGTTATCTGGCCAGGGTAAAAATTAAACCTGTCCAATAATAAATGCATGCTAAGATAGCCAGCTCCCATTTGCTACACTCTTAATAAAAGAGGTTAAAGAAATTAATTTATGTTTATTTTTTCTTCTAAAGAAAATCTAGGTACTTTAGATACTATAGATACTTTAGATACTTTTAAATACTAGGTGCACATCTAGGTACTTTAAGCCTAGAATCATCAGTTTTGGTAAGCTTTTTTATTCAAACTATTTTAAAACAAAAAAATACTAAGCTGCAAAACTTTGTTATTTGAGTTTAATTTAGGAGAATTTGAGTTTAATTTAAGAGAAATTACACCTTTCATCCTTTACACCTAGAAGAAAAAATGTATTTTAAAGTTGTATGTCTTAACCAGCGTGTAAGATGAACTATCAAGAACTATCTGATGAACTATCAGCTGGTGATAAGCAGAAGTTAGATGGTAGGTTCCCAAAGCCCAGAGATGAAGTTAGAGTTTTCATCACAGTGACTGCAGAAGCACAACTGAGCAGGCTGAACTTAGGAGCATGAGGTAGGGAAGAGAGCTATAAACTGAACAAGGAAAACTCTTAGGCAACATTTATTTGTGGACTTACAGCCCAAACACAGCAATTAGTTAGTTATGCAAGTGCAAGCTTTAGCTGGAGGAGCTTGAGTAGGATTACTTTAAATTCAATCAATTAATTTAGAAATAATTACTAGATAGTTCCCATGTTTCTGGAAAAAAGTAGTTTGAGGTATGATTTGGCATTTACATTGATGCAAAATATGTATGCCTGTGAAGATGTGTTTTGTAAAAATAAGCTGAAGTTCACATTAGAAAAATATTTTTAAAAATCTTCAGCATGGTCTTATGTTTATTTTGCTTTACCTATGAGATGTTGCATCTGAAATTCTTTCAAGATGCAACAAATTCTTTCAAGGATTATCAAAAAACATCTTAATATTGACTTATTGTTAATCACAGCTGGGAACACTTCACTGGAAAGTTATGAATAGGAGTCAGAGACTATGACTTCTTTCAGCCCTTGGAAAGGAGTGAATGTTGCATAGTCTATATCTGCTGCATCTGATTTCCAAACTACCTGGCATACAGTATGGTCTGACCCAAGAATTAGAGATGTATTTATTTTTAATTCCTATTAGATGTATCCTACAAGTGTGCTATGTCATTGTTTGAAAACCCAAGCTGATGAAATGGTAAAGTGAAAGTACACATCTATATGCATTCATTAACATCCTCTGAAACGACTTACTGAAGAATGACCCCATCTCTTTGGGACTGTATTTTAATTCAGTCTAGGATAGTCTGATTTGCTGTATAAATATATATAAATATATATTTATGCGCATCTTTTATAAGTTGAGAAGAAATATGACAAATGCAGAAAGCATGTTAACTAAAATAAATTACTTCAGTCCCTCCAATGTGAGACAATGTTTTTATAATTAAACTACAAATACGCAATCATGAGTCACTCTGATGGTACATTATGTTACTCTGAATTGCAGATATGACTAAGAAAATAAGTTTTGGTATTACTACTACATACAGGGTTATAAACTACTGAAGTTCAACTCTTAAGTATTTTCGGAGGACATGGTAATATGCAGGCACGCTCTCAGTACTGTTCAGTGTGAGATTTATGGAGCTCTCATGTCAAGAATCGATTGTGTTGAAAAATCTGAATTATTGTTAAGATTCTTCCAGAACATTCAAACTCCTGTAGTCTGTAGCTTTGAATTTTGTCTGATTTTTGTCTGAATTCTTTAGTAATCTACAATAACTGATCTGGTTCTCCTCTCTCCCTTTATGCATGCAAATCTGTACTAGAACTCTTTGAAAAAACTGTTTTATTCAGGACCTCATAGATGTTGTGAGGGTCTGGTAATACTTCAGCAACAGAATTTTCATTCTGATACTGATTTGTTATTTGTGGATTTTCTGTTTCACAAAGACTGTACCAGTATCTAATGCTGATATGCTTATATTCTCTTCAGTATTGTTGCTGTTATTAGTAGTTATCCCTCCAAAGTCAAAGAAATTTTTGTAATTGATTAATACAAAATCTAAACTTCGGTATTTTGTTTTGTTTTGTTGTTGCCTGGGCAAGTTTTTATGCATTGAAAAATTATAAATTCAGTTGTGGGGGAGTTAATTTAAAATTGATTTGAACAATTTTTTATCCTGCCCCTGGTTCATAAGTAGCAGCGTTAGTACAATTGTAATCTGAGGTCTTAGTTCAGTGGGTTTTTAATTTAAAATAGTGCAGCTGTGGTCAAAAGTGTTAGTTTTAAGCCAAGTTTTGATACTGAAAACCACATCCCATGATACACAAAAGTAGCTAGGTTGTCAGTAAAGATCAAGAGGTTTACAGTCGGTCAGCTTGTTATGAGCATCTGTAGTGTGATTTTCTTCTTTCCTCATCGCCTTTCTTTGTGTTTAGGTAGAAATGATTTCTCTCTTCTTGAACAAAATGTTTAAGATTTTGCCCAACCTAAAACTTGTATTTTTCTAACATCTTCCATATTAATTCCCACTTCAGTGAGACTTACTAATAAGGCCAAAGATGATCAGCTTGAGGCTTTCCTGGCACTGAATACAGCTAACAAACAGATTATTTTGACTCTAGATTATGAAGATATGGTCAAACTACTGAGAATTTGCTGAAAAGGGAAAGTATCTAATGGGGAAGACTTCTAATCAACAGTTTAAAAAAAAATTCATTAGTTTAGTCTGCTACTCAAAAAAATAAAAAGCATGATCTGAATCAATTTAAGATGGAACAGTAGGACTTAAAGCATTCCCTTGTTGATCTTCTGTGTGCCTACTTTAAGCGTTTTCCATGCAAGCTCTTCCTTTTGCATAACTGTAATGGTGAAAGGAAGTCCAAAGTGACTAATAGGAAAACTTGAGAAACACTCCCTGTTCCTGGGAAAATTATTCAGTACATTTGGGAAGATATGTTAAATAGAAAAAGACAAGACAAGACAGTTCAGTGCCTGAAATAAAATCCAGCAGAGCAAACTCTAGCCGTATTTTTCAAAATGGGTTTTCACAAAAGTGGTTTTCCTGTAATATTACAGTTTACCGATGGAAGGGGGAAAAAAGAAAAAAGAAAACTTGGATCTGTTTTCTACACAAAAATAAATAAATCATGGGTACTCAAATCTTGCAATATGTATCATAATTGCAAATCATAACTGTGTTCTTTCACTGCATTTGAGCCATGTTGTACTTGTTTTGTAGGATGTCGCATGTACTTCAGTTTGAAGATAGAAGCAGAAAGGTGAAAGATGCAAGCATGCAGGATGAAGACACTTTTGAGATCTATGACCCACGGAATCCTGTAACTAAGAGGAGAAGAGAAGAAAGCAAGAAGATAATGAGAGAAAAAAAGGAAAGGAGATAAAATGTATGTAATCCTAGCCAGAGCTGCCTTGAAAAGTGACTGCAATAAAGCACTGGCTCTTTTGTAAGCTGTAGCTCCTAAAAATATCACTTGACAAGTGTGAAAAGGAATCTCTCAAGAACCTGTTGTGTGGTTTTGAATCTGAGCTATCATTTGTTTCTTAAGTTGTGCAGTAAACTGCTCTCAGTGCATTCATTATCCAAGCTTGCTAAAGTTTTTTATGTACTTAATAAAACAGCTGACTTCAGTTTGATCTGCACTTTAATTATGATAATCACCATCAAGAAGTTTTCAATATAATGAATGAGAATTTGTCTCAGTAAGGATGGAGTTTTCTCAGTAAGGATGAAAATTCCATCTGCAGGCTTTTGAGATATCCTGAAAGTATAATTTTATTTATTTTTATTATTTTTTTGAGAAGGCATATAAACATTACAGCAGTAACCACTGACTTCCTGAGCCACCGTCATTGATTTAAAATGATGCAATTGCAGGATTGCTTAGAATGTTTCCAGCTTTCTTAAACAAACTAAGTTTTATCTGAGGATTTGATTAATTTTTCTTACTTTTGAAATACAGATTCCATTTCATATCACTGCTTGGGATACACAATTTGAGGAGTATTATTTCACTAACAGTACCACATTAAGCAACCATTATAAGTTTAGATTTCTTTTCGTTAAACTGCTACAATACTAGAAACCTCCTACTGGGAGAATTTTCACTGTAAAGTAGCTGGTAATTAAGGTTGCTTTGTTAATTAGTCCAGTACAAAAATTAAAGATCTAATCAGTCTCATTAAAAGTGTAACCCTGTTTTTAACAATTTTTTTACCATCTAAAAATGAACAGCTTTTGAGATTTCCAGAAGATCGCATACTTCCCACAGAATTCCCCCTCCCTCCTCCTCTGGGTGCTAATACCTTTTGCAGAAAATAAGGATTTCCACTGCTACTTCTTTACAGAATTTTCTGATGCCACACTAAGCTTGGAGAGAGACCATATGGGCAATAGCTAAAGAAGAGGGACACAAAGTGAGCAAGGTCATTAAAAAGTGTGACCAAAAGAGTGTTTTGCTGATGTTGTTTTTAGAACACATTCAGTAAGGTATGGTGTCTTTATCAAGCTGCCACTGCCAAATTTCTTGATAGGGTCTGAGGTGTGAGGTACATAAACCTGCATTGGTGGGTTAATATGGCCCAAATGTCAGAGGTTAGATTAATGCACACTATTGCTTTAATGTGCAGCGTAATCAGTGAGATAAAAAGAAAAGTTGGAGGTGTGACATGATATCCTGTATAAAGCTGTCATTATCCTCTTCTTAGGCTGAGTGAATTATACTGTACCATGGTGTAAAGAAGTCAAGAGGGGTTACATTCTTAAACACTGCCATTTACAACCTACGAAGTCAAAGCTATTTAATTGTTAAGTAATTTTCTACCAGGCTTTCACCATCTTCCAGGAATATCATACATGTACATGTATGTCACATGCTATGCTATCTCGATTCATTGCTTTGCTTGTAGAAAAAATGCAAGTTTTAAAATAGTTGTTAGAGGAAATTAGTATATCAGATCCCCACTCTGATGGGATGGGGGAAGAGAAGGAGGATACGTGTATATAAGCATGCATGTTGGCAGAGGAGGTCAGGACAGGGAAAGTGAGGTCTAGATCCAGAAAGAAACTTGAGTGCCAGTTCCAGGAGATAACAACTGCTCCTGTAATAGGAAAATGTTCTAATTAAATAATATTCCTGTAAGCTGAAGTAGGATGTGTGAGGCAATGAACAGACAGGTTGACTAACAACCTGTTTAGCTGAATGGTAGTTTTTTTGCCAACTCCTGTGGCAGGTCTGATTGTACTGTATTTGATGATTCACATTCTTAAACACTATGCAAGCACAGGGTTTTAAAAGTTTAACTCAAGGTTTAGAGTAGGAAGAGGTCTGAAAGGCTAGTCCTTGCAGATGCGGGACTGTGATAACATCGCAAGAACAATGAAGTAACTTAATGCCGACGTCTTCTAGGTAGGTGAAGTGTGTATTGAAAATCAGTATACTTTTTTTCTAGAGATACTTTACCTTATATTATTAATGGTACAGTTGAAACCGAATGTGTTACCCGTTAAAGCTAATTTTAAGCATTACTGTATTACACTTTGTTCTAGAACACAAAGGCCAGACACAGTGCAAGGATGCTTACCCAAGCAGCAGTCTTTCCTGTGTCTGAATTAATATTGCTTCAGGTGTAAAGGTCATTTACTGCATTAAGCCCAGGCTTGCAGAAGTAAGCTAACAACCACTGAGACTGGCTATCTGGATGCAAAAGAGAAAAGCCTTTTGGAAAGGCAATGGGTTTTAGTTTCAGTTTCGTTAAATAAGAGATGGGACCAACTTTCCTGGCAGTTTGCATTTTGCTCTGTACCAAACCCATATGTAAGGGTAAAGATTAAATCCTTCAGTTTTCTTCTGATTATGAATGGCAAAATCAAACTGAAGCTGAATCTGTTTCAGTTCAACAAGACAATAGGGATTTGTAGTTATTCTTTCCCGTGTATTTTTGCTTTCATTGATGATATTTGTAACCTTTGAAACTAGTTTGAGAAGCCTACAAGCAAAGCACTCCTAGCTCATCACCATAATCTGCTGCAGGCAAAAACCAACATAGGTGCTACAGACTATTTGGAGCAAAATAGACAAACCAGGTATGTAGTCTACCATGGCAGTTCCTCAGTAAGCTTGCCTCTGAAAGGCAGACTTGTTTCTAGTCACTTAAGCTAATTTCTCAGATCATCTCTAGCAGGCTGATATTTAACACAGTCCATCAGAAGAAGAACAAATTAACTATGCTGATATCTTCTTGATAGGTGAAATGTGTATTGAAAATTACTATACATTAGTATATTAGCTGATAATAAGGATTTCTCATAGAAAATGTTATAGTGTTTTGGATCTCTGTGATCCCAAAGGATCCTCCATCATCCACATTGTGTGTCTTTTCAGTCATGGCTGTTATATATATATACAAGTTGTGTTATCAATACCTCCCTTTCTCCACTTGCAAACTTGCTAGACACCATCGTTATATAACACCAGATGTACAGAATAAAAGGATAAATTGAGTGCAACAGAAGAATAGACATCTACTTGTTTGCTTTTTATTACCTTCCAGAAGGTGACAGGGCAAGTAATAATGCATACATGTTAAGCACTTCAGGTGTCCTAAAATCACTTAAGGTGGCTGGATTAGCTAGTTCCAAAAGCATCAGAAGACCTGAAATGGGATCTCTTCACTCATAACTTCATGGAATGGAATGGAATGGAATGGAATGGAATGGAATGGAATGGAATGGAACGGAATGGAATGGAATGGAACGGAATGGAACGGAACGGAACAGTTCAGTTGGAAGAGTCCTTCAAAGGACTGACAGCTTGTTTCATTGCCCAGGTAACAGCAAAAACCTACAAAACTGGTAGAGATGTTTTCAGCCAGTCGTGGAACCCAAGAATCTAGATCTTGTTCAACCAATTTCATCTCTGCTGTTTTATAAAGATGTCTCATGAGCACACCGAGCCACATTCTCCTTAATTGTGTGCTGTTATTCTAATGCTACCAGCCCAAATCAGCGCTGCATCATACTGTGCCACTTCCCAGTTGTACAGCTGGTACTAAGCCTCACATCAAATTCTTCTTCCCAGCCCAACATTGGCATTGGAAAAACGTTTGCCATGCCACAAGAACAGTCTACATTCAAGCTTTTTCTACACTGAAAAGGTAAGTTTCAAAGCCTTTTGCTCCTTTTAGGAAGACTTCATGTGTCAGTGGCTTCTCCAGGTGAAGATCAAAGTCTGCACAGACCAATTACCCTGGAGACATGGGTCCACTTTAAGTTGATGGAGGACAACTTAGAAGTGCCAGTCCCTGGATGTTTAATGAAGATATTTGGACTACTTGTGCACTAGGCCACAGAGGTTGGGCATAGAATCTTTTGCAAGTAGAATTCATCATTAGGGAACACCAGAGAGAAACGCTACAAATAAATCAATTACAGCAGGTTTTATCATTTTTATGTGATAAAAATATTTTAAAATATTTATTTCCCAGAAACATCTAGTTTCTAACAATAATTGCAAGGAGTGTTTGAAGTGATACTAGTCTTGAGGGCTAATCATCTTAGCACAGTATTTCACAATGTTCATGTAATACACTTCTCAGCTAAATTGAAATTTCCATACATTTACTTTGCTACTAACACAGGTCCATGTCAACAAACAGTAACTCAGACAAAGTTTATGAGACAAATAGACCTTCCAGTCCTGCCTACCTTCAGTACAATATGGCCTCTCATTTCATTAAAGGGAATTTAATAGTCCTAAATGAAAATAAAGGGGAGAAAAAAGGTCCTACACCTGCATGCAGACATTTTGCTGTAAACCTGAAGTTCTTGTTTCCAGACCAGCTGTATTTCAGGAAGATAATTGTCCTTCTAGGCCACATCTGTTAACAGCAAGATCTTAAAGCACAGCTTAAAGCCTTGCCTCAGGAATCCTGATGGTGAAGCCAACAGCTAGTACAACATGCCCTTTCTGCTTTGGAGTGTACTGGAAAAAAAAAAAAGGGGGGGGGGGGGGGGGGTGAAAAAAGGGAAGAAAAAAAAAAAAACACAAATAAAAATAAAAGTGGTTTATTTCTGCCAAATATTCACTATACCTATGCTGTTATGCTGTCTACAATGTCACCTTATGTAGTTTTCCCTCCTGGCTTGCAGCATGAGCAGGTCTGGGGAGAAGTTGTTCCCTTACTGTCTCCTTCCTGCAATAAAAAGGTGACTGAACTCTAATGGTTAAAAAAACTGCACACCAATGTCTGCTTTTGTCTAGAGGACCTCAAGTTTGCAGGAGACAGAGTTATGTTCTGGCAACATAAAAACTAGCCTCAGACAGAATGGATAGCTCCAGACTCTGCCTCATTCTGGCAGATCTGTGTGTGTCTGTCGTTACTTAAATTATGACAGACAAATTGGGCTGTTAGAAGATGAGGGGACTCCTACACGTGCTTTCTTAGTACAAGATGTAGAGTCCTGCTTACATCTTTCACTGTAACAAAACATGAGCTGATCAGACTGTCCTGCTGAAGTATGTGTAGCACATAGGATGTAAAAGGAAAAATGAGAACACATCTCTGTGTTTCTTCTCCTCGTGTAGAGCATTAGACCAACCAGAAATATCTACCAAATGTCACCAGAGGCTTGTCACCTTATACAGCTAGCACAAACATTGAAAAGAGATCATAGAATTATAGGATGTCCGAGTTGGAAGGGACCCACAAGGATCATCAAGTCCAACTGCTGGGTCCACAAAAGACCACTCAAAAAAAAAAAAAAAAAAAAAAAAACTTTCTGGTGAAAAACCTTTTGCTGATATCCAAACTCCCTTGTCTCAGGTCCTCGCTGCTCCCATCTTGTCCTATCACTGGTCACCAGAGAGCAAAGCTCAGAGCCTGCCTCTCTGATAACCCTTGTGAGGAAGCTGCAGGCCATGAGGCCTCCCCTCAGTCTCCTCTTGTCCAGGCTGAACAATCGATGACTTCAGTCACTCCTCCATATCTTCAGTTTCACATTCAATACCACTGAAGAGGACTGGTCCAAAAACAGAGCCCCAGGGAACCTCTCTAGTGACAGGTTGCAATCCTGATGAAACGCCATTTACAAGAGCCCTTTGGGCCCAACCCATCACACAATTGTTCACCCATCTTATTATGCTTTTATCTGACTGTACTCTGGTCATTTTGTCCAGAGGGATACTGAGAGACAATATAAAAAGCTTTACTGAAATCCAGAAAGAAACATCGACTGTCTTCCTTTGGTCAATTGGGTGAGTGACCTTTTTGTAGAAGGAAATTAAGCTTTTTAGATAAGACCTTACCCTCATGAACCCATGTTGAATCTCACCAATGTCTGCATTATCCTTTAGGTGTTTTTTAGTAACTCCCAGAATAATCTCCATAAGTTTACCAGGCACTGAAATCAGACTACAGGCCTGTAATTGCCAAGATCTTCTTTCTTGCCCTTCTTGAAAATTCGACCACATTTGCCAGCTTCCAATCAGCTGGGACCTCTCCATATTCCCAAGACTTGAAAAATAATTGAGAGAAGTCCCACAATGGCATCAGCCAGCTCTTTGAGTATTCTGGGACGAATCCCATCAGGTCACATGGATCTATATGCACCCAGATGGAGCAGCAAATCCCGCACACGTTCGGGGTTGACTGGGAGTTTATTGTTCCTGCAGTCACCGTCCAACTCCAGGATCTGGGAGTCCCAGAACCCATCACTGGTGTTGAAGACAGAGGCAATAAATGGATTAAACATTTCTGCTTTGTCTATGTCCTTGATTGTTAGGTGACTGTCCTCCTCAAGTATCATCCTCATCAAGTATACGTTTGCTCTGTTTCTCCTTTTCCCGTTAACATACCTAAAAAAGCTTTTTTTGTTGTTCCCCACAATGCTGGCCAGCTTCAACTCTAACTAAGCTTTGGCCTCCCAGATTCTCTGCCTATAAAGCTGAGCAGCATCCCTGTCGTCCAACCTTGCTTCCAGCAAACATACGCTTTCTTCTTCTGCCTAAACTCTTGAAGGAAATCCCTGCTTAGACTAGGCAGCCTTCTGTTCCTCCTGCTTGCCTTCCAACACTTCAGAATTGCCTGTTCGTCTTAGGAGGTGGTGCTTAAAACCTGACCAACACTGATGGACTCCAGTGTCTTCAATAGCAGTTTCCCAGGGGACCTTACTAACTAGTTCCCTGAGCAGTCTGAAGTCTGCTCTCCCTAAATCCAGGGTTGAAGCTTTGGTGGCAGTTTTTCTTTTGTCACTGATGGTTTTGAATTCAACTACCTCATGGTCACGATGGCCAAGGTGGCCACCTGTCGCCACTTCACCCACAAGCCCCAGCCTGTTTAGAAGCATCAGGTCCAGGAGAGCACCCTTCCTAGTCAGCTCTCTTAGCATCTATACCAAGAAGTTATCATCAATGTGCAGCAGGAATCTCGTGGACTTGTCTCAACTGTGTGATATTCCCAGCTGACATCTAGCAGGTTGAAGTTCCCCATAAGGACAAGAGCAGCTGATCTAGAAGTGTCTCTCAGTTCTTTAAAGAATCAGTGTCATCATCATGGCCAGGTGGTCTATTGTAGACTCCCACAACAACATCCCCTCTATTTGCATGTGCCCAAAGGCTCTCAACCACATTGTCGCTGACTGCAAGCTCCATACAGTCCAGTGCCCCCATTACACTGCGGTGCCTGCCCTGCCTGTAACCATCCATTGCAACACACCAGTCACAGGCCTCTTCCCACCAGGCTTCACTTAGGCTGATGATGCCAGAGCTCTGGGACTGGGCCCAGGTTTCTAGCTCCCTTTGCTTGTTTCTCATGCTGCATGAGTCTGCATAGAAACATTTCGGGTGTGTTTCATTGAACCCAGCCCCTCATGGGGCAAGCTGAAGGGTCTTACTGGCATGCAGTCCCTCAATTATTAGTGTGCAGTCCCATAGCTTATCACTGGTGGGGTTGGTTTTGTCCCTTTCCCCCTTCAAATCTAATTTAAATTCAAACCTATCCTTTACGACTCTTTAAATATAAATAGGTTGAAAAGAACTTTCTACTTATAAAACAGCTAAAAAAGAACAAAGACCCTAGCTTAATCATTTCAAATGTATAGACACGAGTGCAGACTACACACAAGATGGAGTCTTCTCAAAAAAAACAAACAAAAAAACCTGTTCTTAAGCCTCAATACATCAGAAAAAATAAATAATAATAATAAATATAATTAAAATAAAATAAAATAAATAAAATAATAAAATAAAATAAAATAAAATAAAATAAAATAAAATAAAATAAAATAAAATAAAATAAAATAAAATAAAATAAAATAAAATAAAATAAAATAAAATGATGTGTTTTTATGAGTTACCACTCTGAATTTATATCAAGGAATTTTGAGGTATGGTGAAATTAGAGGGAAAATCTACCATTCTTGTCTTCCATGGAAAAGAAAAGAATTTCTGATGAAAAGAGCTTCTACAACAGTCCCTATTTTTAGTTTTTCAAATGCATTGGCTACAGAACATAGCAAGGTAGGACATTCAGATTCCCCACCCAGTCAATACGAGTCATGAACTTGAAAATCCAGTCTAATATTCATAAGGATCTTTAAGTTCTATGCTTGCTCCACTTTATTATTTGATCATAGTAGTAAAAGGGAACAGTTAGAGAACAGCCCTTTAATTTTGGCAGCTTCACTTTGACAGTAAATAAAGCATTAAAAGCTGGAGCTCTTTGTATTGAAAATGGCCTGAAAGATCACGTTTTTGCAGCAGCTATTTGCAGCAGAATAATTGGCTCTGAAATAGCATATGCTCTTCTTCAGAAATATTTTTTGAGTCAAACATGTTAATAGAACATTACACTCGAAGGATATTTCTTTCACCTGCTTGTACTGAGTGCCTCTACATTCTTGGCAAGCAGTGAGAGGTACGGATTCACAAGCAAACTAGAATATTTCCCATTTTTTATTTTTTTTTTCAGATTCACTATGTTAATAGCATCTATGATCAGCACACAGGTACTGTTTCACTGGAATGGCGGAGAATAAAAGTCAGTATATGTATAGTCATTTCTTGAAAAAAAATTGCCATTACAGTTACACTATACTCACCCTTACATTTACAGGATATACAAACCAAAAAAAAAATTTCACTAAGCACTAGAATTATTTCAACCAATGGAGCATAGGTTGGTCTCATTTGTCCCTATGAACTGAAATAGTCTCAGCAACATAATACAGTAAGTATGAAAATGCAAATAATGATTCAGATGGATGAGAGGGCAAATGGCATATTTAACTATCATATCTCTCACTGCCATACAGACTACAAAGACATTTTTAAGATGATCTTGAGAGGAAACAGAAATGAGGATGAGGATGTTTTAATAGAGTGTAATCTGCTGTCCTATAACACAGAGAAATCAAGTTCTCTCTGATAATGAATGTCACAGAAAAATATTCGAGACATCTGGAAAGGAGAGAGAAAAAAAAATAAATCTGACCCAACTATGCCAAGCTTATTTACATTTATAATACAGGCAGAAGAATCTAGTTCTTTCCAGTATTTTATATCATTTTATTTTATGAAGACAAAATCATCAGACAGAAAAACCACAGTAAGCAATTCTTGGCTGTGGCAAACAAAGAATTTACATAAATGTCTGCAATGTCTACAACCTAAAAATAAAAAAAAATAATTAAAAAAAAGTTTATTTTAACCTCTAACTCTGATGCACACTACAGTTTTTTGTTTAATTTCATGTGGTTTCAGATGAGACCTTGTATTCCTGGGGGACCAGAATATACTACCTCACTGTCATATAATTTAGGCTCAGTCATACCTCAGACAATATTTTTACAAGGTCACTTTGCAAAAGTATGTCTAGCCTATCCAAATGACAATATTATTTATGCCAAAGGTTTCTCTTTAGGGATGGAAGTATTCCAACTACTGTTTAATAGGTTATATGGAGAAGCTAAAAAAAACATCATTTGTAGCACACACAGCTTATATATATAGCATGGAACTAAGGAGTACAGACTGATCATTGGAAATATGGCCTAAAACAGGCCTCAGCAAAAAAAGCCACAAAAGCAATGAGCTTTTGAGTTTTCCTCCCTGATATTATTTTTGGAATTCCTGAATGTAACCAGAAATATGACTGCACAACGGAGGAATACGTCTGAATTCTGTAGCTACCTGAATGTTCAGAATGCAAAAGATATTTTTCAAAATAGTAACAGAGGCGTATGGCTTTTTAAGCAAACAGGACAGTATATCCCCATATACAGTCTTAGAACAAGCAGCTGACAGAAAAGGAATGGCAGGAGCTCCAATAGAAAGCTTCTTAGAAATACTGTGGTGAAGACAATACTCTATAGGTCCAAAGTAATCAGTACCAGACCAACTGTTTCAGAAAGCAATTAGAAGGTGAAGTAAAACAAGCACATTTCTTTCCTCTCAAGCTCTGTTATTAGAGACAAGCTTGGCCCATAGAATTTATTTATAGTCAATTTGTGACAGTTTTTCTGCTAAACTGCATTTCTTCAGAGGCTAAAGCCTGCACTGGAAGTTCATCATTGTTACTGATTAAAATTATGGGAATGCAATTATTTTTATGGCATAAAGTCTATTTAGATATCGATATTGATTCTAGTAACTTGTGCTATTCAAAAGTATAATTTATTCAGGAATTATGACATTTTATTGTGATAACTGGAGTTTTTATTGAAATCTTATCTATTCATAAAGCTCAATACTTAAAACTGGGAAAGGAGTTTTTTCCTGTGATTCTAACATTCTTATCAAGGTTGCTGATATTATTAAAGAAAGCCACTTGCCTGCTGTCAGAATCTCTTCACCAAGCCAAGAAGGATCCTGATTCTCACTCTGTGAGCGAGTAGCATTACAAATCCCACACCAGAAAAGCACTGCCATATGCACCAGAATATAACAGTACATGAAAACTCACTGGCATCCAAAAATTCCAGTGCATCAGACTGTTCTGGATACTGAAAGTAAGATTTGAAGGAACAGGCAAACAAGGGGAGACCTCACAAACTAAGGAAGGAGATGAAGAATGTAAACACCTTAGGTGGGTAACTGTGCTTCACAGGCATGGGAAAACCTAGCCAGGAGTTTTGAGTAATTGTATATGGCATAAGTGGCTTCAGAATACATAATATGTCCACTTCTGCATTCAATATAGAAGATTAATGTTTATTTACCCTACAGAACTGTGGAATTGCTGCAGTTTTTCCTTTGTTACTTTGCCATTTATGTTCATGCTTTTTGATTGCTCCAAAGCATGCAGAAATCTGGGGCTTTTTACCATGTCAGGAAAACTACAGACATAGGTTTTCTTTTGTTGTTGTTTTGGTTTTTAGGTTTTAAGAATGCTTTTTGTGAACTGTCAGTCAAAGCAGCTACATTTCAGAGGCTGGAAGCAGGCAATGGAGTGTTGCTCCCTCACATCTGGTTATTCTAGTGCTTAGGTCTGATCTATATTTTCAGGCCCTCTTTCAGTTTTGAGATCACAGGTTTAGTACAGATTCCAGACTGGAGGGGGAGAAAGCAGAAGAGAGGACCTCAATAGTGATTTGCTACTTCCACCACAATGCCATTTGGCATTTTTGAGTGGCCACCTGTGATCAATGAAATACCAGGAGGATTCAGATAAACCTGAACAGGCAAGTATAATGTCATGTAGCCGAATTCCGTAGCTACCTGAATGTTCAGAATGCAAAAGATATTGGAATGCTGTCTTAGAAGAAAAGGTATTAAATAGCCTGGCTGAAGGGCAAGGGAAAGACATCTTGCACAGAGACTCAATGCCTCAAGTTCTCTATTGATTTCTACCGTGAATACCTAAGAAGCACACTCGGTCTGGTATGAATACATCTGTTGTTGTTTAGACCTGGCAGGCAGCTGAGCACCACACAGCGAGCCACTCTCGCTCTCCCCAGGTGGGATGTGGGAGAGAATGTGCAAGGTAAAAGTGGGAGAACTCCTGGGTCGAGACAAAGTTTACTAGGTAAAGGAAAAGCTGCACGTGCGAGCACAACAAAACCATGAATTCATTCACTACTTGCTGTCCGCAGGCAGGTGTTCAGCCAGTCCAGGAAAGCAGGGCGCGTCAGCGAAATGTCTTCTTGGGAAGGTGAACACCACTGCTCCTAGTGTTCCTTCCCTCTTCTTTTTACTGATCATGACACTATGTCATATGGGACATCCTTCTGGACAGCCTGGGCCAGCTGTCCTGCCTGTGTCCCCTCCCAGCTCCTGGGGCACCCCCAGCCTCCTTGCTGGCCGGGCAGCATGAGGAACAGAAACATCCTGGGCTCTGTGCAAGCACTGCTCTGCAACAGCTAAAACATCGGTGCGTTATTACCACTATTCTCATCCCAGATCCAAAACACAGCATCACACTAGCCTCTACAAATAAAATTAACTCTATCCCAGCCAAAACTATTATTTTATTATTATTATTGCAAACCAATACTGTATTTAACAGTAAACCAATACTGTGTTTAACAGCATCTTATTTTTAAGATGTTTCTTCAGTTGTAACCATTCACTAGCATGTTGCAGGGTCTTCCATGTGTAGTTTTGCCTAGGCCATGCTTTCTCAATTGGTTATCAGAATTTCATGTCAGACAGGTCAAACTATCTAACTATTCAGCTTACGCTACTTCTCTGCTATTGCCAAACCTTGTGTCCATATGCTAGCAGGAAATTCACAGAATCACAGAATCAATTTCTAGGTTGGAAGAGACCTCAAGATCATCGAGTCCAACCTCTGACCTAATGCTAACAGTCCCCACTAGACCATATCCCTAAGCTCTACATCTAAACGTCTTTTAAAGATTTCCAGGGATGGTGACTCCACCACTTCCCTGGGCAGCCATTTCCAATGCCTAACAACCCTTTCGGTAAAGAAGTTCTTCCTAAGAAGGAAATTTGGTAGTCAACAAACATTCATCTCATCAAAGCTAAGTGCAATTTCGTCATGTTATGAAGAATAAAATGAAGTGAAAAAATCTACCATTGGAAGGAAGATACTTGTTGAAATGCAGTTTATCCTTAATATGATATAGGCTGCATAAGACAAAGAATGCTTTTCCTACTTGACTAAATCCAGCAGCATGAACCAAGTTAACACACAGTTGAGGCTTAAAGCCTGACTAAGCCAGTCAGTCTTTTCTTTTCCCCAGGTGTGCCACTAGCAATAGCAATGTAAACTCTGACTGCAAATTGTAACACTATTTATATCCCAGGCCCCAAGTCCTTTAAACTGTCTGGATGAATGTGTGAAACTGAATTAAAAGCCAGCTCTGGGGCTGAGCAGATGATGTGATGGAAGTGAGCACTAACAAACTTTTTCAGTCATTTTAGGTCAGCAGGGGCACAGAGCTCCTTCTGAGAAAAGGAAGCCTGTGAGACGCTTCTTCCCTGCATTGGCATGGAAAATTTTGTCATCTAGACACATTAATGAAAATAATTTCACTTCCTAAATGTCCTCATACAAATGGTTGTCGTTCTTCTTACCAAAGAAAGAGGTGCAAAGGCAAAGAATTAAAGTGTCAAGAACAACTGCTCTCATCTGTCATTTGATAACTGATCTGCCACGTCTGCACAAAGGAAGTGAAACGCCTCTGTAGATTGTTTTTAGACTGATTTCCACATGCTTCTTTACACTTTAGTCAAGTGTACTGCCACCAAGAGGAAGCCCACATGCTACATAGAAGGAAGATAAGGGAGATGCTTAAGTGTGTGAAATACTCAATGGTGACTGTGAATATAAAACAGTATTCCACATTTGTGAAAGCCACTGGACTTAGGGAAGATAATAGGACGTTCTCTATGAAGACCCCAACATCATATGAGGAAACAACCTGTCAGTTGCCAGGTTGAGGTTAAATCTCTTGTCTATATTCTGAAATACTGGACACATAATCAGCATGCATCTTCTAACTGTTGTGATTAAACAGGTATAAATGTGTCTGTTTTGTACAGTGCAGTCTTTGCTAGTGTTTAGCTCTTAATTCTGGCACCTGGTCTTACTCTGCTTGTCATTGACTTTACATATCTTGATTTGGCTTTCTTCTCAAGACTGAAGAACATACTTTTGTGACTGGAGTATAGTAGTAGTTCATTAAACAGAACTCAAGGAAAAATGTATTTTTTTCTTGAGAAGTCTGTTGGTCTGGGAAGTGACAGATCAATGGTTTTCTTGTTCCCACTGGTATAGCAGTATTGTTTAGAGTTGTAGTGTTTCCATACAGTGCCCTAATCCTGGAAATTACCAAAGCAATCAATTAGAAGGTAAAAAAAGAGTAATATTTTTTCCCCAGGACCTATTGGTACTAGAATGTGGTTACTTACTAGTACCAATGCAGTCCTTAATGCTCTGCTACTTGTATGCTTTCTATAGGACTAGCCCATCACATGCTCAAAATTTTGACCATTCTTAAATCAGAGGCTTTTTGAACAGAGCTACTGCTTTCTTTAGACCTAATTAAGATAACATCTAATTAAATGAATACTTCTGGATTTCTTCAACAACCCTTTCAGTGGGCATTAACTAATCATAACAGATGTGCCTGTTATGTGAGTAGTTTGTACCTGAGATCAGCAAATTTTTGTTCACAGGATGATAAACATCTGGTCAAACAACAGTCAAAGATCTAGCCCTTAGAAAAGGTACACATTAGACTTGTTTTTCTGAAATGAGAAGATCTTAAAATGACAAGCAAAGCTGAAACCCTCTTAAGATACATAGCACAAAATCTCTTTTCATGTCTCATGGGAAAGGTTAAAAGTTCATCTTTTCATAACTGAATGAAAGTAGCCCTCCACTAGGGTTGATTTGGTGTCAGACTGTATCTCCTCCTCTCTCTTCCCAAAAGCTTAGAACCTGTCAGGCAAAGCAAGTCCATGTCCCAGAGCTGCAGTCAGGGCTGAGCTCCTGAGAAGCACATTACAGAACCTCGGTCTATCTTAGCTGGAAACACCTGTGTGCCACTTCGGACACAGTGCTAACTTATCTCCTCTTTCTGCTTGCACCTCATTTATGCTTTGATGCTGTGCATTGAGAAAATATATTGGTTTCTTGTCAGGGCAAAGCTCTGTCAGTCACAGAGGCAAACCATTACTCCTTTATATACCAGTTTCACCCAAACTGTTGCTTCTCTATTACCTAACATGACATTATTTTTACCTATTTGAAGTTACAAGTTATAGTTATTATGTAAGTAGGTGGAACTATGGTTTGTTTTGTTGTTTCTTGTTGTTGTTGCTTGTTTGGGGTTTCTCTGTTGTTTGTGTTTTTTTTGGGGGGGGGGTGGGGAAGGGGACAAAAACTGCGAGGAAGAACAAGCAGACAAGCATACTTTAAAAGTTCCATCTTATGTTACTAATGTGATTTTTTTTTCTCTTTACAAGAGTATTTCCAAAGCACTTATGCCAAACACACTTAAGCTATAGAGAGGCAGAGACAATGCCATTTGAAAGCAGTTTAACTCACCTCCGAAATAATACAGCTGTATTCTCTTGATACATGGTGGTGCTTAGAGGTCATTTTTCTGAATTCAATTTCAACAGAGTTCTAGGAAGATTTTTATGGAGCAAAACCCATTAAATGTATTAAATTGATTGAATGCAAATATGATTAAAATAGGTTAAAATGGACTTTCTTCATTAATGAGCTACCTGAACAGGTATCATCAAACAGCAAGCTTGGATATTGCTGGAGAAACAACCTCTGGGCAGAAAAAAAGATAACTTTTTCCTCCTCTCCACAATTAACATATTATGGCAAGAACACAGATTTAGCACTTAGTATTGCACAAGATTTAACTTTAAGGAGAGATTACTACTGTAGAAAAGAGTTTTTCTCTCTTCAACAGTAGAAATTGGTAAATGGAAAGTCAGCTCCCCTCTAAGGAGCCACTGAAGCAAAAACTTAATCCCTAGGTTTTAAACATAATTATTGCATGGAATACAAGTTTTACCATATGAAAAAAGGTTTAGTAATTATTTTGAAATTATTTTCAGCATAGTCTTCATTCTGAAGTCATTACCATATTTTTATAGTATGTCTATTGAGAGTTACATACAGCACCCAGAAGCATGAAAAAGAACCAATATGTGGAGAAAAAATAGACAACAATTTCTCCTTCTTTTTCTCCTTCCACCTTTCTAGAGTTTATTTAAAGCATCCTTTCCCCTTCAGCCTTCCTTACTTTCAAATAGGTTTCTTCTATCCTTTCTTTCTGCAATGCCACATCCTTGTCTCCTTTTCCCATGGTTAAATATAACAGAAGGACTCCACCTGACTTCTGCGACTCCTCTGTACCTTTTCCTCTAACTCTTTTCTAGGAGTCTTTAAATCTGGCTGCAAAGGTAGAAAAAACCTTTATTCCTCACCCCAAAATAAATAAATAGATAGATAGAAAGATCGATCGATCGATCGATCCCAGGACACTACTGGGGCACACAAAGACACTTCTAAAAGACTCATAGCTTTGTTGTCACATCCCACTTCACTTCATCGTCTGTCAGACCTTCTCCCAGTAGTTCTGTCACTGTAGCTCCAGGGCAAGGGCTGTTTTTTATGGAGGAGCCAGCTGGAGGGCTCACGTTGCAGAAGAGGCCAAAACCTCTGGACATCTACACACTGCACACAAAGAGATTAATGCCCGCTGCCAGACAGGCTTAAAGGACAGTCCTCTCTAGTACCAGGAGGGCAGTAAAGCATATCAAACAGACGTATCAGAAGAGACGCCATCGTACTACCACCACAGAGCAATCTTAACATGCAATTAGACCACCACCCTGGCTAAGAGTCAGTGGCAAGACTCGCCAAGCATTTATTCTGGAGGCAGCATGAGGACAGGGACAGATGTTCTCTTTGAACTATTTTCCCCCCCTCCCCAGTAGTTGATAATGTTTTTTCTCACCTCACAGGACTGGTGCTTTTCAGAGTCAGGGTCTGAGCACTGCCTTCCTTCCTCCAGCCCTCCTGCTGCCATATCAAGTCCAGGGGAAAGACAATTAGATATTACTATTCTCTACTTTGGAGAGACTGTCCTTCTACTTCTCAGTTCAGACCTTTTTATTACAAAGCGTTTTTCAGATCCACCTGGGCCCCCCAGCGTGACTCTTGTGGCCTTCCTGAAATCATGTACTTGGCCATGCCATGCCTCCCTTTTCTCCTCACCAAGCAGTAAGTGCATTAACACAGCAGGATGGGCATTTCAGTACCATATCCATCAAGGAGAGGCCTCTGCATCACACCTATGCCTCTGACTTTGGAGAACTGTGTTACAAAGTGTTGGGAACACAATATGTGATAGTGCTGGTGCAACAAAACAAATGGTGAATATGGAAAACCCTCTAGTGTAGTGAAGGCTACACATATTCTGTGCAGGTAGACTCTGTAAGGACAGCCTGGTTGACAAAGCTTCATCCTTGCTCCAACCAAACATTAAAAATAAATAAATAAATAAATAAATAAATAAATAAATAAATAAAAAGGGAAAAAAAGAAAAAAAGCAATAGAGACTGGAAAAGCAAATTCTGAAAAAGTGCAGAATACATGCAGATGCTAAGCACTTATGAAAGGAGATATGTTACTGGAAGTGTCTGGAAATCGAATCATTTTATTTCATCAGTAAGGGATAGATTACTGTGCACCATTTGATAGATCTCAGAGGGAAAGGCCCAGTATAACTAAACATTTTACAATTCAGCTTTTGCACATGTTTTTACCTATAGTTAATTTTCATATGTCTAAATGTGACCTGATCATTTAGATTGATTTTGCATTTTCCAGTCTCCTGTGGGATTCATTTGTACTCAGCCAATTTTCATTCCATTCCCCCTTCCAAACAGAATAATGCCACACACAAAAACAAAACACCAGTGCCATTGTAAAATGAAATAATCCTCAAAAACAAAAACAAAAGCAAAAACAAACAAAACACGCCACACACCAACTTTAGAGTAAGCAGTGAATAGCTTTTAAACTGCAAGTAACATGAATGTCTTTTTGTTTGCATAATGATTGAAAGAATAGGATTTAGGGCTTAGCCTTACAGTTCTAGGCAATTAGTAAGACGAGATTTTAGAATGTAGCAACAATATTCACTTGGCAAGGAAATGTACATTTAGAATTACTGAAATAGCTACAGGTGAAATTTTATAGATCCCCATTTAGCTGTTTGATGAAAAGTTGCCTTTATGTATATCATTTTGAAAAAAAACATTTGCTGAATTGAAATATTTTAAATTTTAGATTATAGCAGAACCTTGCAGTATGAGAAATGGAATAGAGAAGCGGGTTGTAGTAAATCTCTATTTCCCAGAGAAGGAAATTAACAAAAAGAGATGGGACAGAACCGAAACAATACAACATTTAAGTAAAGACAGTGCCTAAATGGAAAAACAACAACAGAAAAAGGATAGCAAAACAATTCAAAATAAAACAAATAAAATAAAATAAAATAAAATAAAATAAAATAAAATAAAATAAAATAAAATAAAATAAAATAAAATAAAATAAAATAAAATAAAATAAAAATAAATCAGCATGCTATAAAAACAGGATGAAGAGATACAGGAGGAATATTGAAGGATCAAAGAACAAAACTAGTGATAGATGGTTGATATGTTGCAGGTCTAAATTATTTTTTTCACGTCAGTACACACAAAAGGAAAGATGATAACATCCTAGGGACTGAGGTATGTTTTCCTAGGCTTGAGGGAGTGCATTGTTGAAAGGCTTTACCCTCATCATAAAACAGATAAGAAGGCAATTAGAACTACTGAAAGCCAACAAAGCACTAGACCCAGATGACTTAAATCCCCAAATTATGAAAGCGGAAGAGAGGGAAACTGGAAACCTTATAGAAAAGGTTTATGACAGCTTACTGAAAACAGGGTATTACTGAAGGCCTGGAGAAAGACTTGATGTAGTTACCACATTTAATAGAGGAAAGAAGGAGCCAGGGAGCAAACGTGTTCAGCGCTAGGCAGAGATACGGGAATTACTCATTGGGAAAGATAAAAATTTTGTATGAGACCAAGATAAGATATGTATATAATGAGAAAGGGAAGACAGGAAAGAGATATTTCCAACCCAAGAGATATTTCCAAACCCATGATTTCTTTGGATGTCTGTCCACCAGTCAGTATTGATCACCTAACACTAGAAAAGGACAAATGGCCATTTAGCTGGCTTTGAGGCAAGACTGAAAGAAGCAACCAGAGAATAGCCATCCAGATCTGTGTTTGTGGTTGTTAGCCCAAAAGAACAGTTCTTCCTGATAAAGGATACTGCCTGGGCAGCTGCATCAGTCATTGGATTGTGAATGTGTTCATTCCAGCGTGGGCTCCAGCTTGCAGAAGCAGAAGTTAATTGAATAACCTGGCAGACACATCTGACCACTTAAGAGCAATTTCAAAAGTGCCACAAGGCATGAAGACATGTAAATAATCCTTCAGAGACTACAGAGCAGCAGCAGAAGTCCGCTGAAAGACATATGAGTCACAACTCAACACTGAAAGGACACTTTCAGAAGATCCCTTAATAAGTGAGCACTTTTACAAGCACAGACACCACACTTTGAACTTATTTGCATGGTCAAGGTAGGATATAAGGGGAAAGCATTAAAGAGATTAATTTGAATTGAGGTCAAAACACAAAAACGATAAATGGATGCCTGTAATACTCCCTTCCCTCTCTCCCCCAAAACACACAAGCAGTCTGCCAAACTCATCCCTCTAAATTACACTGTTAATTTGCTCTGGACATTAATTTGTACTTTTAATTTGTACTTTCTATTCATAAAAAATTACTAGCTTCAGAAGAAGAAAAATCTCTAGGATGAAAAGGTTGAAAATGTCTACTTTCACCTTTTTGTATTTGCACTTGGATTCTTGAGGGCAAAATTGGAGAGGGCAAAATTATAAATATTCCAAACACTTATTCCTTGTCATAATGTGAACCGGCACACAGAGCTCAGAGTTGGGCACCCAGATGACCCACTAACTCCTTTAAAATCTGCTCAGACACCACTCCATGTTACATGTTGAGCAACACAATCAGTACTCTGAGGATATTTTTCATGAACAGAAGTATGAATATTTGCAACAAACAGAAGCTTATAAAAGTTTAACCAACATTATGGGAAAAGGCAGACCCACAAGGCAGCCTTTGTTTCTAAATGAATGTATAATCTTCAAAGGCCTTCAACTTTCTTATCAGCAAGCCTGCGCGCACTCTTGTCCAGAGTTTCTCACATGGATTTATCTTCTCATAGTGGGGGAAGGAGTTTCTCTGGGAAACACTGGTAAAAGATTCATGCACTTCATTGGTGTGAAACAGTTTAAAGAAATAATACTATTTTTAGTTTTGGTGAGATGTTTAGTTCATTAAGTGGCACTTCTAGCTGTTTTAATCAGCATGTCTACTTCTTCTTATTACTGATGTTTCTGATCATTGCAAAACTAAAATTAGCTTGTCAAATTTACATCATCTTAGAATGAAAATAGCAAAAAGAAAGGGCTGGATTCACTGAACAAAAGAAAAAAAAAATCAAGAAGGATTTACCATGCAGCTCAAAATGCATATATGAGCAGTAACAAATTTTAACCTGGTATCATAATGGAGCCAGACAGCATGGATTTTTTTGGCTTCTAAAAAGTGCTTAAGGTCTCTGCATGCTAAATTTACATACTGAGATCACAGCAAGAGGTTTCATAATAAGGTCAGACACCAACTAATATGCAAAACCAACAGAACTACATTTACAGAAAATAATTCTTGGATTATAGGATAGTGAATGCAGAGTTGGAAATATGATTAAATTCACCAGGTTATGAAAGTTGGGACATATGGATAACAGCAATTTTGGAGTTTCAAAACAACTAATTTTCAAATGTAAAGGCTGTGAGAAAAGAAACAAAAAAGATCATCCAATATAGCATCCAATACTTTATAGAGATGGCTCTTCATATCTTCGCTTTGGCATTTAATATTCAAATTTTCACAGTTAACCTGACTAGAAGCTAAGAATCTAAGAACTGGCTCTCAACTCTTTATTCACACCATTTTGTCACTGCTTTTCAAAGCATTAGTTGGCAAAGAATCTAACACAGCCTGTAGTAAAAGTGTTACACAGCAACAGTCTGGACCACACTTGCCAGTTACATACAATAAGATCTAAAACAAATAAGAGCTGTGATGTTTTTTGACATAACACAGAATAGCCAGCTGCTAATTCAACTTCTGACACACCTTCTCTGCATAGACAATTTTTCTTTGCTCTTTTGTTTTTCACCTGATATTTTGACTTTTCATTTTACTGGGTCAGACCATATCATCTTGGACAGCCTTGAGGGCCTCTGAGCAATCAATTGCATGGAGTACAAAGGCTGAAAAAGCAAGTGCAGGTGCAAACTCTGCTATCTCTGATCCCATTTGGCGCACTGTAATCATCCATTGCTTAAGGCTTCAAAAACTCCAAAGCTGACCCTGTGCTTTATAAATCATCCTATTTCTACACAACTATCCCCTGCAGCTATTAAATGAATTGTTTTTGTATAAACATGTATCAAATATTAATGTTCCTTTCCAAGCTTCCAAAATGCATAGCTTACTTCAGAGGGGAGAGAGCCCAAGAAAGACATGGAAGATCATAAATAAAAATTAAAAGGAAAAAAAAAATACTTGCTATATTCTGTCTAGTAAAAAGCTATACAAAACAATGCTTATCCTCAGGATTTATCCCTGACAAAACAGTTTCTGTCATTATTTGAATGCAGCATGTTTTCCATGGATGTTCAGCTCTCTAATACAATGAAACAGATTTTTTTTTCTCAATGATAATCTCATTTAATTAGCATAAGCACAATAAACCTGCCTTTCAGACAAACAAAATTATTTTATGGCTATTATTAGGGCAGAGGAAGTTGATACCTTATACCTTAGGCTCATAAGAAGCTCAAGACTTAAAATTTTTATGCCTGTCAAAACCTAGTCCCTGTTAACAAAAAAAAAAAAAAAAAAAAAAAAAAAAAAAAAAAAAGTTAGTAAAGTTACTAAGGAACTACACTTAGTTTTAGGTACGTACCTAAATGCATACCACTTTAGATGCATAAGGCAGAGGCAGGGGCTAAGTTGTTTCTTATTCACAGACTAAACATGTTGAATCTTTCCCACTTGCAGGTATATGTGCTTAGACCATATATATGCCCAAACAAGACACACAGGAAAAATCATCATCATGTACTACCCTGTGATTAAGACAGTCATACAGGATGTGGGAGAGCAGGGTTTCTGTGCCCTGGTCTGCCTTCGGGATTAGAATCTATACCTCACCTACGCCTTTTTTTTTTCTTTTCCAAACAACAAGCTATGAGATACCTTAAGCAGATGGTGAAGACATACGCCACTAAAGGAAGCTATCCCATTTCACTGACACAACATGCCCTTGTACATTTAGCCATTACATACTCCTGGAAATTCCCCCCATAGCATTTGTTTACATGGCATTTCGCAGGCAGGCACATGAAAATTCCACCCCAGCGCTGAGCCAGCAGGACACATGCCAGCTCTGAATGAAAAGCCATACTGTTGCATTTAGCACATCATCGAGCCTCAAACGATAAACTTTGCTCAGCAATAGGATATGAGAATTCAGGCTCAGCACCATAAGCAAATTTTAATCCTGGCATTTCTTAACGTTTTACTGTTTAACTATTTTAAAACCAAAAATGCCTGCTCACGATATATTAGGTAGCAAGATTATGTATTTTCCTCTGTAGGACTTCACTGGGACTTGAGCTCGTAGTAGTAATTAGAGTGGTTTTCATTTTGTAGCCCTATCTGTAGGGGAAAAAGACACACACACACCTTGCCAATTTGTTTTACAGCTTTTTTGCAAGACAGTAATGCAATCTGAGATCTGGGAGGAGTGCTTCTGCAGGCAAGCAGGCCATGGGTAACGTGCCAGTCAAAATGATCTAGCTGCTTCTGAGAAAAAGGTTAGAAAAAAACACATGAGAATTAAAATAATAATAATAATAATATGATCTTAAAGAAAATATTTATCATCTTTGACTTCCCTGTTCCCTTGCTAATAAGAACTTTGCAAACCACCAGTAAAACATCAGAGATTCACAGAGAGGACAGCAACCTTCCATTGCTGCCAATTAACTGATTACTTAAAATGACAGCTTCTGTTTCAGTCTATTTAGAACCAAAGAAGCACCTTAAAGAAAGTGTCATGGTTTTTAAAGTCAAGCATTCAAGAGTAACAAAGACAGCAATCCAGCTGTTTATATATGGTCAGCTCAGATCTAACAGGAAAGGGAACTAAAGGTCTCCAGCCTGTCACAAAGACACTTTTCAGAGCCAGGGCTAGTAATATTCACTTATGATTTCACTTATAATATTCACTTATGATTATAATTATCATCCAGGAAGCTACTTAGCTACCATCCTGTCTGGTAAAGAAGTAGCAATGCTTTGTGTGTGCTCTTACATAAGTATGGATTTTTTGGTTTACTGATAGAAAAATATGTTTCAGTGCATAAAGCAACTATACGTGCCCTTAGGGCCTAATCCCACACCACCAGTCCTACATTTCTAGTCTGTATATATTTCAGCAGCAGGACTGTCATTAAAAACTTCTGCTTACTGTTGGGAGCCTACACCTTGCCCACAGGTGCTTCTAATTTCTAAAAGAGCAGGTGGGGGTTGTAAACAATCCACCAGCAGAAGTGTGAAGGCAAACATTAAATGCTGAATGTGCTTATTTTAGGAGGTAGGAGGCTGAATCTGAACAAAAACTCAGAAGTTCAGTATTGGAAGTATCAGTTTATATCCAAGACTTATTTTGCAGGAGGATTGAACTTCAGTCTTGACAAGAAGTGTGAAAGTCTTCACCACTTGCTATCCAGATACCAAAAGGAAAAAATCCTTCAGGGTTCATCTAAACACCATTTACAGTGTAGCTGGTACTAACCTTGTAACTGTAGAGTTAATATTGAGGTTCAGTAAATAGCTATTTACTTACATGTCTAACATTTTCTTGTGCAAATGTTGATTCCAGTCTAAGTGACCAAATACCACTGCATTCCTTTCCTGTGAACGTGGCAATTCCTAAAACCGAGGGAAGTACAGAATTTCAGCAGGGAGAGCCTGAACCTCAGGACACTCCCTGTTAGTCTGCAACACTCCCTCACTCCTCTCATCTGTCCATGATGTTATATTGCATACTTTAATGATCACAAAACATTTTTTCTCGAATGACCTCTGCCCCACTCTGTATGTTCCAGACTTGGAGGGTGAATCAGGCTGCGCATGAAGTATGAGAGGCTGTCTTCTGCAAGTACTTGGTTTGGCCAAAAAGCTGGAAGAACGAAGCCAAAGCTGCAGAAAGAAGAGCCTGGTTTACAGTCAGGAATATGTGATAACCTGGGGCGTTTTGCTCTGGATCTGTCCCTGTCATAACCCTGTCCTGTCCTGTCCTGTCCTCTCTTCTCTTCCCTCCTCTCCTGTCTTTATTTAGTGCTATTCAGTGCTAAGTCCATGGAAAAAATCTTGGAAAATAATAATTCCAAGACTTAAGAAGCTGGGGAACAGCAGTGAATTGTAAGATTTAATTCTAACCTATTCAGTTGTGAAATAACATCCTTTCAGCATTCTGAAAGTCTTCTGAAAATATTAGTATTATGGTCAAATTTAGACATTAAATTGGCTATTATTTTATCATCAGTTTGGCTATACAGTGGTAACACAGCAGATACAGACAGCATAATATATTGGCCCTTATGCAAAAACTACTGCACATTGCATTAAGAACCTGTTTTAAAATGTTTTATTAGCAAAACTCCAGAATTCTGAGCAGTTTTGCTGTTGCCACAGTCTCCACAGTTACATGTGATTAAATTTCTAAAATAAAAAAGAAACAGCAGATCTGGGGAGGTCGGTCACATTATCATTTCATCATTATTAACGATCAAAGTGTTATGGAGAGATAAGACAGATGAAACCCAGAAAACTCCTCTACATTTATATTCTGATATCTTCTTATAGAACTTCATTAACAGAAATTCCACATTAAGAAAATAACACTTAGAGGCTTGTTTATTTTCCAAGAACTCAAAGAAAAGTGTTTGAATCTTGCTAAAATGTTAAACTTCCTGGAAAAGTATTGCTAAATCAAAGGAAATTGCCAGATTGCAGTAAAGCTTTTTCATCAGGAAAGAAAGTACACTTCTTCTCTGTGGCCTGTAAAAAAAAAAAAATAATAATAATAATAAATAAATAAAAAAATACAGAAATTGACAAGTAATTAGAAGGTCAAAAAAAAATCATTTTTTTTTTATCCCTTTATCTTTGTTATAAACTGCCTTCAGCTGATACTGTTTTGACCACAGGACTTCAGGCTACGTATATTCCAAAGATCATTACAAGATAATAAACAATTAATTTGGAATTTTTCTCCTCTTCACAGACAAATTGTGTTTTTTTCATCTTTAAATGAATCGGTTTCTTCTTCTGCATTATGCTTACTTTATACTTATACATTCCTTGTTCGTTTTGTTTTGCTTTGTATGTGTGTGTTTCCTTTTTGTTGATCGTGGTGGGTTTATTTGCTGGAAGGAGAGAGAGGCAAATTCTGGGACAAAGGAAGTTTCTACTCTAACACTAGACTCCTGATGGCCGTTAATTCAGAAAATCTTCCCTAAAAATCAAGGGAATCTCTCGTCCCCATGTTCAGAAGGAACAATTTGATACATATAAGGAATTACTTTTTTTCTGGGTGAATATCACTGTTATGGTTAAATAAAGGTGGAAAAAATTGGTTTTTAGGTCTGCACATAGAGTCAAACTTGTGTCAATGTTTGTGAGAATATTTAGAACATTTCTTCATTGCTGAGAAATTATTTCATACTTGACAATATTCTGGAATAAGGCACTTAGCATGATAATATTTAGCTGGCATGTTTCATATTTGAAAATATCTTATTTGTCATTTTCTTTGGAAGAGCTGAAGTTAGATTTGACTTTCTAATCAAAGGAAGAAGCACACCAAATTTTATTTTTTGGGGAAAAAAAAAATCATTACAAATTTCATATTACAAATTTCATATTACATATAAATTTGCTTTGAAAAAGAAAATCAATCTTACTTGTGCAGATAAGCTATGCAGAGGTATTTAAACATTTCTCATGCCATCAAAAGGAAACATTTTAATCATGGTATGGAAGTATTTTACATGTGCTAAAAATGATGCTCTACTGAGTAGTTTAACTGCTGGAATATGAAAGATGCCATTATAAACTGAAGCAACTGAATATTTAGAAAAACAACTTTATTTCACAAGTATTTAAGACCTCTGTATAATCTTTTCCAGTTTTTGTCCAAATGTATTGTCAAGAGAGGTTTCTTATAATTACAGAAAAAGATATTCTCAGCTTCCTCAGACCTCTTTTCATTTACTGTGTAGTGAGTATTGTTAGGAATTCAGGAATGTAACCTGTGTGGCCTAGTTTGATGGACATACCCTGAGGCTGCAATTCCATAAGTGATTAATATAGAGGAAACAAATGCCTCCTTGTCATCTATTGGTTGAAGTAATTGCTGTCATGACTGTCAGAGAAAACAGAAGAAGTTACTGAAAGGAAGAAGAAATGAACAACCCTATGGGCATCAAGTTTATGGTACTAAGCTACTTCACTACAATATAGAGTATTTCCAAGTTAGGTAATTCCTCACAGCATGACTGACCATGTAGAAGAACCTTGCACATTAAAATGACATTAACAGTGTTCATAAAGTATTTAATCCATTATTTCCTGATAAAGTAAAGAAAACTTTGAGAAGAGTCTGTCATTAACTAGCAGGTGATCACAAATTCTGTAACTTGAAAACAATTAAACATTTTTGTCCCTATACACTCAAGGTCCCTAAAACTTGCTGTTATATTCTTATTTCATTTTTATCTTAAATATGACCTACAAGTTTCTACTACAGAAACACGAATATCTGATTATCTCAGCAATGATAATAAGTAAAGCTGATACATTCAAAAATTAATCTGAATCCAGGATTTTTTTCCCTTCTTTTAAAATAACAAAAAGTCATTGACTATTCAAATTGGAAATGAAATTCAGATTTTATTAAAATAAAATTTACAATAAATTAAATACTTTCTTTGAAATAGGCCAGACTGGCCACAAGACTACAGCACTTTGTGCTAATATAAGAACAGGAGGGGAGACCTATTCTAAAAGTGAAGATTGCCAAGTCTCAAAACATGGAAAATGGTCTGAACAAGACTTCAGGCAAAAATATTAAATCAAGTGAAAAGTTGTTTCTTCCTTAATATCTTTACAGTTCCAATTTGTTGTAAACATTAAAAGAGCAGGTACTTCCCAAACCAGTATTTTTATATTACTGCACTTTATGGAACTTCAAAAGCAGTTCATTTACAAAGACCCTTCCTGACTCACTTATAGTTACAGAGCACTATTGTCTCTATTAGTCAAAGCCCTGTATTGCTAGGATGTTTATACATGATCAAAAGTACATCAGTATAATCAAAGAAAATATTTCACTTGTTCTAAGCTAGGATGGTACTGCAGCCATAGGAAAGAAAGACAAGAGATGGGTCAAGACTTTTTGAAGAGGAACAGAGAGATCACTAGTTTCCTTCACTCCGACTGTGTGAGATATATAGAAGACCCTTGAGGTTGTTTAGGAAAAGCGTGGTTTTAGATATTTTAGATGTGCTGACTTTGCATTTCCACTAACAAGCTGATTGAATTTGGTTAGCTGGAGTACTCAATAGTTTTGGTGATGAGCTAAATAAATGCACATTAATCATACTTCAAAAACTAAGAGCCATCAGATTGCTTTCTAATCTGCACAAAACTGAAAAGTCATTAATTCAGTATTGATGTGTTTTAAACTTCATCTTCACACCAAAGGCAGACACAAACACCTGTATGTTTTATTTGGGAGCCTTAAGCCTCTAGATTAAAGTACAAGCTACCTCTTCAATTTTGGTGGTACATGAAACTTGTACACAACACCCCAGACTAAGACGTGGTTCTTCATCTCTCAAATCTGCATGCTTTGGTAATTGGTTATAATTACAGGACTGTGTTTTATCTGCAGATGTCACTGCATAACATGAGGGTAAACATCTGGCTAATAGGGTTGTACTGAACTCCTTTTTCATTCCCTCCCATTCCTCAAAATCTACATATCTGTGTTTGACAGTGGGCTGCCTCCCTTCCTCAAGGCATAGGAAAGAAACACGGTAAATGGAATATGTAAAAATCCAGGTGGCTAGTTCTCAATGTAAAAAGCTATATTTTTATAGATGCTCATTAAGTGGAAGCTTTCCCCATGTTGGCAACACCAGCAACACGACCGAATTACCTTATGAAGAACAATCATAAAATATACAGCAGAAAGATCATTTACAGATGCTCAGTCCCAAAATATACCTTAATTTGTAACACAGTGTAGTATGTTACAGAAGTATTCATCTTGGTCCAAGTTACACTAGTACAAAATAATATTTGTCATCAAGTAAGTGTATATGTACATATGAATCACAGGCTAAAAAGAAATGGAATTAAAGTAATTTTGATCAAGTTTTTGTCTCTCATTTACACACGAAGTAATAAGTCATTATTTCATCACTCTTACACTGGGCATATCTGCACACCTGAACTAGAAGCCAAAGATCAAAAGGAAATGATAGACCCAGATTTATAGAGGTTAAATCCCATCTAATTTATGGTGAAATATTTCTTACTGGTTTGGTGGCTACCAATTCCAGAGTAGGTTGATCAAAGCTGCTCAAGCACAAGGTACAGGCATTCAGGTGGAACATTTAGATAACACAGTAGGCAGGCATTTAGGCATTTAGGTAGGGATCAGATGAATCTGGGCTCAAGAACTGCATCCAAACTGTATTCAACACTTCTTGCAAGGGAGGCACCTTTTTGTATGACAGATGCTGGGAAAAAAAAAAAAAAAAAAAAAAAAAAAAAAAGGCCATTATCTAATTTTCACAACTCTTAAATAAACAAATAAATAAATAAATAAACAAATAAATAAAACCTCCCCCTACAGTTTACAGTTTATACTAATATAACCTAAATTCATTTTCACAGAAGTTTGTCAAGAGTGCAGAATTCCAATACATTATCTTCATCAGGAGTAATCCAGAAAAGTCTTGTTTTTCTGTCTGCCATGTCTGAACAAGGGAAGTTGTATCAAGCCAAACCACACTGTGTGACTACTCCTTACATAGCTCTGGTCCTCGCCCTGACGCTTCATTTTTTCCATATTTTGGGAGGGGACCGGACAAGGTGGTCATTCCTCAAGAGTCCTTGATTTGGGTTCCTGCCTGCTATTGTGCATCCCTGGGTTCCCCTGGGCTTGTGCAGATGGGCCTTTGATGGGTTGCTGGCTCCTGTGATGGGCCCAGCAGCCTATTGTCTGGGCTCTCTCTCCAGACATTGTCTCTCTGAGATCCTTTGTGGGTGTTTTATCACATAATCTAGAACTTGGATTTAAAAATAAATAAATTGACAAATGTTTGAAAAAAAATCATTTTTTTAGGATGCTACTCAGAGTGATAACAAATCTAGAAAATAGGTGTTTATAGTTTAAGCTCTCCATTTATTCTTCTGGTCTCAAGCCATAGTGACTGACAGCTGTGAAAACACTGGTGGAAAGTGTAAGTGGAAACAACGTAGACTTAAAAGCAGGAAAATTGTATCTGTTTATGCACTTTTTTTTTTTTTAGTTTGTCTCACCTTAGTTCTGCTCAGTAGATCTGAGAAGACTGTTTTCTTCTCAATACACTCTGAGTGATATTTCTTATGAGTTCATTCATCCCTGCTTAACGTCATCTTTTCATATAACTTCTTCTTGATTCTACTTCACATAGCAAGTGACAGATTGTGAAAAGTACTAGCACTAAGCAGGATAAAGACAAATTCTCACTGTGGCTTTCAAATACTGCCAATGTGAAACTACTCTTGCACACAGAGTCTGACTAAAGCCAAGTGGTTAATTTTCTTCTAGAGCACACAAATTCTGGCACAAACAGCAGGCACTACAGTTTTTCTATGACTTTTAGAATTATATAAATTTCATTAACACAGTACATATTCAGAAAATATAATACCAAAGGAGTTTTTGGCTTCGTATTAATAGGGAGTCCAATCAAGAGATCATAAAATGGCAAAGAAGGGAATCTCACTTTACTAATTTTGGCCTAAAATTCCCTGAGGTAGGGAAGAAAGAAACCATAATTGCTTATTTCTAACTAACACAGCACAACCTTGAGAGGTAGCAATGCTTGTTATTATAATTATTAGTTTCTCTCTTTTATAATGCCTTGCTCCCCAGGTCATCATCTATTCAGCAAATAAGCATCTTTAAATACTTCTTTATTTCTTCACAAACACCTGGGTTTGCAAATAGTCCAGCAACTTCTATAATTCCTTGACTACAAGAATCCATTAACCAAGATTAAATCTAGCAACATTACAGCTACTGCTGTTTCAAATCTTGATCAGATGTTTAAAAACAAACTTTCTTCAAATACCCGAATAACAAAAACTTGCCTCTGACAGCAATGAAGCACCTGTCCCCCCATGCGACCATGCAAAGCAACATCTTTAAAACTGCACTTCTAACCTGAGAACTAAGAGTATCTCAGCTCTAGGCACTGCAGCACCAGAGAAGCCGTTGGGTCCAAATGCTTGGCACCACCAGCACTGAAGGTCTTCTGACTGCTGGTAGGTTTTGTAATGATTTGCCAGTGCTAGGGGATCATCAAACCAGACTAACTTTACTACTTTGTTCTAAGCAGAGATCTAAAAACACAGAACTTGCTAGAGAAAAAGTGTTACTCTCCATCAGTGATATAGAATTTCTAAATTTTGAAAGGGATTTCAGACAGCAATTACGCCCTATATCATAACCTTTTCTTGAATGCCCCATAGGGTAAGTGATAAATGGTTAACCTATATATATATCATAGATTATAAGACTTAACAACAAAATAACCAGCCTGGGTTCTGCCTGTGTGCCTTCCTATTATTTTTCATCCAATTTTACTGAGTAATATAGATTGTATAGAACTGACTAAACCCGGTCATTTGCTCCACACCAAATACCCATGGGTTCCATGGATTTGCTGGTCTTCTTAGCTCCAGATATTAGAGGCATTCCCTGGAAAATTCAAACATCCCTATGAGATTTTATCACTTCAAAAGTCAACTCATAAGAGCAGCACAAAGACTTCCTAAAAAAGATTTGGAAGCAATTTTCTATTCACTCAGATTGTACTTTCTAGGCTCAAGGCACAGGAACACCACCAAAATGTTCAGCTTCACTTTACAGAATCACAGAATGGCCACGGCTGGAAGAGACCTCTGGAGATCATCTAGTCCAGCCCCCCTGCCAAGCAGTGTCACCTAGAGCATGTTGCACAGGGTCACATCCAGGCAGGCTTGGAATATCTCCAAAGAACCGCTCCGGCAGAAACTACAGAAATACCCTTTAGAAGGGTACATGTATATGCTACAGAGGAAGTATCAAAGCACCTTTCAACAACCCTCCTTAACCTCCTCTTCAGAAGCCTCACAACACGGACAGCTGCCTGAAGGCAGTTTTGAGAGGAACTTTAAGAACTGTGGATCAACCCACTTCACAGTCTGACAGATACTTCTATTAGTTTTAGAAATTGCCTGGGGTTACCAAGGACTAATGGTTTCTCAAAACTCCCAGAAAAAGTTTGACAGATAATTTCCAAACTCTCTCGGACCTTCCTGTGTTTCCAACAGAGAGATTGCTGTGGATCACACACACAAGAAACAGGGAAGGTGAGCTCAATTTTCCTAGAGACCTTTTAAGTTGCATAAAGAGTGAGGTGTTTCTTTTTAGGGAGAAAGAAAGATCTAGAGCTGAACTTGAAATCTGAGAAGAAAAAAAATATACAGACACATGAATGGGCAGTCAAGAAATGTCTGACCCAAGCTGAACCAATTTATTTGAGCACAGAAGCACAGAACAGGTAGACTATTTTAAATTAATCTCATTCTGTGACAATGTGGATCAAAATAAAATTGTCCACATAAATATATTTCACATTAACCAGAATGGGGTGTAAACACACATTATGATACAGAATTGGTTCTTGCTAATCATCAAGAAACCTGTAACTAGTCTGAATAGAGAAGAATGTTAAAATAAAAGTCATAATATGCAACTTGCAGAATGTGGCCCTTGGATCCAGGTACTTATGGAATAAAATATTTATGACTTTCAAGGTTTAATGTGTCTGCTAGTGGCCAGTTCTCAAAATGGGAGTGTGACAGGTAACTTCTGGCACAAAATCATCCCAAACTACTCTTCCAAAAGTGCCTCTTTAACAGGAAAAAAAAAGAAAAAAAAGAAAAAAAAAAAAAGTCTGTCAAAAGTATAAGATACAGATGGAAATTCCCAAAAGTTGTGTATAACTTGGATGCAATACGTATTTGAACATCAATGAATAAATACCGTGGTGCCTGGGTATGCTCATTTTACACATGATCTTGAAAATGCTGGTAACTTTCCGAAGCATTAACTGATTTCTGTGAAATGCATCAAGACCCACTATAGAACAGGGTGAGCTGTGATTAAAATCAGTCAGGAAGGGGTCTGAAGAGAGACCCGAAGTGTATTTTTACATTTTTCTGTTGTCAATAAACTGCGATTGCATGCTATTTATACAGTAGGACGTTCATGGTGAGACAAAAATGTTTAAATATTTTTTCTCAAAAAAAAAAGTATTTTTAATACTTTTATTTTTAAAGAAAACCATTTGTTCTTTTTTTTTTTTTAATTTGAATTGAAATTCTAAGATTTTCTTCAAATCTTAAATTCTTCAACAGCTGTCTATCAGAAAAGTACATTCATTGTAGAACAGCATGGCAGGTTGCAAAAGACAGAGGGGAAACTCAACACTGAATTTGGGAAAGATCTCTGTCCATTTCTAACTAGCACCCAATCCCTTATCTAACATGCTCATATGTAGAATTTCAAGATATTCACATCTATATGTAGAAGTTCAATATATTCACATCTATTAAATTTTTTGGAAAACTACAAAAGTAAATATTTTTTTCTGCTCTTTGTTAATTATTCTGGGTGAATCACATGAACACCCAGCTACTGCCATATCAGCAAAGTCCTTCATCAAATACTTATGAGAATGGGTTGGAATACCCACATGGAGAAATCATACTCTTCCTTGCATGTTTACTTCAAGATTGCTATGAACTTATATGGAATTGTTAAGCTAATCATATTTTTGCCAAACTGGCTACAATATAATCCACCTACGACTCACCAACTACAGAAGAAAAATTAAACAAACATTTTGCTGTTGTTAAAGTTTTTTTCTATGGGTTTGAGCTTCTGAAGCCAGAAGGTCACTTGGATTATGTATACAATGTTGGTAATTGCATTCCTTAACTCTACAAAATGCCACGAAGCTCACTATTTTCCAAAATAGCTTTGCAAACAATGACAATTACTGCCCAGACATTTTCAGACACAGCAGGTTATTGGCTTAGGCAGTGATGGAAACCCTAAAAAAAAAGATAAACATTTTGAAATGCACTGTAAATCAAATTTGTGCACTGGACTAAGAATGGATTATCTGCCTCTAAACAGCAAAAGATGTTTTCATTTGAGGAGTTTTTTTCATACTTATTTACTAGAAATGATTTTAAACTGTGTCTTTGTGAAGTTTTTTAGTCTCTCAAGATTTTCAGCAGTTTCATTGTAATAAATATTCTACTATGATTAGTTATACATACTTTACTCATTACATTTACTGATGTCCAAGAATTCACTGTTTCTCAATCTTTTAATAAAAAGTACATTTTTCAGATTAAAAATTGATTGGGAACAGTGCTATGTTGGTTTCTAGCAGCTCTGCAAGTATGTATAGCAGCTGCATCAACAGGCTCAACTGGGCAAATTTCTACAACGTAATTAACTGAACTCCTGACTAAGAATGAGTTTGTGAGGATTATTATATTGTGACATAGTATGTTCTGACACACTGCGGTACCAAGACAAATAATGTACCTTTTGCATCCTTTATTTCAGAAAGAAAGCTTCTGGACAAGAATAAAAGACAAACCAGCTGAGAATTCATACTATTGACTGTTCAAGCAGCTTTGACTAGATTCCTGATATACAGTGTATGTTAGATATATGATATACATAAATATAATAAGGGAAACAAGCAAAACCAAGCTGACATTTTACACTTAACCACAGCACTCCATTTGCAAAACTCTGGACACCTTACGCAAGGTGACTTCTTTTGTAATCAAGTCATTCAAACCACAGAGGAATGATAAAAATTTCAGTCCAAAGTTTACCAAAACATGTTACCACACTCTTACCCATTTGATGTTGTAGTTGTTTGGTTGTTTCTTTTAGGTTTACTTTTTAAAGGCTTTAAGTCTCAGATGGATTACAAGAAACGTATCTCTTGGCGGCTCTTTGTGATCGTGATGACCAGCTGAGAGCCAACACATGCTGTAAGTGTTTGTTTATCAACTCAGCAGAACTACATGGGACTCACCAAGCATCTGGCATTAGAGAATGCTGCTGTCTTTATGATAAGCATGTTTATGGACATCATTTTTGCAACTGCTATTTTTCATTCTCATTTGCAGTTTGCTCATCTGCTAAATACAAAATAACCAATTAAAGCAGGCTATCCAAAGAGGCAGAGTTTAGCACACAACTACAAGTAATACAAAGTCACAGCTTTCCCCTTTTAACACTACATATAACATTTCAGCAGCTCACTGAAGGGTTTAAACTGACCAAGGGCCTCTGTCTCCACTGTCCCTGTGAGGGCTCTCCACAGTATTTCACCCAGGCCCTTCACCCTCCATCCTGAGGCCTGAGCTTCCGGGGGGGAGCGCCATGCCATCTCCCAGAACGAGGGTTTATCAGGGTCTCATAAACTCTCACAGGAGCCAACTCTTTGCCAACACAGAGCCAATTCCACCCAGGGCCTGAGGACTCCACCAATTCATCCAACCCTTTTTCCCACTGCCATCCTGGGATTCCCTCAGCCCTTCACTCCCTCCCAGCTTCTCTGTGTCATGTCTATTACTGAGCAGCCCAGAGCCATGCCACACCATAGGTCCCCCAGCCTCACCAGCCTGCCTTCAATCTCAGCTCATGCTCCTGTGCTCACACATGGGGACCTCTCCCCGGGAGCGGGACTTCTCCCCAGGAGCCATGTGGCTGCTCACCACAGTGCCCCCTTCACTTCTCCAGATGAGAAAGGATGCCATCGGTGCAGCTGCTCAGCCTGGCCCAGGGGGTTGACAAGGTTGATGGGCACTCACCAGACCTAAGCCTTGTCTTGAAGCCAACCCACGTCCAGCTCTCAGCCTTCCCTGCTCCCGGCATAGCAGGGAGCTCAGCAGCTCTCTATGGCCACTGGCTGTGGCCCTGGCTGGGCTCCCAGAAAGGGCTGAGGGACACCCGGTGCTGTGAGCAGGGAGGCTGGTGGCCTGCTAGCCTAATTTGATAGATGTCGTAGAAGGTTCACTGACCACAGGCAGAGGTAGCTGCCATGGCTGAAGCCACCAGTCCTACAGATCATTTGTTCACAGCATGGAAGCCTGTGGTGCTGGAAATGTGTTCTGCTCATACTGGGGAAAAAGGGTTGCAGTTCCATCTAAAGGAAAAAGGGAGTGAAGGGAAGAACCCCAAAACACTAAACTGCAGTCCTAAATCCATAGTTCTCTGTAGTTTTATGTACATTAAAATTCATGATCATTAAGTCTGCAAGAAGTGGAATGAGCAGCATGGCAAATTCATAAATCTGTGGAGGGATACTTTGTAGAAGGGTGTTAAGTGTCTCAGCATGAGATCTTTATTAGGATAAAAAGTTATTAAAAAAATCCATGCTAAGAGAATTCAGGCCATGGTCCTTTATCATTATAAGCAGTTTTACCAATGACAAAAGCAGTAACAGAAGCTGAGCTGACTTCTTAAGCCTCACTGAAAATCCTGGGACAGAATATTGTACTTCCTTGTATTTTCCCATTGCAGCTGGTACAAAAAGGCAACTTGAATTCTTTTTCCCTTTTATTTAAATAAGCTGTTTTGTTCTTTGTTTCACAACAATTCTGAGCAACCTATGGTTAATTGATATGTGTAATTTATAGCTGTCATACTTCCCCTCCTCCACAGTAACTCAGTTACCAGCAGTATCCTTGACAAAATGCTTGTGAAGAATAATACATTTGAAGTCAAATGTTATCTGCTAATTGACAGGATGGTTTCAACAATGTAACCTTATCTTATGTAAATAAACTTCTAAGGAAACTTTGAGCTACAAAGGGCAAATGAGATGTTTGAGATTCCTTTTTGCTGCAGGTCTTGTTTTGATAGAGCATTTCAATAGCAAAGGCTAAATGTGAAAGAGAATGAGACAAAAAGAGAGGCTCAGTTCCCTCTGTTTATATTTGTTCCTAACTCAATGTTTTTCATAATAAGAAACAAAATCTTGAGGGTATCTTTATTGTGGTAGAAAAATTGAAATAAAAAATCTTATTTGAAAGCAAGTAATATTTTAATGTTTCTAGCATTTTCCCTTTAAATTCTTATTTAGATTTTGAATTAGTTTTTACTCTTCAACACAAAATTGACAAAAACAGCTGAAAATCAGGTTCTTTAACATACAATATAGTGTTAAGTTACAGATTGGAAAGTTGTTAATAATGCTCACATTAAAATCAAAGATAGAAATACTGTACGCTGACTGTGAGACTCCACAGGCATGTGAAAAAGCAGTGAGAAAGAGGTGAAGCAGTCCCAGGAGAAAGAAGATGATGGAAGGAAGAGAAGCTCTGGCCCAGTATATGGATCTGAGGAACGAAAGAGACAGCCCTGGAAATGGACTGCAAACTTGTCAAACACATGTAGCTGTTGTTCGTATCAGGCCCTGACCCTGTCTCTAGACGCTATTCAAGGATGCTAGAATGCAGTGACCCAATTAAGTGCATTGCACTTCTGTAAAATAATTTGCTTTGTAAGCATAGCTGACCTCAAAACAGATGTGGTAATAAGAACTTAAAGTGCACAACTGAAGTTTGTTTTCTGAAATTCCAGTTAAGTCCAGGGTCTATGTCTGTACAGAGATGTAACTGGAAGACATTCCCACATGTGCAAACTGTTACCTCAACTTACTTGAACATGAGCTGTTTACTCAATACCAATCTGTTTTCAAGGGGAGGGAGATCTTCAATCATACAGGGAAGACATCTTCATTACAAAAGATAAATCATATTGTGAGATGTGATTTCAAACAAGACGAGCAATAATTTTGTTATAAATGTCGCAAAACCTGCACAGCTCTAAGCACTTTGATGTTAAAAGGTGAGTGGAGAGGGAGGAAAGAGTTAAAAAATTGCAGTGATTGCAATGTGCTGAGCATTGAAGAAACCCAATTTCCAAAAGCCATGGCTTAGCCCTTACCAGCAAGGCCAAATCTGATCCCTCTGGGTGGTCATAGCAACCAAAGCCTGGAGCCCTCTCTGGCTGAGTCTTCACATCTAGCTTCCAAAACACTTCCTTTGCTATCTCAAGCTGTGATCTGATGAATTCATTCCAAGCAGGATTACTGAAGAAGTGAGATTATTTATTAAGTGATCTTGCTAGGTCTTCTCTGAAAAAGTCTTACAGCTTATAAAAATGGCATCTTCCCACTCTTAATGCAGAAAGACATATCCTTTCAAGGGCAGATTTCAGTAATTTTCTGACTGGCACCTATATGACCTTTGATGAGCATAAATTCTTCGTCCCATAGCCTATCCAGCTTGTGTCGGTCCTGTGCAGAAACAGAGGAAAATAAATGACATGTGGTGCTTAGGTGATACAACAGCTTTAAGGGACGGAGTATCCTTAAATGCACACCATGCTAAATTCTCTGTTGCTCAGTTTCCTAAACTGGACATGAACTCCCCTTTTAGCTGGGCCAAATATACTTGGGAAGCTACCAATTTGCTAGTGCTGTAGTGAACATTGTTATGTGGCCGACTGAGCTCTTATAAATCTGTTTGGGATTCCATCCTGATTACTGCATGCAAATGCTCTTACACCATTCTGTCTAGGACAAAGATCGGAGGGACCACACAGAAGCAATGATCCATCCTTTCCACCTAATTGTTGCTTGTGGTGAAGGGAAGACGGCCAGATAGGGTGTCGCTTCTCACAGAACGACAGCCTCAGCTTAGTAATGGCCTTCTCTTAAGACTCTTAGATTGATGACTGACTGACTCCAGATGAGACTCACAGGACTCATCCAAAGTCTATTGCAGTAAAAGTCCACAAAAGAGTCCTGGACCTTAGTTTCTAGTAATAAAAAAATAATAAAAAAGTCAGCAAAATAACCAAGGCCTGTTCAGTATTCTACAGACGGTATTTACAAGTCTGTCTCATGGATCAGATACATTTAGAGAGAACAGAGATTTTACTGATGAAGGGATATATTGAATCGTGGGGTATAGCAAGATAAATCAGAGAAAGGATAAGTAGAAACTCAGGTAAAAATGGTGTCCAATGAAAGATAGCCTCCTCAAGAAATAAACTGAAAAAGTATAACAGAGAATTGCGACAGCAGGGTTGGCGCTAGAAGGAAGTTCTAGGTGTAGGAAGAGTGCATTTTAGAAGACTGAAGGGAGTTTTGTGTGCCAGGAATTCTGCAGTCAGCATGGGTGATGTTCAGTATAAAGTAGCAGAAGCAGGAAAGGAGAGAAACACAAGAGCATCTGTTTCAGTGTATGCAGTTTGTTGTTATAATCCAAAACACAGTTGCTCCAGGGGAAAAGAATAATACTCAAAACTGAACAATTGTGGGAAACCTATCAGGTAATAATTTGCAGTGTGAATGTATGGGGGAAGCATCAACAGAGTTTTGGAATCACAGAGAAAACTGTTATTACACTGTGTAATTTAGTAAGACTATTCAACCTTAAATTTATAGTCTGTAGGGCAATAAAGCTTCTTGATAGGTGGAAATATCAGTACCTTTGAAATAGGCAGGTTTTTTTAATCCTCCTTAGTAAACAGAAGAAGAAAAAAAAATTACTAAATGCCTTATCAAAATATTTAATTTAATTAAATCTAATTGCCTTAATATCTTATTAATAGTAGTAGAAAGATTATTTTCATTAAAACAGAAGCTAGATTTTAACTTATTCTAGAGAAACAATAAATATTTAATTGGACTTGATCAGAGATTTCAATACAGGATATTTTAACTGCATCAGGTAAGAAAAGAAGCATCTGTCAACAACAGTCATCTAACCACCAGGTCTTCTGAAATGACTTTGTTCTTTATATTTACAGCTTCGGATAAACTTCAGATGAAACCTTAAAAGCTCAATGCAAGAAGGACATTTTATTGTTATTGTTGACTGACTGGTAATGAAATCATTCCAAGAAGTACAGGATAATTTGCTGCCATTAATTTCATTCTTGATCTACATTTATTGCTTAGGCTAAAATATTACTCAATAATGTACATGATCATATTTTTGACTCTTCCTTTTCCTTATTGTTTCACTTATATATGACAAACATTGCTGCTGCCAAAGACAGAATTCTGGCATAACATATAGATGTTACTTGAAAGAAAATATCTAATATATATTTCGATGCATCTGATGAAGCAAACATCAAGCATACAGAATTCTAGCAACCGTAAGTCAGGGAATAGACAACCATACCATGGGTATCATTCTTAAAAGCTGCAGTTTTATTTTACTAAATTATCTATGTTAAAAACAAATCTGTGCCTGGTGTGGAATTTCACTGCATCAAGTGTTACAATATTTTTGTTTTCATTACAAGCAGGAGAATGCATGTAGAACAAGTGTTAAGAAACATGACAATAAATTAGAATATAATTTACAAAAGCAAAAAATAATAATAATAAAGTAACAGTGTACCACATTAATACTGAGTATAAAATAATAAGCAACTAATCACAATAATACAAAGGTAATTTCAGTCTGTATTATTAAGGATATCTATGTGACATTCACTCCATTACAAAGTTCCTAATAAAATGGACTATTTTTGGGTGTATACACCTTGAGGGGTTAATCCATAGATTATTTTTGTTTTGATCTTCTTCAGCTGATAGTATTGCTCAGTGGAAGTACTGGCACCAGATTGATTTCTGCATTTATTATTCTACTATTTGATTCTAGGCCTTTCATATTTATAGCCTACACAAATAGTCCTATTGTCACTAGTTAGGAATATAACACTATTTAGCTTAGATTATATAAATGGCTACAGCGTAGCAGCAGCAATGAACTGTGCTGTGGAAACCAATTATTTTTCTTTGAAGTAGGTTTCATTTGTCAGTCTTAGTCTGAAGTGTTGCTTAGTTTGTAAATCCACATACATTCTGTGTTTTGTTCCCTTTAACAATATGATTCAATGTTGCTCCAGGGAGTTCTTTAAATTCCAGCCTCAGTGCTGTTATGTTGCAGAGTAAACATGGGACTCCCTAGTGTTCTAGCACCAGTAAGAGAGCAAAATGTGTCTTTGGAAACACTCCTTACAATTTTCCTAAGTGAGGTAAAAAAAAAAAAAAAAAAAAAAAAAAAAAAAGTTTCTTTTGAATACATTAAAAAACCTTTTCTTATTAGCTGAAAAGACACATTATCTTATAAACACAGTCATGCCCTGGAGAAAACTGGACCCTGACACAGAGAGGCTTCTTGTTTAAAGAATGCCATAGTAACGCCTTTCCCTTTTATCATATTTTTGGCCTAACCAGGGCATGCTAGCACCAAGGTGTTTTGTCAAAAGGATACAGAAAGTCAATTCACTTAACAGAGAAGGACTACATACTGCCCTTAATCCATACGTGCAACTCCCAAAGGCTGTTTACTGGTGTCAGTTTTAGCAGGAGTTGTTTACACGGTGATGAGAGCAGCAGATAAGCATATGTGAATACATGCAAGCCAACTGAAAATTAATTCCACTGGTCTCAGGTGTAAGGAAGTGAAAATACTGGCAAGAGGTAGCAGATGACAGAACTTTGATGGTCATGAGTACGTGGGTTGCACAAAACCCCACTGATAGATTGTCAATATGTTGGGGGGATTTCATAGTATGAGTCCTGCTAACAACATCTACTACTCCATGCTAATTCACATTAGTAGATAGTGTGCAACACATCTGGCTTGTTCTTGGTAAAATACACTGATACACTTCAATCTCATGATATTTTGAAATTATTTTTCACTGAAAAGAGTACTTTCTTAAAAAAGTGCTATTTGAGTTAGAATTTGTAACACATTATTGTTCACATAATTTTAATTGCACTACAACAAAGGAGGCATAGTTTGACACAAAAGCACATTCATCAAGTACCTGCTGCAAACTGCAAGTGTTCAAGTACAATATATTAATATAAACAAGTACCCACTTTCCTTATCTCCTTGTTGAGTCTTGCTATTGAGAGTGAAGGGGAAGAGGAGCACTACACTAAACATTTTTATGGTAGATTCTTGAATGTGACTTGCCTAAGCAGTCTGGTTTCACATTTAAAAATGCAAAGTAATTGGTGAATATTAAAAATATGGTAATATGGAATAAGTGGAGTATGACAGCAGAATAATTGGAATAGCTAGAAATATATTGGCATCTAGCTATGAATCCAGAGGCAGGACTTCGTTCCAGTCTCACGCTGAAAGCTGCCTCAAGCTTTAAATATGATCCAGCTTTAAATGGGTACTTGGCCATTTAGGTCAAGGTGACCAGACTTCATTCTAGCCACCCCTTTTCCAGTGTGCCTTACTCCTGATAGCCCAGTATGCCTTTTGGCTCAAGCACACTCGACTTCTCATTTGCAGAACCTACATATCCCCAAAAATCTTTTATCTTTGGTTGTAATCCTTGTCCACTCTGATGTGGACTCCTGAACTGCAGACTCGCATATTCTTTTTGAAAAAAAATGCTCTTCCACTATGGTATCAAAGAAGGGAACATTTGAAATCCATTTTAACTTCCAGCTTTGTAAAGAACTATTGTTATTACACAGTAGGCTTATCGTTTTGCACTATAACTTCTTGGTATTGGAGAATCAAAAGTAATGCATAAAATGGACATAGATGCTGACAAAGTTGTTTCTTTGTGGCTAGTGATGTAAACAAAAGTGAGCTGAAGTCAAAATCTTAAATTCTACACAAACTGCACAGTAGCAGTGAAAGAGATGGCCATATGGTCTTCACCACTATTGGAGTACCACTCCTCCATGGTATTGAAATATGTTCCCTTTTAGTAGAAATCTCAGCTTTGCTTGTACAATGGTAAGATGGCTATAAACCTGCAACACAGATTTCATTTCATTTCATAGCACACTTGTATTTCATGCACCACTGCAATAACTGTTGCACCTCTTAAAACAATGTCCCTCATGGTTGTTCTATTGAGTATAGTTTTATATATGGCTCACAGCAGTGTTCAGGAAATATGGATTACTCCAAAGGGAATTAGATGGAATGAAGGAAAAATACATTTAAAAAAAAAAAATCTGCTCCTTAAATAACAATTCCAAGCTCATTTTATAATTTAAATTGTGGTGCTGTGTCGTGAGATAAAATAGTTAACATTTTTAAGCTATGACTTAACATTTTTTTTGATTCTTCTTTACTTCCATAGTAGACCAAGTCATAACAGCTACATTTTAAACAGTTTTAAATACAAATGGATTCAGTGTCATTGCTAAGTCCATAATAAAAATTATTTTAATGGTCCAAGGAGGTAAACAGACTATTGGATTTAGTCAAAAGAACACAAATGTTCCACAGTAAGCTATTCTATATGTGTTGTGTGGATCTTTCCAATTTGGCATGCCCTCCTTATACTGTGTCCAGCACTTTGGATGAATAAATCCCACTTCACAGAAGTTAAAATAATATTGAAATCCTGTCAGCTGGGGCTGACCAGTGGTTACGTTTTCCACAGGGTAATGCATTTGCAAGGACGTCAATCTCATTCCGCTGTGTGGCTCTCTTCGATGGACACTTTTCCACAATGATAACAAGCAAGGCACATTCTCATGCTTTCTGTGGGTCAGTGTCCTTGGCAGGTCTTGCAGCACATCTGTCTGAAGTATGCTCGACTGCAGAACTTGAACTTCAGCACCAGTGGACAATATGCCACTTTGTTCACATCTTTGCACTCTAATTCAGGGTATTAAAGAGAAAAAGAATCAGAAATAAAAATTAAACTACAAAGAAAATTTAACATGCTTCTGCTCTACCCATCCACCTTGCCCTCTTTGTAACTACTCTTCCTTAATCATCTTAGTGCATACAGTATATTTTTAAAAGCCATAAAATCATTTGCAGGTCTTCTCTCCCAGAAATTCAGAAGTGTGCCCAATTTGTGTTGAAAAAAAAAACAAAAAAAAAACAAAAACAAAAACAAAAACAAAAAAAAAAAAAAAAAACATTTTTTGCAATGAGTGACCACTTTAGACAGCTAGGAAACATGAGTCTTTTTTTTTTTTTTTTAACAATACTTTTATAGCTTCTTTCTCAGGAGTTATTTCATTCATCTGTGAGAGGTTATCCAAAATCTAACACAATTCACAGTATTTGGTACCATGCCTGTGCATTTGTAAGAATCCTTGAAATAGTATAAGCATTGCAGTGAACAGGGATGGAGAAAACAAAGAGTATTACAAATCAAGGCACCAACAGTGTACGTTCAGCAACCTGGCCAAACATTGTACTTGAGGCTTGATTCCATATGTCCACACTTTCTTTTACGCAGGAGAAAAAGGCACTTTTATGCCTGTAATAGGCATGCAAGAGGTTTGTTTTTTTTTTTTCATATTTGCATTTTCCCTGTATGCTGGGCTTACTGCCTCAGCAGCCCTTGTCATACTGGCAGGTAAGTGTCCCAGGAAGGGAACAAGAGCTCTGTCACATGGAGCAAGGATTCCTTTCTTTCCATCCCACACCAGCTGTATCTGCAGTGACTTGTCAGTGCTCACTACAGGAGCACTGCAGGAATATGCAATGGTTCTCCTGTGGCTCAGTTTCCATTCTGTAGAAAGAAGGTGGTAATAGGGAATGGAATAGTTTGGTCTATACCCAGTTCTTAGTGTGATATGTAAGAGACATAAAGCAGTATCCGAGAGCTCTATTTTACACTCAGGTTCTACTTCTCAGACTTTGCTACTGCAGATTTGCTTTTCATCGGAGTAAATATTGTGGTAGGTGTCTGATACAGGAGTTACCACTCCAGTTAATAGCATTTGTGTATTTTTTTTTCCAGGCTGATATTAAAATAGGACTTTGGCAAGGAGCCTTGTTTTGTGGGTAGGAAAAAGGAAGAGATGTATACACAGAAAAAGCAAAACCCACAAATCTGAAATGATGTAGGAAGGATTATTTCAGAAAATAATTTGTCTCGGAATGCTGTAAGTTTTCAAGGTTGCATTCGATACTTCATTTCTTCTACAATCTTTCTCAAATTAAATAGGTATAAAGAAAATGTGAATAAAAAGGACTGGATCTAGCTGTACACTGAACATTATCAGATACTGTGTTGATTTACTGTCTAAAAGTGAAGACTTTAATGAAGGCCAGGATCTTGTTGCTCAAAGGCCTGACAGAACAAAAGTCCTTGAATCCCAAGTGTCTGCAAACTATGTATGAAAAAGACAACAGAGACACACAAGCCATCCAAGAAGTAATAGTGAAACAAACACAATCTGGACGTACAATCCTTCAGCTACTCCTATTTGTCTTCTATATACATATTTTTCCTCCAGAAAAGGTAGCTATGAGCAGTGGGGTTCAAGCTGCAAGGATGCTGTAGTAGAAAGTTATATGCAGATGAGACTTTTTAGTATTTGAACCTAGGAAAGCATTAGTGGGGCTGAACTCAGGGTCTGTACTTAATAGTACTTCTGACAATGCCCACGTGCATGCTTTTAGCTAGACAAGTAAAAGCATGAAATGATTTTAATTTTTATTTTATTAACTCACATATAGTGCTTTCATTGTAATTCTTTAACTACCTTTTGTTTTATGCACTATTTTTCTAATTTTTAATTCTCTATTTGAAAACAGAGTTGGATGTCAGGAGAAAACACATTGAGCATAGCTGTTTGAAAGAGGCATGTTTCTCCATTTGCAACTGCATGTGGTCACTACTTTATTTCAAAAACTCTTCCCAAAAGAGGTCAAATATATTCCAGAAATATTTCAGGTCCCTGTGTTTATTACCACTGAGAACATAGGAGAGAAAAGTAGTAATTTATAAATAAAATGAGGAATAAAAAGGTTCACTTGATCTTGATGAGATGTAAAAGTTTATTCAAACCCCCAAATAACCCCATACACACCATGTTTAGTTAAATACAGGAAAAGCCACTAACTATATTTTTGCTAAAAGTAGGATTTGAAATTATCCCATTTCATGTTTCTTAATGTTTTTCTTCCTCTTGACTAAACCTGGACACTATTCAGCCAGTGCCATTTGGACAGCAGTGAGACAATATCCTGGAAGGTGCCCACAACTTCTGTTTTAAATATCAGTTTTGAAATAGATACAGAGGTTGATGAAGTAGCCTATTCTTCACAGGACTGTCGTTGAATGGAAGAGGTTTAGCAGAGCTCTTTTTGTTCCTAGTAACTACTGTTAGCAAGTTTCAATAAACTACATATATTAATCTCTCCTTTCCTTGTCAGATCAGACAATATTATGATACCAAGTATCGTATTACAGTAATAAAGCAGAGAATGTCACAGTGCTGTCAACTAAAGAGACTGCAAAGGCTTACCACAAAAAATACAAGGGAAACTGAAATGACATAAACATAGATTAAATAGTTTGTCATGTAAAGTTTCAGGTGGCGTTTAGCAGTCTAGATTCAGCAGACATACATACTTAGAGAATAAAATCATTCTGAATACATTTCAAATCGTGTGGTACATGCTGTCTGGAGTGCAATTCCAGCTTTGAATGTAATGGTACTCAGCAGCTGCCTCAAAACCTTATCTACAATGTTCTAAATCTCCAGGGAAGAGTTTACTGAAAACAAAGAGCTAAAGGAGATGTTTAATGTGACAAGATACATGTTAATTTTCTTTTACTAATCCTATATCCCCAGAATTTTGACTATTATTTAATGTAAACAACCTACACTTTCCCCAAGAAAGCACTTCCAAACTTTACCTATATGATCATTATACTTGCTGAAAAATGTGCTGAAAAATATGTACTTTCTTATCTTGGGTTAGCAAAACTAAGTTGTTCAGAAGTTTGGGTCCCACTGGCTAGCACTAGAATTTTGGGAGTGAAGGGAACCAGGAAATTCACTACAGTTTGAAATAGGAAGGGAATTCACTCAGCAAGCCCAACCCTTCTGCAAAGCAATGACTGGTTGCTGAGGGTGCTTTTTCCCCACAGTGGAGCCCAAAGCACAACATAATAATTCTGGATGGCATGCAGACTAAGTCCCTATGTGCAGGCAGATAGGCACTGCTACACAGATGCACAAAGAGTTGTCAGCTTCTCTTTTGTCTAAGGATTTTTAAGGCCCAAGTACAAACAGAAAATGTGCAATACAGGCACATTATTTTGCGAATACTCAGTTTGTGCTTCTTATATTCAGTATTTAATAGTTCTGAAATGTTTATAAATTAGGATTTATATTTAAGAAATGATTACAAAAATATTGAAAAAAATAACGTGAAAACATTTTTTTGTCTTACTTTGGGATAAGGCACCCTTATTATTTCATGGATTGCAGCTAGGTTCTTCTGAAAGGATGTAGGTATTTTAAATTGGTAAGTAAATTCTGAGATTTACTTCTGAGCCATTTGAGCCACTTAACCACTTACAAATAATCAGTGGTTTCCAGTAAAGACCTTCAGTGTGGGACGAAAACAAAAATGGGGTGCTAAGTGGCAATATGACTGTCTTTCTATTGGACAAGATTGTCCTAGCATCTTCTTCCTTTTAATTACTCCTAGGATTTATTTGCTGAAGTCCAGCTGGAATACCATGTAAGCGTTTTTCAACTTTTTTCATTCTGTGGATCCCAACAACGTTCCAGTGAAGGTCTGGGTCTCTGGAAAACACTACAGCCAACAGACTTGCTTTTCATAGCTACCCTGCACAGCTCTTCTTTAAATAAGTCCATGAACATTAAGTATTCATATATCTCAGACAGAAAATCCCAGACAGGAAAAACAGATCGCCTTATTTTCCCAGTGTTAAAGAATTACTAACGCAATGACTTGACCTTTTCATCTTGAAGAGGAGACTAAGACTTAATCATGCACACTTAAAAATATTTTACTACCTTCATTACTTTGGAAAAAAGACAACTTCTGTGTTTGGAAATAAAATAACAGCTAGCTGTTGAGCTTAAAGGAGAGGAAGTTTCCTACATTGATAATAATTGTCTAGGAATTACTTAAGAGTACTAAACATAGCAATGGAAATTAAAGTGACCAAGGAAAACTCTATTATGATGATGTATTTCTAATGAAAACATGGGATGATGAGTGTCTATTTAAAATTAAAAACTCCAAGTGAAAAATTGCTCACAATCAATTATCAGTGTACTTCTAGGAAGATTTTAGTATTCTCTCTTTCATTAAGATGTCTACATTGACAGACTTTTATGACAATTTTGAAGCTACGGTGTGAGCCTAAATGGATACAGAATGTTATTACATGAATGTCAAATAAGGAAAGACTAGCCTTTTTTTCCTTTTTTTTTTTTTTTTTTTTTAAGTAAAAATCTGAGCACTTGTTCCATATAAACAGGACATCAACCTACAGTACAGTTGGAGAACCACTGCAAAAGCCACTCCATTTACATTAATTATGCTAAAGGAGTAGTGATATTGAGATTGTCAAGTGAAGCACTCACAATTTGGGGAATACTTCTTTTAAAAGAACTACAATTGCTGTGCAATGTTTCGTGATTTCAATGTTTCGTGATCAGAGGTTGGACTCGATGATCTTGAGGTCTCTTCCAACCTAGAAATTCTGTGATTCTGTGATTTATTATGATGATCTTTGACTGCTTTTTCCCTTCCACACAAAATGGAATGTAATCATCTGGTGAACAACTATTCTAGATTTTTATGATCAACAAGGAAACTTTTTGCTGCCTAGCACTCAAATTCTACTTTGAAGACAGAATTTCCCAAGAGGTTTACACGGGGAATTTATGAGTCCAGACCTGGAACCCTTCATAAACATTAACACACTTATTTTGACATTATTATCTAATATATCTGTAACATAAATTATGTTATGATGAAGACAGATAATAGTCTGATTAAATTAGTTTGTATTGTGTAAACATACTGAAATTATTTCAAACAGGCATTATGAATTCAGGAAATTTAAAGTTAATTAGAAGAAGCTGATAAGTCAGTCAAAGTATAAAAACAGAATTGTTACATCATGTAGCATTAAATGTTTTTCAACGAACATGTGATTAAATAATTTTGCCTGCTCCACTGCTGATGGAGTGAGTACAAACTCAATGGATTAAGAAACATATCATGTTATCCCTGCTATCATGAACATTTCCATTCACCAATATAAAGATTGAAAGATTAATGACACAAAATGATAGCAATTTGTCCGTGCCTACATATGGTTTGTTTGCTTGTTTGTTTAAACAAAGAACCTGTATGTAGCATGTAGCTTCTCACTGACTTCACCTTTGAACTACATTGACTAATTAGACAATAATTGCAAAAAAAAATTAAGTCAGTCTGGGCAATGATATAATGTAGATTTCTAATAATAAATGAATGCAGTAATACTGACCACTTCACTCTTTCTTTCTTTTCACTCAGACTACATTATCTTAAGATGGCAAACTTACCTTCCGTGTTGGAAATGGGAGTACTGTCACATTTGCTTTCACACTGCTGCATTGATGGAGGTCTAAGTGTTTCTGGACACTCACTAGATGCTTGTCCGGTATATGAGAGGCACTGTACTGTTCGCATCTGTTGCCCAAGACCACATTGTGCAGAACACTAACAATAAGACATAAAAAAGTAAAACAACTCAGATTCAACTTTTAATAATAAAGCAAGACAACAGGAGAGCAGTCAGGAACAAATGTGCACATTTGCCTATGTACATACAGGCAATTTTCTAGGTTAATACAGAAAACTATTTTCATAAAATATTTAGGATGTTTCTTTTCTGACAGTATACAAGCATTTGTCTTTCAAAGAAAATAAAACAGTGCAATGTTAGCTTCTTAAACTGCTCAGATTTGAGGTAAGAGAATAAAATTTACACTATTTCATATATCATGTATGAGGTTAAGTGCATATTTTCAATAGAGAAATCATCTAGTTTAGAACAAAGAGAAGAAAAAAACCAAGGACAACAAGAATTCAAATCTGCTAACAGAATTTTTCTAGGAACAAAGAGAAGTATCTTTCAAACAAAAATACTTTGTGGTTTCCAAACGTTTTTGAATTTCTGTATCTAAACAGTGGTTTTGAGACTTAGATCAATTTAAGATAAAAATGTATCTGAACAATTAATGTAAAAGAAAAGATGGACTGCAAATGAATTATACTGTAATACCACAAACGATTGTTTCCTGATTAGTTAATCTGCTGAAGTGTTTTATTTTCACTACAGGCAAATTTATCAGCAAATTTATAAAATATCAAGTTATACATGTAATTTAATAACAGGCCCTTTTATCATAATTAAGATTAAAAAAAAAAAAAAAAAAGCAAAGAAACTCAGTACATCCTATTTAGGAATACTCAATAACTGGCAGCACCATTCAACCTGTGCTGTAACAATCAATTTAGAACCTCAATAATTAAGCATACTTTATACAAAATTATAAAAAAAAAAAAAAAAAATCAGTTCTTCGGGCTGCTATGTACCTTTCTGTACAGAAAAATATACTAAAATGGCTTTGTATTTCCATGAAGTTTCTCAAATTAAATTCTTTATGTGTTAAAACTACTACAGCTTGCAACATTGCTGTATTGCAAATTCCCCTTCTATTAAACTTTAGTAAGGACTAGTTTATTTTTAAAGCATGCATATGGAAACTCATGCAGCAGAGACCAGATTATTGTCAACAAATCCTTTATAGTTCAGCCGACAATAATCACTCTGCACCATATTTCAATCTGAAATAAACTGATGAATAGCTTTCCCTTCAGTCATGGGAACCATCCCTTATTCATTTCCAGTAACACATTTATGCTTAGTAGGTGGTAGAGCCTGATACATAATGAGTAGGAGACTAACAGCAGTAAATGCTTATATGGACTATCTTACCTGTCCCCAGTCTCCAGTAACCCAGCGAGGAGGAGGACATCGACCTAAACTGCAGCGGATGCGGACTGGAGGTTTACTTTCCTCTTGGCATTGAGCAGCTGGAAAAGTTTTTAAAAGATCGCTGCTTTTGCACAGAACAATTCGGTGTTTAAATCCTGGACCACACTTTGGCGTGCACTGAAAAAATATTGGTACAAACAAATAATGAAAATTCCAGTAAAAGGTCAGTACAAGTTTTAAGAAATAGTATGGAGAAGTTGAAGGATATATTTATGTTCTTACAAATAAACTATAATTTTCCCAAAATGGTAGTTTTAAAATTATTAGAAACACAAACAAGCTGGCTGCTGACTGCTTTATTAAGTTAAATCTTTTATAAGTTTAATTTAATAAAAGTACATTTCCTTTGCTATTTATGTGTCTCTATTATTTGCTTTTGTACATGAAAACCTTTAGGTTAGGTTTAAGATAAGCACTTTGCTGTAAAGTAAAAAGCGCTGCCACATGCATCATTATTATGAAACAAACTTGAGTGTAATTATTTCAGAAACAAAGTAGAACTCAGTTCTACTTTTTTTTTTTAACACAAATCTTGTACACCCTAAGCATGTGTCTACTAGAAAACTAGGAGAAGGAGGGGAGGAAGAGAAGAAAAATCTGCCTGGCTGAAATGAAGAAAGAATTAAATATTGATGCTAAATAGAGATCAAAAGAGAATGAGAATGAATATGTCAGGTCCGCCGTGTCATAATCATAACTTATTTTGGTCCGAATTCTGTGGAATATTGCATGTTTTCCCCCCAAAAAAAATCAAATAAAATGCATAAAACCTTAAAGCAGGAACTGGAAGCAAGTGCCCCTTCCTAGCTCAGTGCTTAAAAATTACTTGCATTCAATCTCCTCTTCCTGGCAATGGAGCATTCTGTGAAAGCCAACAGGAAAGAGAGAGAAGGCTGGAAGGACCTACCACCATCATAAGGGTAGTCTACAGATTTGTGATCAGTTCACTTTGAGAAACAGCAGGAGACAGAAAGACTTGAACCTCAGAGTTGCAGAGGGTTGTGTTCTGCACTTTGGGTGGTGCATTCTAAAACCTGAAATACTATAAAAACACAAATAGCAAGCTATCACCAGCTGAGAACTCAGATCGTTAGACATGCTGAAAGAATGTCTTCTAAATAGAGGCCTTTGGAGAGGATATGTGGAGAAATATCTAGCATGTGAATCACTGCGTGACTTTGGGAAGAGGTTGGCACTCAGCTTCTCTTATGCATCAAGACAGGCAAAAAGTCGAACTTTCGATAATCAGTTAAATAAATGTCAAAATTCAGTGTGCCTATGGAGTTTTATAATCCCAAGAATATGGTAGCAAATAAACAAGAGTTTGAGGATCAGCACTGGAGTTTAGGTGTATCTTTCTTCTAGTCTTGTTTGAAAACATATTTTTAAATCTATGTCTAAACTGCAACTTGAGGAAAATTTTTCAGCTACTTGTACCAAAAAAACTTTTTGGAGTTACTCGTAGTAAAAATTCCACTAAGTAAGATGGACTACACCCTGTACCCAGAACTGAAAGCAAAGTAAGGAAACAGGCTGCCTACAATAATACTGAATCACCAAAACCAAAAATCATCCACAGAAGTTAACACAAATGTATGTCTCCAAAGCATGTGAAAGACAAAATACCCATTCAAAGAAAAACAGAAAATCATGTTCCTCACTATCACACGCCTGTTGAATTTTTGACTCAGTGGAAGTCATGACTAACAGTAATGTGAATGCAAAATAAATTTACTTGTCTCTGATAAGGTTCTTCCCAAGAAATCTTTATTTTTGCTATTTTATTATCTAGAAATATACAGAAGTAATTTACAGTGGGCAGAAGAACTCACCTCAACTACTTCAAAGTATTAATTTTTTTAAGTTGATGTTACGCAAGAATTATAGAATCATATCACATCCCAAGCTGGAAGGAACCCACAAGGATCATTGAGTCCAACTCCTGGCTCCACACAAGACCACCCCAAAATCAGACCAGATGTCTGAGAGCTTTGTCCAAACACTTCTGGAACTCCGACAGCCTTGGTAACGTGGTACTGTGCCCACTGCCCTGGGGAGTCTGTCCCCATGCCCGACCACCCTCTGGGTGCAGACCCTTTCCCTAACCCACAGCCTGACCCTCCCCTGTCCCAGCTCCATGCCGTTCCCTCGGGTCCTGTCGCTGTCCCCAGAGAGCAGAGCTCAGCGCCTGCCCCTCCGCTCCCCTCGTGAGGGAGCTGCAGGCCGCCATGAGGCCTCCCCTCAGCCTGCTCTGCTTGGGGCTGAGCAAACCAAGGAGCCTCAGTCACTCATACATCTTGCCCTCTAGACCCTTCACATCTTTGTAGCCCTCCTTTAGACACTCCTTTAGACATTCACTAACAGTTTCATGTCTTTCTTATATACCCAAAACTGCACACAGTACTCAAGGTGAGGCCACGCTAGCACAGAGCAGAGCAGGACAATCCCTTCCCATGACCCGATCAGCTAGCAGTGCTGTGCCTGATGCAGTCCAGGGTACAGAGTTGATCCTTTTGCTGCCAGGGCACACTGCTGGATCATGTTCAACTTGTCATCAGCCAGGACCCCCAGATCCCATGGGACTGCTCTCCAGCTTCTTGTCCCACAACCTGTACATACAGCCAGAGTAGCCCCATCCCAGGTGCAGAATCTGGCACTTACTCTTGTTAAACTTCATATGGTTGGGGATTGCCCAGCCCCCCTAGTGTGTCAAACTTTCTCTGCAAGCCCTTTCTACCTTTGGCAGAGTCAACAGCTCCTCCTAATTTAAAGCCATCCACAAACTTCCTAAGTATGCCTTCAAATCTTGCACCCAAGTCAATTATGAAAACATGAAAATGATCTGGCCCCAAAAAGGCACCCTGTGGAAGCCCACTAGTGTCTGGCTGCCAACTAGATGTAACCCTATTTCCTACAAACACTCTGAGCCCAACCCCCAACAGCCAGTTGTTTTGTCTAGCTGTATGCTGGACATCTTGTTCAGAAGGATACTGTGAGAAACAATATTGAAAATTTGACTGAAATCCAAAATACTACATCTATTGACTACAATGATTACATTCTGCTGGACAAGCCACTGTCAGTTTTAATACAGGTGTGGGTATTCTTATAGAAACACAGTATCACAGAATGCTTTGGGTAGGAAGAGACCATCTAATTCCATGCCCCCTGCCATAGGCAAGGACACCTTTCACTACATCAGGTTGCTCAAAGCCCCATCAGACCTGGCCTGAAACACTTCCAGGGCTCCTGCCCTTCTCTTAAAGACATCAACTAATCTCTATGTTTACAAAATAAATTTGTTTCTCTGTCCTACAAGATAGAAAATTTCTTGTTAATTAATTTATTGTTAATTACCATGTAAAGTAAAAAAATGTAAATATACTGATGCTCAACAACTACATTAGTATATGAAAGATTTTTAAAATTTATTAATTTTACCTAGTATTGCTTATTTTTCATATAAAAGCAAAGCTTTAGACCTTGCATTCCAGAGAAATGTAGCAAAATTTTCCACTGGCTTCAAGGGAAGCACTATTTGACTCTTCTATTTTCACTCTCGTTTTCTGTACAAAAACAGAGGCAGCATTTTCATGCTTCTGTCAGAAAATCATATAAATATATATATTTGAAGTATATTACTAACGGGATTTATATATATATTATCTTTCTAGGAACACTGAGCAGAAAAAAAAAGCTTTTTTCCTCGTTATATTAAAACGTTATCATCAGGCAAAATTCGTACAAGAAAGAAGTCAGCACTTTTTCACAACCAGATGCTTAGCAGAGCTTTTACCTTTAGATGAGAATATTTGTGTTCAAAATTATAACACATTACACCTCTATAAAAGGTTGGATGTGAAAGCTCCTATGTTGACATTTTCAACGATAATATAAGAGTCAGCAAAGTCTGCAGAAAGCCACAACAAGGGAATGCTTATATTTGATAGTATTTAGAACATGTATGTATGGCTCCATAATTTGTCAAATAGATACTACTACATGTTAGTATTGAGACAATGTCCAAATATTCCAACCAGAAATGAAGTACCATGGTAATGGTCACAAAGAGCTTAAAACTATCAATGCCACAGATACGATGTGCGTTTTCAACTGAACATCCTTTTCTACTCATCCATTCTTTCCTTCTAGCTCTTTCCCCTTCTGCTCCTTCGAAGTCAAATTCATTCTTGACAGACTGCAATATGCTATATACTTTTTTAGATAAGGACAAGAACCATTTAAAATATTTTCTGCCTTGATTTAAATTCCCTATTTCTTGTGTGAAATGCCAGCCAACAGTGGGGTAAAAAAAAAAATGTTCCACATGTAGACCAAGACATATTTTAAAATTCACTGTGTCATTTCATGAAGTCCTGCTCTAAACTGATAAAAGCTTCTGAAATAAATGTTTCTTCCTAGAGGTTTCAAGATATAAAACTGATAACTTTTTATAGAATCGATTAAAAAATATATATCTGTTATGTTAAAACTGTATAGAACTAGAGACAGATCCAGGTATAATCTGTGAAAGATATCTGTTCTATGATATCAAATAATTTACAAAACCTGGTACAAATAACAGGAGGTTTAGAACCAAAAACATCTGTATGATAAAGTACTGAAAACAAAACAAAACAAAAAGTCAAAAGTTCACACTGTATTTAAAAAAAAATAACTTTCTTTACATAGAAGTTCACTGAAATGACAATTAACTCCTCATGAAACAAAACCGAACAGTTGAAGAGTATAGCATAGTAACACATTTTCTTTTGTTCAAAGAAAAATAATGTACATAATGGAGAAAAAAGTCTACACAAGTAGTTTCTTCATCTGAGAAGAACACATGGAGATTATATAGGCATGAGATCCAGAAAGGAAGGAAATGAACCTCAACACCTTCTGTGGTAGCTCACAACACATGAAAATATTACTACTTTTAAGTTCTGCCATAATGTTTAGACTATTATTACTAATAAAGAATGAAGACTCCGTAATTGGAGGTGTCAAAAGCCAGCTGGACATGGTCCGGGGGAACTGATTCTAGGTGCCTCTGCTTGAGCAGGACAGTTAGGCAAGATGACCTCCAGAGGTCCCTTCCAATTTCAACTGTTCTATGAACCTGTATTAAAAAATATGGAAAGAGCTGATCAGTACTACAGGTATGGCCACTCAGAGTAAGGCTGGTAGGCCTCCTTCTTCGTGCTTTGAATTTCCAGAGGTTGCAATGATTTTTGGAGATAAAACTATCTGTGGATAGAAGAGATCTGTGCAATCACAAGCACGTTTATTTTGAATGAAAGACTCTTTTCAAGACAAGCAAGTATACAGGAAACGGGATATAATGAATCATGGGTTTATCATTGATAAGATTATTCCAGTTTACTCCTACAATTTTTTTTTATTTATTTTTTTTCAGAACGAGGAAGCATAAGATTTCTAACCTCTGGCCTTCAGTCAAGTGGTTATCCTCAATGGTGTTTCAGAGATGCTATCTGCAAAGACCTTATAGGATCAGTCATGAGACTGGATCTAATTCATATTTCTTTATAGTTTACTTAATGATAGATACTCATGCAACAGTGGTTTAATTCGTCGTGTTACTGAAATTACAGAAATTAGCAGCTAGCACAAGTAACTAACTGACCTTGGTGCTAAAGAGGTATGCTTTAAAGAAAGAACTGGAAACCTTGAGGACAAGAATAACTAAAATGAAGTGAAATTTGACAGTACAAAAAGAACCCTTACAGTTCAAAGAGAACCATTAAAAAACAAACAAACAAACAAGAATCTCTATTTAAACTGGTAAATCACTAAATGAAATGAAAAAAAAAAAAAAGGAGGATAAAGTTATGGATGTACTAACAGAATGTAAGATAGCTTAACTAATCATTATGTGATGTTTGTGGAACAGAAAAAGGTATACCAATACACCATATCTTATAGTTATTTTCAGTAGAGGCAGGAAACAAAATAACAAGGCATATACAAAATCGCCTTTGGGATAACATGTAGAAATACATATAGACTTCAAACTGAAACATGAAAGCACAATGTGATCAGGGTTAATTCCTTTCTGATGAATAATAGCTGGAAAAGAAGTAGGGTTTGTTTCAGATAACAAAAGCAAACATGTACAAACTGGTATGGAATTGGAACATTTCTTGCAATTCAAAAAGTGAAATTCAGGAATAATTTTCCAAGAAGCAGTATGACAGCTCCAAATTAATTATTTTTAAAACACAGTTTAATCCATTTATCAGAGTAATTATATTATATTGCTGCATTTGACAGCAGGGCCATAGACAGGAAAACCTTACTTGTAAATACTACAAAGGCTACATTGAGATAAAAAGAGTGGTGATATAAGAGTCCAGGACAGATGGATCTGAAAAAATATGGAGCCATTTTTGCATTGTGATTTGCATGTGATGGAGTACCACTCAAATATATCACTGAACCAATCTGTCTTCTTTCAGCTGCACTGGTTAACATCCTTCAGGTTTAATATTTGAATCACTATAAGGACTTACGCTGAAACGGAAATCACCATATTGAACAAAAGATGCTTTTTTCAGTTAAGAGAATACTAGTTTTTGGGTCTGCCACTTAGAGTATGTTGCTAAAAAAGGTGATGCTTTACATGAGCATGGCTACTTCAGAAAAAAAATCTTGTAGTTTACTCTGGATTTTGATAGTATAATCCCATCAACTCTTCTCTCCAGCTATTTTCCCATTCAAGAAACAATGGAAATGCAAATTGACTTTTTCTTTAAGATCTGATAATGAAAGCTTATCTAGTTTTTATTTTTTTATTACTTTGCTATTCTATTTCATATTTTACTATTTTTCTATTATGATTAATAGCAACAGGTCATAATCGTTTGACAAAATAACAGAACTGCCAACACAGAAGAAAAGAAGAAAGAAATATGAATGACAAAGACTGCTTCAATAATCCAACTCATTTAGGTTTTGAATTTTTCATTAATAATTTACATTTTGAGCAGCAGTAGGAAATGTACCAATATTCAGTGGTCAGAGTTCTTGTCTTATTGAGTTTACATAGCAAAATTTCCTTACTTCTGACCAGTCCAAAGCGACCCACTGTGGGGGACAGGACTGATTGTTACAGGGCTCTTTTTCAATAGGCCGGTGTGTTAAGCAGTTGGTATTGTCCAGTGTCTCTTCCTCAGAAGGTCCAATCTTTCTGATGCAGAGAACTGTTCGTGAACGCATTCCTCCATCACAGGTCTTACTGCATTCTGACCAATCCCCTATAAACCATCTGGACAGAAAACGTTAGGAAATTCTATTAACACGTCAGAAATTGATAAGATAATTGCACAAACCCATAATCCAAATAGTTTAAACTACTAAAACTAAATCATTGTTAACAATACATCTATTCAGAGTGAAATAAAGTAGAAACTTAGTTTCTTTTCACTGAACTTTTTAATTTATGCCTTACTGCAATCATATCTTCCAATAATAATACTACTTAATATTTTTCTAGAGCTGCAATTTCCAACCTAGACTACAGTAGTTAGAAAGGACAGTTGATCCTGACAAAACTTCAGTTACTCAAGCAGATTTGCACTGAACTTGCATGACATTACCCATCTGAAAGTGGTTTGCAATTGGAAATGTTTGGGAACCACTGCAGTAGGTTAAAAAATATGTTATAAGCCTAGGTGTTTGCCTTTCTCATATCATTACAACAAAATGAAATTTCATCTCAGAATCAGTCTGAGAGTTAATTATGAATGCTATAGCATGTTGGCAACATGCCAAAAATGCCAGGTATGTCAGTTCCTGGATGTATACTTGGAGTGGCCTTGTAAGATGTCATTGTCTGAAGCCTCAGCCAAAAGTATTTGCTGCTGCACTTTGTGTTACTGAATGTATTCTATTATGAACCTGAATCAATGAAACAATTTTTCTTCTGCCAATTTTGAGCCCAGTAAGACAGAGTAATTCAAACATATGCTATATTCTGTCATTATCCCAGTGAAAGAGAATTAATTTGTGATTCTCAACAAACTTATGCTTTTACAATGCCAGGGAGAATTAAGTGGTTTTCAGAGCTTTGGAGAGGCTGTATTGTTAATTATTAGTTGATACTATGAGTTGCTCAAGAGTATTCTCAGATACCTTTTATGTTTATACTCTGTCACAACAGAGTGCTATTCACCTTTTAGGAAGAGAACTATGAAACAGCCCAAAAGATCCAGAGATAGTCCTGTATCCTTTCTTAAAATCTGGAATTTTAGGCATCACTTATTGCAATGTGAACAAACATAGTCTTTGCTGTTGTTCAGAAGCCTCAAACATAATGTAACTGGCATTCACTATGTGGAGTAACATAGGTCTTTTCATTTTCATAGTTCTTGGTAATCACAAGAAGAAAATCAGAATTGTATTAATTAAGAACAGGAAATATCTGGCCACTCTGTTTAAAGAGTAAGCCTTACTGACTGATAGATTTTCCAGCCAAAATGATCAAACTTCTCAGGGCAACTATCTCAAAAGACAGTATTTGAACAACCTCTTTCTACAATACTTGCAAAATTAAGGAATCAAGAATACTTTCTTAGGAGTTTGGCACTTTGTATTCACCCTGTGGGGACCATCAGGGTGAAGACAGATAGGGGATCAGCTGTTCTGACATATGCAAGTATATGCTTATATATGACTTACTACCCACTTTCTGAACATTGCTGAGTTGGTTTTTACCATGTTCACTGATTTCCCTGCTGTACTGAATGTATAATCTAGAATCATCCTGCTTTGTGGTTTCTTTTCTTTTTTGTTTGTTTTTGAACTGACATTTAAAGAACAAACCAATAACAAAAAACGTATGTCAGAGTAACTATATTATCACAATTTTAGATGTGCTATTTTTTGAACTATTAAATCACACAAAGGAACGGAAAGGGATTTGTTTGGTAAAAAGGAACTGACAAAACATGACCACTTCCCAAGTTCTGTTTTCAGGTACATGGTGTGAGAGTTCAGTTAGTGCACTTACAGCCACAGTAAACAGTATTATACAAGCAGCATATGTGTAGGATAAGCACATATTTACAGATAAGCAGTGGGGACATACAGTTTGTAATAGACATATAGAAGAGGCCACAATATTTCCTTATTTTGTGATATCTACACTAATCAGCATTAATGATTTTCACACCCAGTTAAACTGTATGTACAAAATATCACTGAACTTAAGCTAACCAGAGCTTGAGAATGAATGAGGCCTGATACAACAATACAATAATGTACCTCTCATTTTTTATCTCAGAAAGGAACTCTTGTGCAAATGCTGAAATTATTTTCCAGTGCAAAATATCACAGCTGTTTCTAAACTGTTTTTGTAGTAAGATTAAGCTATGCTATAGGTTCTTGCCAAATTTTATTTTTGAACAAAAGAGCTGCTGTGTTTTTAATTATCTTTTCAATATATAGCAAAAAGATATCCTTAAATACAAAACAAAATAGACTTAACCAAGTACGCACCTAATCCTAAAGGCACACAGTATTACTGTATAATGCTGAGAATCCTGAAGAAGACAAAGTTGTTTGATGTAACTATTACCAGTAATGGTTTGTCTATTAAGCAGTTTCTAGGTTTACCATTTCCAGTCTGAACACTTCAACCCAAATTTTAAAGTCAAATACGCAAAAATACAGTAAACATTTAGTATAATGGGAAAGTAAGTCTCCCCTCACCTCAAGATTCTTCTGTCATTAGTTTAAGAATGTTCTCCAGTTCTGTTCTGAGCACTAGGAACCACACCTTACACCTCCATCTTCAGAAACTGTTTGCCAGTATCTTTTTACTTACAGTGTCTGTGTTGCTTTGTGTAGTTTGAATGCCAGTTTCTCAGTCAGATCAGACCTCTTCTAGGATGAATTATGTTTCTTTCACAACTGATTCAAGAGGAACTAGAAACCATAACCAAAACCCCGAAACAAATAGCATCTCTGGTAGGACAGATCTCTAATGCTAGATCAGAATTTTAAGCATACTTGGTCAACAGGATTTATTATATATTACAACGGCTTTTCTATCTATGCAAAACAGATCCATCTTAGTGATAACTGACTTACTCAGGTGGGCAAGGCTCAGTGTTGCAGGCTCTTTGGTTTTCTGGAGGCTTACTGTCAGGGTCACAGTAATTGTTTTGTACAACAGAGTTGTCATCCAGTCTTTTACACACCACCTCTTGTTTCTGCACACCTTAGGATGGAATTAAACACCATTAATTAATCATTCTTACTCTTCTGCTTGTTGAATAAAAGTGTATTTCACCTGTTGATTATTAATCCTGCTATCCCTCTTTAACTGGTTGAATGCTTCAAGGATGTGAATTCCAATTGACTGAATGCCCCTGACCACACAAAATCTTTCATTTTCTTTTAATTTTAGGCCACCCCATTGAGAGGATCTCAAATTGCTGTTGTGTTCTAAAACAAAGGGAATATATTTATAGATTTACTAACAGATTGTTTTTATTTGTGTATTGCAAAAAAAAAAAAAAAAAAAACAACCTCCATTTCCATCTAACCTCCCATCTTGGTAAAAGACACTGATTTCCAAAGAAAATATCACCAAATAGAATGTGGTCACCCTTCACTGCAGAATTATTATGTGCTCTGGTTTAAAATAAGACAGCAATACTGGAATACAGTGTTGCAATTTTATATGTGTCGTCCTATAAACATTTTCTTCATTAAAATAATAGAAGTATTATTCATTCGGAAAGATGAAGTTTGTCTTTGTGAATGCTCATTTTGCCTGGCACTCCCAGCTCCTCTCTCATTATGTTAACCATCAACAGGCTGTTCAGAATTGATTATTACTTCCAAAACATAATGGCATACCATTGTCAAGACAGCATTGCAAGGTAACACTTTAGGCAGATTTTCTACTTTTTACAAAACAGAATCTAAAGAAAGCCATTAAAGAACCATTGATATATGATAACAATGCAGCTCCAAGCATTGCTGAAAACAGTGGTACATGTGGCCTTCTCTCTGTTTTTAGAACAAGCTTTATGTTTGCTAGCATAATACAATTGTGGATCTGCAATTCATATTCAGTTCTTACTGAACACAAGTGGTCGTAGTACTGAAATAACAGGATTATTTGTACAATACAAGTTGAAAAAAGCCCTAAAATGTTCTTAAAAACAGAAGCAATTACTTAACTTTTTCCAAAATCTGAGATGCATACAAATAAAACATCCTGGCTTCAAATATGTGCCAACTTACTTTACAGCCTTGTCTCTTTTTAAGACAAGCATTTTATAGGAGATAGACACGTACAGTAATAAGATTAATTACACAAATGTGGTTTTCAGACACTAAACAGCCCACTTACCTTTCAATTGTTTCTTTTGTTATCCATTATGGACAAGAACCAAATCTTTGGTTCCTAAGATTAGACCTATATGGAACTTAGCTATTTATTTCCAAGTAAGTCAAGCCTAACCTGGAAATGCCTGAAGTTTGGCTAATAAAGCATACTGCTTAGCTACAAACAGAAGCGTCCCAGTCTAAGCACAAAAGCATTGTCTCTTCGACGTTACAAGACATACAGGATGTGAGACATATGTCTCTCTGACGTTATGCACAAAGAACGTGGAGAAGAGAAACCTCATTTTTCACTATAGTCTTGAAGATGGCATGTACTCTTTCATGAAGTCACAGATCCAGGAGCAGTAAGTTTGATCATACCGTACTTCTGTGACTGGTTAATTTAGTCACCTACATGGCAAGTCTGCAGTTTCTAACCCTTGGGTTATTTCTGTTGTTGTCCAATTACAGTCTAATGTAAAATGTAGAAACCATCTTGAGAGCAAGACCTGCCAGTGCTAGATGAATGTCTTCTTGCCACTGGACCCGTAAGTCTTGCATCCCTGGCTACACCATGACCTGGAATACTTGTTTAAAAAGTCCTCATTTTTCCTACCTTTTTAGATTTTTTGACTATTCTTTGGCACACAGCTAGAGTACTTTTCTGGAGATGTAGTCCCAGTTGAAATCTCTTCATTCTGAAACTGGGAATTGCTATTTAATAGGCAACTGTCATCGCATCCTGAAAAATATAGTTACTACCACTCACACAAAAACAGAGTCTTGTTAATCCAAAATACTCTCATGAGAACCTTGCAGTCTGGATCCTAAGCACAGAAAAATGTGTAACCTCAACATAAATGTTCCTGACCAACAGGAGAGGAGTTAGACTCGTCACTAAACATCTCACTTCTAATGCACTGCCTGTTTAGCAGGTGATAACTTTGAGCATCAGCTCTCAAAAGCACATGCCACCTTGTCTCATTTCAAAATTATTAACCATACTGAGACCAAAGGTGCCTGCCTAATAATGGAGTCTTCACTTTACTGCAGTCCCTGAATCCAGAGCCCCAGCTTTACTGCTGGGGGAAAGAGATCTCCTTTTTGATTATACCTACGCATAACTTTCCCAAAGTAGGCCCTCTCAATCAGGTTACAAATGTTAGACATCGCAGGTTATCCATAAATATCATGATCATTGTAAAGAAAGCTTTATTTATGAAAAAGTTGTTAATATGAGATATATGTCTGTTCTGGTTTTAGCTGGGATTTAGTTTTCTTCCTGGTAGCTGGCATGGTACTGTGTTTTGCATTTAGGATAAGAATAATGCTGATAACACACCAATGTTTTAATTGTTGTATTAAAATGCTTACACTGAGACAAAGATGTTTCAGCTCCTTGTGCTGCCCTGCCAGTGAGGAGGCTGGGGGTGCACAAGGATCTGGGAGGAGACACGGCCAGAACAGCTGGCCCAGGCTGACCAGAGGGGTGTCCTGTAACATATGGGGTCATGGTGAACAATGAAGTGAGAGTGTTAGCTGGGGTGGGGGCTGCTTCTCAGGGTCTGGCTGGGCATCAGTCAGCGGGTGGTAAGAAACTGCATTGTGCATCACTTGCTTTGTCTATTCCCTTATCATAATTATTACCATTATTTTACATTCATTTTCTGTTCTGATAAAGACTGCCTTTATCTCTGCTGATGAGTTTTACCTTTTTATCCTGATTTTCTACCCCATCACAATGTGGGATGGGGAGGGGAGAGGTGAGGCGGGGAAGAGGGGTGAGCGAATGGCTGTGTGGTGCTTAGCTGCCTGCCAGTTAAGCCACAACAGTGTCTTACAGGTCAGCCACATAAACCAATTACCTGGCTTGTCTCATTTTTCCTTCTTTCCACATGTATCTGGATGCCACACCACTAGGCAACTGTGGATACCATTACATAGTGCATAAAGTTGCCAGACTGTTTTCCAATAGTATCTTACAAGCACAAATCTACATGAACAAAATAAAGAGAAAATACCAATTTCTGCAAGTTTTCAACCTGCACTACTTTTCAATTTAGGTGCTGTACATATTAGGAAAGTTCTTTTTTTTTTTTTTTTTTTGCTAGATAGTTAGTCCATTTGGAGTACTCAAAAGTGCATGGGAGGCACTAAAGGTCCTCCTGAAGGACATGCCTCCCCACAGCTGCCAACTGTGTTAACACACACATTTCAGACAATCATCCATCAGGTATCAAAGATATTTACAATTCACTCAGAGATGTTCCACCATAGCATTCTCAGCAGATAATACTTTAATTACAAGAAAGGGTTAAATTCAATCAGATCTTATGCTATTAATTAAATAAGCTTAGCACATGGCAAGATACAAATAGAAATAATTCCCTTCTGTATTTCTGAGAACCACTCTAAGTAATTCCTTTCATAAACTGCTCAAGCTCTGCCTTAAACCCACACATACTATCTTCTCTGAAATTCACACCTTTGACTACTACACTGATTTTCATTCTAGATGCATTAACAGCCAGTTAATACAAACCATGCCCAGTACTCCACAGAGATTTTACTAGTGCCTTATCCAGTGATTATAACTACAACATAATATACTGATCTTCCCCATATGTCTTCTAGCACTGCATTATCAACCAATTTCATCAGAGCTTTCATTCTTATTTATGCTACCATCAGAACAAGAAAAACTGAAATCTGATGACAAGTCTTTAAGATGCCCATGAGGTTCAATGCCACTTGGCCCAGTACTTCACATTTTTAAGAGTGCCTCTTGTGTACTAATCTTTTCTAATTCTTTATTAGGTGTAGGTGACAAGAAAAGCCTTACAGAAGTCTACATAAATGGAACTTCTACATTTCCTTAGTCTACAAAATAATTTGTCTATTACAATAGATACAACTAGTCAAGCAAGACCCATCACATCACACTTAACCCCTTTTCTCACCAATTTCTATCTGTGATAGTCTATCATTGTGCTTAGTTTTCAATAAAATAAACCAAAACAAAACCAGCCATGTAATTTATTGAACATTGGTCAGGTAGCATATCACTCATAAAACAGCATTCACCCCTATTCTTAAGAATTCTTAATCCATGCCATGCAGATACGTTAATTCAGCTTTAAAATGTTCTGCACCATCTTGCCACACAGTATATAATTTGTGATACAAGAAACATAGGTATGGATTAAGGAAACTGTCTAATTGGTGTTATTTAAAATAGTATCTCATAAACACAAATAAGATTCTAAATTCAAAACAACAGGAAGAAATGGAAAAAGCTGGAATGCAATTTTTACCCAGACAACAGCTACAACTTATTTAAGCCTTGAGGAACTTGAAAAAAAAATTAAATTATCAACTCTATGAGTATATGGTCTCTCTCTAAATAATCTAAAAAGCATAGCTAAACAAGTTCATTGAAACTCTTGGGGGAATAATTACAAGTGGTTAGACAGAAACACACTGCTTTCAAATCTACAGATTTATAGTTTATAATAAAAAACATAAAATGTCCTCATAACTGGTCAATGCAATTCTAATAGAAAACAAAACTCCAGTGGTTTAGTGACCACATTCTCCAGAGAATTGAGATGTTTTGCAGATTTCAATTCACAAATAGTCTGCATGACTTTCAGCAGCCAAATTGTAAATTACATGGAGCACATTTTATTCTTAAATTAAAATTGCAGGCATGTAAATGCTATATCTATTTTTAAAAGCAATCCCCCAAAATTGTGGTTTGCGATTGCAACAGTTAATTATAAAGATGCCAGTACCAGTACATAGTGAATCTTGCATCACAAAAACTAGTGCATGCTGGTTAACCCAGACATATTTTCTGAGCTCACTCATCAGATCACAAGATGTTCATCACAGAGCCAAACTTACATTTTCCTTGATGAAGACAAGTATATTTTATTGGTCCAAAGACATAATTCATCTGAGGGCATGAAAAAACAAAATAAACAAACAAAAAAAAAAACTGAAAACACAGTAGGCACCATTCTGTAACAGTGATCACCAGCAAAGGAAACTGGGCAGCAGTAAGTTTACTTATAATAACATACTGACTGAACACTTAATTAAAAAAATACAAGTATGTGAGATATTTAACTCATCTGGAGTTGAACTTTCATAGAATAAACAAAATCAAAATCAATGCTTAGGGTACCACTAAACTCCAGATAATAAATGTCGTCATTTGTTGCCATTTACTGATAGGCTTTCAATAAGTATGGAATAATACATAAAATAATAAAAATAAAAATAAAAATAAAAATAAAAATAAAATAAAAATAAAATAAAATAAAATAAAATAAAATAAAATAAAATAAAATAAAATAAAATAAAATAAAATAAAATAAAATAAAATAAAATAAAATAAAATAAAATAAAATAAAATAAAATAAAATAAAATAAAATAAAATAAAATAAAATATGCAGTGGCTTATTTTTAATTTACACAAAATAAAAAAATATACAGAATGGTATTTTTTCCCTTCATTTGCTGGATTTTTTAAACAACGCCATTAGCAGTACATTTTCTTGTTAAGAATACTTACGGATCTGGACAAAGTCACAGACTTGCACTCGAAAAGCTACAAGTTACCATATAACGAAAGACAGGCAGAAGTGTAAATAAACTACAATTCCATGACCTGTGATATATTTTGTCCAGTTGTAGCTCATTTTTCTTCTCCTTCCATCCCTCATTTTATTTGCTACTTCTGTGTATTCTAGCTTTTCCTTTCCCAGATTTTCTTGTAAATAGTTAAATAAACATTTCCTTAAAAAGATCTTTTGTTGCTGTCTTCAGATTTTTCTGAATTCCAGGGACCTCTTCATCCATCCATCCATCCATCCATCCTTTCTAAATTACCTGTGCTCTCTCCTGTTCCACTCATCTCTGTGCAGATAAACTTGAACTGTACCTTTTGGTATTCTCTGACGATGCTTTTGTAGTCTTGTAGCTTACAGAGGCCCTTGCACTATGGTAAACAGATTGCTGAAACAGAAAAAAAAAAAAAAAAAAAAAAACTGCAAGCTAATAAAAGCTAAAAAAACCTGCAAGCTAAAGCTAATAAATGCAACAGCTAGCACTGGGGCTTGGTAATACTATTTCTCTCACTGAACACGTCCATTATGCAACCTGAAAAGATTGCATCTTAACCTATAAAGGCTTTGCCTTTCAAGCAGGGCAACTTAATATGTGCTAAATAAAACACTTTATGAGATGAAGCTTTGGTAAAGCTTGAGGGGAAAATTTAATTTCTATCAGCTAAAGAAATACTTGTACAAGACAATATAAGTTCCTTTTGAAAACTTTTGACTTGGAGTAGAAGTGCAATTTCAGGGAAAAGGGGAAATTAATATGGAGAATTCATGTCGTTCACTTCTACATAACGTTCTAAAGGAGGAAGAATGAGATGAGGCAGTAGAAACTTGTATTTAAAAAAGAAGTTTTTCAATACAGAAAATAATCATCCTAGTGTACAAAAAGAAAAGTTGCAATCCTGGATTCCCAAGAACAGACACGAAGAGGCAGATAATAAGAATGAATGAAATTGTATTCTCAACCTACATCTGAGTACCTGGATCCAGAAAAGAGTTGTCTGCTACTGGGTGAGGCTTTAAGGTAAATCTGGTAAATCTGAAGAACCTGCATTTGGAAAAACTCAAAAAATAGCAAAATAAATCTCAGATTTTGGAGAAATGATTTCTGTGTAGTTTATTGTACAGAATATGATGCTCACTTTCAGAGCATTTATTGAATATTCTGTTCTTTTATCTTTTAACATGAATGACACTACTAAATACACAGTATACAATCTCTCATGAAAGAAAGATTGACTTTTTTGTCTTTTACATGCAATCTAAGCATTTAACTACTTTCTTCGCAAGTTAATTTATCTTCTAGACTTCTCTATAAAGAATAGAGGGGGCGTGGAGATAAAGACTCTACTGTGGAAAGAATCCATTGATATCAGGTGTTCAGATAAGTTTTCAAAATACTTTGTTTTACACGCACCTCATGTAATGAACTTCATGGCATGCTTCATACATACAAACAGATTTCCAGATAGTGGTGAACTGCTAATTAGCAAGGGTGTAATGTGCACTGTGAGTGCTCTGTATCACACAAAACCAGACAAGCAAGACAGGAATGAAATCCAGAGTTCCAGCACAGCATTTAGCTGTCATAAGCATAAAAACCTCCTCCTCCTTCCTGCAATTCCTTTTACAGCATAGTCTTGCTATTCTGCAAAACTGAAACAGGTCTGAGAACAGAGGTGCTGTATTAAAAGTTTAATCACAGAATCACAGAATTTCTAGGTTGGAAGAGACCTCAAGATCATCGAGTCCAACCTCTAACCTAACACTAACAGTCCCCACTAAACCATATACCTAAGCTCTACATCTAAACGTCTTTTAAAGACTTCCAGGGATGGTGACTCCACCACTTCCCTGGGCAGCCTGTTCCAGTGTCTAACAACCCTTTCGGTAAAGAAGTTCTTCCTAACATCCAACCTAAAACTCCCCTGGCTCAACTTTAGCCCATTCCCCCTCGTCCTGTCACCAGGCACGTGGGAGAACAGATTTAAGTGCCTTAACTATTCAGAAGTGACTCATCAGCACAAGATGAACGTAAGATGGTTCCATTGTCCAATGGAACAAACAGCATGCTACCATTTAATTACAGATTGTAGGTTCATACACAGACAGACAGGTATTTAAGCCACTAAATAAGACAGAATCAATTGCTTCTCGGCTTGCCCCTTGACTGCTCCAGTAATTCGTCTCCAAGATAGATCCACAAAGAAGCTCTAGGAATCTCTGAATGCAGGGGGTTGCTCTCAAAAGGCTATAAATAAGAGACATCACAAGACTAGACACTTCTGCAAGATACAAAACTCCAGAACAATTTACTGGTGCTGCCAAAATCCAGCTCTTGCCTTTTTGTTAGATACTCTGAATAACACAACATATACCAAGTAATAACTATGTCTTCAGAGTCCCAGACTTGGCCAAATGCTGTGTAATGCAGATACAGTCAGTCATATCTAGAGGGAACTATAGCTAAGTATAGTAGAGTGGAACCGTGATAGTCTGTGACACAGCTTCAGGATCAGAGAATGTTCCCTGCTCAACTGGTCCATGTTTCTAGAGCAACCACAGAAAGCAATTTAAGATTTCATAGTCATCCTTCCTTCCATAATTTCCTGGCTTCTAAATACATGCAAATTTGACATTCTTTTAAGACAGCTTTTTTAAGCATAACATATGTCTAGACAAAAAAAAAAAAAAAAAAAAAAAAAAAAAATTAGAATACAGACATTCAGAGATGGATAGCAGCTAAATGTGTTGATAAGAATTTAGATTTGCCTATAGCTTTGATATAAAGCCTATGCTTTGACATAAAAGTGTATCTGGCTCTACTTCATCATAAACTTTCCTGGATCAAGAAGGAATATCATACGATTATCAAATCTTTAATGTCTTTCCACTACAGTTCAGCAACACCAACTGTTGTAAGAGGCAGGAAAATGTAGATACCTTTAACCTGTTCACAGTATGTCCCAAAGTCACTATATACAATTCTCCTTAATTTAATTAAAAAAATAATTAAAAAAAAAAAGCTTCCATACTAATATTCCTCACACATACTCACTGTCTTTTTTTATTTTACTTTTAGTAATAAATTATATTCAATTCTGAGTATTTTGTTGTCCTTTGATATAGAGGAAAACTTCTCTTCTAAAGGTAAATTGTGATAATGGACTTCATAATGAATCCTACAGAAATAAACAAAGTAATCTAGTGGTTTCATTTCTGAGTTTTCTCATGCTTCTTATTTATATTAGCTAGCTTTTCCATTTACGTTCTCTGTCTCTACAATCTTTTGTCTCCCTTTTCTTTTTCCACTACTCAGATCCTTTCTAGAATTGTGTCTTCTTTTGGTACATGGCAGAAGATGTTTCATAAACTGGGGAGTATAGTATTCTATTGGTATTCACATGGTTAAATCAAATAGTTTCAAAATTTGAGTTATAGCTACAATGAAACAGATTCCCTAAGCAGAAGTCTCAATGAAAATAAGTGATCATAATATATCATTATGCTAAGCTAAATGAGAGAAATGTCTCTAGTTTGAACAATGTAAGCTACTGAAGAAAACCCTTCCAAAGACAGTTTCAGATGATTAATAAATGTATAGGGTTATCAGAGATTCACATATATTTCCTTAAAAGATAATTATGTCAAACTGTTTTTTATCTAAACAAGTGCCTACTTCTTCAGAGCCAATTATTTTTTTCCTTTGTATACTTTGGAATCTCTGAAATGACAATGACTTAGGTGATGGAAGATCTGTATAATCTTGTCACTGTCTAAATCAATGGAAGCTTTCCTGTGACTTCAAAAGAATTGTTAATCATAGAATTGTAGAATACCCTGAGTTGGAACAGACCCACAAGGATCAAGTCCAGCTCCACAGAACCATCAAAAGAACACACCATATGTTCAAATCAAAAGGATCGTTAACCCATTTTTATCATCAAAATAGGATTTCACAGTACCTGTAAGTTTCTTATACTTGGAACCTTCTTTTACTCTAAGAAAAGCGCTTTCAGTCTATGTCCTTCACTTCTGCATCTTTAAAACCTTTCTTTTCCTACCAGACTCACCAATATTAAAATATTAATTAAAAGAGCAACCTATCACCCACTTGATTAAAGGAATACTACAAATGAACAATAAAGTATTGGAGAAATTTGGCTACCTCCTCTATTTTGTTTCAAGACTTTCTGTTTAGATGTACAGAACAGAATTTGTACTATCCTTTGCACCTTACCTATAGCTAAGCAAACTGCTGTATTTAAACTGCAAACAACTAGTAACAGCCACAGCAGGATCCACCAGAGATAAATCAAGATGATTCCAAACATGAATACCTCCAGTAGCCAGAAAGGAAAGGAAAAGGACAAATATTTGGTCCATAGATTCTTTAAAATAAATAAATAATTCTTCCTCTTGCTACAGTCAGTGCACAGTGCTTCAGAAAACTGAAATTCTTTCATCAATTTACAGCTCTCTCCCATTTCTTCTGAAATTGAGATATGTTGGGGATGATGCATTCAGTCTCCAGAGAGAAGATAGATACTGTTCACACAGCACTTCTACTCACCAGTCCATGCAGCAGCAATGGTGTTGGCTTTGAAGAAAGCCAACTGTCCTGCTCTCCCAGCCAGAGGTAAAGAATTGCATTGGTGGCCACTAGAGGGAGGATTAGGAATATAGTAAATTGTGGGCAAAAGGCACCCATGATGAATCATGTGGGACAACCTACAAATCCCCCATCGCTGCCAATAGGCAACAATCACAGACACTGCTATGGGCTGGGAAGTATAATCCAATTGCTATCACCTCCTACAGAGACTACCAGTATGTAACCTAAACTTTGGTGGCTGGAGGGTGGAAGGGCTGACTAGGATATATGAAGAATACCTACAAACACACACACGGACATATCTCTTTATTTATAGTTGCCTTATTTCCCTTTGGTTTATTAATTTCCTTACTTAAAACTTCTGGTGTCCTTTATCAAGAAAGCTCCTGTGAAAAGCAAACATCCCAGCTTCAAGAGAATCTCAGAAGAAGCCTCAGAAGAGACACACTGTGCCAAGATACACTGTATTTAACAAGAAGATCTGAACACATTAAATGTACTTGAAAACAGCAAAATCCAATGTGATAAAATAAATGTTCTTTTTCTAAGTTAAGGTTTGAAGTATGTCTGAAAGAAACGTTTTCAATTAGTTACCTACATATTTATGTAATAAAGTGTATCTTGCAATTCAGTTTACCCTGTAGCTTGACTGCCTGGTGTCTTACCTCCAGCACAAGTGGCAGAACATTCTGACCAAGGCAGATGATTCCACGCAAAGCCAACTTCATTGTCTCCACTGCCAGTGCGAGAGATGGGAACATTGAATTTATACCTTATACCCAAATTTTGTTCCTGTAGCAGAATCTGTAGTTGAAAACAACTGGTTATACCATTAAAACAGGCAAGCAGAGGGCAACTACAGTGACATTAATCTAGGCATGTGTTATGTCTTGTGGAAGGGGAAAAAGTAATAAAGGAAGCCACAGTGGTTCTGTACGGTATTTCCAAGTGAATCTGAACTGACTTATAAGATGCATACAAACGAAAAGCATTATTGTATTAAGGTGGTAAGCCACCTTTTTCCATTGACGCCACAACTTCACAATTTTTGTCACTTCTTTATTTTTGACATAAAAGTTTTAAAAATCAGTCTTCATAAATTAATGTATTAATTAATGGAAAAGAATTTGGTAACTGAATCATTACTTGGGGTCAAAGTAGGTTACAGACGTTACTACGCAAACATGCAGCAATTCTCACTGAAATCTTGTAAAGAGCTACCCATGTAGTAGTTATGAACCGAGCCCTGCCCTTGTTTAATACTTCTAGTAATTAATAATAGTAAAAATAGTAACACAGAAACAGACTGTTGCTGAGGTTACTGTTTTCCCATAATGCATTAGCTAGCAGCATTAAACTAATGGAATCACAGCAGTGGTTCCTTTAAAGGAATATCAAAACTATTACTACAGCTGCACCACTGTAGATGATATAGATGGAAGTGCAACAATCACCATGTGCTTTATCTACCATGACTGTTGAAATGCAGTGCGCTTCCACATACCACCTGCTGAACACTAGTGTCTGATTATCTACCAAACTTTTTTTTTTTTTGCATCAGGTGCAGCATCTGACATATCTAAAAGCTATTTCTCAACTCCTTCTACGTTTTATTGTATTTTGTAAAAGTGTATTTACCTAACTATTAGCCAAAAGAGATTCAATACAAAACTCATAGAGACTGACCAAATGAGAAAAGGCGCTATAATCTTTATGAAACTCATTCTATATGAACTCCCCAGTTTATCCACAGCTACAGTAAAACAAACAAAGAAAAAATGGGATTCAAACACTTAAGAACACTGACTAAAATGTAATTATCCAGGCAACAATCATTCTATACAGAAAAATATCCTGTCTGGCTCAAGCAATCCCTAAACCGCAAAACTGGTAGCTGACAGAATATACTGATCAAGTTTCACCTTAGTCTTATACTCTTCCTCAACACAACAGAGCGATATAGTAGGGCTCATTACTGACTACTGTCAGAGACAGGCTACCAGCACCCTGGTCATATTTTCTTCTGTTACATTCAAATATTTTGTACCATCGATTCATAGCAATTGATCTCAAAACATACTTTAACGCAGGTCAAATAGAAATACTAAGGCCATGATTAAAACCACTGACAACTACAGACCTGTAAGGAAAAAAACAATGCTGCTGTGTACATATTAAACATCACAGTCATAGTCTGAAGCAATTACTATATGCTATATCTTAACAATTCCATGTATCAGAAATACACAGAAATACAAAAAATATTTAATTTACAACTTTTGCTACTACTATTCTGACGCACACTTAACACAGATCGGGCATTTCCTGTGATGCTTCCCAGGGCTCTTCTAACTTTACACCTTTTCCATCACAGTATCTACCCGTCAGTCTTAAAAAGAGGAAAAGTGAATTAAAATACAAATGCAAAAAGTCCCATCACGGCCTGTGACCTATTCTGATTTTGTTCATGGTCTTATCTTTCCTCAGAACATAAAAACTTATTTCAGATTTCAGAAATATATTAATTGTAAACTTTACCATGACTATGAGATTTTCTGAAGTAGGGCCTAGTGCTTCCAAAGACTCTGGTTCATCTGTTGGCCTCTTGTAATGGAAAGCTGTTCCAGCAACATCAAACTTTCTTGGCCAGTCAATAGTCCAGGCACCATTAATATAGTAGTCATCCTCTTCAGATTTTAAAGCTTAAAAAAAAATACAAGCCACCTAAAAATTGGAAGCAGCATTTATAATGGAGAAGCCATTACAAATTAAACTACTACTCTGTTAGAAGTATATGAGTTTCAGCTCTCTATCATTGTTTTTTCAACAAATGTTCTTCTTTAGCCTTGGTTAAAATATCCCTCACACAGTTTGAAAATACTGTCTGTATCATGAACTTTAATGTGCAGGTACACTTTGCAGATTTCAACATGCAGATGCTATATTGGAAATAACAGTGCCTTGAGCAACCTGAAATATATCTTCAACTTTAAAACTAAACCCACCTGCAATGTATGCTGTTCTGCTTAAGACATATGTAGGTCTCAAATGTATAATCAATTACCAATCTAATTTAAGATTAATTAAGATTATCATTAATAATTAAGATTTCATACGTTCAAGCATAAGAAAGACATCACATATCATGCTGAGAGAGAAAAAAAAAAAGATTGACTTTGAAGTATGGTCCCAATCAGTTTACTTTGTTGTCTCTGCCCATTTTCTTTTTTCCTTCTTAAAGCATAAATCCAAGGCATTTCTACTACAAAAACAAATACTAGCTGTTTCATCTGCCAAGATATTTTTATTTTATATATTTATATTTTTAATTTATAGCCTTAATCCATGTAAGTACTCTAGATAACAAACAGATTTCTTAGCTAACTGACCAGTTAGGCTGGACAAGCATATATTATTCAATATTTTATGAGATTACATTTCTAAATATGAAACTGACTTTGTATCTTAAGGTACATATTCTGTTAATTAGATATTGCCTTCTGGACAAGATAATGATGAAGATCACTAGTTATTCATCATTTATGTTTACTGTACATAAAGCATGCTCTTAAAGGCAAGATCATGGCTGTAAATACACAATCAAACAGCTTTGGATTTTGAGACAAAACACACACTGCTTTTACTAGATAGGAATTTTACAAACTCATGGCACAGCCATAAGGAGAAGAAAATTTATGATGAAGTTTTATTCTCAACTACAGCTGTGTAGACAGAGGCTTTACCTTGAAGAGTTAGGAAAAAATTCAGAATGATGCTCAAATTTTCTATTGATTTGAATTGATCCGGAGAGCATTCATATGAACAAGAGATGGTGAGGAAGTAACATTATGGTGGTGACGGCCTTATTCATCAGGGATTAGTAACCATTTCCAACACCACCATAAAGTCTGAAAAAGAATGCCTTTCCGTAGCAAAATTTTGCTTCATTAACTTTCCTGGATTTAATCTGGAAACATGTATGTGCTTTGAGTGAAGAAACTAGCTTTCACACAGTCACTTATTTTAAATTCTCAAAGTAGTTCAGATTCTCTATTGTCTATATGGCTTTTGTAGTACAAGAAGCAGAGAATAAAAAACATGCATAAGAAAACAAGATAAATTGCAGGCAGTAACATACTAAAAGAAAGGAATAGTACTCCCACTATTAATCTATTTTAAGCAGGTATATGAAATAAAAAATCACAGAATGGTTTGGGTTGGAAGGGATTTTGAGGATCACCTAGTTCCAACCCCACTTCCACAGGCAGGAACACCTTCCACCAGCCCAGGTTGCTCCAAGCCCCATCCAGCCTGGCCTTGAACATCTCCAGGGATGGGGCATCCACAGCTTCTCTGGGAAGCCTGTGCCAGTGCCTCACCACACTCACAGTAAAGAATTTCTTCCTTATATCTAATCTAAATTTACCCTCTTTTAGTTTAAAGCCATTATCCTTTGTCCTATTAAAATACATAACTATGTTACACATGAGCATTGGTCTTATATTAGTGGTCACATCTCCATAGAGCCAAAACTTCTAATGAAACTTTTAAGTGAGCAAAGGGGTAGAAATATTCTAATGCATGATGCATATATAATAAATCTTTCTGAAATTCTGTGCTTGTACTATCAACTGTGTGTATGCTATACCCTTTTTTGTTTTTTACTTGCCTACAAAAGAAAAATGTGTTTGCATTCTGTGAACAGATTTGCTTAATATGCATTGTTATGCACAGGTGAAGGACACAGCTGTGAATAGCATTCCAATAACATAATTACATGACTATGATGAAGCACTGACATAACTATTAGCATATAAGACAGAAGGAACAAGTTAATATACTAATTAAATAATTTTTTAGAACTTGAGAATGCAGGAAGCCCACAGGAAATTAGTACACAACATCTTGTTGCAAAGGGAGAATATAAGCAAAGATGTCAGCTCAGATCAATCCAATCAAGGGAAGATAACAGCATTCCTAAACATACATTTTTTCAGCAGCTCTGGAAACGGGCAATTTTATTGTTGGATTATTTTTGGTCAGATCATTTAAAAAAATAAATTATTATTTATGCAGCTGCAGTAACATGTGGTTTTGTTGCCACAGCACTAGGAGTGATACTGGTGCAGAAAGTATCAGCCCGAGATGGGGGCAGGGAGGACAGGTGCTGACTGAGCTACTTGAGATTGCCAAATACCTAACTGCTTCCTAAATTTGAGGCCAGGGTTTGCAAAATAACTGGATTTTAGTTCAGGAACTGTGGGATGTTTGCTGCAAGTTAGAGACCCTACTAACTGAAAAGAACAGAGGAAACATTGAAAACAGTATGAGAGAGTTTTTTTCTTTCTTTCTTTTTTGTAGATTTCCAAATGGAGAAATTGATTTCTTAGACTGTGGTCACATATTTGGCAGCAGTACACATAGACCAAAACATAATAATATGTGTAAATGGTTATTTTCAGCTGAATCAGTTCTCTAATCTGGTTTCTGGTTCATGGTGTGACCACAAAACATCCGTCCTGAACAACAGAGAGGAACTGCATAAAGATGGGGAAGTTGTGAAGTTGACACTGCCACTAAAGAAGCATCTATAAAATGATACTCTAGAAGTATGCATTTTAACATAATAAACTATTTTTTAACTGCCATCCTGCTTGCATAGTCGTTTTTAGGGAGCAAACAAATTATAAGCATTCCTTTCCCCCAAAACTGCTGATCCTTGAACAGTGATCTGGTTCACATTCATAGTACAAAACATTCCAACAAAAAAAGGAAACAGTCCTTGCAACTTAGTATTATCTTACAATAGGATATAATGGTCCCTTTCAAAGTTGTAAACACAAGGAAAGAAATCCCCCTGAAATTAGCAAGGGCTTCTGTGGCATTTAGCAAGGTATTGAGGAGAGGGCCTGAAAATCAGGAACCCTCTTGAAATTGTAAGAAGCAGGCTGAAAAAACAGCTATGTACCACTTTACCTTTTTAGATCTGTGGTCAAATTAAATATCAAAAAAGTTGCCTATATTTTTTATTGAAGTTAAAAAATTAGCATTTTTTTTCATTCATTTGGTGCTGATGGTACTGACCTAAATACTGCTCCAGATCACATTCCTCTGATTTATAAGCAAAATTTATAACAAACTTAATGGTAGTAACTAAGAGTATCTGGTTTATTCTATTTAACTCCTGTATTTATTTTCAGCTACCCACAGAATCAGAAACACAAGTATCTTAATGGAATCTGTGTACTAAATATGACATTAATATTAGCCTAAATGTCCATGTTAACAAAACATTCTTTTGACAATATGGTTCTTAGCATAGAGCAACCACATTAGTGTGCATTGTATGCCTTTCTTCCACTACCACCTCTGTCTCAAAAGTCATTGTAGGATATTTGATCAATGTTACTCACATATTTTGACATGGGGGAGTGTGATGCTGAAAGAATAACAAGCACTCTTTACTGCTGGAGTAGTGGATGTTACTATCCCCTGCAGAATGAAGGGAGACTGAAAATCTGCTGAATTACATGATTGTAGGGGCAGGCAAAAAGAAAGGAAAAAGCATCCAACAGTAAAAGGCACCATTATCATCAATACAATCAATTTAGCAATTAATGTATCTAGGGATGTTATTGTCCTTCCTACTAACATGCATTATAGTCCTTTCCAACACGTTGCTATTCTTTATACTAATTACATGCAGAACAGACTGAAAAAATAGCCTAGTCAGTTGTCATTATGCCTAAACAGGTTAACAGCTTCTGTTTGTGTTTATGTTAGTTTCCGGTAGCACTGATCAGCTCTCTGCACTACTGTGAACAAATGCTATGCAAATCAGACTACAGGAGCTGTCAGAAACGCATGCTCTTTTTGAGTTTGATAAAGCTAGATCTGTACACACCAATATTTAAAAGCTGAAAAGCAAATTTAACACGATCTTAAAGGAAACGGGATAATCTGGGCATTTGAATTTAATTCTGTTTTACCACAGGCTTCCTGTATAATCTCAATAAAGCCCATAGCTTTTCAGCACCCCATTTTCCCTTATCTATAAAACAGGAATGGCATCAAGTCCCTACAAAGCAGCAACACAGAAACACTGTGGAATTATTACATTCAACTGCCTTAAGATAAGGAGGCATTATTATTGTATTTAAGCAACCATGACTGTTGTTGAATAATCATTCCAAGCAAAAAATGATGTTTTAAAACAGTATGGTTCCCTAAGATCAGAGACTTCCTCAGGTATAAGACATTACCTCAGAGAGGGACAGTAGATCACTTGAGTGTTCCTCATCCACTCTAGCTCCAAGTCTGACTCCGTAACTACAGTAAAACTGACCTGATTTTGCACTGTATACAAGGAGGAATCACATGATGCATTCCATTAGCTCCACTCAGGAGAATACATCCTAACCACCTGCTGTAACTGTCTGACCACAGATTAAGATTAACAACTACTATTCCCTCTGCGGCTTCTAATAAATGAACGGTTTGGTCATATCAGAAATATGTATGTCTAAATCATATCAGAAAATCTAACTTAATAACAGTCTGCTATTTAAACCATGCTCTTACCAATATAGTTCTTTGACATTGCCACTTCTCTTATTTCAATGTGCACAGAACCTCTTGGAATTTGAATCACTTCCATATAGCCTGTAAAAGAAAGATAACTTTTTCTCGTTATCTTAAAAAATATTAGTCGTGAAACTAGCCATTAATAAATTATTCACTACTAAAAAACAGTAAGAAGCATGGAATTCAAATGTATTTGCATATTTTTGTTTATGTGATGCATAGAAATGTCTTTAAAGTTCAGATACATTTGACTGTGGTAGAAAGAATTTAATGTGAATTTAGGAATTCATTTTTTTAACGATAATAAAGTCTTTTCAAGTATATTACAAGTAACTAATATATAAAATGACCATAAGATCATAGAATAATTCAGGTTGGAAAGGATGTGAAGACTTTCATTTAGACCAACTTCTTACTACTAGCTAGGAGGTAAGACAAGGTTTGTCAACACGTTATAGTTGTGTAGTGTTATAAGGAACTCCAAAGCTGGAAACTGTACAATCTTTCTGGGCAACCTGATCCACTCCTGGAAAAATGTTTTTCCTTCCATTGGGTCAGCACATGTCTTGTTTCAATTTATAGACATAGTCTCTGCTCCTCCCACCACACGTCCACCACTGTGAACAGTCTGGCTCTGTGTTCACCATAACATCCTCATAGATTTGGAAGGATGGTATCCAGTCCCCACAAGTCTTTTCTCTCCCAGGCTAAATAAGCCCAGTTCCCTCAACCTCTACTGACAGAGCAGTAATTGCTCCAGCACCCACTAATCTTAGTGGCCCCCTCACTGAGCTGAACTAACTCCGGTACATCAATCCTTTTCTTATGTCCAGGACCACATGCAATATTAGTTAAGATTTAATAAGATAATAAGATAGTAAGGTTTAATTAGATGGAGCAGATGCAGTAACACAGAGAATCACTGCAACACTAGTACTGTCTATTCTGAGCTAAGTTTTCAACTAATCACCCTTACATATTTCCATATACATTTATTTTCTTAATAACATGAGCATAAAAGACTCTTCTGGATCCTTTCTATTCTAAAATGTCATGTATAGTCAAATACATGATTACAAATAACAGATTACACTAAAATAAAAACAAACCACCCACTTCTCGTTGAGTGCATTTAACATCATCAGAACTAAGTAAGTAAGATTAAGTAAGAAAATATATGACTGTATTTTATAGAAATCCAAACTAACACAGGAAAAGAAAACAACTAGACAAAAGTAGTCACAGTGTATGACTGCCAGCAATGCAATGCTGGAAATCAGTTGGAACACTGTTATGTTTTAAACAGCCACATAAATACAACAGAATGGACTTGTATGTGCATACCTCCTCTGGGCAATGAATCATTGAAGAAACCTTCAATTGCTTCACATGTACTCCCATCTCCTCCACAAACACGGCATCTATCTTCCTTAGCATCAGACCCCAAAATATTATCACAACCCACATGCTAAGAGAAGAAAAGAAAAAATATTTTAACAGTTTTCTTACACCTTTACCTTCATAGATCGTTGAAGTATTTCACTCAAGTGTAAGATATTCAGAAAGATATTCATTCTTTCTATCTATTCTGTTTCCAATACCTGCTACTATTAAGTGGGTTGTCACTTGCAAGAAGTGAAGAAAATCAAAAATCAAAACAAAATTTTGGCTTACTAAAAACGAACTTTGACTTACTGAAAATAAATTTTGGCTTACTGTTAAGTCTTGATTAATAAATATTTTCTATTTCTACTGTGACTTTCAGGTGGGGATCTCATAGCAATTTACAAACAATGTAATTATTACAATTATTAATAAATGATTAGTGACCTTTTTATTTAATATTACAAGGGCTAAATGTGTTTAATCTGTATCGGTTTAAGGGAAACATTAGCTGTAATTTTCTTAAACGTTTATGTAGCATAAATATTATTTACAAAGGAATTTACAGCTTTATAGACTACTTATCTACTTGAGAAATCTATGTACAGTGAACAATGAGCATCTGCATCTGACTAATTTATTCATCACTATTAGAAACCTAATGCAAATATATACAGTCAGATACCTAAAAAACAGAACAAAAGCCAAACCAAACCAAACAAAATGAGAACGAACACTGGACATTGACATTTTTGTCTGGGATTTATATAAAATAGGAGGCAGCTGCATAGCTTGGTTTTAACTTGCAAACAGGTTAATACATAGGTCAGAAGTTAAAATACTGCAAGTAATTGAAAAAACAGTATTATTCTAACCACTTATACTTCAATTTCGTAATTCGCCAAGATGAAAAGGACCTGCTTTTTTTTTTTTTACACAGCCCCCTCAAACTTGAGTTTTAGTCTGGTTATTAGTTTTAAAAGACTTCTCCAAAGTGCTAGAATGTTCTTATTTACGAAGTACACCAGAATTCCATGGGTTATTTTTTGTACTTTTTTTTGCTTAGATTACTAATGGTAAATCTCATCGTATTATTCAATAAACATAAATCTTCAGCATTCAGTATAGCAAACCACTTAAGTCTTGAGTAACCTTTAGGTATGTTAGTGGTTTCAGCAAAATCAGATGATTTTTACTAGTCACCAACACTATTCAAATGTTTAGACTTAAATACATAATTAAATGCTTTGCTAAACTGAAGCAGCAGTATGATGAATATAACAAAAATATGGCACAGACATCCAATTTTCTTCAAATTCATGTAATACAGTTCTATAAGAACCTTACAAGGTAACTGTATTTTTAGTAAATGGCAAATACTTGCCCTTATACACTCTCACAGAGTGACAGTGACAAATTTCTGTTCCAAGTTAATTAACAGCAGAATTGTTTCCAACAGGATGAACTATTTGTGGAGAAACAGATTAATATGTTCATGTTTACTGTTTTTCTTCCAGAGTAGTGTTCTAATTGGAATGATGGAACAGGCCTTGGCATAGTACAAGGAATATGCTCATCTCCTGTTGCTTTTTCCACTGATAGTTTACACAGAAACCACAAAGCAAGATAAAAGATGGCAAAATGAAGAACTCTAATCTGCTTTAATGTCTGTGAGGAGCTAATTTGAATGATTTGTCTTATTTGGTCAAGTGCAACATGCTCCACCTGGGTCAGGACAATCCCAAACATGAGTACAGGCTAGGCTAATATTGGATTGAGAGCAGCCATGCAGAGAAGGACTTGGGGTACAGGCAAATGAAAAATTGGACTTGAACTGGCAGTATGCACTTGCATCCCAGAAAAACAACTAAATCCCAGGCTGCATCAAAAGAACTGCAGCCAGAAAGTGGAGGGAGGTGATTCTCACCTTCTGCTCTGCCCTCATGAGACCCCACCTGAAGTGATGCATTCAGCTCTGGGGCCTCCAGCACAAGAAGGACATGGACCTATTAGAAGGAGTCCAAGGGAGGGCCACAAAGATGATCAAGGGGCACCTCTCCTATGAAGAGGGGCTGAGAGAGCTGGGATGTTTAGCCTGGAGAAAAGGTTCTGAGGACACCTTTTTGCAGCCCTTCAATACTTAAAAGGGCTTCTAAGAAAAATGTATAAAGACTTTATAAAAGGGCACGTAGATACAGGACAAGGGGTAAAGCCACTGGAAGAGGGTAGACTTAGATTAGATGCAAGGAAGAAATCCTTCACTATGGAAGGTGGTGAGGCACTGGAACAGGTTGGCCAAAGAAGCTGACAAAGTCCCCTCCTCGGAAGTATTCAAGCTCAGGTAGGATGGGGCTTTGGTCAACCCAGTCTAGCAAAAAATGTTCCTGCCCATAGCAGAGGGGTTGGAACTAGACTATCTTTAAAGGTCCCTTCCAACCCGAATCATTCCATAATTCTATGATTATGCAATACCTTTTTTTAGCTCTTTGTCTCTGACTTTCTTTAAGAACTTCATCAACAATCCTGTTTCACACAAGTAACCATCAGATACCATAATTAAATGTAGGATATAACAGACAAAACAAAGTAATCTGTAAGTACTTTATAAAGCATTTGTAACCTTGCATTCTCCATTGATACAGATATCCAGTGAGTCAGCATTGCACTGAGTCCCATCTATTACTGCAGGAGCACGTTCAGTGTAAAAATTATAACCTTCGGCCAAGCAGTTTAATGCACATGGTTTAACCCCACCTGGACAATAAAACCAAAGAAACAAAATAACATAATTCTTGAAAAAATATTAATTAGTTAAGAATATATATGCATAAACAAATCTGAAATATATAAAATTCCCTCATACCTGACACATAATATATATATATACTTTATTTTACTTTCTCTTATTGATTTCTCTACTTGACTCTTCCCTTTTTTGCAGAGAGGATTATTTCTTATAGTAAGATATGTCAAGATTGGATAGCTACTTAAGGACTCTATTATGTTAATACAACACTAATGATTATTGAACAATTTAAAAAAAAGGATACTTCACCATTTGAGAAAAACGAATAAGAAAAGAATGTAGTTTTAGAAGTATGCCAATGTAAATTTCAAAAACAAGATCAGACTACGTCAGTTAGGACTTCAGTCTTATTACTTGAAATACGCTACAGCTCAGATCATGTGATCACAATGGTCACTTTTAGGCTTCTAATCTTTAAAAAAAATCTATAGAAAAATAAAACCACAAATGTGAAACTGATTTACTCAGGGTTTAGAACAGGAAAAAAAAAATTTTTAAATCAAAAGGCGAGTTAGAAACATTGAACAATGACAGAAACAACTAAATCTGCCTAAACTGTCACAGAGAAAAAGAAATTACAATCCTTTTCTCTGCCTCAAAATATCCTTTTATTGCATAGCATAATTAGTTATAACTCAACTTATTGAAGTAGCCTTGGATACTTTATGAATGCTTTTACTTCTTTCTCCATTTCTTAGTATTCTCACCTTAATTAATGAAAACTTTATTGAGATGTTTATGCTAAACTTGTCACTGTAGCATCAAAATTACTTATAGATCATCTATGTATTCTCTAAGAACATCACAACTGCAGGTGGAAAAGGGTCTCTTACTTTAAAGTGGAGTCCCTACAATGACGCTCACCCTCTTTCCACATCAAAAGAAAAAAAAAAAAAAAAGGAATTGTCATGGCTCTTCTGTTACATTTTTCGTAACTGACAAAAGGTTACCCAACTTAACTTATTATATATTCATCAAAATGTTCTATTTACATACACTACTTTTTGTAGTTTTAAGATTTCACTCAAAAATATTTTTTGAAAAGCTACACATTACCTCCAGTGTAGGGTTTCCAGTTATAATACTTTCCCCGGAAAGGCATATTGTCAAAGTCTGCACATTGTTTTTCTCGAAAATCACGGGCTTCTGAAGGACATGGCTAAAATCATACAGACAAAAAGAAAAAAAAAAAAAAGATTAATTTCTTCTAAATATCAACATAAAAATAAATACCTGTATTACAAATAAAAAAATAAAATCATCCAAGACACTAGGAGATGGTTCCCTGCTTTATCTTGTGGGTCTGATACTAACACATGCTATATAACTGATGCATTTAGTTTGCAACTTTCAGCTGGAAAAGTAACTGAACTACTCTAAACAAAGATGTTTCCATAATTCCATAAAGCCAATCGAAATCATGTCAAATTATGCTTCATAATCAATCCATTAGCTACCTCCTTATAAGCACACATAAAAAACAGCTGTAAAAAATAAAACCATTTTGATAAGAGCTCTAACCTTAGTTGTACTGTAATAAGCAGCTGTACTGAGTTATGTTTTTAAGACATGGATAAAGAAATTAAAACACTTTCTGAAGAGCTGCAGACTATTATCACCATTTCTTACTTGCAGCTTTGACAAAAGGATTACATTAAGGCTGAGAAAAAGGGTAGATATGCTTAGTTCTAATTCTAACCAGTCTCCAAGTGTAATATTTAAGCAGTCTCCAAGTGCTTATATTTAAATTTTCACTATTTCACACTATCATTTAAAAAAAATGAAAAATAACCGTCTTATGTGGAGTAATGATAGATTTAAGTGAAAATCATATCAGGAAAGAATTTCAGGAAAAACTGAATTCTTAGCTATTTCTCAATTTTTTCATCAGCAAGTTCAAATGACAATTTTGAATACACACAGAATTCAGATAGCACATTAAACATTACTATCAATGTTTAAGTAGCAGCTGCAATTGCAAGTGTCATCAGACAAAGTATTTGAAATACAGATTAAAATCATTTTTAGACTGAAAGAGAAAAGAGATTGTTTGACAGAAATGAGAGTTGTGAATAAATATTACTATTTTATGAGCAACAGAAGAGTCCATTTCATGGCAGTTTTACTAGTCTTCCTATAAATATCTAAGCTAGTTAGCACTGTTGAGGAATCTGAAATGCAATCAAGTGAAAGGATCTGTATAAACATGTATGATAAAAGTCTACTTAACAATGCAAATATTAACATAATAATTATAATTCTCAGTACACATGAATCACGTTCTTACCACAGCCATCCTATTGCACTATGATTCAGAAACTACATTCTTTTCCAGTTCTGCATTTAATGAAAATGCTGGATACTAGAGTCTCGCAATTTTAAATTTTGTGTATAAATCACTCTATTATATCCTTCTTATTAAATAATACATTTTTGAATATAAGGCATTTACTGGTTAAAAAAAAAAAAAAAAGTTACTGCTGCTGCTTTAATTAGAGTCCTTCAGAGCACAATACTGACAATAACAACTGTGTGCAAATAAAATAAGAAGAAAAAGATATTTTTAATTGGTTACACCAGTTGTATTTGCCTATTTGCATTTTACTCTCCAAGCAGCAGAAAGAAATAACCTGACATACTTCAAAGGTTGTGACCAATCTCACTGATACTGGTCAATTCATACTATTCTTCAGCTCCAGGTAGGATCATAGAACCAATCATAGAATCATTAAGGTCGGAAAAGACCTCCAAGATCACCTGGTCCAACCATCCCCCTACCACCAATATCACCCACTACACCATGCCCCTAAGCACTAAGTCCAAACCTTCCCACAAGGACCGTGATGCCACCACCTCCCTGGGCAACCCATTCCAATGCCTGACTGCTCTTTCTTAAAAGAAATGTCTCCTCATTTCCAACCTCAACCTCCTGTGGCCATTCCCTCTAGTCCTATCACTAGTTACCTGCAAGAAGAGACCAACCTCCAGCTCCCCACATCTTCCTTTCAGGGAGCTGTAGAGAGCCATAAGGTCTCCCCTGAGCATCCTCTTCTCCAGTCTAAACAACCCCAGTGACCTCAGCCACTCCCCACAGGACTTCTGTTTCAGGCCCTTCACCAGCTTCGAAGCCCTTCTCTGGACATGCTCCAGGACCTCAACATCCTTGTAGTGAGGGGCCCAAAACTGAACACAGTCAAAGCTTTTCTATAACCCAGTGTATTTGGCTGCTAATTCATCATTCCATCGACAGATTTGATAACCTTTGCAATAAAATAAGTTTTAGTGGCTATGTCTTCTCAGGGAATCCTAACTGATCTCAGGATCTGGCTCTTCATCCGAATCATTACTTAGAATACGCTGAATCATTAGTTGAATCCAGCTTTCAGGTGGATTTAGTAAAAAGGCTGCCATTTTGCAGACTGCAGTTACCAAATGATAGCCCAAAATATACAATATTCTGTAGTCTGAAGAAAAAAAAAAATGCAATTTACACTGCAATTGCAATTTATTTATATTGCTTTACTTTATTTCCTGTACGTAACTGCTACCTGAGAGGAAGTAAAACTAAAGATGATGTCCTCAAGATATGTATTCAAAATAATACCAATAGTAATGCAAACAGGTTACTGCAAGATTAGCTACAATATACATTTACAAGATGTCAGCTTTTTGGCACTATCTCTCTGTGTAGGTGCTCTTCACCCAGAATAATTGTGCAATAACTGCTTCACTTTAGTGGGTAAGATATTTCACATTTTTCGTGGAATTTTTCATGGCTACAGACTGCTTGTGTTTCCAAACTCTCTTATAGGAGACTGCAGTTTGTAAGGCAGGAATCTAACAAACGTAAAAGAACTTATAATCGTGTCTGAAGAAGGTTCTGAAAAGATGATGAAACATTTAAAATTTTGAGTCAAAAAAGCACCCACTTTAAGAAGAACATCAAAAGCTTTTACGACAAAAAGCAAAAATAGTTTAACAATTGTTAACAAGTCACTGAACCAACACTGACGCAACACCAAACATCTGATCTTACAGAAATCTGTTTTTCTTGGAACTTCAAGTCAGGCAGACCTCAGTAATTGACTAGGCTTCCTATTAACAAAAGGCCAGAAGGGTAATAGTTGAAACTCAGATACTGTTCCAAGATGTAATTCCTCACATAGATAGATTTTACATATAACAGGACTGAAAATACTAATTTTATGAAAGTGATGAACAGTAGCTGTGAATGAATATATGCGTAAAGGAAGGAAGCAACAGGAGTCCTTTGCCTAAGAGAAAAGGTTGAAGAACTTAAATCTTTTAAAGGTATGTATACATTTATACCTTCAAGTAAATAAACCATTTACAATACCTGTAAACAAAACATGTTACTGTATTTTAAAAATAAGGAGCCTTTTACAGTCCTACATGTGTATCAGATTAAGTTTCACAACCTAGATATATGTTAAACGAGACAATGAGTTATTTTAACTGAGGTGTTGTGTCTTGCAATTTCATGGGTTTGTTTTTTATTTCCTAATTTATATAAGTAAATAAGCATTTGTTTCCAACAGAAGTAAGAGGTACTGTGGTTGATGTTAGAAAATATGTTTCTGATGAATGTGTTCTTTCTACCACCTTTTGTTTCCAGAACTCATTAGCTAATGTTCTTTTCTGCTGATCTCAATGTTTCCATTAGCAGATGCCTTTCGAATTAAGAAGTCATATATGGCTTTGGAAGTCTTTGATGAGAAATATGCCTAGTAGGAGTGTGTGCACTGTTTCCAAAGAATGAAAATGGTCAAAAGAAAGGGCAACAGAACTAACCCTTCACTGAAAGAAAAATGAAGTCAAAATGAGGGTGTGTTTTTTTTTTTGTTGTGTATGAATAGTAGGAGCTAAAGGGAGTGTTACCTCTAAAATTACAGATGGGCAATGAATGTTGACACTGCAAAAAATTCAACAGAAAAGATGTACAAACAACACATTTTTCATAAAAACAATGACAGATTTGCATGCTCTTAGTGCTTACATTAATCAAACATACCATTCCTTTAAAAATGTCAAGCACTAAGGACTGCAATAAATCTTGAAACAAAATATACTAGCCTCAGCAATTCTTAGCTATTTAGAACCCTAAATATTACTATAAAAGAAATGAACTACAATCGTCAAAACCATTACAACAGTAAATTTAGACTTCTGTAAGTCGTAGTATATTTATGCACTGAAAAAACATACCTCACAGAAAAACGATTTTTAAAAAATTATTCACAGTCAAATAGTAAGAATGGCATTTGTAAATACCCTGGCCCAATTATGTTATTGATCAAGATTTGTTTTTCGAAGTTTCCTTTCCAAATCCCTGTATAAATTATTGAAATCTGACTACAGGTAGGGAATAAACACTTTGGAATAAAGGACTATAATTTTAGAAGGTTTTGGTAACTTGAAGCAGTGATTTGAAATAAAGCAATGGATGCAAATCACTACACTTGGGTAGGACCAATCAACTGTACAGGACAATCTGACGAATGGCCTCCTAAACCACAACACCTTAGAAAGGGATTTATTTGGATGCTATGAATCCATATGTGCAGAATAAATGTCAGATTTAAGACACAAGAACACAATACTATAATTTATAAACAGAATCTCATCACTAAGATGACATACTTAGTTCTAGGTTGTGCCTTGTTTTGACTGGAACTAGAAACCTATGCATAGGTAGGTTTGGGTACCACACTTCAGGAAGATGTGCACTACTGGGATGACAAAGATGATTAAAAGAGACACTGTTTGGTGTAAAGAAGAGTAAGAGGAGGTGACAGTGGTCTTCAAACACAGGAAAAGCTGCCACAGAGGGAGTAAGACCAGCTATCTTCTAAATTGCACTTTGGACAAAGTAAGAGCCTTAAACGATATGGGAAACATGCTACATTTTAGATAAAGATCATAGCAATATCTCTCTGACTGGAAGTATTTCAAAACAGGCCTGACAACTGCTTGACCATCAGTTGAGAATGGACTAATTACAGTTGGTTTTGATTTTGTCTTTGAACCAGGAAACAGTCTAAGTGGTCTTCTCAGGTACTTTGCAGATGTTCGTTCTGTGACCTTTTGAGCTTCCTCAGTAATAAGCAAGAAGCATATGGAGATAAGGCAGGTAAAGCAGATTTGGAAGAAAACTGTCTGAAAAGTTTCTGACAATATGAAATAAAAAATGACAAGAATAAAAGAAATCCTAGCAGCATTTCAACAATATCACTAGGTATGATTATTTTATTTTTTTTTTTTTTAAAGCATTTAAAAATTGTTGTGTACTTGTGAGGTAGCAGGATAATGTATTATCTATTTTTTCTTGTGTATGAGTTACTGTAGCAGATGCTAACAAATGCCTACTGGAGATAAATACGTTAAATAAGAATACCTGGAGAACTAGACCTCAAGAGTTCTGAAAGAGCTAAGGGAGAAGGTCTTCAGTTTGTCAATGTGAATTTTTAAACAAATCTTAGAGTATGCATACAAACTGAAACAGCGGTAGGTAAAAAGAGGAGTATTCGAAAAGGGCAAATAGAACACAGTTTGTCTGATATCAATTCAAAATGAACAGAGAAATTGGTAGTGACTTAACTGATAGAAGAAAGATAAATCAGAACGCAAGAACACTTTTTATCAGCTTTATACAACTTCCTGGTGAAAATAACAGAATACTAAAATATGCTTAGATCTGTATAAACCATTTAATCTGGTAGTGCACTACAGCCTGACTAAAAAATAAAATAAAATAAAAAATCAGTAGAGCATCCAACAAATTTACTAAATACCGACAATCAACTTTCAAGTGATAGACCTTCAGTAAGAGATCATCACTTGGTGATGTCAATTCACAGGTGAAGTTTCTATCAACTGTAAATATGAGAAACATGTTAAATATTACTCAACGTTTTCATTATTGCACTGGAAACATAAATAAAATTATCGCTTAGAAAGCTTCCCAATTACACAAGGACCAGTTGAATGAAAAATAAGATGATGGTAAATTGATTACAGAGTATCATCTGGGAAGCTGGATTCATTCAAATGAAAATTTCACAAAGACAGTAAATACAAAAATATAAATCTACTGAGAAAGTAAGATGGCCAGGTTTTCCCGAATGGTGCTCTGTAATACGGAAGGCAGCGTGATTGGAGAAGTTCTACAGCTCATGATAGACCAGTAGCTCAGCAGTTTCTCTTACAACACTTCGGTAAAAAGGCCTAATGACACATCTTGGCTGCATGAGCAGAGTGGCTGTGATTTGAAGTAGGGAATTGATTTTGAATCTGGAAATTTTTAACACTGTTGAACAATGAGAACATCCCTCACAGAGAACTTTGCAGAAATAGCACACAATAATTAATAGTGATCATAAAAACAAGGTGTTTTCAAGGAACTAAAACAAGAACTATTGTATTTTTTCCTGATGTATATCAAAAGATGAACAGGTGAAATAACACCATTAATGTACACAGACTCTTCCACTGTTACTAACTTTCTTGTTTTAAGAAAATTAAGATGCATTTGGAAAACAAAACAAAACAAAAAGGAAGCCTTCTTTTGCTTGTATTGCTACTAACTTGGAAACTTATTATTTAACTGGTTTATTGGTATTTACTTCTTCCTGGTTCATTTTTTAACTTACTTGAATGTATAATTTTTGCTCATTTTTTGATTTCAAACATTTATACAGTGCCCCACTCCCACAGTGGCACATCATTACTTGATGGACTCAGCTCTAAAATGAAACTGTATGATCATGATGGTAACACATGAACCAACACATACCTCATGGCAAAGCAATGCACTTAGAGCACACCAGAAGAAACACGTTTTCACAAAATGTCTAAGAGGACCGCGTAACATATTATCACTGGAACTTATAAAGGTATAAAAAGGGTAAGCAGTGGAGGAATGGTGGAGGTTAAAAAAGGTAAAGATAAGATATAGAGTTCAAGAAATTTTTTAACACTCAGCTTCTGGAAACTCTTAGATATACCATGGAAACGTCAAGCCTTGGCTCCCACAATTCAGTGATTTTTTCCTGAAGCATCTGTTATTACAGTTGGGAAAGAACACACTGGTGTTCTAGACAAACCTTTTCTCTGTTGTGGAATGGGATTCCTTACTCTCCTTGTTCACCTTAAACATACATGCTCAAGTTGAACTCACTCTTCTCAATAATGTGAAGGCACCAGCTGGGCTTCACATTGAGATAGACATCCTAACATTTCATGGAATCACAGAATCATTAAGGTTGGAAAAGCCCTCCAAGATCTCCTGGTCCAACCATCCCCCTACCACCAATCTCACCCACTAAACCATGTCCCTAAGCACCACGTCCAACCTTTACTTAAACACCCCCAGAGACAGTGATGCCACCACCTCCCTGGGCAACCCGTTCCAATGCCTGACTGCTCTTTCTGAGAAAAAAATTTCTCCTAATTTCCAACATGAAATTTAGGTTGAAAATTTATTAGAACATGTAGGGTGCCTGCTGTATAAAGCACACATGTAAAACGCAGAATTTGCAGCTTTTCTGTGTCAGGAAAAAATGTTATTCTAAAAATTGTATTATTTAGCATAATTTATTATTTAAATAGCTAAAAACGCTATTTAGTCTATTGCTAATAAAATGAAAACAGACAAGTTGTTTCTACAGTGGAACTAAGTTCACTTACATCAGTATTGCAGGAGCGATACCGCTTCCTTTCTCCAAGACAGTATTTACCTCCACCTGAAGGTCTGGAAAAATATTTTTTATGAGTTAGTGTATGTTTCAGTATAAACATAAGTTCACGAGATATACATTACTAAGATAAACATTGCTACATAACAAAAGCAAAAGCACATCGAAGTTTTAAGGTGCGATTTTACAGTATTTTCTTTAATATGAATTGTGGTATGGACTCGAACTCCAGCACATAGAAAACAGCACTGGGTATTTTAAAGTCTTCATACATAATATTTATCTTGTTTGCACAGATTTCAAACAAGACAGTATAAATGTATTTTGAACATATTAAAAAGGTATTGCTTTCAATTATTTGAATGCTTTGTAAAACCAGAATGAAAGATGTATAAGCAACCTAGATGATATATATATTTTTTTAAATCTGCTCATATTACACTTTAAAACATAACAAAATGATGAAACTGCCTGCTAAATACTGGAGTCAGCAACAAAAAACTGCTTCTTCATGAATCTCATTACGATTTGAATTAAGTAGTACTAAATCTAAAGAAACCGCAGAGCAAGCAGGTTTCTATTAGTGTAATTAGGACACTGGCACTTACATTTCCAGATTGTTCAGGAACATTAGCTATCTCCCACTGAGGTCAAATAACGAATTAATATTGACGTAAGTGGAAGATTAATCAAACATCTGATCTTTGGCTTGCAACAAGAAAGCAAAAAGGAAAAACACTGATTGTTTTATGATAAAGAAGAATTTACGGTTAGCAAAAAAGTAAATTAATAATGTTTTTCACAGTACAGGCATTTGTCCAAGCAGCTCTATCCTAGAAATACTCATCTTAATTAATGAACCAAAGGGAATTTTTTCCAAATGCAAACATGGAAAAAAAAAATCACATTCTGGCTACACTGTTAAACATTTAAGATATAATTATCCTTCAACATACCAACTGATGTACATGGAGACAGAAGTAGTAAAAAAAAAAAAAAAAAATTATAAAATTAATTGTGCTTCAAGCAAATATTTCTCTAATGTTTTTACACAGTGCTGTGAAAAAAATGTGCTTAATTTATTATTCTCTCAGTAACATTGCCTGACATGTAATCTATATAAGTACACATAATTTTTACTTTTGAATCTATTCAATAAGTAGTGGCATTTGCCAGAATTGATTGATTGTAATTGCTAAAGACAAAAAGTGATCAGACTGCCTTAAACAGCAGTAATGTCACATCATGGTGCCTGTCTTGCAAACAACAGTAGAAAGCTGAAATACAGCTTAGCTTGCAAAACTTGGGTACAAGCAACAGGAAACTTCAGTGTACAGAAAGGAGACATGAAAAAGGAATGACAGAAGTCACAGAACTGATTTTCATGAAAGAAGCTTGATGTTTTCTAGAAAAAGTGTTTAGAACTAGTAATGGGGATGGCAGTAGAGCTTATGAGTCATGACAAGAGCAAAGTATGTAGTCATAAAACTACCCTTTGACAGAGAGCTATACTTGCAATGAGGTCACCCAAACAAAGCAAGCATCAACAGAAAAAAAGCAGTTGTTCACTCAGCAGAAATCAGCAATGGAAATAAGTAAGCATTCCTCCTCTGAGAAGCACTAGACAGTGAAAAGAGCACTTACCTGACAGATCTTCTCCGGAACACTGCTCAGGACATTGGGAAGCAGACAGAGGCTACCAGATACATAGAATAGACCAAGCTGTAGTGGAGGAGCTGGCCCCTCTTGAGAGAGAGTAGATGGACCAATAGCGAGTGGTGGCAGGGAGAGAAGTAACTCAATTGTTTTAAGAATCAGTGGGAAGTCACAATTAAGTGTCAAATGTGACAGAATATAAATGTATGCTCAGTAATACTACTAATTACATGTGTGCTTGTATGTAAATTGTTGAACACAAAATCTTGGAAATAGTGTTGCTTTTTTAACAAATGACTGGCATTTGTTATATCCTAGACTAGAATGACAGATACGAACAAAGAAGAAATATAAATTATAATTCAAATATATTTTGCACAAAAAGAAGTTTCAGAAATAAAACTGTACTAGTTACTAATAAATATAAATCCAGCAATTTTTACGGTATATAACAGATAAATTAAAAACTGTTTTAAGTATGTCTCATGAGCTTCTCCTGTTAACTGTTTCTGTGTGCAATTTTGAAGACAAACTCTGGCAAACTAGCAAAACATTTTTACAGAAAACATATGAAACCAGTTTTGAATAAATTCCAACTCTGTCTTTTTGTTCGCTCCAGCTTACTTTAGCTACTTACGCTGGACTGTCACAGTGTCTTATAGATGAGGAGACTCCGCCACCGCAGGTCCTGCTGCATTCTCCCCATATTGACCATGGACCCCAACCTCCATCTATGCTCTGGGGCCAAGTGCCAAAAGGTACACACTCTCCCTGATAACACCACTGAAAGATTTCACAGACAAACAAAACAAATAATAATAATAATTAAAAAAAATTAGCTTCCAGGCTGATGTTTATCAGGGCAGAAAAACATAAGTGTCAGGCAATGACCAATTATAGGCATTAGCATTCTCCATACAGATAACAACACTAATATTTTACTTTTTGTAGCCATGTTTAGACATTGGTGAGGGTGTGTGGTGAGAGTGTGTGTGATTTGTTAATTGACTTCACTAAGCCCTGAATTATAAGTCTCTAACACACACCAGAAGTTTAAGCAAGCTTAAAATGAAGACTTTCTTTTTTCCTCATACATCCTCCTGAATGTTTCACATTAAAGGAACCACAAGTTACATTCTTTTCAAACACTATGATCCACTTCTAAGATTAAACAAAATGCCTTCCACTTAGGATTCATGTAGTAGCTTCATTATGCAAAATGAAAAACTCCCCCCATCATATTTTTAAGAAGGTTTTTCCCTGCAAACCCTGAACCTTTGCAATATTGTTACTTACACTGGACGTAAAAAATGTCAGACAATTCAAACAAATTGGTATTGTAAAATTAAATTAATAATTTCCTGTATCTGCAACTTTTAAACAATTTGGGAAATAACCCAGGAGCTTACAGTTTGATTCACATTCTGGTGCATCACTGAAAGTCTAGAACAGTTATGTAAATTATTCCTGCCATCACTGTGTTGGGCAACAGAATACAGCATGGCCCCAGGTTTACTGTGTCCTCAACTTGCACATTTCAGTTCCAGAAGGTGAGTATCTGTTGCTTAAACTGCCTTCAAGTCCCATAACAGACACAAAAACCCTTCGTTTCAAGAAAAACAAGGAAACAGATAACTGCTGTATCCAAAATCAGCCTATGAATTTGACAAAATTCACTAAGACATAGACAGAAAACATGGTGAGACAGCCCATAAGCACTATAGTAAGACTGGGTGAGGAATTTATATTAACTAGTCCAGAAAAAAAAAAAAAAAAGTTTTCTTCTGAGTCCTAAGGCTCACCTAAAGTGTCAGTCCCAGCAATGCTGGGACAAACACAAAAGAGCAAATGCAGGCACTGACAATGCTTTGAATTTCTCTCAATTTTTATGAAAGCAACTGACAAGATAATTTAACCTTCAATCACTATTCAGAAAAAAAATAATAGAAGTTTGATATAAACAAGGATTATGCACAGTGATAATCGACTAAAATTTCATAATAGTTCCTAATTAGAAATTTCATGTTGAATACAAATGTAAGTTGATTGTCAAGCACATCAAAGTTTTTGTGACTGTAGCTACAGAGAATGAACATTAAAAAAAATATATGTAGCTTATCATCAGCAAATACACCTAGATACAAAGTAGTTTTGCATAAAAAACACATGCTACCGTTTAACATTAATAAGTGAAGTCTCTAGCATTATTTCTTTATCATCCTTGTTTCTTATCTCAGCACATTTTTATTCTCCATGACCACTTTTTTCTCTGTATGTGCAGTACCTGAACTTATTTTAAAGCACTGCTGTTACTGTCCAGCACATTTCTATTTATAAAACTCATCCTCTATTATTTGGAGAAACAAAAACCAGCACCCATATGCCTACAAGTGTATAAAGTAGATTATCTTAAACCTCAAGCTCAAAATGCATTGCCTTTTCTACCAAGTCTGGTTGGGTCAGTTTTTGTCATCTCAGCCCAAGTGGTGCTGTGTTTTAGATCTGTGACCAAACAGAATTGGTAACACACCACTCTTAGCTGAACAGTGCCTGCACGGCCTCGAGGCTTTCTCTGTTCTCACTCTGCCCCTCCAGTGAGCAGGCTGCGGGTAGGCAAGAGGCTAGAAGGGGACAGGGCCAGCAAAGCTGACCTGAACTGGCAAAAGGATACCCCATACCCCAGAACATCTTGCTCAACAATAAAACTGGCATCATGCTCAGCAATCACACTGGGGGGGGGAGTCTTTCCAAGCAAGTTGTTGCTTAGAGACTGCCTGCGCATTGGTCTGCTGGTAGGAGGTCGTGAGTGATTGATTGCCTTTGCATCACTTGTGGTTGTTCGTTTTTTCCCTTTTTTATTTTTTTTTTCCCTGCATTTCTTAAACTGCCTCCATCTAGACAGATTAATCTTTCTCAGTTTTGCCTTTGCCTTTCTGATTCTGTCCTCCATCGTGCTGTGGGGAACTAAGAAAGAAACTGGGTGGGGACTTAGCTGTCAGCTGGGGTCAACCCACCACATGCTTCTTAAGGAAAAAAAAACACAGAAGGTTTCTGGAGCTCTTCTGAGCAAAATATAGTTTATCATCCTTACAGTTGTAAATTTACAACTCAGAGATTTCTGGTGATACTGAACACCTACTTTCAGCTGGTATAGCTGTATCCATATGGTAGTGTTTTGCAATACCTCTAATGGTACAATGGATATGGTATGACAGAGAATAAAGTAAATTTATGTGTATTAAGTATGAAGAATTAGAATTTTCTGTTTTTCTTCTCATTATAGTGATAAACTAAGTGATAATTATTTCATTCATTAATTAATTGTGGCACTCTATTACAGAGGCCACAGCAGTACACAAGTAATTATGTAATACTAAAGTCAACTGCTAAAAATTAAAATGCTTCTGAGAGTAAAAACGTATGGTAATAAATTAGATTAATAAATACATTGTAAAAATATTACATGTCAAAATCAAGATTCGTAAATGAAAAACACAATTAAACCCAAACTAATACCATCTGTGTACAAACAGAACATGCAAACAAACCTTTGTGGTGTTATGACTGTACATAATATGCAGGTGCATTTCACCTGTTTTATTCTTCCAAACTTGTATAAGATTCCTGTACTCCGCGATGTCCTCTGCCAACCAAACATTTCTTTCTTCCATACTCCCATTTTCCCCTATAAAAACTCCTTCAATGCTGTTTTTCCTCCTCTACTGAAGTTAAATCTGAACACTTACTGTCCACTTTGGTGTATCTTTTTAATTTTCTAATGCATATTTATCTTTCAACAGAGGCAAGTGATGCATAGAATCTCTGTCCAGTTAATTCAAAATGGCCAAACTCTTTTTATTTCTAATGGGACTACAGATTTTTTTTTTCTCTGTGAATTATAATAACCCCTACAATGAGGTTACGGTCTACTTAGTGAACAGGATATGAAGAAAAAAAGGGGAGATGACAGCTATTTTAGAAGTACAATCCTTTATTAAGGGTTTAGAACTGAAATGTTAATTCTCCTCTCACAATGAAGAAGTAACTTTCAATTAGTTCGGTGAGAAAGACAGTGGTGATGCACTTGGATACATATTAAAGATGCACAAAACTTTAAATTATGTGGGATTCTTCTTATAAAGATCATTAATAATAAAAGAAGGTATGTCGCTGTGGCACATTTGAGAGAACTGTAGGTATTTACAATAATACACTTTTTGAAAACTAACAGGAAGTATTTGTGATAGTGAGGAAAAATTATTTATTTTTTCAGAGAAAAAAAAAGCTTAATTAAATTTAAGCTTGCCATTTCAACTATAAGGATTATTTTTCAATGAGTATTTCTGCAATTATTTTGCAAGGAAACTTGATGCCCAGTACTAATGTGAATTTAGATTACCACATAATCCAGGTATTTAAATTGTTCTTTCAGCACACTGTTTTCACTTTTTGTACATTTTTCCCTCATTTACTTGCTTGGTATGGGTTTATACAACGATGTTAGAAGAGGTTATTTTTTTATTACTTTAAATTCAAAGACAAAAATAAGTTATGCTATCAGTGTTGTCTTTTTGTTTCATATGCAGTATTTCCTCATTAGAGTCCTTTTAAATCTATCAGTTTTAATCTTCATCTATACTTAAAACGATTACTATAAGATTTGGAAAAAGCATACCTTTTGGAACCCAACCAATACACAAACCCCTTCACCAAAGCATGAACATGTTAAAACTTCAAACAGAACAGATGTACAAGTTCTGTCAGCAGCAAAAAAAAAAAAAAAAAAAAATCCACACCAATATTTTTCCCTGTATGAGGAAACAGCTGAATAACTTTTATGGAAAACACTCTAAAAACCTTCAGGCTTTGGTAGACATCTACTGTGGAAAATTTCTACTGTGGAAAATTTCAAGCCAAAGAGTTAAAGTTTGGCAGGTTTATATAAGAAGGTCTTATAATAGAGTGTTGGGCAATTTTAATTGTAGAAATCCCTCCTAACTCTGCCAATAAAGTATTAATGCACACTGCATCAAAATTAGCTTTCAGTTAATAGTTACACAGAATTTACATCAGTATAACTAAAAGCAGAAATTGACCCTCCAAATATGATAGAGTACTCTGTGATTTTGTTAGGCTTTTAGAGCAGGGAATGTCATTTATTACATATTTGGACAGAGCCCAGCAAAATAGAGCCTAATTTGGTTGTGGCCTTTAAGCATGACTGCTATATAAATGTTATAATAATAATAATAATAATAAAGTGTTACAGAATTGTAAACTATTATTTTCTCCTTAGCATGTGGTGAAGAGAACTACATGTTTGGAAAGAACTGTGTTTTCTGTTTTGGCTTTTTCCTATCGCAAATTACTAATTTACAGGAACCTTTGAAGTTGGAAATTTATAGTTGCAGTTCTCCACTGTTTAAAGGCATGAACAGTTTAGCTTTGTAAAATACTAATTCTCAGATTTCTCTCCGAAATCTAACAAGGGAAGAAGATACTGATGACTGGAGATTTTTTGCAAAGAATAAATTGATAAAAGACTCTTGGCAAAAGCACACAGTGTCTTAAAGCATCTTGACTTGTTCAATTTGTATTTTTCAAACCATTTAAACTACAGTGAAGTAAATTGCTCCTTGTCATTGACAAGAAGTGGTGGTTCCAAAATAAACCTAGACTGTTGATCTAAGAATAAAGCTCCTAGCATTTTCTATTACTCTAATAAAAGGTAATATTTTTGGTAAAATGTGAAGGTGTCTCTATTTTCATTGGCTAACTGTAAGCACTATATATTTTTTTTAATGACCCCTTCAATGAATTTATTTAACATGGTTTACCAATATTTCCAAACTCAGCATGGAAAAGCCATCAGAATGGCACTAGGTCACGGGCCCTGAATGAAGCCATCAGCAGGGATTAATAAACTGTGACAGCTGCCCAATAGCTTTCATTCTATTAAAAAATCATATTGCAATTCAAAATGTGGCATAATCTTTGTTGGAATCAGCCCAGCTAACATGGCAAAAATCAGAACAGAGAATAGATGACAGTAGTCACTGTTACAAAAAAAAATCCAGTTTGGAGTAGTAAATCTTAACGACAGCAACACTCAAAGAGATAATGGAAATTGTTTAAATACAATAACTTTTCATTGTTTTCTAAAAACCTGCATAAAAATTATCATATTTTTGTGGAAATAGGAACATGATATTACTTTTTTCTAGCGCAAATCCTGTAAATTAATGATTAAAATATTTTTGATCTTCTCTAAGATCTGTACAGATTTTCCTTTACAACTGAGAAACACTCTCTTACTATTCTTAATCTAAAACTTATTTTCAGAACCTTGTCTGAAATTATTGATGAAAAATCAAAATTCACATGTTCAGACAAATACAGTAGCACTAGGCTTATCTATTGCAACACTGAGTTTTCATACTTCTGTTACACAAGAGAGTTTATCAGACTGCATACCAAAGTTCTTTAAAGCTACACAGTTATGCAAGTATAACAATATTAAGGATGATCAAAGGGGATGGAGCACCTCTCTTGTGAAGATGGGTTGAGGGAGTTGGGGTTGCTCAGCCTGGAGAAGAGAAGGCTCCAGGAGACCTTAAAGAGGCCTTCCAGGAGCACAGTGACAGGACAAGGGGGAATGGCTTTAAACTACAAGAGGGGAAAGTTAGATTAGATGTAAGGCAGAAATTATTTACTCAGATGGTGGCGAGGCCCTGGAACAGCTTGCCCAGAAAACCTGTGGATGCCCCATCCCTGTGGGTATTTCAAGGCCAGGCTGGATGGGGATTTGGGCAACCTGGTCTACTGGGAGGTGTCCCTGCCCATGGCCAGGGTTGGAGTTGAGTGATCTTTAAGGTCCCTTCCAACCCAAACCATTCTGTGATTCTATGATTCTGTAATAGTTGAAGTCAAAATAGATTGGTCACTGGGAAATAAGAACATTTAGAAAACCCTTTTAGTAAGGCTTCCCCCCCCCCCCCCCCCCTTTTTTTTTCTTCCTTTTTTCCTATATGCTTGGAATTCACGTAGTGTCTGAAAGAATAGACTTATCTTCTAACAATTTAACAGAAATCAGGCTCTAGAGCTATGACTTACATTTTCAGAGTCCACAACAGACCCAGAGTTGTAACAAACATTTTTGGAAGAGTGCCATAAAATTTAATAATGATTAAACTAACAAGAGTTTTTTACAGAAATCACTCAGAAAATAAATATAGTGAATGTAATAGGCTTTTTTCAATCCAGGATACAAAATTTTATAGCAAGCATAAATATTAAATTTATATATATATAAAATAATTGTTAAATAAATTCGGTAGAGCAGTTACATTAGGATACTATTGTATCCTGAATTAACCTCTCTTTATTTGAACACTTATAGCTGCTCATAAGGACTTTAATTTTTTAATTCTTTTTTCCTGTAGTTTCCAAACAGTAAAATACTTATTCAAACAATACATTATTTGTACTCACCCCCTTCTCAATGCTCCCTGTTTGGCAAAGAGTACCTTCAGCTGCTGGAATACTGTTGGTAACACAACGGTTACTTTTGCTGAGGCACCAGAGCTCTCTACACACTTCCTAGGAAAGAAGGCAGAAGCAAGTTGATCAGAGTAACAGCCTAAAATTGCTTCCAATGCTCATACACATATATAGAGAAATTTGTTTTGAACATACTATAAGTGCTGGGCTGGAGTCTAGATGTTTGTAAAACATGCTGGAGCAACTTCAAAGCCAGCATATTCTACTTAAGAATGTTCTGCCACGTAAATTCAGGAAGGATCAAATTGTAGACTACAAAAATGTGTTTTTCTACACCTGCTATGCAAGCATTGTTTTGTGCTGGTTTTCTGATTACTGTTTGATATATTTTAGTATTGTTGTAAAATTAATCTGTTGTAAAGGATGTGCTGTAGTATCTCCATCATTAACATTATCTGCCTCAAAAATTCATGGTAAAAGGATACTGTTAACTTCGAAATATGAATCAGCAAGATTTGTTTCCTTCAGGTTAAACCAAAAGGTTTCGGAGCTTAGACTACCTGCAATCCTCTTCTGTAACACATGCTAAAACAGTGCACTTGTATGTACATATTAAAATATTTCCTTAAAACATTTTAGATTTGTGGCATTTTATAAATGATTTAGCCTATCATAATTCCCTCCATTGTCAGCATTAAAAAGGTTTTCAAGTTTCCTACAAGTTTTCTCATTTGTTTTTGTGCATTTACTAATTTAAATTAAGTCAAAATCTGTTGACATTAGAGATTCAGTATTAAAAATATCTAGGGTTGAAATTCATAATGAGAGGTGTGATCCACTTCAGTTGTCCTTGGCTTAGACTATATATGCAGAATGGAATTAGAAATAATTTGTTTTTATGGTAACTGCCCTGCATGATAATCTTTGTTGTATTATTTTGAGATCTGTGTGAGACTTCACAACCTGCTTTCTATTAAATACTTTCTGTTTTAAAGTAGTTTTGAAAATTTGAAAGATAATTCTCAAATCTTTAAATAACCGTATGATAGGCATTTTATTAAATGTCTGCTTGAAATCATATCCAAAAATAATTCTTGTATAGATTCTATGACTGAATCTTGGTACAAAGAGGAAAAAGGAAAAGACAGTATGAGCAAGTTAAAGTTATTAGCTACCCCCCACACCCTTGCAAATTAAGTGTTTATCTGAGGAAATGAATGCGTATCTGGCATCTAGGCATCTTTTCTATGCACTTCAACTAGACAACTGTTATGTTATTCCCTAAGATTCAGCTTCTTGCATGAAACTTATGATGAATAGAAATGCTTCTTTCTAAATTCTACTGAATATAGAAATGGACTTACACATTATTACCTAGTAACTGCAGTAAGTTCAACAGTACAAATTTTTACTGAATAATACAAAATTATTTACCAAGTTTAAAAACAGCTGGTGCCATTCAGGACAGATATATGCTCTGTATTTAGTTTCACGATTGGTAGAAGCAAGCCATCTTTTTAAAAATCTATAAAAAACATACCATCTTGGCATGGTCTGAAATGATGAGGAATAAGTAGTGTTGATTTGTGGAGTTTCCACTCAACATTTGACAATTTGGCCTAAGCTATTTAGTTATATTAAATGATGTAACAATTCCTGTTTGGTGGGTGGCTCTATGAAAACTCAAGAGAACGGATACTTGTGAGTCTTTTTTAGGAGAAATACACAGGTAAATGGATACCTGCTACAAAAGTAAGAACTACCTTACTTTCCAAATCAGAATTTATTTTTCATTAAAGAAATGAAAACAGTAGAAATATTTACTTACATAAATCTCTGAATAAAACACTTGCTTTTGCTACTCGGTAAGATTTTCAGATTAAGATATGCATCCACAGGTACATATGGTTTAAAAGATCAAATAGAACAGGGAAAGCACAGAAGATATCACAAAGACTTTTGATAACTCTCTTATAAATTTTATAACTATGAGTTTATTTTTAAAATTCAACACTACATCAAAACCACATCTTCAATCAAGAATCTCAACTTCAATCCAGTATGGATTTCAAAGTGAAAACCTAAAACAAGTTCCTTTCAGACACAATATGAGGTGCTTCTTTCATACAACTGCCTTACTTACTTTCGTGCCTCATTTACTTGCTTGTCTGTTTCATGTATGACTTACATTGTCAGACTGTAAATAGAAGTGTCAGACAGTGATGATCCTACTTAAGATCCTACGTTTATTTTACATCAGATCAAATTCAAATGTTTAAATTAATATCTGTGTTACTTTTGCAAAGATTGGACCAATGTTTGGAAAATCAAAAATTCAAGTGCATTAGGAAATGAAGATTTCAACCAATCTAATACAGACAGAAGAAAAAGTAAAATCTCTGTAACACTCTGGATTTTGAACACATTTACATTTCAGAGTGATTTGAATCCAGAATTCTGGTTTGTGCTTCAGATTTTACTTGCAGAATTTCACTTCTGATATCCTTATACAAATGCACCATCTATATGTTAACACAGAGGGGGATGAAATAATTAAAACATGTATTTCATTGCCAGGCTAACATACTCACAAAGGACAGCATTTAACAATTTCTCCCAGACATTATAATTCCAAGCAAATAATCAGCTGAACTGTATGAACTAATGGATACAGCTATTTTAGTTATTCATCATTTACAGAATAATTTTAAGCAAGTTAGCTCATCTCCCTACTCCATGACAAATGAGAAAAAAATATTTTCCTTCTTCCAAAATTGTTTTGGGAGATAAGATGAAAAAAAACTATCAAAACTAGATACTATTACTGACATAGCCTATTTGTCCTTCTTCAGACCTTAATTTTAGTACCAATTTTTCTCAGTAAACATCTGATGACAAAATGAAAGTAATCCTGTATAACACTATTAGTACTTAAGCTAAAACCTCTATTCAAATCAGAAAAGAGTTCTGTCCAAGGACAGACATACGATATCCCAAGATCAACAGAAAACTTATGGAAAACTACGCAAAATGCAGACTACTTGTAAACTAATATAACACAATGTAACAATTTGTAGAAATATTCTATAATAAAAAAAAAAAAAAGAAATTAAAGAATGTGTTTCTGTAATTTCTTCTAAAAGAAGTTTTATAATTTCTTTTAGGAGAAATTACTCGTTTATTTACCATTTATATACTGATGATTTAATTTCCCCTAGTGTATTTTGTTTAAAAGAAATAGTAGAATTTGAAGTATATCTTCTATCACCTTCTATCCCCTCTTCTATAACTATCATCTATTTGAAGTATATCTTCTATCTTGTATGTAAAATAACATTGTCATTTGAAAACAAGATAGCTAAACTAAAATAGCAAAATTCACCTGTGCTATTATTCTATTAAATGGAAGTGGAATTATGCCATCTATTACTATGGCTATGTCTTCTTTATTTTCAGGTGATTTCAGGCACTTGAGAGAGATTCTTATTAAGGTGCACAAAGCTTTCTGTTCACCATACCAACCCTATACCTGGTACTACCTCAGTTTCATAATTATTCATTTGAATTATTTCCTTACTGTCCTATTCGTAATATCTCTAAGCATCTCTCTGGTTTTTAATAAACCAGGCTGAAAAACATATGAGAAACTGCCCTAACTGCCCTGGAAAAGTCAGGCTCAAAATCACCAGTAGAAAGTCTACTGCTTTTCCTCACACACTAACATGCACACACACACACACACACACACACACACACACAACACAACATAAGGTGACCCACTAATAGGTTAGCGTTTTCTTTGTTGGTGGACATAGGATGAGGTTAACATACCTTTTGTCAACATTAAATTTGTATGAATAATTTACTGAAGCTAAGAAAAAGAAGCATAATCTGAAAATTAATCAATGATCTCAAAGTCAGTCTTCAAGTGTGTGGATTTAATAACTATTAATTTATAAAGGAAACAAGGGAAAGTGTTTTAGAAGTCCAGGAAACATAAACTGAAGCTGAGGCCTTTCACAAGATCAAGACAAGATAGATGACAACCTGTAACGGTGTATCTTAGGGCTCCATGACTTCAGTTTGGAATTCGGATGCTTGTATTTGCAGTAAATTAAACAAAGCTGAACCCATCTAGAGAAAAAAAACAGCAAATCAAATTATCTTCCTTTTGCCTAAGTGTTATCAATGATGGAGCCTCTTTCTGTTGTGTCATGCAGAGTTACATATAGGCATTTCAAATTATGTAAAATCTAAGCAACCTATAATATATAATAAGAATAAATAGTAACAATACAGCACAATGAAAACTCAGTTGGATGAGTGAAGGTCAACTTGCTGTACTGCTCTGTTCTTAATATTTAACACTAATGAAAGCCTCCAACAAAAGTTAGCAGTTTGGCCCATAATGTTTAAAAAAAAAAGATGGGAAATACATTCACAATGCATATTAAACTACGATAATTTGGGGGGTTTCAAATTCACAATGCATATTCAACTCAATAAGCTAGGGTTTCATTTTTTTTCCATAAAGTTTAAAAGCGCTAATCAGGATTTTATGTTATGTCAGCATGTTTCATCTATAATATGCTGCACCTCTTGATGAGCATTTGCTAAAATAGAGCATAAAAATAATTTGCTTGAATTGCAATTTACAATTCAGATCTGAAAAGCGTCAGCCTAGAGTATCTCCAGCCTCACTGCTGAAATTCTGATGGCAACACACTTAAAACTAGAAGGCTGATTGTAATTATGGGTGAATTTTGTAATGTTCAACAACAAGTTTAGTTCAGATAAGCACCCAAAAGTTACCATTTTAGTGCTCTCCTACCAAATGCTCATTAAGTGGTGCAGCATGTTACAAATCAAAACATGCTGAAATAATGTGAAATAAAAACTGTAACTTAAGTCATACATTTGCATTATGTAACCAGCATACATTCCTCAATATTGGGTGCTTATGTGAACCTTATGGAAACTACAGAAGCCTCACAAGGTCAGAGACCTCTAAGTAGCATCTTCCCTTTCAAACCCATGAAAACTATTCCATCTTTATCTAAACCACACTACAGAATCTGGAATCTTGTCATTGCTTCTGCTATCCACTGAAGCACTACTCCTGCTTTGATCACTGGCTTCTGCTTGTCATTTTTAAGCAGCTTTCATAAGATCCATACATGCCTGTGCTACGTCTGTGTCTCTTGTGATAGAGAGAAAAAGAAAAAAATGAAGAAGAGGGAGAGAATAAGATAGAGGGTGTGGAGGCAAGACAGTCAAAGGAAAGAAGAAAGAGGGACTGCATCATGGTGATAGTACTCTGGGAACTTTTAAAGAAACAAAAAAGATGTAAAACCACCTTAGGATTCATAAAGAGGAAAACTTATGGGATTTCCATTGGTTACACACATCACAATGTCAAAAAAAAAAAAAAGAGGGAACAAAATTCACTTTAAGAATAAAGCTGAAAGTATTTCACATGTTATTAATTACAGCACGATCCTCTAAGTCCTTACACAAGAAAAGCTCAAATTTTTGATCATGCTAAATGCAAAAGACCTCAACAACAGTGATGAGAGGTTTTGCACTTGGCAGACAAGACCTTATAAAATAAAGAATAATGGAGAAGTTGATAAAAAAGACAAGAGTATTGCAGCAGGACTGTCAGTTCCTCTCTTCACCTACACATATTTAAACAGAATCACAGAATGGCCAAGGTTGGAAGGGACCTCTGAAGATCATCTAATCCAACTGCCCCGGTCTGAGCAGGATCATCTAGAGCACATTGTGCAGGATGGCATCCAGGTGGGTTTTGAGAATCTCCAAAGAAGGAGACTCCACAAGCTCTCTGGGCAACCTGTTCCAGTGCTCTGTGACCCTCACAGTACAGAAATGCCCCCTCATATTCAGCCGGAACCTCCTGCACTTCAGTTTGTGCCCATTGCCTCTCCTCCTGTCACAGGGCACAACTGAAAAGAGACCAGCACCATCCTCTCAACACCCTCCCCTCAGATATTTATATACATTGATGAGATCTTCCCTCAGTCTTCTCTTTTCCAGATTAAATAGGCCCAGCTCTCTCAGCCTGTCCTCATATGACAGGTGCTCTAGCTCCATGCCCATTGTGCTGTGCAGCGCAGAGCTGGACACAGCACTCCAGGTGTGGCCTCACCAGGGCTGAGTAGAGGGGGAAGATCACCTCCCTTGACCTGTTGGCAACACTTTTCCGAATGCAGCCCAGGATCCTGTTGGCCTTCTTAGCCCCAAGGTCACAGTGCTGGCTCATGGTCAGCCTGCTGTCCACCAGGATTCCCAGGTCCCTTTCTGCAGAGCTGCTCTCCAGCAGGTCAGCCCCCAGACTCTGCTGGTGCTTGGGGTTATTCCTCCCAGGGTTCAGGACCCTGCACTTGCCCATGCTGAACTTCATGAGTTGCCTCTTGGCCCAGTCCTCTAGCCTGTTAAGTTCCCTCTGAATGGCAGCACAGCCCTCTGGGGTATCAGCCAACCCTCTGAGCTTAGTGTCGTTAGCAAACTTGCTGAGGGTGCACTCCATTCCATCGTCAAGGTTGTTGATGAATAAATTGAACAACACTGGACCCAGTACTGGTCCCTGGGGAACACCACCAGCTACACGCCTCCAGCTGGACTCTGCACCTCTAAGCACAACGCTCTAAGCTCTGTTGTCCAGCCAATTGCCAATCCATCTCACCATCCACTCATCTAGGCCACGCAAAACAGGAATTTGTGATGTAAATCAATATGACTTAACTACTTATGCATTGCTAGCAAGCACACTGTATAAAGTGACTTAGCCATGGTATGAAGTCAAGGGGGGAAAAAGAGCACTTTTCAGTGAGTTAGCATTATGTACAAATTGAATTGAATGCACAATACTTGTCATAGCATCAATGAGGAAAGAGAAGGGACCTGGTAGTCTAGTGTAAAGATACACCAGTGGCTTCTCTGCCTTTGCTTTTTGGAAAAAGCAAATAAATAAGTAAGTAAATAGATAAATAAATAAAAGGGTTTTTACCTACCTACAAGAGCTCTAAGTCAAGCTAAATACCTCTTTATTTAGGTGGAGTAAATCATATCAGTGTTTCATGAAAACAGTGACAGTTTAATTCACTAACATTAAAATTTACAAGGGCCAACTGTAATTTAGGCTAGAAGAAATACTGCAGAACTGCTCTGTATAGAAGTTTGTTTACTTTCCTGCATTTGTCAGCTGACCAGAGAGGCAAGTTAGCTCTTTTGCTCATTCATAATACAGTTACACTATTCTGTCTCTGAACTGGCATGTAGGAAACTACAAAGCAGTGAAGGTATAGTGACTGCATATCCTTTATTTCTGTGGTACATACTTTCCAAGCAACTTTCTATTAATGGTCATTAGCTTTATGAACACTCTTCATAACTCATTAAAAATAAATCAAGGGGATCACTTGAAGCCAGAAGGAGGACTCTTAATTTTGAGAATGTATCCTCATTCTTCCTGTTTATAAGCAATAAGTTCATAGCTTGAACTTATCTGTCCTTCAAAACGCAGCAACAAAATGTGAATAAAAACTGGTACCTGAATTTTAAGTTACTTTAGTTGGGACACTAACTGGAGAATTTCATTGCAAACATAAGACCATGAAAAAGAAGAGAGCTGCATGTCATCAGCTAGAATATATAACCTGATGTCTTAAACTCTAGTGTGAAATACAAATAGATTGGCCCTCCTGATCTGAGTGAAGCCATGTGCTCAAAGAAGGAACGTAGCATTTGTCCTGTTACACCTCTACTCCAAACACTTAGACACCAATGAAGGTGAAAAAGCATAAAATGTAAAAAAAAAAAAAAAAAAAAAAAAAAAAAAAGAATTCTTAACAAGAATTGTAGGCAGTCTCTCTGAAATTCATGCTAGCAGCCAACAGCTTCACAGATCATAAAATACACCACAACAATATCAACCATATGCATAAAGTATTAACTGCAATTAAAATGTCTGAGGTTTTAGTCCCTGTCCTAAAAACATGGGGACCAGCTCTAAAGCAAAGCATTATTTTGAACCACAAAATCCGTAAGTTACAGTCAGGCATATTCCAGGCATTATTTAAACTCACAAAACAGAAACTCAAAGTCAAGACTGGAATTCCTTCCTGAGTTAACCCAGAAACAGGCAACTCTTATTAGGCAGATGTTCAAAGGTGAATAAGGTAAGGAGTCAACAAAAGATGTTCTCCTCACACTCACCTGAGTAAACAAATTGAGTAAGTTTCTGAACTATCAGGGGAACTGGAACACAAGCAGAGAAGAACTGAGCCATCTTGACAGTAATGAGAGAAAAATCCAGCTACATAAATGAACAGGAACTGGTATTGTTCCTAACAACTGTGATAATTTCTGACTATGCTCTATCTAACAAGATACTTGAAAACATGTATGCCTGTAGAAAATGGTATGCATCAGCATTATATGGTGAAATTTCTATCATTACAATTTGTTTTACTCGAAGTCATAAGTTTAACACTCTATCTGAAATTGTAGCTTAAAAATGAAGTATTTTAAGTATCTTGTGAGATTGCCTCTTAGTTCTTTATTAAAAGTATTTATTTTTTCAATTAAATTATCTAAATTGCTCCTGTATCATAGATTTGTGGAAAGTATAAAGAACAGTAAAAAATGTGACATTAGAAAAGATCACTGTCTATTTGCAAACAGTTAATCACTGATATGCTAAAACAGCACTTTGAATTCTTGCCACACAATGTGCTGAAGAACATAAGGAAATCTGACTAACAACTGCACTGCTTTTGCTGGAACAGTTTTGCTCATAAGTGACTAAAACAGATGGTTTCATTAGATCTAGTAATAACACTAATATCAGTATAACTACCTAAGAGATGCCTTTAAAGGCAAAACTCCTTGTCAGTAAACACACACACACAGAAAATACGGGTCTTGCAGACCCTTTAGCAGTGAGTTCTCATGGCCTAAACATTCAAATACCTCTCCAGGTATTAACTTCAAGTTCCTAAGTGAGAGAGAAAGCTTTAAGTACTTAAATATACAAAATTCTTGGCAGGATTAGGACCTAATTTATGACCAAAAGTAACAAGCATTTGAAATACACATAGAGAGGGACTAGATGAGGAAATATGGGAGAACAAGCAATGAATACCGTTGATCATCAAAGCTGATTGGTTGAAAGAGGTAATTTTTCTAGAGGCTTATAAGACATTAGGACAGAATTTCAAAGCAGAAAGACCATCACTATTTTCTAAGTCATGTTACAAACACCATCTTAACACTAGTATCAGAGTCCAAAGGAGACTTACTTTTTTTTTTTTTTTTGCTTTGACTTGAGAGTTCAATAGTTTCTCTTGTCATGTCTTGCCATCACAAATCAATAAAGAACATGAGCAAGAGAAAATGGCAAGAAATTTTCTCTGAGATTTCCCTTTGTTTTAGAATGTATTTATTTATGGGTCGTTAAATCCCATACTGTACATCATGCTGTACCCCCTCCTTTTTTACCAGACAGTTCAAATAGAGAGGATTGACTGCCAGACAGAAGTTAATACACAAATCAGATTCATTGTTAATTAGTGATTTTTATTATGTTTTTCAGTTCATGGTTGCACACTTGTTAGAATGAGATCAATGAACTATTTACAGCATTTTAGTGTAGACATCATATCAAACAGGAACACTCAGACTACTGTCTGTTTACTTTTGATAATGAAAGAGTAGAATATAATATTTAGCTTAACTTTTCCTGGTATTTCAATCTAGTTCCACTACTCAGTTCTACAAACCCATTCTTACAAGAAAAGTCTTTCTTCTGTATTTTCCATCTGCATTTCACTTACAAAGACTATTTCTTTCCCTCCAATGTTATCACTTGAAATCTGTATGATCATCATGATGGGATTTCCAAAGTATTATGACCATGGCAGATGATATTTTTAAATGTAGACAATATTTTAAATTTATATAATTTCTTAGATTGGATATTATAAGACTTTTACAATAACCTGTTATATAGATATGAAAAGTCTGAATCCTAGTACTAAAAATAGGTTATTTTTTCTGAGACACTTAAGTCATGCTCACACTGATGGCATATAGCACACTGCATCAACTCAGAGGACTGGTGATGCTACATGAACACTTTTAACTATTACCTCAATTAAGTTTCAACCTCTTTTTTGTAACTATGAAACAATCCCCTAAAAATATTTAAAACAAAAAAGAAAGCAGACTTTATACAGACAAGATTACCTACATCTTTAGTACCTTCGATTGTTGACATTTTAGAAACTGATTTAGAAACACATGTGTACTGTGCAGAATGATCATCACAACAATGATTACTTAGTTTAACATTGTTTGAAAAAAATAATTTACATGTGAAAAAGTCAGGTTTTGCACATTGTTAACTTTCCAGTTTAATTTAAAATGCAAAGTATCTCTAAAGGGTATTCTATAAATAATGGATTAAATACCATTATAAATAATGGATTAAATACCTGCAGATTTCTTAAAATAAATACTTATACAGATGTCTTAAAATAAATAGTTTGTGTGCTGAGAATTTGTAAGAAAAAAAAAGGGGGTGGGGGGGAGACATGACTTAGATTTAGCAACAGGAAACAGGGCCCTTAGAGAACAGTGGTGGGAAGTAAGAACTTACAGAGGAACAATAAAGGCTAAAAGGTTTGATGAGGATCAGGAATAGAAGACCCAACAAGCTAATCAACCAACTACATATAGCTTTGAAAATCCTTTCCACAGTGCAACCTACCAAAGAGGCGTCCCAAGAAAAATACTGTATTTATCACCCAAGGGATACTAAAAATAGACTTCCTTTATAACTAGCTTTAGAGAAGTGAACAGAGTAAATTTAGTGGTTACATTGTTTTATTTGAATAGTCTTACCATTAAAACGCTAATAAAACTCAGTATTTTTTAATCATTAGACGTGTTTTCAAGGTTTATTTTATTTAGAGTATTTAATCAGCTGATTATTTGATGTCAGGCATTATGGAATGGATCCTTTTACTATGCATTTTGGGCTGCAAGATTTTCTTTAAATAATATTTTAAAATATATTGCATAATGTACTGAAATATTAAGTGCGCAGGCTTTTATTTTGACTGCAAATTTCTTTACCTTCAATACTGCACACTGGTATTTACAGCCAAATCTTTGCAAGCACTAAGCTATTCAGTGTTCTATTTAGCTACCTAGCTTTAAGTTCCTCTGTTCCCATTACCAATTATTCTTCTTTTCAAAAAGAGATCTGAAGAATGAGAAAAACAACAAACTCGTCATCAAAAAATAAAAGAAAATGAAAGCAAAATACAAATACAAAAGTAACTTTTCAACGTAAAGCTACATTTTGAAGTTAAAGCCAACAAAACAGATTTCATGTTTCAAGATTCATACAGCATGAACCTGATCTCATTTAACTGAAATAAGTGAAAATCATGTAGCACAGTTTACAAGGAGCAGGATCAAGTGTTCTGGGCTCTTTTTTCTCCTAACATTCAAGAATGCTTCTCCAGCTCATTGTTACCCACACATTTTGGTGTACAGTATGTGCAAATGACTCAAGCAAAAGATGCAGCATAAGGATTAAAATGTACCCTTTGCTTACATAGGATGGCACCAGACAGAATGCTGTCAGAAATGTGTAACCCACTAGTGCAACTAACTAAAAAATTATGCTATAAAGGAATATATACAAATGACTAAGAAGAACACTCAGCATAAGGATTAAGACTTCTTACCCCATATTTACATTGACGGGATGTTGCTCCATACTGGAAGCGACACTGTTCATCAGCATCATACACCTGACCTGGGGCCACAGCTGGATAAAGAAAGTCACGCTTGGGAGGCTCATTATCAAGGCAAGTACCACGGCCCGAACTGTTCAACATAAAGGACCAAAGGAATTAGGAATTCTACTGACTGTAAATCACAGTAATGATATCATGTATCTAGTTCTTACTTTTAACGTCTTTGGGTGTGAAACAAATATGATCGCAATAAACAAACAGTACGATGGTACACCCATGGTAAATATATATATATTAAAGGGAATTAAGAGATCAAAGTAATTTTTCATCATAATTATTAACAAAAATGCTTATTTTAGATCATGAAATAGATTTCTTATATTATCCTTTTTAAAAGTACAAGAATTACTGAGCCACACAAGACTGATTTTCATTTTTGTTTTAAGGTTCCTATTTGTTTTCATTAAATAATAGGTACATTTGGTCATAGAACAAAAATTAAACAAATTAAGCAAATAAAATAAATAAAGATTATAATTCTTAACAATCTTTCTGATCCTTCAAACAGCCAAGTACCTTAAAATATTACAGATAACGGCAGCTCAACCGGTTTATGAAAAAGTAAAACACACTAAAATTTCAACATGACTAAATGTTTATAAGATTAGGACCCTAACAAGGATGCCTATTCCATGTGAGAGAACAAAACTGTTCCAGTGGTATAAATTGTCTAGGATCTTAAAATTCATATGGATCTAAAGATCTTTTCTATTGCATTAACAACATATAGTCTTCAGAATTTCAAGTTTTAACTAAGATCATCATCTTCCAAAACTTGAATATTCTTTTCCTTTATATTCACCATTCTGTGGGTGTTTTTTTGTTTTGTTTTGTTTCAAAATATGCTCATATTTAACCATAATATTTCAGCATAGTGGAACAATAACAAAGTCAAAGGCAGACAGAGTTCTTTTCTTTAGAAAATTTCATACTTTACTAAATATAATTATTCAGTTTTATTTAGTCAGTGAGCATAAAAGAGGACAGATGCTTTTTTACTTTCATTTCACATGTGAATAAGTGAGGATTTTTAAAGAATTCTGGTGCCAACACTTCAAATTTTTTTCCGACATTCCTACAAATTTTGCCAGCACTGATGTTTTTTTTCCAAATCTTTTCCATGCACCTTGCCAAAGGAACATAATTTCAGAAGTGAATGTTCTACACTGTTTTTTGGAGATCTCCAATTTGCTGTATTTTTCACTTGCAGATAAAAAAATAAAAAATTAACCATTTAGTTTGTGTTTTCATTCTAAACTTATTTGATTATTTTTTCAGAATACTACAACTACCCCTTTGGAAAAACACAAACAAACAAGCACTGACCATTTCAGAAGAAAGCAAACAGTAACTAAGGCAATTATCAAGTAAATAAATAAAAGATACAATTTTCAGTTACTAATCCCAATAAATTTAATCAGATTCACCTCCTTTTCCCCCCCCAGATCAAGGCATAACTCCTCCTATCCCCACAATGAAGACATAAGATGTTGAAATCTACCTTTAAAATATCAAACTTTTGATTTTAACGTAAAAAAAATAATGTACTAGTTCCTTTACTCCAGTTTCAAGGATTGCAAGCATATACAATTTCTAATGGCAGAAGTTGAGAAACTATCCTACATTCTTTTGAATTTAAGCCATTTCAGTGTTGTATTCTCCATGTGTAAAGAGTACATGTTAATAATTCCAATACGGAAACAAATCAAATACAATTTGATCTTTCTGCATTGTCCAAACCAATGTGCAGGCAGGAACTTTGCTTAAACAAGCAATGGGAAGTTTAACATTTGCTTGAGCTAGTATTACATATGACTGGAACATTTCCACAGATTCAGATAGTGCAGAGTTTGGTCTCTAAGGTATGATCCTGTAAACAAACAGGCAAGGATACAGCATTTATAAACCTCTCATTACCTTTGGTGATACTGTCCATAAGCATACAGATCCCTCCCTGCACAGTACTAGATTACAGATCTGAATCTTCAAATGCACTGAACTTGTACACTAAACTCTACAACTACTCTACAAGACACATAACGGCAGAAATAAATATTTAACACTTCTATATAAGTCAAATCCTTGTAGAAATTTCAAAAATATGCCCAGTCTGCTCTGATGACAGCATTCTCACCATAATGAAATATGATTGTTGTAATAAAATGGCAAGAAAAAGACTAGTAAGTGGTTATGCACTTAGCTACATTACATCACCATCTCTCAAGATCTCCACAAATTTATTTCTCTTTTTCCTTCTGCTTCAGTACTATTATTTCTCTTAAAGTACTTGAACAGCACTGGCACATTACAAACTTAGTTTGGGAACCTGATACTGCATTGTGAATTGAAGTACATTGGAAAAAAATACCACGCGTTACAGAACAGTCATGAAACCAGGACCTTTCCCATTGGAGGTGAAGGATCTCATCAAAGCAATGCAAACAATGAATGGAGAACTGAGGATTAGATAACATTTCCAGATAATTTCTACCAGACTTCGGTGTAACACTTGCATCTATGTCCTTGTTCTTTTGCCTATCTCTTTGCTCCACCGAGGCAAAACCTAAACACTTCAGGAAAAATTGCACAAAATCTAGGGGAGTGAACCAAAATGGTCCAAGAAGAGTCACAGGACTTTTGAGGACTTTCCAAACAGAGATCTAGTAGTTACCACCTGGCCTAAGAAAAAGTCCTATGTCCTATTACATTTTTGAAGAGTGGATAAATCTTTACTGTCTGCTATAGAAATAAGATGACCTCAACCTCAGCATACGTTCTATTAAAAATATTACTACGTTCTATTAAAATACTACTAATACTCAGGGACTTTCTCATTTTCCTAATTCTAGGTTAATTTAATAGGTTTAAATGGGAAATATTGGGACTAATTACAGCTGTATAATACTGAAGCCGGATGTCATTTTGTCACAGTGAACAGTATTCCAGTGTAGTGTGTCAAGAGATAGTTGTAAAATAATCTACAATGTAGTTAACAATTTGTTTTTTATTTCAGTATTTCAGGATAGAAAATTAATCTTGTTTCTGTTTGGAAGGATAGCAAGGATAATAGAGCTTTCACTTAACGCTCATGATCTCCAACGTTCTATCACTGCTAATTGTTTGATCCATGTGAACCAGGAATTCAGTGTTGTAATCTTTACAGACCAAACAATGCAATAATGATGATCACTGTCTCTGTGCAGACATCACTTTTATATCCCTACACTACTTAAAGAAAAAATGCAAAAAACATTGCTGTAGACCATTCAGAATTTATGCTCATATTACAGTACTTATTCACAGATATCTCAGGAACATACACAGTACAACTAACTCCATTCAAAGGCTACGGAAAGAAGTATCCAGAACACTGGTACAGAAAATGGATTTTGAATGTTACAGAATGAGCTTGCTCATAATAATAATGTGGAATTAATATAATGCAAGCTGCGATTAAAAAGCATAGTTTAAATGCATTCTAAGCATTTTTAATTATTTTATAGCTAAAAATCATATAGATAAATATATGGATAGTATACATAAGATTTTAATTAAGTTACAAATTTTTCCATAAATATATGGAAAATAATAATAGTAAAATTAATGAACTGTAAACACAGTGCGTTTTATATATATATAACTTTTAAAACATGAATTATTTACATGCCTGCATATAACATTTGGCTCCTTTCAAAATACTTCATTCACATTTATTACATACTTTTCTTGAGTATAAACTAGTTTTTAAAGAGTACCAGGGACATATACTTTTGTACAGGCTACAAAAGTTGCTTAACCTGACATTAATGAATAAACTCTACAAACTGCTCAACAGTCTATAGATAATAACATAAATATTTGCAGAATGAGGACATAAGTAATGGTGGTATGATTCAGAGTGGTATGTTTAAAATTAAAACGAACCAGAATAGGATCACTAAATGCAAACATTCTTGAACTTTAGGGAAAATCAGATATTGATGTGGATTTGCCACACTCTCTCATGATACATTCTGTTTCCTTCCAACCTTTTATGCAAGTGTATCTCTATGTCTGATTAGCTATTTCATATCAAAGACACTTTAATTTGCACAGTGTTCTCACAATGCTCATTTTTTCTTTAGTTTGATAGTAGACAATTTGCTATTTCTTTAATGTATACTTTTCTCCAGAATACGTTCCAAAGTGAACATATTCTGAATAATTATCCAGCACCCATATTAGGAAAAATCTACCAGTCTATCTATCAAAATCATCTTCCTACCAAAATCTACTGGCAACCTGTCATTGAGAGTTTGGGAGAGAGATAAAATATGGGGCCAATTTGTTCTACATTTATTTTAACATCTATTCTACAAAACAGTTAATACATTGCTGATTCTGCCCTTTACAACTTATTAAAAAAAAAAAAAAAAGAGGTAGATAAAGGCTATTATTTAGGAAAGCAACACTCAAAACATATTGCAAGCCACTGATTACATAAAATGGCTCTTTATTTTTTTAAATTGGGTAGCCTTTTGGGTGAAATACTGACTTGCAAAATTTGTTAAATATAAGCCAACTGCGGAAATAGCCTTTTTAACCCATTATCTGTTAGCAAAAAATAAGCAATCAAACAAAAGCTTATTATAAATTCTAAAGTAAAAGAATAAAGGGGCAAATTATAATCCAAAGCAAATGCCAACAGATGATAATGAATATAAATTTTCTCTATTGATTTGTATAGAAAGAGATGGAATTTGCTATTGTTACTCCCCTGGAGTAACAATGAATTGGCCAATCTGCCATAGGCAATGAGCTACCCTATATTTATCTGTCATATCCACTTAAATATCCAATATTTTGGGGCAGATGATGCCTGGGCCTAAACACAGAAAGATTTTTTGATATCATCTCTATGAGCGTACTTGGACCAAAGTAGTTTTGGCTTCTTTCCAGAGTTAAAATGGTCTAGTCTCTGAGATCTAAATCCCACTATATGGCAAACCTAGAAACTCTTTAAGAATGCCCTGTGATTCAAATAGTTATAAGACTCGTGGTTTTTCTTTATTCCTCTTTGAAAGAGGATCCTCCCTTTAAAAGACAGAGCTGGTCATCTGGCTTATTGTATTACCTTCTCCTACCTGATACTGACAAGATTAAGCAGCTCCAACTCCTGAAATCATCTAAATTATGTTACCACAAAACATGAAAGTAACCGAATAATGAAATATAAAGTGTTTTTTTTTTTTTATTTTTTGTTGTTGTTTGTTTTGTTTTGTTCTTAAGCCTAGGGATCTTCATGGCTACTCACTAGATAATTTTATACAAGGTAAAATGAAACTTGCATGATATATATACATGCTGCATAGAATGAAGTTTATACCAATTAGTTTTCAATCACAGACAACATTTTTAGGGTTGGTTCTTTTCTCCTATGAAAACACATTAACGATTTCTACTTTCACAGGAATCTTTGTCCTCTGACAATGCTCTTCCACCTTCCAAATCTCATGGAATCGTTCTGCATTTCATTACATAAAAAGGTTAACAAAATTTAAAGCCATTGTCAAGCACTCATAAACTGTTCAGTTGATAAATTGAATTCAGTCAATCTTTCACTCTAACATAAACCTTGACAGACAACAGATATTTTGTGCTGAATGTTTTCCCCAGAAAAAAAATGGCTCTCCTTAGCCATTTCAAAGACTGTGCTAGGAGGTCATCATTCTTGGGAGTTTTGATAGACTTATTAGCAATGCACAAGTTTGCTTTGTCTTTAATCACATCCTTAAAATCATATGGGGCAGTCGGGGAATTGCTACTACATGAGACTGAGTAGTTTTCTTTGCTTCTTGCTCACAGATCATTACCTGAAAATGCAAAGTCTTTGCAATTAAGGCTGTTCTGCATCAAGGAAAGGTGTGAATAGGTTAATAAATAAATAAATAAAAGAAGTGATCTAAGTTTCTGACAGCTGTCCTACTGTAGCTCTATCTTAACAGCTTCCTGGTTTCATTGAAATGACATGACACTTAAGGAGGAGAATGGAAACCGGAGAAAAAAACTATACTGTTAGAGACTATTTTACTTTCTGAAATAATGCAACAACTATTTCAAGAAAAAAAAAAATCATTTCTAAGCTATTAAAACCACAGACAATATGAAGCACAGACTTATCATGAACAGATCGTGTCTGAGAAATCTGACTTTTTTAAAGATAGATTGCAAAATCAGTAGATGAATAAACTGTCTTTGGCTCTTCATACATTACTTATGATGGTATTTGACACAATTGGGAACTCTATTCATAACTGAAATGCATAAAAGAATGATTATCCAAGGTGGATTTGAAAAAAATAACACATTCTTATTTATGAAAACAAAGATAAAATATTGTGGGAGATAACTTAGTATTGGAGCTGCTCTGTTCTTATTCTAGCTAATCTAGAATCTTCAGTAATGATTGTTATGAAATACGCAGATGGTAATAATTCAAGTAGTGCTGAAAACTGTGGCAATGACACAGAAGTATCTCAAAAAACCTGAAGACATAAGAACTAGAGAACAGATTCACCAGAATGCTATTCTGCCTTAATGCCAATATAACTAAAATTTCAGTGGCATCTCACAGGATTAAAAATAAAATTTAACAGTGCATCAAACCTGCAGAATGGAAAAGAATAACGTGGATGCTAAGATTAAATAATAACATATATAGAAACATTTAAACAAAGAGGAAGCACAAGGTAAACATTTTTTTTTAATATATAAAGCAAAAAGTTGAAAGATCACTCTATACATGGAGATAACAAGTAAAGAAACAAGAGAGTTTGTTCAGAGTGAGATTTTTATAAAATAGTTGGCTCTATTACATTTGCAGCATAACACAAGCCACAGAATTTTACCATGTGTTTCCTTCTCTAAGCACATAAGTAAAAAATGACTGCATAACTACCTGTGGAACAGTCTTCATCAATAGACAACTTATTTTCAGGACAATTACAAATTTAAAATGCAGCGCAGAAGACAGTGACAAATAGAAGGTGAGACTAAGAACAGCAGCACTGTAACAGTAAGAAAGAAACCCTCAATGCTACAAGAAAATGCCTGAAATGTAAGCTGATAGGACTACTGAACTGCGAAAAAAGCTCACAGAAGTGATGAGAAAATCCTGTTCTTTGTAATATTTACAACTAGGCTGTGTAATAGCTAGAAAGAATACTAAATGGAACGGAACTGAATTAACAGATATGATTAGTAATGATAAAAACAAGATGATCTTGTCATTTTTTATGCTGCTAGTGTTAAATGAATATATATATCTATCCTCAGAAAATCAACTTACATTGTGAAAAACCTGTATCACACACATGTAGAATGATTTATTCAGTACAGTTTAGTTTAGGTGTTCATTTTAAACACTCCAGCACTTAAAATTTCATGGGTTCATAGTTCAGAGGGGTGATAAAAACTTGATAAAGTAACTGAAGAGAGGTAATTTCCTCTGGACCGTGCCTAACACCAACACACCTGATCCTGCCCATTGACCCTATAGGAAGCCAACAGACACAATTCATTGTTTCTGTACTTTTGTGAGAGAAGCTACGTCTTAACCAACAAAAGGAAAACTTCATTGGTCTATATGGGTCCCTTCAGGTACAATTCAGAATACAGCACCTTATTCTAAAGTTAGATCCCCAAAAGAGTTGGATAAAGTCCATTTTGCTGTTGGTAATCTAACTGTTAGACTACTTCTCTTAAAACACAGAGACTGACTTCTTCACCAACCTTTATTTCTTAAAGGACTAATTACACTGATGACACTGAATTTATCAACAAACGTCCATCTGCTCTCATAAAGACCCCATCTCCTGCACATTTTAAAAAACACTATTATTAATTTGTTCTCAGTGATCTCATAACTTTGTGCCTGTCTTCCAAAGGTTAATTACATACAAAGACTTCATTAGGTATCATGTATATCAATAAGCACATTTTTGAAAATAACACATTTTGACTGTTTCAATTCTTTCATACAGAGGTAAAATTTAAGATAGGAACCTATTTCTGAATAAAATCACCACAGAAGTATAGGTTAGCACATTTAAAAAATATTAACATAAACATCTATGCTACCCTCTCCTCTGATCTTTATATTTTTATGAAAGGTGCCAATAAACATTGACAGACTAAAAAAAAGCAAGATGGCATAAAAATCAGGAGAATAAAATGCACAAAGATAAGGGTTAGAAGCTTGTTCCCTTCAACGCATATCCTCACATTATACACAATTTAGAACAAAAATGTTTCCCATCACTCGTTGACTAATTCCACATTTCTTTATTTCTCACCTTAAGATTAAGCAATGAAATATGATCAGCACTTTAAAATGTTTGAATAGATTAAAAATCAACACTGTGAAATGGGGAATGGAATAGAAGAAACTTTTACCCATACACAGGAAAAGCACCCTGTAAGAGTTCAGGGACTTGTTATACTTCTGTCTTTACATTCTGAAAATGTAAAGAACATGTTACTGTATCTCTACTATTTATTCTGAAAGGTGTGATTTTTTGGAACAACTCATGATTTTTCTTGAGATTACTTACTCTAAAAAACTGGTGATGTAATCCCGACTGCAGGCTGACCAAGAGAAAGGGTTGGTGTTTGCTGTAATATGAGCCGCCATTAGTTTTGCTGCTTCATGACCTTTGGTCCCACAGGAATTTCCAATTCCATCATGGTTCATACCAAAACTGCCCAAAAGAGAAGAAAAACAGCCCATTATTTTTCTACAGAAACAGACATCTCATAAACAATGTGATTTTTACAGAAATCATATTTAGGCCTAAAAGAATACAAGAGAACTCCAAATGGGGAATTAGGATCAGTTAAGTTTAGTTTATTCAGATCTCAGAATATTGCACAATTACATAGCATTTTTTTTAAAGGGTCCTGAAAGGACTTTACTTCTTTTCTAAAAATTAACATTACTCTTTCAAGATAAATCACGAGCAATCAGTCTTTATTTGGGTATTGTAGCTGGTAAAGAATATATATTGTGTCACTAACACGTCTATTAGTAAACAGAGACAAATAGGGTATGCGATGTTGCTGTATAAGTACGCATATAAGCACACAGTAGCTAATGATATTTCAAGCAGAACGTGAGTTTTGCAATTCCCAAGGCCATTCTGTATTCAAGCTCCCTCTATGTTTCCAATGCACAGATGACTTGCAGTTATTCTATTAGAGCTCTCCTTTGTCATGGAACTTCAGAGTGAAGGACACTTAAAATCAGCAGAAAATACAGTAAGAAATCTCTGAGTGGCATTTGGCCAGCAGATACTTCCAGCCAACAAATTCATTAACTTTCAACAAAGATGACATGACTCTGGAAAGAAATATACAGTAAAATAATCTTTATGCTCTAGAAATCCCATGCTACTGAAACAAACCCTTTGAGCTACAGAAAGCCAACATAAATTAAAACTAGAGGTTAACTCATAGAAAAGCTATTTGAAAAGACTTTCCTTCTATATACAAAACTATTTTAAAATGAAATTATTACTGTTATCCCTAAACAACCAACAACATATACTTGACTGACCTGTCATAAATGAAGCATTTTAAGAGAATATAGAATACCATGACCTTTTGTAATAGTATACATCTTTTTAACTCCATTTTCTAAGTCTGCCTTTGATTCATTTCCTCTCTGTCACTTGGGAGGAAATATCTTATTTTTTTTAAATATTATCTATTGGACACATTAGCTCCTCCTTCCCAAACATGACACAACGCTTACGAGATCAAAGAGGCGGGTAGTGAGATATAGAAGAGCTTCCTAGAGCATCAGACAGAGAAGTAGTCAAAGGGAATACCAAAACTGAGCTGCAGCTGGAAGCAGTGCATCTGTCACTTTTTATATGTCATACAATGAGACCAGTCCTTGGAGTCCTCTGTGTTACAAATGCTAAGACTGACCCCCTGATTTTGTACTTAATATTCAGGTATACAAATGTGCTGAAGCATTCCATTTTTATTTTCTAGAAATTTTTTATTCTGATTGCCAGAATATACATCAATCTATGCCTACGGGACATCTCCCCATGTAATACAGTATGCAGCAATGCCTGCTTTTATTTTATTTAGTGTGTGATGTCTGAAAAATGCAGAAAGCCTTATGCATAGGAAAGGTATTGTTATATATTTTGGAAGTTAAGGAGTTAGAAGTCCAATGCAACACACTTCATCAGCTAATAATGAAAAAGCATTTTATTGGCATAGTTCTCAACTGCCATAATTTCCTAGAATTAGGGGTACCTGAAATGGTAACATTTCTTGTTGAATTACCTATGTACGATTCTTAAAATAGAAAACATCATGTTTTAACAGTCTCTATGAGAGTTCCTTACAGAAATGGACATTCTGCTATGTGGGAAAGAGCTCAATTGGGTCTTACTGACTATCTGCGATACCCAACTTATTCCTGGTTAATATATTTATTTTGTCAAAGAAATCACAGAAACTCCAACTGTCTAGGAAATGAAAGAGTCCAAACATATTTTGTCTTTTAGGCCTACCAAAAAGAAGAACAAATTTCATAGTTAAATATCTTTCCTTCTACCAGCTCTCCTTGTGAAAAATAAGTTGCACATGGTGGCAGCGGTATATCTAGTAAAATGCAAATCTGTGAATGGAAGCTGCTATTCCAGATGCACACGGGAATACAATGCTTTTCCATGAGCTAAATGCACTACTCTTTTTTTAATAATAAATATTAATTCATCTAAATCATCTATTCCCTTACACAAAGGCTATTCCACTCGCCCCTGCTCCTGAATTTAGTAGAGAACTGGCCATTAGGTTCAGATAATATTTCTGATGTTTAGACAGGAGTTTTGTAATTACTGTCATCTTTTCCCATAGACAGTAGTGGCAGCATGCCCTTACAGCCTAGTAATTTGCACTCCTATAGCCAGGACTGCAGATGAAGACAAATTTCTGTCCAAAGTACTACTTTTATTTCCATCAGAACATGTTGGTTATATTTGATCACCATTACACTAAGGGTACACCTTTCAAAAAAGTATATTTGGAATTAGATTGGGGTGGGAAGGCAGTGAAGAAAGGAAGGAACAAAATAGTCTTAATGGAGGCAGTATTATAATTTACTTGTCTTTTTCAAAATGACTAAACAGATTAACACTGTATTTTTTTCACTGGCTCTAAAAGCTTGTCTAGAACTGCCCGTGTAATTTTGGTTTTAAAGGAACAGGCAGATAAGCAAGTAGACAGTGAGAAGTCTTCTTAACTGACACGGGAGCTTTCTCTGAAGTTACCTTTCTGCCTACCATTTCAAGGAAAGATGTTTAGCTCAGCAGCTCTGAATCACTCTTTTTTTTTTCAAGCATTATGTCCACTCTTCTCCAATCTTCTCTCTGCTCACACTACATATAAGAACTGTGCAAAGTAGCAGTAAAAATCATAATTTAAATTCTCCTGCAATATTTTCTATAGTTTCTACACTTCTCAAAAAATTCTTAGAGGGCAGCACATCTGTCTAGTGCTCTGTGTCTGTTTCATTTATTAACATCTGCAATAGAACAGACACTTCTTCTTGGCAATCTGTTTTTCTTTATATCTGAAAAAAAAAACCTGAGAGAATTATTTGTAATACACATCGAACTTAAAATCTGACCTCAAAAATCACAGGGGAGTTAACTGGTCCCAGCTGCATTGAATAAAACAGCAACAGATAACCAGAAACTCTAGAGTAAAAGCAGAGGGAAGGATGTGAACATAAACTTCTTGTTTATCCTCCCTTTTACCTTGTGAAGGAACAATACTTCAGGTCCCCTACAATTTCTTTTTTATTTAAGGTGAGGTTGCTGATTTGCTTGGTGGTTCTAACTTGTGATGGTAAGAGCTACCAAAACACTTACTGCTGATGTGTCTGAAATTACATCAGTTATTTTTGTGGCACAGCCAGGATACCTCTGTTTTGATTTATTAAGCAAACACTTCCGAGAAGACAGATCCAAACCAATCTGAATGCTCCTCAGTACTGCTTACAGAGGTTTATTTCATATACCATGTACTTTTACAGCACAGAAATCATCTGAAATGTGCTACTCAGATTATTTTTTTTTTCCCTTATTTGTTCACAGTCTATTACCTCTGCTTTCCAATTGTAATACTAATAGCTCTACACCAAGCTATTGCCTAGTTTGGAACATTCAGAACTGCAGATCTCTAATGTTTATTTTCTCTAAATAAAACAATTAATTTTTAGTCACTTATAGATTCATGAGTTACAGTATATATGGGAGAATTTGGCCTAATTCTGGTCAATCAGTGGCTCTCACTTTGCTCTGCCACTTTGTTAAGTATGTTAAGGAAAAAAGTACCAGAAACTGATTCTCCTGAGTCAGGCAACTAAGTTACAGGTATACAAGCAAAAGAAATACAATAAAAATGAATTTCTTGATATTGCTGTCCGCTATCAGAAGCTGATTTACAGATGTGTAACTCTGTGTGACTCTTTAGGAAAAATATATCTTTTCAAGAGAAAGAAGAAAGAAAATTTGACATTAATGGGTTTTAGTATACTAGCTTATTTGCACTAGGAAATACAAACCAAACATGTACACTAAGACTGGAATGGGTCATTTGCAAGCTAAGTATTTTGACCCAGGTATATTGCTAGACATTCCTTGACTGTCTCAGCACATTACACAATACTCCCACAACTATTATGGAGAATGAAGCACAGCGTAGGGATGGGTCAAAAAAGTGCACAAGTGAATAATCCTTTCAAAATTTCTAACAGTAAATCAATACTACAGTGAGATGGAAGGCATGCTTAAACAAGTCTTCTTGTATTAGATACAAAATATAAAGAGCAAACGGTAAGTTTCTTGTAAGAAATACCACCTTATTTGCTTAGGTAAGGCGTATCAACTTTTTCATAAATTTTGCATTCATTTTGTTTCTATTATGTTGTACTTATTCCAGTAATTATTAAAAAGATGTAATTTAAATATTCAGAAATCTTCTATTTTATCTAATTAAAAGTAAGGAGTGCATTCATATAGCTTTGAATGTCTGTGTGCAGCCTGCTTTACAGCTATAGCAATGCTTACAGATACAATGAAGCTAATCGTTAATTTTCTTTTAAAAAAAAAAAATAATTATCTGTTCTTAGTGACATTAGAAAACGTCAAAAGAGGAAAAAGAAAGAAAAACTAGAGTGCTTCAGCATTCTCTTGTTAAACAAAAAGAGCATGAATTTAGACAGAATCTACTATTAAAGAATAATTTTTTTTTTTTTTGGACAATATCAGTTCAGAGCTATGAACTGATGTAACCCACACAGCAATTCCTGTGTGGATATATATGGTAACTTTGTTACTTGTTTTCATACCTGTTAGCAATGAAATATAGTAAAATTGATATGGAAAAAATATTATTTTGTTATTACGCTAATAGAAGGCTAAATTATTTATTTATTTTTAAACCATATGGAATCACAGAATGGTTTGGGTTGGAAGGGACCTTAAAGATCACTCAACTCCAACCCCCGGCCATGGGCAGGGACACCTCCCACCAGACCAGGCTTCCCAAAGCCCCATCCAGCCTGGCCTTGAGCACCTCCAGGGATGGGGCATCCACAGCTTCTCAGGGCAGCCTGTGCCAGGGCCTCACCACCCTCTGAGTAAATAATTTCTTCCTTACATCTAATCTAAATCTACCCTCTTTTAGTTTAAAGTCATTCCCCCTTGTTCTATTACTATATGCCCTTGTAAAATGTCTTGTTTTGTTCATGGGAGAGCTTATGAGAGATGGTGTTACTACAGTTTATCCTTGCTGAGTTTAAGTATTTTGAAGTTTGGTATGTGTGCCCCTCAGACTGCAATATTTTCTTGGTGGTTTTTACAATGCATACACACATTTCTTCCAGGAAATATCTTATTCTAAAACTGATGTCTCATAAAGCAGACAAGGTTTTACTGATCAATCACAAAGCTCACCAATTACCAGTGAATGAGGAAAAGACAAAAGCTTCCCTGAAAATGCCTCCAGGAAGATTTTGTCCTAAATTAGAAATTTCTATTCCAGCACTGAAGACCAACTTTCTAATATGGGCAGCTGGGGTTATTTGTGCTATTTTCCTACTTTGCATATGGACTAAAAAAGACTTCAAAAAATGCTACAATTGCAGGCATATTTTAGCTGTATGAACTAATTCAGAACTAAATCCTCCCAGAAAACATGATCTTCTCCATCTTGAAGTCAATTTAATTCATTAGCTTATAATTTTTTTATTTTTTTTATTATTATTTTTTTTTAATTTTCATCAAGATACAACTGCTGAACACCAGACTTTCATTTTGGCTCCCTGGCTCATAAAACCTTCAACAGAGATCTACCTTTGGCAAATCTTTTCCCTACTTTGCATTTTATGGGTAGTTCTGTTTTAAGCTCAGTCCACCATCCTCCCGTTTTTACATCTCATGGTTTTTTCCTCTTTGATCTTCCTTGTTCTTTTTACCTTTGTTATTTAGCTTCCAGAGCTCAGCTAACTCTGTAGGACTACAACAATGAATATCATTATATCTATCTTTTAGGGACATCCATTCAAAGGAACCTTATCTGTTAAATCAGCATCCTGTACAGCACACATGAAGCAAATTCGGCAGTTCAGTAAGTAACCTAGTAAAAAAAAGTACAGACTGAAAAGGCACCAAACTCAGCTGGTAGGAACAGAAAATGGGACTGGATCTTGTATGTTACACTTGTCTGACCATAACAGCATATTCAAGCCTGCAAAGTGTTTTTCTTCGCAAAGAGAAAGTCAAACTGTTTGACAATGCAGGGGCTACACACACTCAGTTGTCACTCCTGCCATGAAGGGAAATCCGGACTGGTTTGATTTTTGCTTACCAGAAATCTTAAGTATTTCTTCAGTGTGAAATACATAATCTAATGGCAAGTCAAGCATTATAAATCAAGTTTTTAGAGTCACTATTATGAAGCCTGAGTGGCCCACTCTGAATTTTATCTGATTAACAGAAGTATTAAGATCAATACAAGGCTTTTCTCAAAACCATACATAGAGAGAAACAACCATAAAACTCAGTCTATCACCATTATTTATGCAACACAGAGTTAATCAAAGTGTTACGGATGTCTACAATAAAAACAGCTGGGTTTGAGTCTTGACTACACATGGCTTATCTGCACAAAAACTAAGATATACACATATAAAAGCTACAAACTGTAAGGAAGCCAAAAAGATACTTTAAAAATTACTTATAAATATTTAACGGAAAGTACGACAAGACATAGTAATCACACTCACACTCTCTGTCTCTAAGTTTTCAAGACTAAGTGCTTTTCTGGATAAAAAAACTTTGACCAAATGCAAGTTACTGGGATCAATACAAGGGCAAATCAGTTAAATGTACTATACCGTGATATACAGAAAGTCAGACCAGATCAGCAAATCATTTCACAAAATCACAGACTGGTTTGGGTTCAAAGGGACCTTAAAGTTCACCCAGTTCTAACTCCCTGCCATGGGCAGGGACACCTCCCACCAGACCAGGCTGCCCAAAGCCCCATCCAGCCTGGCCTTGAACACCTCCAGGGATGAGGCACCCACAGCTTCTCTGGGCAGCCTGTGCCAGGGCCTCACCAATCTCACAGTGGAAAATGTCTTCCATACATTTAATCTAGATCTACTCCCTTTCAGTCTAAAACCATTGTTCCTTGTCCTGTCACTACACACCCTGGTAAAAACTCTTTCTTATAAGCCCCTGTTAAGTATTGAAAGGCTGCAAGAAGGTCTCCCCAGAACATTCTCTTCTCCATGCTAAACAACCCCATCTCTCTTCATAGGAAAGGTGTTCCTGCCCTCTGATAATTTTTGCGGCCCTTCTCTAGGCTCACTCTAGCAGGTCCCTATATTTCTTCTACTGGGACCCAAAGCTGGATGTAGTATTTCAGGTGGGGTCACACTACACCAAAGCAGAAGAATCATCTCCTTCAACTTGCTGGCCATGCATCTTTTGATGTGGTCCAGGATACAACTGGATTTCTGGGTTGCAAATGTACATTGCCAGCTCATGTCCAACAGTTCATCAACTAGTATCCATAAGCTCTTCTCTGGAAGGCCTTCCTTTAATTCCCAAATTTATTAACCTAATAGAAACTAGTAAATAGAATCATAATTCCATCAGAGAAGTATTATAATGCCACTTTTGGAGAAATCACGGAAAAATCTATCTGTATTATCTCTACTGGTCTCTTAATCACAAGAGGAATTTTATTCCTCAGCTCAACATTTTTTAACTTAGAATTCCATAGTATATTCTAAATTAATAAAGTGGTTTTTTTTTTGTTGTTGTTGTAAATCATATATTCAATGTAGACTTGTCATTTAAGTGCTTCTATCTTTCATTTGACAATGAAGCCAATTTCCTATTTCCCAGGTATGTCTGAAGAGAAAAGCTATCATTTTGGCATGGCGAAAGAAAAGTTTACAGTACTCCTTGAAATTATTATTTTACACACAGGCAAGTACCTTCTAGTACATACTTTAATAATAGCCACTGAAGGGAAGAGGAAGACAAAAGGAAGTAATAACTTCCTTGATTTAGTCACATAGGCATTCAGTCTCATTACGAGTGAATTCCCATTCACTCATGATGTGTGGATAGCACAAAACATATAAATCTTGAAGGTCTTTTACCCACATATTTTTCCTAGTTTTTATAGAAGGTATCTAGCTCATAAAAAGGTCAGTTTTTAACTCCATACTTCCAGTATGATTTTCTTAATTCACTGTGTATCAAATAAAATCAAGTGAATATGATTTCTATATTATTTTCAAAACACCATTTGACATGTCATTCAAGCTACAGGACAAGTTGAAAACCTCAAAGAGCTGAGATTTCAGAATTTCAAAAGACCTTATGTAAAAGAAGCCAAGAGACATCGATTGTAATAAACACAGATGGTTAACAAAAAGCCTATGATCAGAGAATATATCCTATGGAAGTAGTTTCTCCTGAGATTCTAATCAAAGCCTCAGTTTTTTAAACCAAGTATTGTCATCATGCCAGTTTTGAATAATAACATAGCTGCATACACTCAAATTATTTTTATGCTTCACTGGAATAACCTTCATGAAGTATGTAGTGACATGACATACAGATTAGAATGAAGATGGGTATTTTTTTTCTTTTTGAACATGTGGCTCAAATTCACCACAAGGTTACGTATTACTATTAATAAGATTTTCAGATGTATAAGTGATTTGAAGGAGCTTTTTCCGCAACATTGGAAATATATTTTTCTTTACGCTATCCTTTTCAATTAAAGTAAAGGAAAAGAAGGAAGGAAATGAAGATTACAAGACTTACACGTGTTTTAAGTTATTTTTGTTTAGATCTTATACAATTGCTTTTGAATTTTTGAATTCATCTACTTCAGTGTAACTAAAGTGTTCTTTTCACACACAATATGAGATCGTACTTGCCAAGTAATTATCTTGCATGATAGGTGGGCTGAAAATAAGTGTTTACTTCCAACTCCTGCTTTTGATCAGCAGATCGATAGCTTCCATTTCAGTCTGCATTGGAACTTTTAGCAGTTGCATCAGCTAATGATTGGAAAAACATATCATCCATAACTCAGTGTTGGTCAACCCACATAAACAAAAAGGAAACCGCTTGATAAAAGAAGGTGCCTTTTTAAAGTCATCACAACATACTAATGGCACTGTCTTTCAAGGGAGGACCTGAAATATTCCCAGACTGATCTGCATTCAGATTTTTGCACTCTCATATCATCATGCTCTTTAAAATGATATGCCAGTGCTTAAAATATACAGATGATGTTATGAATATTTTACATAATTCATGCTTGAGTGAAAGATGACTGAAAGCATATGAATACTGGCAACAGAAGCAATGCTTTAGTCAGAATACTTTGAATTATATTTAAGATAAAATAATGAAAAACAAAAACAAAAAAACTTTTAACCACTTTTGTTTCATAAAGAAATGTGGAGGGAGGGGGAGGGAAATTTTTCAAAGCCTAATATTTAAGAATATGAAACAGAGTAGGAGGGTGTGAGCCAAATCTCAAAAGCACAGATTAAACTGGAATCTGAAATCAAAGGGTAAACAATGAGTCTTCAGTTCTAAAGTTAAAGCCCTTGGTAATATATACCAAATAAAATGTACTGCCACTCATGAATACTATATACAAGAAACATGGAGCACCAGAACAGAGATGGTACAGCCATGCAGAAAAAATAATGATATCTATTATTAAACTAATATTAAAAAGGTGATACATTAAAACATAGTCTTTTTTTAAACTCACTCACTTGTGACCAATCTCATGTGCAATGGTAAAAGCTGAACCTAGGCCAATGTCTTCATTAATGCTGCAGCTCCTTTCAGGCTCACACATTCCAGCCACAGAGGCCAAGCCTGAATAAACAGAAGGAGACACAAAGGGTCATGCCAAGGTGTTTCAGTCTTAAAAGCCCTAGTTATAAATGCCTGGATTCTTTTTAATAACCTCTATGCACAGAAGGAGCAGTTGGCAAAAGGTTAACTTTCTAGTCATTTGCAAAATCACTGGGGGGAATTTCACTTTGCCGGCTAGACATTAATATTTTTTGAACTGCAGTCAGTGCTGGAAAATGTCTAGACTAGGGGTTAGATTTATAAATTTTACTTCTGGTAACTTGGGACCACCTAGTAACTTGAGCCAGGAGAGGGAATTCAAGAAAGCATTTCTATTTTAACATTCCTGAGCCTGAAGAAAGCAAAATGTATCCACATTATTTTTCTAAAGAAATCTGTTTAAGTTTAGTGGGTTCATAAAAACATACAAGCAACTTTTTTAGCTATGAAAAGCCCCACATGGTACTTAAAAAAAAATTATAAAAACAAAATCGAATGCATCAATGAAGAGAGAGGAGATAAGTTAATAACAAGCACTCGTTTAACCATGGAAGTCTCTTCCATTTATCACCCATTATCTTCTAGAATTAAAACCTTATTGCATTATAAGTGCTTTAAAAAACTTTTTTTTAGAGAAAGCAAGCCACTGGCATTTCCAGAATATGGCTCTTCAGTATCCTGCACATTCTTTAGCAACAGAATATCACACAACATATTGCAGACATTAATTTGCTGCTACTAAAGCAGCAAAATCTCTAAGCATCACATTTATTTAGTGTATTCCCTAAGGTTTCTTATGCGAAAGCAGCAGTAATGCTTTCTTTAAGGAAGTAACCTGCAGAGTTTACGCTGTAAAAGAACAATAGCTGGGAAAATGCGGTTGGGGGGGGGAACAGAATTATACTCTTTTATGAATGAGCAGGCACTTCAAGCTATTCTGTTTGAACTATCAGCAAGCAAGTAATAAGATGACATCTTACTACATCAGTAATAAGATAAGTGCTTCCTGCTTCCACGAGCAATTAATTTGGAGCAGAAGGAGTTGGTCAGTAGAGTAAAACACTGGCATTAGGCTCCTAATGTTATCTTTGTATGTGGGTTGGACTCTCTACTTTGGACTAGTTTACTCCCATAGGTGAAACTTCCTCCCTACAAGTGGTTCAGAGCTTTCTACAGGAAAAAAAATAGTATCAGTGCATATCAAGAATACAGTTCAAGCAGTGACTTAGACCCTAACATTTCCCTTAGGCACATATGGAACATTTAAGAAATATGTGTTTTGACTTGGTTTTATCCAAAACCAATCTAACCTGCACACACCAAAACTACTTAGAGAACAAAACCAACATGGGCAAAAGGGGACAATGTCTGCTCATTGAATTTCCATCAAAACATCAAAATCAAATCACTACAGTAGACAATGACCACTGAGGACAGGATGAAGCATCAGAATAAGAAGGACTAGACACAGAGAAAAATTCGTACATTGTTTGCTGCGTGAAACCTGTAAAAAAAAATACAATTACAGTTTACCTGTCTAAACTATGCCATTCTAATTGAGCAGGACATTCTGAGGACAACATGGTGATGCTTGTGTAACAGCTACCATGTTTCCTTGAGAAGTTCACCATATCTAGGTGGTAAAGTCATCTCTATCTTCAGATCTCTTAACTGAGTGCTTGCTAAGTGACTTACAGGACCAGACTAATGATATATAATTAAATACCATGTCTGCAGAAAGTGACAGAGGTCAAGTCAAGAACCCAGACTACATCTCAGATCAAAGAAAAAAGGAGTTGTGTTTCACTGCAGCCATACAGCTGCTCCAAAGACATCTGAAGAACTACATCTCTTCCATGCAGTTCTATGTAAGACTCCCTAGGAACAGGAAAGAGGTATCTATCCCACAGTAAATCCATTAATTCCGTTTCTTCCTGGAACACCAATGATTCAGATTTCTTCTGATCTTTTGAGATCTGAGACTGTTGTTCACAGACCCCTTAAATATATGCTTAACTTCAGCTACTGGAGGTCAGTGGGACTTAAGCATACTAAATGCCTTGCAGAAGAGGACTGTGGGGGCTGGCCTCTTTTTGAATTCAATGCCAATAATGCAAGTACATTGTTGTGGTTTTACTGCCAACGGTCTGATAACAATACTCTGATATCGTATGTGGTTTTTATTTTTATTTACTCAAGCCTTTTGGTTTAAAGAAAAAAAAAAAGCCAAAGTCTATCCTGTCTGTTACACTGGATTCAAGTGAAGCAGAATCTGCCTTTATCCAAAAGTCTGATACAGTGAGGACTAGTACATGAACGACGTGTGTTAAAAATATCACATATAAATATCAGATAGCTTGTGGGTGAATGTACTCCCTTTCAAACTCTCTTAACACTTGTAATGACAACTCTGACATCAATATAAACAGTCTCTTCAGTTTTGACTCCTCCACACAGATGTCAAAGTAAACCAATTACATTTAGAAATTTATCATTACATTTTGCCTTTTACTAATACATGCTGTGAATATTGTTTATATTTAGAACTGGCAAAAAAAAATTCTGATACCTTTCTCCTCATGTAAACTACTTCCCTTTGCCAAAAGTGTCATGCTGACTTGAGTGGTACTTGTAAAAAAATCAACATGAGTTAAGGCTATCAAGCATACAGTAGTACAGGGGAAGACAAAGAAAATACAGTTATGAGCTCTCATTATGAAAAAATATTAACAACCTTAAAAATATTAACTCGCTGAACTAGAATTATATATTTAATTATTTCAGAGTACATTTGAAAAAAAATATAAAAATACCGTATTAGTCTTTCAATAACGTTTCATATATTAAATGTTTTCATATACTAAAGCACTACTACAGGTAACAACTATGATACAGTAAGTAATTTCTGCCAACAAATTTAAGTATAAAGAGAACAGTCCTGCATCTAGGATTGCTATGTGTTTTTCTTTATTGTCAAAGCACTGTTTTAAGGAGTTTCAATATCACTATAATTTATATTACTGTTATTTTTTTCCAAGTCTGTGGAAGGAAAAGTCTGAGGCTGTACTCTCTGTGTAAAACACAGCAACAGTGTAAAACCTCAAAGCCTGTTTCTTTTCTGGTTTCTCTGTGTGTGTGTTTTTTTTTTTTAAACCTTCCTGAGGTCTTCTGTTTGTTTTTTATAATAGCTCATGGAGACAGGTTAAACAAAAATAGTCCTCTCCAGTAATTGTTGCTTGGTAAATCTGAGTAATCTGCTAGGATTTATCAGCATTACAGCTGTCAGAGATGAAATCTCCAGTAGTAGCTCGCTTAATCTAAAATTCCTGTAATCTATCAAAGCATAAATCCATGTAGGTTACCTTTTACTGTGCATGTTTATAAAACTGCAAAATTTTGAAAGCATATACTTAAAAAGATCTAATGAGCTGATAAATCAGTAGCTGAGTATAAAGCAAGGAAACAAACAGCAAATAGAAGCTGAAATTTCTCTTTATAATCTTACCGAGTGTTCCACAAGGCTTGTTTTTATAAGTGCAGATATCATATCTGTTAAGGAGAAGAAAAGCACATAAAATATGTCAGAGGATCAAATTTGTAAAATATTCTGTATATTTATCACATATCTGTATCATAGTGCAAGTTGTCAGACGGCAATCAGCTTAATTATGTGCAGCCAGCTGGTGTCGCCATTTTCTACACTCTGGTGTAAACCACAAGCTGTAGTACACTCACAGCCGCTGGCCTCAGGCCAGTGGGACACCTGCCAGTAAGAAAAAAATGGTTAAAGTGGATCTTTGTAATCACCAGCTCCATAAAGCAGTCTACCGTGCTGTTAAGAAGTTACAGCAGCATGTCTGTAGACTACACTGCTTCAAAACACTCAATTTTACTTTTTGACCATACTGCAATTCTCAGCCTCACACTTAAAAACTAACCAATATTAATCGTAACTTCTAATATTTAAATACTGATTATAATTAAAACCTTAGCCTTGGAGTATTACAACAAAAAATATCAAAATCTTATGAGCTTGTCTTATAATTCCCATCTCTATCTTCCAATGATTATACGTGTCCTGAAGTAAAATGAACTGAAAGAAAAATAAACTAAAATAAAAAAGTAGATTTTTATCGAAAGCTAAAAAATGCATTTAAAAAAGAATTTCCGTAATTTTAGGTATAATGATTCAAATATGGGATCTCAAGTTTTTGTGCAGTTGACATGCAAGTATCTGAAGCTGAAAATTGAATTAAAATGTTTTCTGTGTTATAACAGCTATTCATAACAGCAGTGGTCACGTGGCAGTCATAATTCATTAATGACAACTCCATATTTTGAATATGTAATCCTATTACATGGCTAGTGATATGAGAATACTCTCATTATGTCTTTGATGTTCAAGGATTCGTACTGATTTCTTTGCAATGTGTTTCGGAATAATACCATTATTTTGGATAGTGAGCAAAAACAAAAATGAAAGATACAATCTTTATGCTTTAAATTTTTATCCAAATATTTACTAATTCCAAGCCACCAGACATTTCTGTTAAAAGCAACATATAAGGATTGTTTTCAAAAAGGTTATCGCATAGGAACCAGATCATGAGATAAACACCTTTCAGAGTTAATAAAGTTAAGGTCTGTCTGTAAGCCAAATCCATCAACAAAATAACAAAGCTGAAAAATTTGGAACAAATCCAGTGAATTCTCTGTGCATGTAGGCTGCTGTGACCAAATGGAATACCTGGTATTTTTAAAGGTACTAAACATGGAGCGGTTTGCTGGATTAAGCTTTAATTTTGAACTCAAATTTCTATATGCATTGATCTCACCAAAGCATCTCAGACTATATTATCCTATATGCACTTAAAGCTCTCACTGATTTCCCATTTGCTGTTTCTCAATAATTAATTAGGTTTTATGTGTCACAAAACAGAACAATGATGCAGTTGAAGACCAAAAGATTTTTACTGAATATGGTCTGCCTTTGCCATCTTTAAAGAAACAAATTTATTACGCATTGATTTAGGACAGAGCCTGAACCTAATCCCACTGAAGTTCATGCAGAATGGTTCCTCAAAGCAGACAGGGATCAGACTTATTTAACAAGAAAACCCAGAGTTTCTGAATTCTTTTAATTCTAAATTATGAATTTAGAAATCAACACAAGAACATAATCAACATAATCAACATAAGAATACAAATGAAACGTTCTTCTGAGTATTTTTTTAATACTGAATAATAATAATAATAAAAAAATGTCATACATCCTTAGATAAAATGTATGTTTAAGAAGCAAGCCAGTTCCACTAAACTCAAATAAAATGCTGTCACTGTTTTCAGTAGAGCTGAAAACTTAGTCGTATTGCCTCAATCTGCTTACTCCCAAATAGCTATGAATCTGAAGGCATTCATTCAGCCAGTTTCAAAAGGAACTGTGATTTGAGAAAATGATATGAATTAAATCCCTTCTTACTCTTACACTTTTGAAAAACAATTACCATAGTATCCTGGCTGTGCTGCATAGGGAGTATTCTTCATTATACACAGGCTAGCATTCATAGGAATCATAATATCGTAGAGTCATTAAGGTTGGAAAAGACCTTCAAGATCACCTGGTCCAACCATCTCCCTACCACCAATTTCACCCCACTAAACCATGTCCCCAAGCACCATGTCCAACCTCTCCTTAAACACCGCCAGGGACGGTGACTCCACCACCTGCCTGGGCAACCCGTTCCAATGCCTGACTGCTCTTTCTGAGAAGAAATGCCTGATTTTTAATGTCCTCATTTCCAACCTAAACCTCCCCTGGCACAACTTGAAGCCATTCTCTTTAGTCCTAAAATTAAATAAATAAAATTAAAGAAGATAGTTTATTTTCCAATAAACTGTTTTTGCAAGATCAATCCCATATAATAATAGTATTCTAATCATGGTTTCATTAAACATTTGAGTATTTATTCAAATATTTAAATTTGATACACAAATTCCTGTAAGCAATGTTCATACACTCTCTTCTTTAGTTTAGAAGGAAAACAGTTTAACAGGAAAAACATCTCATGACTTGCTCTACCTACAGCATTGTCTTCAAGCTCCATTTTTTCCCTTTTTCCCTTTCATTTGGATGGCTCCTGCTCACATTTTTTTTCTTAACTTGTTTTATTTTTATGTACTAAACTGCACAATTCCATCCTATGCTTCTCTTTATGATTTAACCAAATCAGCCTAATTTGTCTTTTATTGTTTTGACACCACTTCTTATAACTTTATTTTGACTTTTCATGGAACCTGTTTAATCATGAAGACCTAAAAGATGATTTGTGTGTTTTTCACACAAAATTCTCAGAATTTTTTCTGTTTTCACGGAATTTAAAGGCAAAAGAACCATCAGCCTAGCTGACTCCTGTTCACACTACTAGCTTTCAAATCTCAGCAGAAGGGAATATTATGTAGAGAGGGTTTTTTCCACTAGAAACTCAACCTGTGAAACATGCAGTCCCTACGTACATTTACATTGTGGGCGTTCTCAGACTTGTCATGTGACACTGGGAAGCTTTCCATTTTATTATCTACTGAAGGAAAACCCTTGCTCCTTTTTTCGTCCTGTTCTATGCAAGATATGGAAAGGTGAGCATGTCCACAACTCTTGAGCATGTCCATTCTTCTCACTGAAGAACGGTATCTGAAATAGACTGGGGGTAAAATCCTAACATAGGTGGGGACAAGGCATATCAAAACTCAGGAAGTATTATGTTAAGCTTTCTTTTTTGAAGAAAGATAGGCAGGAATATTTTTCACTTAAATCAGCTTCCCCAAAGCCCCATCCAACCTGACCTCAAATGCTCCAGGGAAGAAGCATCCACGTCTTTCACAAATTTATTCTAGTGTCTTACTGCTCTCAGTAAAGAATTTCTTCCCTCTATCTAGTCTATATCTACCTTATTTCAGTTTAAAACCATTATCCCTTGTCCTATGATTACATGCTCTTGTAAGAAGTCTCTCTCTGTCTTCAAGTTCCCTGCAAGTACTGTAATGCTGCAAGAAGGTGTCCCAAGTGCCTTCTCCTGGCTAAACACCCCAACTCTCTTAGTCTTTCTTCAAAGGAGTAGTGCTCCAGCCCTCTGAACATTTTTCTGACCCTCTTCTGGGCTCGCTTTAACAGCTCCATGTCCTTCTTATCCTGGGGTCCCAGAGCTGAAGGCTGTAGTGCATGTAGGGTCTCAGGAGAGCAGAGTACAGAGGGAAAATCACCTCCATCCACCTGCTGGCCATGTTTCTTTTGATGCAGCCCAGGATACAGTCAGCTTTCTAGATTGCAAGTGTGCACTGCTGGTTTATGTTCAATTTTTCATCAGCCAACAACCCCAAGACCTTCTCCTCAGGGCTACTCTCAATCCATTTATTTCCCAGTCTGTGCTGATGTTTGGAACAACCCAAGCGCAGTACCGTGCACTTAGCTCTGTTGAACTTCATGTGCTTTATGTGCGCACACTTCTCAAGCCTGTACAGTTTCCTCTGGAAGGCACACCTTCCCTCTACTGCATCAACTGCGCCACTCAGTTCAGTGTCATCCACAAACTTGCTGAGCGTGCACTCAATCCCACTATCTAATACATAGTAAACAGCACGGGCCCTAATATAGACCCCAGTAAAGATCCCATATACGCATTTTAACAGGGATAACTTATATTAATTATCAAAAATAATTTGTAAAGTATCTGAGTATCATTTTACTGAAATGATGATTATAAATGTATGTTTACACTACAGAAGAGCTGCATGTTTGTCACAACAGGTGAAGCAGCACAAGAGCTTTCAACACTTGCCTGCTGCTGTCAGGAACCACCTGAATTACAGAAGAGAATGAATTCAGAGAACTATCACACAAGTGTTCCGATAAAGGGAGAGTACCATGAACAGAGGAAGCTTGCCACATGATTTCTGACAACAGATAGAGGAAGTATAAGCAGCAAGTTGAACAGTCAAATTAAGTCCAGGAAAAATTACTTCCAAGGCTAAGCAAGATCAATGTGAAATATCATATTCTGTCCCACTGCACTTAAAAAAGATACCAAAGCAAAGAAACTGGAGAAATGGTGTAGAGGACACAAGCCTCAATGGAAAGACAAGTGCATCTAGGATGTACTAAGTCTTAGTCCAGTCTCAGACAGACCTGTTAAAATTCCTGTTGGTGCTGATGGTAAAGAAACACGTATTTAGCTGCCCTTTGAGTGAAAGGTCTGATACAGCTTGATCCATACTTACAAGCCTGTTGAAGAGATTAGAGAGGCCTAGGTGCTATTCCATACAAAATACAAAGGTAAAGATGGGTCATAGCTGTCACAAGGACCTCAGTAAATATTTAAGGAACCACAGACAATCAAACGGCAAACTCTCAAGCCAACAATGACCTCAACCAACCATTAAAAACATACACACACACAAGAAACAGTTATACAAAAATGCACTTTACAGGATATGAATATGTTTTATTTTTAATTCACTGACAGAATATGTAAGAGCCACAACAACAAAAAAAATAATGTGAGTTTAAAAATACAGATGTGTAAGCTGTAGAGAAAAAAAAATAAAACAAAAACAAGGTATACACACACACACACACAACTAGCATACAATTACAGCCTGTTCATTTTGAGACTAAAAAGTAAATACTTTGACAGAGCTGGAAAAGAAAATCATATGCCTCCTGATAAAGGCATAACATCCCAGAAATGTGACCAAGCTGGGCAAATGAAACATAGAACGCCGTTAAGAGGTGAGATTGTTGATTACAAGTCCATTAATACCCTGAGTGGATCAGAAGTCATTTCATGAGGCTGATGTAGAAAAGGATTAGGACTGTGGGGCATATTCGCAGGGCTGGTGAAGAGCCACATTCAACAGATGGGAAAGAAGTGGTAGATGTACAGCTGTCACTGATGACTGACTGAAAAATCAGCCAGAAGGAATGTGTAGCAGTTCAACAGGATGGTTAAGATTTGGAGCGGTAATAGCCTCCTGTCATGACATCAATCAAACATAAGGATAGGTAGTGTTAGTGTGCTAAAAACATTTTTCAATGTTTTTATCAATTTATCAATTAATTCCTCTTAAATCTAACAAGATAATTTCATTTCACTGTCCATCTACAGGATCTTACTGTGTCCATCTAGGGGATCTTATCAGCAGGGCTGAATCCCTTTGTCCCAGTAGGCATTTCTTACATGCTGATATCTTTTTGTTATTTTTTTTTCTTCAGTCAGGTTAACAAATCCACCTTTCGTCATTGACACAACAGCCACTAAAATGTAGCCTTTCTGCCACCTTTATTTGAGATTTAGAACTTTCTAACCTTTTTGATGTATGTGAATTACAGTTCAAAGAGTTCTTCTAATAATTGTATTAACAGTAGTAGATACAAAGGTAAACTGCAAATTCTTACTTGATAATCTGTATTTACATATTCAAGGACAATATTGGCCTGTTCACCAATCTGATTGTATGAAATTGCCCACTAAAGGAAAGTCTGTTTTTATTGGATATATCTTTCTAGTAATGTCCAGAATTACCTAAACTACTAGAACTACCTAAATTGAATTAGCACTGAGATAGATATATCTATATAGGATTGGAAGCATATCTTAGCATTGTGAACTAGGATGTGATGGACATACTTTCAAGAATGTAACTAATCAATAGAAACTCACAAAATGTTTTTTCTTCAAGTATGATGAATGAAGCATGGAAACTTATTAGAAATACAAGCTGTCCAAAAAATCATTAAATACATACAAACTACTTATAAGTACACAAGCCTACTATAAAATAACCTGAAAGCTACCTACCCAACATGCCTGAGTAATACTTGTGATAGAAAGAGAAAGAAATAACTGAAGCTTTTAAAGGAATATTTCTTAATGAGTTTAGGGGACAAAGAATAGAATTGTGGGAAATTGAGGAAAAACCTACCAAGATGACTGGAATATAAACATAAATATATACAAATACAAGAAAATTCATGCTAGATGAAACGGACAAATGGGGATGACTGAACATACGCTTTACATACATAATACTACAAAATTTGCCAATTAACCTGCTTGGGAGAGAAAAAATAATAATAATAAGATTGTCAGAAAACAAAATAAAGACTAAGAAATGGTTCTAAGAGGAAACACAGCCAACAACTACAAATTATTAGTTCATTTTTAAGGAACATTTCCAAATACGTTATCACAGAAAATAAGGTTTTATTTTTCATCTGTTTTAAACCAAATCATACTTTTTGACATATGCTTTTTATTTTATTTTTATTTGGCTCTGAGGCTCCCAGCACAAGAAAGACATGGAGTTTTTAGAATGAGCCCTGAGCATGGCTAAAAAGAAAAAGAGGTTGGAGCACCTCTCCTATGAGTACAGGCTGCGGGAGGTGGGGTTGTTCAGCCTGGAGAAGAGAAGGCTTCGCGTAGACCTCACAGTGGCTTTCCAGTACTTAAAGGGGGCCTGCAGAAAAGCTGAGAAGGGACTCCTTGTCAGGGAGGGGACTGGTAGGGCAAGAGGGAATGGCTTTAAACTAAAGAGGGTAGATTTACATGTAGATTGGATATTAGGAATAAATACTTCACCTTGAGGGTGGTGAGGCACTGGAACAGGTTGCCCAGAGAAGCTGTGGATGCTCCATGCTGGAAGGTTCATGGCCAGGCTGGATGGGGCTTTGAGCAATCATCAAAGACCATGGCAGCAGGGTTGGAATTAAACGTTCCTTAAGGTTCCTTCCAACCCAACCCATTCTATGATTCCATAACAATAAGCTATTCAAGTAAGGACTCTCTCTTGCACATACCCTTGCTCAATGATAAAAACCTAATGGGTTTATGAAAATTTTATCTTCTTTACTTTTTACTCTTGATGTGATGCAACTTATTCAAACAGAAGATGTGTATGATTGGGCGCATAACCGTCAAAAGGCCAGTCCAAAAAATACTCTTTTAAGTAAGTTAGTCAACCTAGTTCCAATACATAAATCTGCTAAAACTGAACTGCTGCTGATCAAACCGGAACATCAGATTTCCCTTAAAGGGATCAAAAGCCTCAAACTATCTGACAATTCCACCTCCTATTTTTAAATTAAAGAAAATAAACATAACAACAACAACAACAAAGTGAATAGTTTGCAGTTTTACCATATTCTTTTGTATACATAGCTATCATACAAAAAGTGGGTTTTTTTGCAAGTGTAAACAATGTCATTAATGCTAGAGAATTCTGTGGAAAAACAACTACTGTCATTTGGTCAGTTATACCTTATAACTTATCACTTATCACTTATAATGAGTTTTTTATCATAATTCTTCAGAAGCTCACCACTTTTAAGATAACTTGGTCATTCACTAGGTTTGCACAGGTTACAAACAACAGTATTCTTTGTAACACAATATTTGCTGATTGCTTTCTAAAACCTTTACTACAGCATATGCTTAGCCTTACAGAAAGTGGTACACCGCAACAGCATTCTGCCTTAAAATAAAGTACACGTCTTATATGGTTTCTTCCTCAAAAACCTCAAATCAAAAAGAGCTATTTAAACCAAGGAAGGAAAAGCGTAATATACATGTTACACATCACTCAACAGAAATAGCTTTTTCTATTATTAGTTTTCCATGTGTTGAAAACTGCCACAGACAACCAAAGTCTGTCTGTATTGGACTTTCTACTGATACTTAACTTGGGTGGATAATGGAATTCTGAGTTACAGAATATCTGAGCTAGAAGCACTATTAACACTTTCTAATTCTCTGACTATAGGAAGAGAAATACATAAAACAATTGAACTGTTAGATGAAACATTTGCATATAACTTTTTTTTTGGAATTGCAAATGCACCCAGTATAGTAAAAATAAGTTCTGCTCTGAAACTTTTTTTTTTTTTTTTTTTTTTTTTAACACTGTCATTTTTCTTCATCAATTTTGGCAATAGAACATTAGGATAGAATTTGAAAATTTACCATAACCATTAGTATTATTGGTGTATTTAGGACAGCTAATACTGTAATCACTGTATTCAGGACGGATATGCATAGCTGATTTCAAGATTATGATTTATTAAGAGAGTCCCTTAACATAATTCTATTTCTAATCTATAGTGTTTAAAATACACTTTTTAACTAAGTTCACAAAAAATATATCAACAGTTTTTTTCTTATACAGAACACAGAATAATCTTCAATGCTATTTTGTTGTGTCATATAGCGTATAGTAGAGTTACTGAAAAATATAGCAGTTAAATAAAAATAGAATTTCATACATGAGTTTGTAACCAAAAACAGTTCTAATGATTAGATGAATAAACTGAGACAGTTCTCAGCTGGAGACATATCATGATATACCATTTCAAAAAAAACATTTAATTCTTAAAAGGTCATCATTGCACAAATGTGAAGACAAGCTTTAAAATCTTATGAATTTAAAGAAATAATACATTTAGACTTTTTAGCCATCATCTGCTTTCTGAGACTATCCATTTTTATGTACATTTTTGGCACTTTTCAGGTTTTGCTCTATAGTCATCCAAACTAAAAACTTCCTTTCCAACATAAGCTATGATTCTCATATAGCAACATGTTCTTACCAGCTACAGCAACTATAATAAGATGGAAAGTAGAGAATAGCAAGTGCTATGAACAGCTAGATCACAATCTAGTTAGGTATCCAAGCCAGACACCTACAGTATCTTAATAGGCCAATGTTAGTATTCTGCTGGTATTGGGGTGTGGGGGTGGGGGTTAGGAATAGTACCAATACCGCTTACTGGTTTGGACATGACATTTAGTCACTGAGCTGTTCTTTTTTCTATGAAAGTTCTATTTCATGGAGTAAAACTAGGTAGTTAAACTACAGATACAATTTCTTGCTGTTCACTTCCATTCTCTGTGCTTGTCTAGTCATAACCTTTCTGTAGACTATACATGACTACAAAGGCAATCACAAAGGCAAACGAACATTCTACAAACTCATTAAACTGAGTTGGCAATATTAACTCTAGAATTATTCTAGAGACAGCTTTATAGGCAAATTCTGGCACTGAAGAAACATCCAGGCACAGTGTAGTGTCACTTCACCCTCTGCTCTGCCTTAATTTGTCCAGCATTAATATACTACTTCTTCAATCTTTCTATTCTGTATCCAATAGGTAGAGGCTTGCTGCTGTAACTCTTTCCTCCCTTCTCCATGTATTTTCTTTTGTGGTCCTCTGTGAACATAACTTCCACCAGACTTCTCTCTCCACAACTTTAGAACTAACCAGACTGATTGGCTTGGCTATCAGACTGACTTACTGATGGCTTGAATGACTGTCAGCTAGTTTCTACAAATAGGTCTACCCTACTACAAAAATCATCTTGAATGATAGTAGCAAAGCTGCCAAAGCAGCATCAAAAGGCTCAACCCAGGCTCAGACTCCCCTTCTTTCCATTTTTATACTTTGCACCAAGTTCTGTGCTTCTGCATTTAGAGTGTCAGCACACAAGCTAGAGGTTTGAGCATGGCTTCAGTATGAAGCCAGTATGAAATCACCTTGCTGAAAGCAGTTCAGATACAATAAGCCATCAAATAGAAAGAGCTCCAACCTTTCTAGTAGGCTTGGCCAACTCCTTGGTAAATTCAACCATCTTCTTCAGAGTATGTTAACGCTATTTCAAGCTAGAGTTCTGGTCCACTTCAACACTGAGGTTCCTCAACCTAATCTGTGAATAAATCCTACATGGAAATCAAATCTCTAGACTTTTGAAAAATAATTATGAAAGTAACATATAAGTCTTGCAAGCTGGAGAATGTGAAGCCATGAAAATAATCAGAGAGTATAGCAAAATTAAAAACAGTGTTTCAAATTCTACGACATAACTGATTTTCTTCCATGGGATAGCTCCTGGTCCACAGTAAAACTGCTTATGTTAGTGTATCAGAAATTTAGAGTGATGTACATGAGTGACAATCACCCACAAGTGACAATCATGACTTTGTAACTGCTCAGAGAATATAGAGAAACTCAGGATTTGCCCTATCACCACACTAGATAATATTTAGCCATCTGTACTCTGTTCCTCAAAACTGAATTCCACAGTTTCATTGCATTCCCAGCACCTAGCCAAAATGTAGATGGAGTTGCATGGATATGACTAGCTAAAGTTGGCTTAGAGAACAGAACAGAAATTTCTGCATATCTACTCCAAGTACACTGCTAATATTTTATTTTTTTTATCTGTGAATTCAGGAAAAGTCTGGCAACTAATGCATAAAGCCTTTGTTCTAAGGACATTCACTCACAGCAGCACAACCAGCTTGTAAGGTAATTCTTTCTGGAGTGTTCTAATGCAAAAAAGTCTGGGAAAAAGGAAGACTAGCAAAACTAATTACATAGGCGTGGTTGGGGGCATCCTGCCACACAGCAGAAAATATTATGCTAAACCATTTATAGGAAGCCACTAGTCTAGACCTCTGGCAGCAGGGAAACACAGCAGCTACGATTACTAACCAAGCTTTAGTTCTGTTGTACAGAAATAAATGAGATAAATTATACCAGTAACAGACTGTGAGTATATTTACAAGTTTTGTTGTGGATATGGCCTTTCTTCCTCTTCCAACTTTCCAAATACTGTGAATGATTACAAGCCTCTGAGAATATCACATACATCTTTGTCCACAAAATGCCCATTTTATCTGCCCTTACAGTACTTTACCTTGCAAGTACTTACACTTAAAGGTCCATTTAAGTGCCTTATTTTACAATATTTATTGTAGAATACTTACATAGAGAAAGTTTCCTCACTCCAAAACCACATTACTGAAGTACTCTGTAGAATTAGATTGAGCATTGCGAATGTACATTTATTTTTATGTACTTTTAAAAATATTTTTATTTTTTGTTGTTGTTGTTATTGTCCTACATAGTTTTTTTGTTTCTACAAAAAATATGCATTCCTATTTTTTATTTTTTGTCTTGACACTGACATGGAAGCACATTATAAAATTTGGAAAAAAAAACATCTGTGCATGATGTATATACACACACAAAGTGTAGCACTTTTGAACCTGAAACTCAGATAAAAAAATAGCATAAAGCAACAAAAAGTCTTCAAAAGATCTTAAATCATTTGCTGCTAAAAGTCTCCCTTACTTCAGGAAGTATAAGCACCTAAACCTTATGATTTAGAACTATTACACAATTTTCAATTTTTCTTTCATCTGCACCATATGAACATCCTCAACACTTGACCTTACCATATTTCTCATTGTAACTGAATTTCTAGTCTCAATTTCATAGTATTAACACACTTTTGTGACAGGGGCAGAGGACAAAAAAAAATACTTGGGTATACGTACTGTTATATTTACACAGAGCTCTGTATTTCAGTAGCTTAAAATCATAGAATATGATAGAAGCAAAGAATATCCCAAGTTGGAAGGGACCCACAAGGATCACTGAATCCAACTCCTGGCTCCACACAAGACCACCCCAAAATCAAACCATGTGTCTGAGAGTGTTGTCCAAATGCTTCTGGAACTCTGTCAGGCTCAGTGCTGTGCCCACTGCCCTGGGGAGCCTGTCCCAGTGCCCGACCACCCTCTGGGTGCAGACCCTTTCCCTAACCCCCAGCCTGACCCTCCCCTGTCCCAGCTCCATGCTGTTCCCTCGGGTCCTGTCGCTGTCCCCAGAGAGCAGAGCTCAGCGCCTGCCCCTCCGCTCCCCTCGTGAGGGAGCTGCAGGCCGCCATGAGGCCTCCCCTCAGCCTGCTCTGCTTGAGGCTGAGCAAACCAAGGGACCTCATCTGTTCTTCAGACATCTTGCCCTCTAGAGCCTTCACCATCCTCGGAGCCCTCCTTTAGACACTCTCAAGAGTTTTATGTCCTTTTTATACTATGGTGCCCAAAACTGTACACAGTACTCAAGGAAAGTCTGCACCAGTGTGGAGCAGAGCAGGACAGTATGCTCACATCTCTGTAGGCAGCAGTATATCTCCAACAACAAGCAGCATCAGTACTTACTCTAGGAAATAAGACCCTCTTCTCTCTCCTGCCAAGGCAGAGCTGGGAAAGACAAGTTACCCTACCTTTGTTACTGTAGCAGATTTTGTGGGCATAACATCAGGAAAGGCATCTTTCTGCAGTACAGTATAAGCCATTGCAGGGTAAGAGCTTTGATGCCCACCCGTCTCTGGGTCATCCACAGGCTGGTTGTTCTGGATCCTGATGTGAATTTCTTTACCCTCCTGTTCTCCAAAGCCTTGGGCACCTCATTTGGATCTGGACTGCTTTGGTAGAAGTTGGATTTGTGAGTATCCATACTTCAGGGCCTGTATCCCTCTTTAGAGACAGCTGAGAGCTCAGAGCAAATCAAAACTGATCTGTGATTTTCTTCATTCCCAACATTTTAGTGATGATCTTAGAGGTCTTTTCCAACCTGAATGGTTCTATGATTCTGTGACAGTCACTTCCCTCGAACAGGTAGCAATGCTGTGCCTAATGCACCCTAGGGTACAATTGACCCTTTTGACTGCCAGGGCACACTGCTGGATCATGGTTCAACTTGCCATTGAGCAATACCCCTTTCTGCAGGGCTGCTCTCCAGCCTCCTGTCCCACAACTTGTACATATATACAAGGTAGCGCCATCCCAGGTGAGAATCTAAACTTCATATGGTTGGGGATTGCCCAGCCCACCTAATTTGTCAAGCTCTTTCTGCTAGGCCTCAGCAAAGTCAACAGCTCCTCCCAATTTAGTGCTATCCACAAACTCACTTAGTATACCATCAAGTCCTGCATCCAAGTTATTTATGAAAACATTAAAGCAAACTGGCCCTAAAATGGAGACCTGTGGAACCCCACTAGTGACTGGCCACCAGTCTAATGTACCCCATTTACTATGAACCTCAGCCAATTGTTCACCCATCATATTCCATATATTTGTCTAGCTGTATGCTGGACATTTTGTTCAGAAGCATGCTGTGAGAGACAGTATCGAAAGCTTTTCTGAAATCCTAAAAGATTACATCACGTGGCTTCCCTTAGTCAACCTTGTTATAAAAGGAAATTAAGTTAGTAAAAAATATTAGCAGTAGTAGTCAGAATAATCTTCTCCTTAATTTCACCAGACCCCGCAGTGAGACTTACAGGCTTGTAGTTACCAGGGTCTTCTTTCTCAGCATTCTTGAAAGCTGCAACAGTATTTGTCAGCTTCCAGTTGACTGAGACTTCTCCAGACTACCAGGACCATTGAAAAGCAATTGAGAGAGGCCTCTCAATAACATCAGCCAGCATTTTGAGTATCCTGGGATCCCACCAAGCCCCATAAAATTATGGGCATCCAGCTGGAGCAGCAAATCCCAAGAAAATTCCAAGTTGGCTGTTTAATGTTCCTACAATCACAGACCTCCAATTCTGACGGTCTCAAAGCCCAACACCAGTGCTATACACATGGCTGAAGAAGGCATTAAAATTCTCTGCTTTATATAAATCCATATTTGCAACATGACCAATCTCATCAAACAATAGACAAGTGTTAACAGCAAAAGGAGAACCGGTAGTATGGCCAATGCCAGCCTCAACTCTAATTGATCTTGGGACACAAGAACTTTCTCTCTACAGTGGCAGGCATCTCTGCAGCCCTTCTGTGTCACCTGACCTTGCTTCCAGTATCCATACACTTTTCTGCCTAAACTCCAAAAGAAAATCCCTGCTTAGCCAAGCCTTCTTTCTGCTCCACTTGCTTGACCTGAATTCTGTGCTCCTATGCTCTTATAGATGCTCTTCAAAAAATGAGCAGCATGAACACTGTAAATAAAAACTTCAGTCAATGGAATAAAATATATCTGCAGACTTTTTTTTTTTTTAAAGTCAAAAAGAATCACTCGATTCAAATGATTTTAACCCTGTTCAGTAGGAAAAAATGTTGTTTTAAGCGTGCTTTGAGCAAATTTAAAAGTTGTAGAAGCAATAACTTCTGTAGCAAAGATAAGTTTAAATGAATTGAACAGGGAATAAGCCTACAAGAATAACAACATAACCGAGGTCTTGTTCAACTTTGTTAAGACCAACAGAAAGTTATTTTTCTATGTGCTGATAGAATATTTGCAGAGCAGAGTGACCTCTAAGGTATGTCTGAGGTCTGTCTACACTAAAATGTGAAATCCATGCTTCCAACACAAAATGCGCATGCAAATACTTTGTCGTTTTCTCAATAACCAATATACTACAAGCAGTAACATTTACCCTGTTCAAGACAAGAAAATGTCTGTGGGGAATACATTATTATTTTATAACTTATTTTAAAAAATTATTTTTAATAGCAATTGCAACTGTTATGAAAGAATGCCTGAATACCATGAAAATAGTAACTGACTTTACAACAGTGGCCCTTCACAAATCACATTATTCATATGTATACAAATTGGGATTAGTCAGCAGCGTCTATTGAGATGGTCTGCAGAGTTCCCCATACCTTAAGAATTTAAGAGTGCAGAAGATATAACTTTTTTTCAGTTCTTTTGCCAATAAAGAGCCCCAAAAATTCACTACTAGCTGAGAAAGAAAATGGGCTATAGAACAGTGACATGTCTTTAAAATGAGATGCTCTGTAAGTCTTCCTATAACAAGTATTGCCACTTCTTGTGAATGGGAAGCAATTATTTGAGAATCACAAACATGATTACATGATTTCTGGCTTTAACATTTAAAAGATTGAATGATTGTTTCTCCTTTTTTTTTTTTTTCTTCCTGAGACAGTATATAGGTTAGGTCTTGGAGGGAGGTTTGTATTCTCTATGTTGTGTTCTCTCATTGTGATCATAATTATTAAAACATAGTTAATAAAGCTTCTGTCTGACCTGTCCTAAATTTATTTGCATTATTATACACTGGGAATCACTATAATCTCAGTATTTGAAATGGCAGTGTAGTTTTTTTCATAACACTTCTCTGAAATTGATAAAAGGCTCTAGTATCAAAGATCATTAATATATTTGTGCTGATTGACAAAAACAATGCCAGTTGCTCTAACAACTTTTGTAACATGGACAAACATGTTACAAAACTTCCTCTACCTTGGTAAATATTAATTAAAAAGTTAATACTGTCCTGAACGGTACCTATGTTCTGAAAGATTTCAGTTTCAAATTAAATAAAAAAAAAAAAACAATGCTTGTTAACTGAAACATTTACTGGTAAGTGCACATGTATAGAAGCATCCTTTTCCTGCTGCATCAAATACATTGTAAATAATCTCAGCAAACTGTACCGAAGACCCTGCACCAAAAGGGCACAAGAGCAAAGGACACAAAATAATGATTCCACTTTCAAAGTCACCACAGAAAAAAAAAAAAAAAGATTTATTCCTTAGTGATTACCAGTACATCTCAAATCAGGGATCACTGAGGGCACTGAAAACTGATGCTTTTACTAAACCAGCTATAGGTTGCTGGTTAAGAATGTATCACTTAACCAAAGGGCCACAAAACAGTCTGAGGCACATGGGGAGCTGTAAATTGTATTTGGTTTGGGAAGATAAAGAGTATTCATCTTTTTGTTTTGTCTGATTAGATGAAAAACTTGCACGTTGTATGAATAAAGTTCCTTTCTTAAAAAGTAGAACACTTGTAGGGAGGAATAGCAGAAGATGCCTGTACAGCATGTTAGCTTCCTTTTCTGCTTTATGGAAACTCTAAATACAACAGAAAGCTTAAGATAGGCTTTCTTTTTTTTTTTTTGTGTGTGTGTTTTTTTTTCTTTTTTTCTTTTCTCCTGTGTTCTGAAACAAATAAAATGATACTTTGTATATGTCCAATACTATAACTTCAAATCCCACAAACATGATACAATGAGCTGCATTACACATGAAGGGAGAATTTCAAACTGGTACATACTTCCACCCATAGCCAGCTGAACACTTTTACTATGTAAACTACAGAAAAGGTGTGAAGATAGCGTGATTTTGTTTCAGTTACAAGCTGAAAAAAAATATGGCAAGAAAAACTAGATTACCCTAATCTGCTGTATAAAAGGCTACAAACAAAAATGACATGGTGTACAAATAAGTGAATCACAGAAGTTCTGTGTCTCTGGCATAGGTAGTATGAATAATTGAAAACACAGTAAACCCCAATTGCCATTATTGTTACGGGTTCAGAGGACATAGACATGGCACAACCAAAGGTACAGATGCTCAGAATTTAAGACAGTAACTTTAAGATCAAACCACGTTGGCAGTAAAATTCAACTTTCAAATGCATTTCAGTAACATATACTTGAAGCACATCTACTTTAAGACTGAGTATATGTTTATACTTAAAGTGGTCTACTGATGAGTTACATTTGTCTGTAGTGGTATAATCAGACCTTTAAGCAGGCAGGAAGGCATGGCAAGACACCATGCTTTGGTATTAGCAGCACTGACTATCATACCTCAGTCTCACATAAAATTAACTGCAAGTTAACTGATGCTTATGTTTTACACATAGAATTTACAGTCAATACAAAAATAACTCTAGTGAAGCCTTAAGACTTAATTATGTGATTAAATTATGTGATTATTTGATAATAAGACCTGTAATCATTTGTAGCTTCTGGTAGAGTTTGCACCTGTCAAATATTGGTGCACGAGCAGGGATGGGGACTTGGTTTAGAGGCCTATTCAAATGCAGTGAAGCTAAAAATTGTTACTAGGGCACAATCATTCAGATAAGACTTGTTGTAGAATTATCTATGTTAATAATTAAGGACAAGAAACATAAAATACAAGACCCATTTAAATGCTACCACCTCTAAAACTACATATGTTAACATCAACACACAAAACAGTTTGAAAAAAAATATATAATTATTATCCAGGACCAGAAGTAACCAAAACTGAGACAAGCAAAAGTGTCATGCTTAAATAGAATTTTTTCAGGATATCACAGCTGATGTCCTAATGAGCAGAAGCAGTCAGGATCTACTGTATATTTAAAAAAGGGAATCTCAGATACAGATGACCTAGGCACCTTGGTGACTCAGAGGGAAGAGTGCCACCTACTGAGTCAACAACTTAATTAAAATAAAACTAACAAATCACTTATTTGCCATGAAACAGAAAAAGCAAGTTTTAAAAGATATTTAAAGCATTTTCTACCCCTAGAAAATCTGAAAGTTTTTTATTTAAAAATGTTACTATGGTTTATCTAAGATGGTAATGAATCTACACTCCTGAACATGAGAGCTAGTGTTCCAGCCAAATAACATTTACACCGAAAATATTTCTGAAAGGCTTCTGATACTTCTATTTCCAGGTACTTTAAGACCTTTGGTTTCCAGAAAATGGGAAGATGTCATTTGCTAAATATTCTGCCTCTTTAAAATCCTTCACAGGCAGCAGAACATGAATATGCTATGATTATGCACCAAATTACATGTGGAAAAAAGGGCATTTATTCTCACCCTCCCCCTTAAATGAAAAATCTGTAATACAATTTTAACTATCTTAGAGGACACTACTCAAATAAAGAAAACCATGAAGGATCTGTTCCTGAAGGTTATCTGTTTACTTGACCTTTGAGTTAAACTCATAGATAATTAACCCTGCAACAAGAAGGAACACCTCCGGGGGTGACTTCTAAAAACATATACAGTAGTAGTAAGAAAAGCAAACAGTAAGAAAAGTATAGTGTATAGTAGTAAGTAGAAAGAAAAGTACGTGTACATAATGTGTACCCATAAATGTGTTTTGTGTCTCACTCAGAAATTCATAACTCTATCTATCTAGAGGTTCCAAAATTTTTAACTTAACTTGTAGAAATCAAGTGATCAGTTCTGGAAGTATGTGAACAAATTCCTGTTGTGTGCTTTATACATTTGCATAGTGTGCAATATACACATGAAATGCAGTCAATGAAAGCTACTAGAAATGTAGCTTAACCTACATTAGCAATCTCTCTTTGGAAGGCATGGGTGTACCTTCAGTTTTGTTTAAAATTTATTCTCCTCTTCTAAAATTACGCTCAGCAATAAACAAAAGAGTACATGAGATTAGTCTAAACAGATAATTATCCTATCATACAAGTTCTAAAAAGAATATCTTTTCCTCTTATGCTCATAAGGACAATATTTACAAGGGATTAATTGATAAAACAATTGCTGTTCTGTAAGATTTAAGAGGATATATCGAAAATATTATTTTGTTACTAAATGCCCCAAGCCTTTATAGAACACAAAATCAAATCCAAGTATTTCCATGAAATACTTAGAAGGGAACAAGAAATAAATAAATAAATAAATAGAAATAAAAAAATAATAAAAGGAAGAAAACAAAAAAAAAAAAGTAAGGACGAGAAGGAAGGGCAGAAATTTGGTCATTATTTAGGTTCTACATCCGTCCTGATATTAAAAAACAGTTATTTCAGTTGGACCATCCTTCCTTGAATGCAATCTGCCTTCCATAGTACTTGGAGGATTTAAGCAATCAGTTGGATATGAAGCTTAGATGTAATCTCATACTAGTAACTCTGACATGTCTCAATTGCTTACCAAAATCACCTTCCAGACTTGACAATTACAAGTACTGTCTTTGACAGAATCAGTCTTACTTTCCTACTTGCCAACAGTGCTTATAAGGAACTCATAAAATAAAAAGTCTTCGCTATTAGCATTTTAAAAAGCAGAAATATGCTTTGAGAATGCTTAGCCCCAAGCGACTTTCATTGAGTTCAACGGAGGTGGAAACACTGAAAAAATTAAGCAAAAAACAAAAAACTGTATGGTATGTACATCCCAAAAGCTTGGCTAAGAAGCTTTCACATATTTACTACAAAGATAATATAGTAAAAACATTAGGAAACTGCCTTACTGGAACCCCTGCTGAACTTAAAAGCTGTGTAAAGACTGTTACAATACTTGTATAGCATTCTTTTTTAGTCCTTCAGCTCTCATAATGTTTTTCAATCAAATAGCTCAGCCTCACTTGTGCTTCTTTATTTTGGTAGGAAAACACATTCAGTGCATACAGATGAGTTTATTCGAGAAAAATCAACTTCTGTTTTATGATGGCCATTTAAAAAAATAAAAGCTTTGTTTGCAAAGATTTTATTTGTGGAAAGCAAAACTTCAGAAATATCTCATCTGACTTCTAAAGTCTCCTCTAAAAAGCTGTATTTGAAAACATGAAGCAATCTTGAGCTGGCAGTCTTGGATTTGACCTCACCATATGTAACAGGAAATTACTTGGTAACTATTTGGGAAAAATAGATAGAGACTTGGAGTAGGAGACTATCAAGATTTTGTTTTGAGAGCAACTGAAAAATTACGTCCCATAGAGAATTCAGGGAGTCTATACAACTGAAAAAAAACTTTCTTCAAGCTTAGTTTCTGCATATAAAACTGAAATAATTCCAGAGAACACTGTGCTGTGACAGTCTTAAGGACCAAATAGAGGTCTTAAAAAAAAAAATAAAGATTTTGTTAGATAGCATAAATACTTACCAACACCATACTGCGTTCAAGATACATTGTCCGAAGGCATATTTACGTAAAAATCATACAACCAACAGGTGTTGTGGACTTTCTGCCACAGTACTGACAAACACTGTCTCTTCCTGTTCTGCACCAACCATGGTATGACTTCATCCTTCTACACACAGATACTCACACTCTCACCCAGCCACATGATTTTCTCTCTTCTTCAAAACCCAAGTTTTGAAGAGAATCTAGAATTTATAGATTTAGAATTTAGATCTAGAATTTTGAATCTAGAGATTCCGAGGAAGCAGAAAGGAAAATGGGAAAGCATAGTGGATCAAGATAATAAGTTCTGGTACACACCAGGTACTAGCAGTAATTTTACTTCTTTCTTCTAGTACCATTTATACAGCAGATAGAGGACCTCAGTGCAATGCTAAATTGCTGGAGATGGTTCTAGGGATCCAGGGCAACAATGACTACATACCCCTACTGCAGTGCAGCATCCATCCCAAGCAATCGTTCAGGCCCTGCAAAAATCTTGGACGCCTGTCTTAAAGATGTCACAGCTGGAAATGCATTTTCAACAAAGCTACCACAGCAAGAATAACAGAATCATCTTAAGATTAAGGGAAGTCCTCTCCTAGCAGGCAATTATCTATTTTGTAGTTATTGCTAAACCACTCTTACTTCAAATACTTTAGCTACAGAGACAAGTAGCAGTGGAGAATTTTTCTCCAATGAGAATATGCAAGGAATCTCTTTATGCTGTTCAAGTGAAAGAAGTTATAGCAAAACAGCTAACAGGTTGGAGGTTTGGCCTAGTGCAGTAAGAAAATGGTTCGATCTCAACCCAGGGAAATTGAGGAAACACGTAACATCCTGTTAACAGGTAGCTCAGGGAGGTGGTAGAGTCACTGTCCTTGGGGGTGTTTAAGGAAAGGTTAGATGTGATGCTTAGGGACATGGTTTAGTGGGTGACATTGGTAGTAGGGACATAGTTGGACCAGATGATCTTGGAGGGCTCTTCCAACCTCAATGATTCTGTGGTTCTATGATTTATGAATGGAGAGGTTAGGGATATACATACAGTACAGATGACCCAAGGCAAAAAGTCTAGAACTGCAGTGCTTAAGGGACCTATACACTACATAAACATGCACAGGAAAAAATAATTAACAACATCTATCCAAATGTTAGCTAGAGACTACAGAGCTAATTCATAATTCCATCATGCATTGGAGGCAGGTGCAGCTCCACTAAATCAAGAGGAAAATGAGATTGAAAACTTGACTCTAGCAGAAATACTTACACGATTTATGATTTACAGGATCAGATACTTCATTTTTGGGTGTTTATTTCCTGGCTGTTAGGCATATAAGCCTGAAGTTTGTGGAGAAGAGAATGTTTCTTCCTAAATCACTAAGTTGGCATACTTTCACTTATGCTTTTCTGTTGAATATTATTATAATATAGTATTGAAAATATTTCATTTTCTTGCAGTTCTGTTTCTTTGGGCCTGTGCTGTTGTTTCATACTGATTTTTACGCCCTTAACACAGAAGGCTCTAAGTCACCCTGACTGGACTTAGCTCTTAGACTTAGTTATACATGTATAAGTCTTTATATTCTTCTCTCCATTAGGTATGACAGCAAACCATACTGTGATATATACAATATTGTATATATCATATTGTGATATTATACAAAAAAATGTATTTTATTTTTATTTTACTCTGTTCCTTGATTTGTACTAACTGTTCTTAAATCAATCATCATGCATTTTAAGTACTTCATCTACAGAAATCACAATGTTTTACGGAATGCAATCACTAATTTCAGAAAACAAGTATTTTGTTGTAAAGTAGAAGAAAACACATGCTGACACAGTAATGTTAAAAGAAAGCTTGGAGAACCACTCATCCCAAGCATATTATCATATTGAACCACCTTGTCTCTGAAAGTACACACTGATGAATTCCATATTATGCCTGCCATTTACAAGCATCAAATCAACTTGCAAGCAATTCACATACTTATACAAGGTAGGCTCACAGTGAGAACTGCATATTGTCTTACTTAGTATGAAAATGTTTCTCCTCTGAAGCCTCTGAACAGACTCTACAGGGAGCACACTTTAATTACATCCATTCTAGCATACAAGACCATACACAAGATAATAGTCTAGCAACAGAAAGGTCGAAATTCCTAGATAAAATGTTCTATGGGGATGTTAGAGTTTTAAATGAGAAAAATCCCTAACGGTTTGGTAATCCATTGCCAAATATTCCACAAGACAACAGTATCACAAGAACTAAACTCCCCATGGGCCTTGATGAACCCTTCTGGTTTGTTAGCTTGATATATATAGGAAGTGACTGATATCTTCGGAGTTAACTCAAGTACTACTTATTAACAGATGTCTCATCTTATAACTTCAAAAATAAAAGCACTTTACAAAATGTACACATTTATTTTACACTGCTACGGGTCTGCGATTTCAAGTAACTGTCTAACAATAGAGTAGTCTATTTCTACAAAACAGGTAATTTCTGAAATAGGACACACATCTGTATCGCCAGTACCACAAACACTGCTTCAGACCACCTCACAGAAAATACTTCCTTACAGCTGCATCAAGCACCTGGGGAACAAAAGTGATGCAAGATCTGCAAAGAAGAAGAATCTCTTCAATATACAGCAGAGGACACACATGAACCTCAAAGGAAACAGAAAAGCTTACAGCACACATCATTGGCAGCATCTAAGTAGATCAATGACAGTGACCTGTCATTCAAAAAAAAAAAAAAAAAAAAAAAAAGGCTTGAAGAAAATACCACTAACATTCTTATTTTCCTTCCTAGGTGCTACAAGTCATATTACTTGAACTTCCAGCAAGGCAGGATAAACATGTAATCAAAGACAGAACTGTTACATTTTTAAAATAACACTGTGACACTATAAAAAGTCTGAAGTACCACGGTTTTTAAAAGTGACACTGGTGTTTTGGGCTGAGGAATCCATATAATTTATTTTTCATGTTTGTTTTAAAGTATGGAAAGAAAAAGAGGTTTTGGGTGCCTGCCCCCACACAATCACAAAGTTATTGTGTTCCTTCCTCTCCCTCCCATACTCTAAACATAATTATCACCAGTGAGCAAGAATAAAAAGTATTCCGTTCTCAGCGGCCTAAATCCTTCCAAATGACATACTTGAGCAGGGCTCTTTTAAATTTTATTTTTTTTAATAGTCATGCAAAGCCAAGTTAATATTTAAGGCACATGGCATAAGCTTGAGAGTTTAACTTCTACACCAAAATGCAGGACTGTAGCCATGGCAAATACTCTTCATGACAACTCACTAAGCAGAACCATTTAATGAGAAGTTAAAAATATAGAGCTCACAGGCATATGAAAATAAAGTTATATATTATTCTGATAGGAAAAAGGTCTATTGGATTAGGGTAAAGAGGATCAAAATCTTTAACAGCTCAGGAAGCCCCATGGTATAATGCGTCTATTACCTAACAGTTAAGTGTTGGGGGGGAGATGTATTTTATAATGTACAGAACTGTAATTTCTTCATTGGACATAAGGGAACTTACCTAATATATTGAAATAAGACTGCTACAAGTAACAAAGAGTTACTTTCTGGCAATCTGAATGCAGAGTATTTTACTGCCTTACTCTACCACCAAACTACATTTCATACTTCTCATCCAAACTAAAGAATGCACCACACATACTCCAAAATGAAAAGTAGATGAGAAGAGACAGATAAAAAAAGTGTCAGAAAAGATTTCTGTGTTTTTGTACCTTGTTAAAGACCAGTCTCTGCTAGAGATAACTAGCTTTGTATACAAAGGTAAGTACAACACATTTGAAGAGTTATTCCGAAGCTATAAATTAAGTACTTAAAGCCAATCTAAAAGTATTTTTTAATCATGGTTTTCTGCTCACTTCCACTAATCAAACAGAAATGTAGAAACAATTTGGACAAAAAATGGTATCATAAAGATTCACTATCACAATGTATATACTCAGAAGTCAGTGAACGCAAGCACTATTTTGCAAGTCAAATTATAAGGACAGGAACACAAGCAACGTAAAGGACACTCTCATTTAACATCAGCCAAGGACTCCCCTCACTGGCTCTAGTTTTCCCTTACTGTAATTCTGGAATTTATTTTCCTAACTATCTTATGATATTACCTGTTAAAATAAGGGGTATGTGTTTACTCATTTTAGATGTAAGTGCAACACAATTTGTTGCACTTGCATAAGACTTTATATTTATGTAATAAGCAACACCAAAGTATAAAAAGCATTTTCTTTAGCATGAAAATATTTTCCATAGAGGAGCACTCTCCTATCCGTGGATGGACAGCTGAAACTGATCTTGACCATTCTTCACATCTGATTTGTTACTGAAAACTGGCACTTCAAACTGAAAGCCAGTAACTGTTTAATACTGACAAGATGAAAGAGAGACAGAGGATGTGAAATATTCGAAACAAACACACACAACAAACATATCTACACACTACTATACCAAACTAACATTGACTCACTAAGCTATACAAGGTTGCTTGAACAAGAGTACTGCCTACTAAAAGTCATTACTTTACTACAACAATTGCAGGTAATGTGAAAAAAATAAATTCCTAATTAATTTTGTTAGCTTGTGGTATCAGTGACGACAGGCCCTGGTCATGCACATTCTATCATTTTTGGCTATCTCCATAGAGTTCACTTACTACTTTGATCTAGATTTGAGATACTATTATTACTGATATATTTGTTAAACTACAACTGTCTAGAATTTTGCATAACTGGATAATACATAATACAGTTTGGAGGATTACTGACTGATGATATGAAAAAAGTATTTGATTATGCAGCATTGAAAGATATTTTTTTATTCACACTGCTGATAGTGTTGTAATTATTGGCCTGTGTTAGCTTAGCCAGTAGAAATACAGACAGTAACGACCAAATCACCAAGAAGACAGAAAGTTTCAAACTAAAATACCAGAATTATTCTTTCTAATCTTTCAGAATTAACTACACAGTAGTAGATTGGATATTGCTATGGGGTTACGTTTGATGGTTGTTATTTTTTCCTGTAGAAGTAGAAGAATATTCCAATCTGAACCAGAAATAAATGATTAAATTTCATAGCTTTCTTTTCCTTTTCCTCCAGCAGGAAAAAATATTCAGGTACCAGCATTTAAAACAGACTGAGAGAATAGCATCTTAGAACTAATGAAATATCAGAGTTGAGATTCTCCACTCTGTTCCCTGAAACACCAAAATTTGCTATGAATAAGCAACTTTCTACATGCTTATCACCTCCAACTGGGCCTGCCATTTACTAAATGACAGGAATAGATACATGGATGTTACACTGAGAGTTGCAGAAGCTAGCCTTTCTTGCTTAAAGTCGTGTGACCTTAACTTTTCCAGTATCAGATACAACTACTGCTTCAGTACTAGTCTTCATGCTTCAGTGAGTCTAGGTCACTAGTCAAATACTCTTCCATTGAGGTTAAAAAAAAAAAAACAAAAAACAAAAAACTTCTGCATTCTCTCTGAGACAGAGCTTCCATTATTCCCTTATACCCTCAGTAAATTATGGTATTGAACTTCAGAAGTAAGTGGCCAGATTGTGGGTTCCCACATGTATCCTGTAGGCTGCGGTGGCCATAGTCTGCTTTGCCATCCTAGCATCCCCAGAACACTACTACCTTCAGGACACTACTTCTAAGGCAGTTAACTTCCAGTTAACAGTCTGGAAACCCACAGTCTGGAACATTCTCCAACAACTCTAATTCACATCATTCTTCCTCTAGTTTTCTGTTGTATCACTTACTATTTTTTCCTTCCCTTTCACCTTCAATACAAACAGCCCTAGCAGGCTCTTGCAGCGTAGCAATCCATCTTCAGCTTCCTCCTCAGCACCATAACAGCTCTTTTGCCCTTAATCAGCTCTACTTAATGACAGCCTAAGAGATCAGTTAAACATTAGCACTAACACAACCATATCAATCACATGCAGTATGAAAATTGAAAAAAAAAAAAAAAAAAACAAAAAAAAAACAAAAAAAAAAAACTTTAAGACTGTTGTTTTAGTTATGTATTTATGTCAGTAAAAAATAGCATTATGTGATTTCTCTGTAGTGGTCACAGAATTTCTACTAGAGGATGAGAAGTATAGAAGCTTTCAAAGCACATATGGAACTTCAGATATGAGCAACAAGATCTAACCACTTAGCTATCCAACCAAAGCAACAAAGATTCCATTGGATAATTAATCCCCTCCATTCTCAGTGTGTGAAAGTACTTAGCATAAAACTGCACCTGAAGACTAAAATATTATACCCAGAAAACTATGTCCTGTCAGATTTTAAATGAACATTTTTCTTGAAATTCTTGTTCCTATAGAATGTGCAACTTTAAAACTTTTTGGAGGGGAGACTTAAATTTGTGTCAATTCCATTTAATATGTTTCAAAAATGTCAGAGTAGCTCAAATTGTCTTTACTATTTCAGAAAGTGCATTATGTAGACAATAGCATGTCAGACAAAGGAAACAGAAAACAAGATGTATGCAACAAACCATGAAGATACAAGAAGATGAAAAACAGAATAAAGAAATAAAAGAAAAAGCATGAAAAAGCAGAGATTGTTACATTAACTATGATCCCAACTGGAATATTTCCATATATTAAGGTTTCACCTGCTGCTAATAAGAAAATGTGGTAGCAACAGAAGAGTACTGAAAACAAACAATGGTAGGAAGAACAGAAATACTGGAAATCTCCCCAACTCCTACTAGTCATTACATGTTTCATATTTTCCAATTTCAAATTTGAATATTTACAGTTGGTCAGACCACTGTTCCTTTACAGACTATTGCAAAACAAATGGTTTGACCAGAATTTCATTTAGTTCAATTATCTCAATGTTTGTACTTCAACAACTGTATTGTCAATATTTACCTCACACAAAAAAGACTATGAAATACATACATTGAAAAAAGCAAGTGTAAATTAAGAGAATAATTGAGAATGCAATGCAGGAGACAATTTAATACTGAATATATTGCAAATAAATGTAACATTTTCTTCATCAATTTTCTTACTCATTAAAAATATTTTATTTGAGTTTAAAGCTAAATAGTATCTATTGTTTCAGAGATTGGTTTCCTCAACTTCAGTACCAGATGAGCTCAAACAATCAGACCAGCATGGCTGTTACAGAATATTGAAGCATGGAATTTTAACCTCGGGTTTTTACTTTACCTCTATCATCCAGTTCTTTCAAAATCTTAATAGCCTTCTAAGCTACATAACATCATACACTATAAGACTGAAAATGAACAGGTACAACTGCAGACATGCGCTGCAAGATACTTCTTTATTTAGGACATTTCTGTAATATCCTTTGGTCCTGCATACTCACACATGCTCTTTGACTGGAAAGTTTCCAGACATTTCCTTTTAAAAGTTACTACTTTGCTGTGAGTTTTCTAATAAAGGAAGCCAGAAACAAACAAACAAACAACAACAAACACATGTAAGCAGAGGTAATTGCTCTGGAATGTACTTTTAACACACTGAATATACTTAAAAACTAGTTAGGAAGTGATCTATCTCCATTCACAATAGTTGTTCAAAAATGCAGTCAATTTAATACAGAAATAGATGCAAGACCAGAATAAATATCATCCCTAATTTAAATATAGTTAAGACACTCACACACTTAACTTCAATAATCCACATTTTAAAGATGTAGAAATATTTGAAAAAGTTAAGTAGCATGGAACAAACAATGCTTACTTCAGGTTTTTCAAGACTAGTTGCATAATTAAAAAGAACATGCTATGAACTAAAATTGAAATCCTATCCAGAGCATATTGAAATAATGGGCATATTGCCATTGACCTCAAAGTATAATCATTCCCTTTGTTAGGTCAGATTTGTGTAAACTAGCAGAAACTAAAGAACACTGAATACCAAAACTAAATGAATATGATGTTGCCACTAAAAGAATTAATTTACAACCTGTGTCTTAATTAAAAACATATGCTTTTAATGTATTCCTATACAGAAGCAATCTAATAAAATGTAGCTATAAAGTTGAGCTAAATAGTCCAGACTGATGTTTAAAATGTGAAGAAAACATGAAAATGTAATATATATTCAAGTGTGGTAAGAGAGAGAATTTATGCAACAGATTGCAGACAAACTCCACAGTTGGTAAAAATCCAGGGTAGAAATTGGCCTAATATGTTTTTCTGGATATTTAAGAATGAGGAGCACAGCTAGTCACTTGCATACGTATTATTCTGCCAGCTTTTGTAAGTTGTGGAAATAACAGCTCTGATATTGTACATAAGTGAAGCAGGGAGAGAACACTAGGATTCTAATCAGGCTAATAAGAAAAATTTAAAAATGAGAGATTTTTAAAAGTCTTTATGTTCTCTAAGAAAAAGAAGGCAAAATATGACATTTCAAACTGCTAGAAAGTCCTTCCTCAGATATCTGGCCAAGCAGTAACTGAGTGTTCTAACAGATATCCCGAACTATTACCACCAAACATTTCCTGGAAAAACTATCATTTCAATAGTTTTATGACCCTTTGTGCAACTCCGAAGGTAAATGCCGGGAGAGAGGAGAGGAAAAAAAAAGAGGAAAAAACCAGCATACAAAACTATTTTTCATTGATTTTTTTTTCTTCTGTAGTAACACTAGTGTGTAAAAGGAAAGTATTTATTTCTAAACTACATCAGGCATTAATATACTATAACTGTCAACAGAAAATGTAATTTGGTATTTAATGGATTTATTCTAATGAATTTTTAATTACTGAAGGCCTTATTTAGGGAAAGACTTTCACTGGCAGCAGTAAGAAGCTGTACTGCCCACTCTGTGTGCTCATGTATTTTCTCAAGTTTTACAATTGAGAAATCATTAAGTGTGTGACCAGTTCCACTCAAAACTGATTTGACCTTCGATATGTCTTCTAAGTCAAGATACTGATTCTGTCAGTGGTCAGTAGCAAGTATACAAAAATAAGTATAAGAAACATGTCATGTACAGAAACATCAAGTACAACTAATCCTATTATGCAAAGCACCATACATACAAGATCAAATACCTTACTTTCTTCCATATGCTGTAGCAGAATGCTAGTATATTTCAAGGTTTTTTTTTTTTTTTTCTTCCACACCCTCTCCCCCCCCCCCAGATCTATCATTCTGAATATGCAGGAAATTTTTATTACCTACTCCCCTTCAAATTCCCTGAGAACAAAGAGGAATCGGAAATACAGTGTTATTCATTGCAAAGTGGGTCCTCACATTTTAAATACCTGCAGAGACAGAAATTAAAGACAACTGATACATCACAGTTTTTGAACAGTCTGACACCTGTAGTCTCCAGGACATAAAGTCAGTGGACAATCTTCTGATTTTTGCTCAAAAATAAACCAAAGACAAAGAGCCTCCCACCAGAAGCTTAAATTCACAGTAAGAAACTCCAGCGGAGCAACTAGAAAGTCTGCGTAACAAACAAGGGTAAAAATTGCTTAATGAACTAAAGTCAAGGCAGTAAGAAGCAAACAAACAACTGACATCAGAATTACTTCTTGAATTCAGTGCCTCTCTTGTTAATGGAGGAAGAAACTATAGGATGAGAATCAGAGACAAGGCTTCATGGGAGTTGAAAACACTGGATGCTCATTTTTATCAGACAAAGCAATGTGAGAGTGCCTTATATAGAGAAGAAATCTTTGCAAACAAGTTAAGAAGCCCAGAAAAAGTGGAAAACTGCCTCAGAAAAGAAACATAACAATCTTGGACCTGCAGGAGGAAAGGAATGCAGAGTCCTGGCTGGCCCTACTCTGCAACCAAATGCCTTAACTAGTACTTAATGGAGAAATGTTACTTGTTATTACAAAATAAAAGTATATTACAAATCTATAAGCAAGTGAGATGCAAAAGAGCAATTTTGCCCATAAAGTACATATCCTTTTAGTACTACTGATCAGGCGACACATCTTCCAAATCATCCGTGGCTGCCTAAAACCCCATAGTATTAAAAAAAATTAAAGGCATGATTGCATTCAGCTCTACACAGGTAGGCAAAATGAAACAAGAAAACTTTTGCCCCTCTCACATACTTAGAGCAAAGCCAGAAATATTGTAATTCTTTAGATTATGGACCCCAATATTTACAAGAGTTTAAGACTGCTGCCATATACCTACACCTTCTGCCCCTTCTAAATCTGGCAGCACGGGCCCATACTGGGAATGCATACCTCACAGGTAAATGAGAGTATACCTTGCCATTGAGAGTACGCGGACAAGCAAATGATCACTGAAAATACCATGAAAGTTAGTCTTGAACATACACACTAAAAAAAACAGCAATGTAAAATTCCTCTCCTTTAAAGATTTGAAAAAAAAATACCAATTGTGTAAAAACAGTAATACCTCGCACATGGGCTTCATCAACATTGCAAGCATTGCATACTAGTACTGTCCGCATACATATGGGGTTAATACCTTAGTGTGGCTACCATGCCACACTGCAAAACACCTATTGAATTACAAGTACAGTGGTACCTATCAAAAATACAAGTCTGTATTAACTTTTGAGAGAGAGAGAGAGAGAGAGACAATGAGCTCTCTTGTAGCATGAAAAAGTCCATTTAAAATCCAGAAAAGTGGAAAAGACATACCACTGCAGTACTGTCCACTTTTACTGACACTGGTCTAATCTACAAATTGAGGTGTATTTGGCTTACATAAAAACATGTTGTGGCATTATTCTTTATTCATGCAAATAAAGATCCAGCCAACAAAAGAGTACATTAGTTCAGTGGCACTGCTGAATTAACTCCTGCTAAAGCAGTAAAGCACTCACAAAACAAATTCAAGAGGACTCCGATCCAAGTACAGTATTTCTGCATTTCAGAAGCTGTTATCTGTCATTAATTTCAAAAGCTACATAAGTATTTCTAACAGTGTACCAGAGAAAAAAAGGATACAGATTTATATTATCAATACCAAAATTTTAAGAAAAATTCTTCTGTTAATTTTTTTTTAAATTTTTTTTTACAGTTTGGAATCAGAACAAAACACTGTAGGTGCATGAAAATGATCTTTATAGTCTTGTCAAGCGCAGTGGATTTGGTTTTCTTTCTTACAAAAGAAAAAAGTCTTGCTATGTGATGATAGCAACAGATGACAATATTTAATGCAATGGCATTTGAGAAGTACTACCTCTGTAAGTACCATTTCAAAAGTTTTTCCACTTAAAACACTTGTATCTCAAAGACAAAGTTCTGCCCCCTTGGAGTTATACGAGCGTTCATCTCAGCTTTTCCCTGAAACTCTTCTTCTCTGTGGGTTGGCTTGGTACTTATATTCAACTACTGACATACTAGGAAGAAAATTAATAGCTCTGAATCTTTCCTCCTGACAGGAAATGACTCTGTTCTGTAAAAGTCATGTTATTTGTTTATGCAGTTAGTCATGTGTTATTTGGAAAACTAAATGCTATTTAGTACCTGGACAAAACAAACTACCTTGATATATATTAAAAAAAAAAAAAAAAATAGAGAGAATTCTTAGGTTGCAAAAGGAAAAAAAAATTGAATTTTGTCATCCTCCATTCCTGCTACAAACTAACTCAGAATGCAAGAGGACACCTCTGGCCCTTACCATTCCACACAAGTGCACAGGACAAGGAAAAATTTTGTTCACAAGGTACATGCTTGCCTTGCTAAGAATTCCAGTGCCAAGAACACAAAATGAAGTAGTCAAAAGTTGAGTCCTAAGACAACAAATCTGAGAATGTAATGTTAATTTTTCTAAGAAGTGTGATTACCGTATCTGTGATGCAGGATAAAAATACAAGGACTAATTTCTGTCTACTTGAGATAAATGATTCGTACAAGTTTTTATCATTTTTTTCCATGTAAAGATTGTCAAAAGAGCATTACACTATTAAAATCTATCAGCTCAGTGCTGTTACTTTTTTACTGACCATCAAGAGACTAATTTAGACAATTACAGGATAACCTATGAAAAAAATCAGCTGACAAAAGTCTCATGTAGTTCAACAAGGAGTGCAGAGTCCTGCACCTGGGAAGGAACAACCTCAGATTGTTCTGGACTTGCTGGGGGCCACTCATCTGGAAAGCAGCCTGGCAGAAAAAGACCTGGGGGTCCTGCTGGACACCAAGCTGAACATAAGCCAACAACGTCCACTTGCTGCTAAGAAGGCTGTTGGTATTCTTGGCTGCATTAGGCAAAGTATTGCCAGCAGGTCAAGAGAGGTGATTCTTACCCTCTATTCTGCACTGGTAAGGCTTCACCTGGAGTGCTGTCTCCAGTTCTGGACCCTCCAGTACAAGAGAAACATGGACATAATGAAAAGAGTCCAATGGAGGGCCACAAAGATGTGGAAGGGACTGGAGCATCTCTCCTACAAAGAAAGGCTGAGGAGAGGTGGGACTGATCAACCTGGAGAAGAGGCTCAGGGCCTTATCAGTGAGTGTAAATACCTGAAGGGAACAAGTAAAGAAAAAGACAAGTCTTTTCAATGGTGCCCAGTACCAGAACAAAAGGCAGTGGGCAAAAAAATGTAACACAGAAGGTCCCATGTGAACATCTGGAATCTTTACTGTGCAGACGATGGAGCACTGGCACAGGGGGGGCAGAGAGTTTGTGGGGTCTCCCTACTTAGAGATCTTCAAAACCTGCCTGGACAAGGTCCTGGGCAACCTGCTGCAGGTGTCCCTGCTTGACCAAGGGAGTTGGACCAGATGGTCTCCAGAGGTTCCTTCCAAAACCAGCCATTCTGTGCTTCTGTGACAATAATGAACTCTCTTATAGTGTCCAAGAAAAAAAAAAAAAAAAACCTCAAGGTGAAATTTCTACAGGTGAGCACTATCACAAAACCAGCTCTCACTGCTTTAGAACCTAAGTTAAATCACAGTCTTATCCTGAAATAAGATTAAACACTTAAAACTTAGAAAATATGAACAAAACATTTTGAAGTAAGTGAATAAAGGAAGGTGAAACAAAAACAACATGCACTGAAGTATCTTTGAAGGATCTTTGTTCTCTGTAATTGCTATTCATGTTACACAAAGTCCCCAGGGTCCCGAGACCCTCTAGTAAATACCCTGTATTAGGCCTATTATCCACCACATTAGAAGAAGCTGGTAATTCTCTCCAGTTTCTGGGATCATCATAGAATCATAGAATGACCTGTGTTGAAAGTGACCTCAAGAATCATCTGGTTCCAAACCCCCTGCCTATGGCAGGGACACCATCCACTACACCAGCTTGCCCAGGGCCTTGTCCAACCTGGCCTTGAAAACCTCCAGGGATGGGGCATCCACAACCTCTCTGGGCAACCTGTGACAGTGCCTCACCACCCTCTGAGTGAAGAACTTCTTCCTAACCTCTAAGGGAGAGAACCTCTAATGCACCCCAGTGAAACTGAAGGAAGATGCTTCTGCTGATAACAATATCAAAAAATGTTCCCATAAAAAGCAGAGCTGTATCAATGGGAAAGATGCAGGAAAACACTTTTGAAACACTACTAGAGCACCTAAAAAGTAACCTTATACTTGGTTAGAACTCCAACACTTCAGGAGTTCAAAGCACTGTAGCTATACACTTCTCTTTTCCTTATAATATATGAACTGGTTCATCAGATGAGATATCCAAAACAATGAAAACAAGCACACTGCTATTTCAGTAATTAATTTAGAATTAAATTTCTTAAGTTATTATAAATATCTTTACTCATTCCCACCTCCCCTCTCGCCTCAAATCCATTTTCACATATGCTGGTACAATTTGTTAGTTAGGAGCCAGGACAGCTAGCAGTTTCAGCAAAAGCCTGACTAATCCATTCAAGATTATTAATGTAGCCTTTGGGATTACTGAATTTAAAAGTTTAGCAATGCTTTATGAAGGTAAGTATAAATAGCCTGCTGATACTACACTGAGGCGTGTTCATTTAAATATGTGTGTTTGGAAGTGCAACGTTTTTATTTATTTTAAAATCTTATGTCCTTTTTATAAAATAGTATACACAAGTCCTTCGGAAACTCTGCAGCGTACTTGGATAATTAATAAGCCCAATAAGTCCTTAATATTCACTACTTGTTGCTGAAACCCTATTTTCAATGGGAATTTTTCATGTTCTCTGGAAACTGGCTCCTTTTGCAGTTAAAGGCCTGCAAGTTAGCACTGACGTAGGCCTTCATCTGAAACTCCAAACTGTTCATGACTTTGCTGTGATCATCCAACCAGGACAGGGAAGCCAATACAGAATATACAGTAATAAAACATATTAAAGTACAACAGTGAAAGAAAATAAACAATTCTGCTTCACAGTGCCAGAGTAACGCTAACAAAATGTCAAGTTATTCAGTCATAACAGTAGAAATGTAGTGCTGCCAACACTGCTCATACATACACACACTGGGGGGCTTCGACTGACTGAACCATACCACCTACCAATTACACATCTTCACTCACTGTCTAAAGTATGTCAGTAAAACTTGATGTGTAACACAGCTCTAAAGGAGTACTTAATTTCACATATGCGAGCTGCCCTAGTAAAGGAACTACTTGTATGCAAAAAAAAGATTATAAACAAATGTTTTTTTGTGAACAATCAAGGTTTTTCTAAATAAAAGAACTGTTTTACTTTGAATTTCATTTTTAAGTTAGAAACTTTAATTTTCTTATTATGAAGTATTAATGTCCACATGTAACAATTATATTTGAAATATAAAAGCAAAAACCTATGCAACAGATTCATTAACCTGTCTTTCCACTAACAAGAGAACAAAAACAAAACAAAAAAACACTACATATCCTTCCCTTCCCCCCACCCCCCAAATCCAGCCACTATTACACCTTTTATGGAAAACCCAGGAAAGATCAATTATTTTAATCACTGTTTTACAAATTTCTGCAGGGAGTACAATGATTCCAAAAATAGTCCACATACAGAGCAGTACCGAATTTGACTGGGAAAATACAAATTATAATAAAGGGTTCCTAATCCAAATTAGTGCTGCTGCACCTGCTGCTATTTCCATAAAAGAGAAAAGAATAAATACTGTTCTTAAGAAATAGAGAAACAGATCTGCCAGTAAAGTACAATTGCCTACCCATAACTGCAGAGGACAAACAGCAATATTTTCCCAGGATTGAAAGATTTTAGATAGATTAAGCACAAGGCTTTTTTGAATCTACCATAGTATATGTGGTATAGAAACAAACAAATACGCACATACACGGGCTTTGAAACCACCTATTAAAGCTGTCAGTTCTCATCTTGACTAAGCACAATAAATCAAAACAACTACAAAGCATACTCTTGCATTGCCTGAATCTGCAAGAAAGTGCTGTTTCAGCAGAAAAATACTATGGTAATAGGGGAGGTTCTGCCTTGAAATTCTTATTAAAGAAACATTATATATGGTTAACAAAACATTTTCCACACTGTTTTGTTCTCCATAATTTGAAGAATTCTTCTCAATTATAAAAACATAAAATATTCAACAAGATCCATCTGTTCTACCAGAATACTTTGCATTGGCAATTATGTAGTGAAAATAACAGCAGAAACAAGTAATTTGTGTATCTTACTTTCCCAACTTCTTAATCTATACTTTAATAGTCTGATATATTTAAAGATATCACCATCTATTAATCCTTCTATTCATAAGGTAACCTAACAAATATATTACTTTAAAACTAACCTCTATGTAACAGTAAGGACAGGAAAGCTACAGAAATAAAATAAAAATAAACACAATACTTATAATAACCATACCTAGTAATAAGAACCGCATTATCATGGTGGGCAATCCCATTTTCTGGAATGGTGTTTCCATCACTTTGGTGGGAGAGAATGGATTTCTGCCACTTACAGAAGCTATCGAGGGACTTGTCTGCATGGTGGTTTATCTCCAAGTTTGGCTGCAATACAACATGCATACCAGAAATGTTCCAAACAAATTACTAAGGTCAGTTGTTAAGCCTTTTGAAGACTAAAGCGGGACTATAATTAGAAGCAGTGGTTTCTAGGAATAAAATCTTCTTGCCAAATTTTATCTCTCTAAAATCTGACCCCAAGTTCAGTTGTACATTACTGAACAGGCATTCCTTCTGCTCCAATTAAATAATTACTACGTCAATACCAATAAATAAATAAATAAAATCTGAATTTCGATATATAGGTCTAAAAACAAAACTGACATCCCCAAAGGTGTAATAAAATATTCACCTGAAGTAAAGAACAGATATCCCTGGGATAATATGAGGGAAATATTCCTCTGAACTGTCTTCATCTTGATTAAAGTAGTGAAAGATTACAAGACAGGTTTTATATTCAGATGTAGCCATTTCAAGCAATAATTACATGAAATATATATTACACAGTAGCGTAACTTGTATTTCAGGGATATAAAGCTGAAGTGCAACAACTCTTACCTGATCTTCAGTGAGGACAATTAAACGTGTCACTATTATATTCACAACGTTTCCTAGACTGGAATCACGATAAAGTTTGGCAACCTGACCTCCAGAAAATAAGAAAAGGCACAAAGTCAGACAAGAAACACTATGCATTTCCTAAATGGTTAAAAATTAAACTATTCTTCTGCTCAGTGTAATTCCCTAATGTTAGTTATCACCATCACCTGCGTAAGATATCTTTTGATCAACAAATGACCATTCAGTAAAACAAATATACTACTTCTGTCAGAATTTTCAGCCAAAAAAATGTTTATAACTTGTTTCATAAACCATCCAACATAAGGAGCATTTAGACTGTTGATTTAAACAGAATAAAACTGTATAGTTTTAAATTAATCTGAATGTAACCACATGCAAGACAAACAATGTAAGTGATCACAGCATACTTCTTGGCAGAAACAGTACAGCATTTTTCCCCGCCATGCTTTTACCATATTTTAATTATTAATTCCTGCAACCAGATGCATAACCTTATTATGCCAGTACAAATGCTTTATAATTTCAGAACATGTATGTTAATATTAATACAGAGAGGGATGAAACTTACAATATTCATTACACTCAAAATGTAGTGCTCAATGTCTTTGCGACCATGATATCCCACCATCATTTTGTCTGCTACTACCAGCGTCTCCACAAACCGTTCAAGGCTTACTGATCTCTTCTGTCGACTGTGACTACTTAGTGTGTCATTGACTGGAAGTGAAGTTGGAAAAGCAGATGCATCACTCATCCACCAAGGTTTACTGCTTCTTGTGAGGTCTTCTAGGAACCAAAATAATTAAACACTTTAGAGAGGTCACTGGTAAAACTCATTCAAATGCAGCTGGTTTATGTTGAGATTATAATCTTTTAGCTTCTAAAAACAAGTCTTTCTTGGGGCAAGGAAAACTTACATTTATACTTTTTAAAAAAAATTAAAATACCTTATACAGCAGAAAAAAACTTGGTATCTAATTTTCATATTTTGAACTCTCCATAACTTGGCTTAGGACAATAAATCATCATCTTCTTTCTACAGATCTGATCCTGTACATCTATGTTAATACTAATGACTAGTTATAGTTAACCACGAGAACATTTCAGAATTTTAAGAACAAGATAGCTACAATATTTTGGGGAAAAAAATAAAATAGAAAATTCCAAATTAAAGTAAAAGGCATCAATATAGACTAAGGAATTAAAAAGACTGATAAGGCAACAACAACAAAAAAAAAAAAAATTTTTTCTCTGTTGTGAAACTCCATAATTAGGCAATTAGAATGAAACACCTAGAACATCTTGGACCAAATAAATAATTTTTCTCTTTAGAAAGCTATTTTACCTACCTCATGTATTAAAAATAATAGGAAGTCCAAGATGATCCAACATCGGTTAATTTTTGGTTATTTTTAACACTAATTGTTATTCAAATGTATTGATTCTTGTACTCATTTCATATAAATACCCAGAAAACATATTGCTTTTATGTAACAATTTGGTTATTACTGATCCAAACAGATGTAATTATCTGCAAAAACCTGAAGTGCTGTCCTCAGTGCATATTTGAACCTCTACTCCCTGCAGAACTGTCACTTTTATATTTATTAAGTATTCCTTTTCCACAAGGAGCCACACAGATCTCAAATTTAAGTTTATTAAAGTAGATAATAAGGCTAACATTACATAATTAGGACTTCAAAATGTCTGAAGTTTCTTTGCTAGTTATGGATGAACTTAAGAACATTAAGAAGTGAATATAATTCTTAACTGACTGACTAGGACTGCTTGAGTAGGCAATACCAGAGATACTGTTTCGACTAAGGTAAGTTGAGATAGGACCAGTACCACCTGTGAAAAAGCAATGCTTTATGCAATCCAACTAAACTTCACTATTTTATAGGGCGGCAACTACATGACAAAGTATGCATGTTCAGGTCAAAACCAGGAATACAAAGCTTCAGCATTCTCAGTGTTGCAGTATCCCACAATATTTTGTGTCTACAGTGTTGGCTTTAAAAGTTGCATTACTTTAGAAAAATTGAAAAATGCAAACAAACTGGGTACTTGACAAAAACACTAGTAATGAAATTGTCCTCAAACTAAAATGTGCATCAAATTATGACAATATTATACCCACTCTAAAAACATAGTATCAAGTATTAAAGCCCAGTGAGGATTCTGTTATCAGTACCAAGCTTTAAATTGTTTTCATCCCTATTCTAGGAAAGTTGAAGTTACTTTAATTGTTCAAAGATTTTCATCTCACTTAAGCAGTGACTTAAGAATACCTATAATTATCTTCTGAAGTAAAATTTTTACAATCCACTGCTTATTTTCAAGTAGCAGAGGGTGTTGTCGTCTGGAGGCTTCTGATGCTCTTAGAGTGCTGAGTACCTTATAAATGTAATATTGCTTCCACATTCATTCATAATTTTCACCCAAAGATGCAAATCTGTTCTAAACATTTGAAAACCAATGAGCTCATGCTGAAAATTTTCAGAGAAAAAAAAAAAAAAGCAAAGATTCTTCTGGACTCATCTTGATAGCATCTTTCAAATAAAGGTCTCAGGAGATTTCAGGAAAACAAACATTCCTCCTTATCAGATGAGAAGCTTAGGCTTCAGCTGGTCTCAAAGTAATGGGAAAGTTGGAAACAACACTGAGTACTTAGGCTCACACTCCAGAATCTATTGGTTCTCACGTTGTTATACTTTAAAAGCACTGAATGGTGTAACTAAATTTTCTTTAAAAAAAAAAAAAAAAAAAAAAAAAGCATTTCCATAAAAGTTTGCAGTATATTTAACAGATAGATTTTTGTGGCAAATTATGCCATTTTTCCACCACATTCACAGATTAAAAAAAAAAAAAGCTTGAAAAAAACCCTTAAGCTTGCATTAACACTGAGTGTAGCTTTTGGGAAGTAAAAGAAAACAAGGGGGAGGAGGGTGTCAGAAAAGCACTACAAAGTAATGATTACAAAAAAAAAAAAAAAAAAAAAGGAAATTAGATTGTAAATTGAAGCTGAAAAGAAATCCAGATGCGTGTAGACAAAGTACCAATGGTACTCAAATTTTAAGTCAGTCCTGTGAGGATACTATGTGGTGGGGAAGAGAGAGGAAGGAATACAACACACAAAAACAGAAGATGACTTCAAAATGGAACAGATAACTACTTATTTAAGATGTAACTGTGAGAGTATTTAAATGAAACATTATGTACTGCTACAACCTCATTTAAAAGATACACAAGCATTTTTCATTTCAGAATATGCTCACTGTAAAGTCTGGCATGAATAAAAACACCAGGTGAAACTACATGTAGTAGTGGTGCCATCCCTAAATAATTTGACACCTCTCAGGCTTCAGATGTCAATTTTTATTGTTTCTCAATCATATCTAAACAGTCTGTATAACTGCAACAAATGTTCTGGTCATTTTGTTTTTAAATTCTTGTAACAAAAGCAGGTAAAGAAATTTTATTTATACTTGAAGCAAAACAGAATTTCAACTCCAGACAAAAATACACACATACAGCTTTTCTGTAGAAAAGCATATTCCTTAAAATTGTGCAAATGCAAAAATAATGGACCATAAGTACTTTGCAAGCTTAACAGAGCACATGCTATTGGGTATCAGCTTAAAATAAACATTTAAATAAGCTATGCAGACAAAAGAGCATATCACAGGTAACAGTCCATAATATATTTTTATTGCAAAAGTAATAATGAAGAATTTTAGCATGCCATCTAAATATTTATGTTAACACTGTAATTCTAAGCTATCAAATAAATTCCATGTGACATCATAGTTATACCTGCCTACTCGATGGCTTTAAGATACCTTTCTTTAGAAAACCACTTAAATGACATTACTGTTTTGGACACAAAAGAATGAAAATGGAAAAATTAAACAAAATAACTCTTCTAGAGGTTGATTCTGCAAAGCATTCTGCAGGATAACCCAGTGGCCTCAAAATCCTTCTGAAGCAATTGGAATTTGAAGTTGCTCAGATTCTTAGCAAGGTCTTAATGATTTCGGTTACGTATAACAAAACACAGTTGAGTTGGTGACAATATACACATGAAATATTAATTTAGTATTTCTTGTTTTTTAAATGTTCTTACATCTAACTGCTTAAAAATCTAACTCAGGTTATGAAAACCAGACACTATTCTATCCTGTACTCTTATCTGAACCGAAACTACCTGCCAAATAGAGAACTATTTTTATTCCTGCCTCCCCAGTTCTGTGTACTGGTCCCGTGTACTGGTCATCATAGCTCTATCTACTATGAAGTGGTCCATCACTTGATCATCCCAACAAATTCTGATCGTCCTTTCACCAAACTCCCTTCCTTGCTTTTTGTCAATTACTGTAATTTTTCTCAGAAGGGTCTGAAATTATACTCTTTGTCTCTATCAGCACAAAATCCTCACTACTTCCATGATACTCAACAGGTATACAATAAAGTTAGGTCTAGATAACAGAAAAAACTCAGCAGAACAGAGTGTGAATAGCAGCACAGTTACATAAGCACATTCCTCCCAGTATATTGTACTCGCAATAGTATTCTGAAAGTAAAGCTAAAACCAGTTTCCCATACAAAGTAAATGATATTCCGGCAAAAACACAGTTGTAATTTTGTTAACTTGTTGTGCCTTTTTCTTTCTTTTTGAACATTGAATTGGAGTCTTCAAAACTTCCAAAAACAGTGAAATGCCCCAAAGATTTATTCTACTAGCAATAGAGTTAGTAATTACCTGGCTTTATTTCTAGGGTTTGAAAGCTGAGAAACTGAAAATTAGTCTTTGATTTTATTTTTTAGATGTTCTGAGGATAGTTTGGATGCCATGTCACTTTGAGACAGAGGTTAAACAGTGCTCAGAAAATGAGTTGAAAAGGTTTTGGTAGTCAGATGGAAAACATTCAAACAGCATGACACCTGAAAAAATAAGATCTTGCAGTTTTGGGGGAGAACAAAGTTCTTCAGAAATTTTCAATGAGTGTAGAAGTATACAGAACAACAGGAAAAGAAGCTGAGATGAATGAGCATTAGAGTAATGAGGATGAGAGCATGAGGACTGCAAAAAACAGGGGGGAGTTATTTCAGTGATTAAGGGCTTCAGGATATGACATGTGAAAACTAGGGAATGCACAGGAGCTTCCAAGGATAACAGAAGCATCATATATGTAAAGGAATAGATGCTAAGGATTATTGCATGTTTTGAAAAAATGCATGCAAGATGCAAAGCTCTGATTAATCTATGATCCATAAGACAGATACTGCCAGAACAGTTGGATGCAACATCAAAATAGTTGCTACTGCTTTATCCGCACTTGGAGGAGACTGATTTCCTAAGCATTAATAGAAGATTATATCTGCATGATCCATTCTTTTTCTAGAGATATTAAAACAGTAAAAATTGCATTGTAGTACATTTTACAATCCTTCCACTTATTTCAGGAGGCTTATGTGACAGCATAACCTAATGAAAGAAAAAGATGGATGTTTCACAGATGTCTACTTTAAAATGCATAAACTGGAGCATCCACACACATCAGTTCTCTCATTTTACAAACAGCACACAGTAGTCGTTAGAAGACTTGTTTCATCATCATTAGAAGCATGTACACCAAATAATGCTTCCAAAACTAAAAAAGAAGTTACTTACATAAAGTTTAACATTTGCTACGAGTCTAAACACAGTTAGAACCACTCAGGAAAAAAAAAAAAAAAACTCTTCCCCAAGCATTCGCTTTGTAGACCGTGTTTAGACAGTCTAGTCAGCTACTGCCAGTTGAAGTTACAATTTCTAAAAGAAGCAGCTGAAAGAAGGTATATCAATGAACAGTGATACTACTTTAAGACTAGTATTTGCCAGCCTGTCCTATGCACTGAATCTCATGGAATACTATGTCCGGGACTGTAGTTTTAAGAACAAGATATACATAAATGACAAGGTTAGAACATTTTTCTGCTAATACATATATATATATTTTAGCGCTATAAATCTAAAACAATTGGTCAGATTTACTCAAAGCTGTCCTCAAAAAACCAAGTTTTCTGCATCACTTTAAGGAAACAAAAATCATTTCAAAACTAGAAGTACTAAAACACTAAACTGTTTTTGTAGACGTTGAAACTATGTTTTGGAAGAAAAAAATCTCAATCAAAACTATATAATCCATCCTGTAAAGCACCTTTAAATCACATTCTCAACTATCATGAAATAACATTAACCCACTGAACAAAAAGCCAGTATCAAAACACCATAAACATAACGAGAAAGGTATGGACTTCAGTTCCAGGTGTATTAGTAATCACTTTACTAACATATTTACTACACATCAAGATTTGTCAAATGAGATGGAACGCTTACTACACACTGAGCTGTAACACAGTCACTCAGGTCATGCCTTCCAGATGGGAAACAAAGTATATTTATACTGCATCCAGCACAGGAAGCCTGTGCTCATCACTACCAGGGTATACAATATAGCAATTAAACAAGACTTACTCCCAGTGCTGTATTTTTACATGGACACTATATTCTTCATGTGAATCTGAAAAAAAAATGCAAAGCTCCTTTTTGTCACGGCACATTGTATCACCCAAAAGAAGGATTCCTATTGCTACGTTGTACCTTACCTGTGAACCAAGAAAGACCTTAAAATGCAACTTAAGTTAATATATTTTAAAAGCAATGAAAACACAACTGATACTCATACTCATTTACCTGAGACTCCACAGTGACCATGATCATATAGGTGTTGCTGGTACATGATAGACTTTTTGTATATAACATGAGGATGACCATTCTCATAATTAAAGTCACTGGAATTATCAGTTATATTCCTTAAAGGCTCAATAAAATACTCTTCATCTTCCGTAGCAATAACTCCATGCTTAAGGAAGAAAAGAAGAAAATAAAAACTTGCAAAAAAAAACAACATAAAACTCATAATAAAAAGCTTAGTTTTAAATAACATTTGGCTATCATTTATTTCTGTTAAGAAATCCACAGCTATAAGTCAAAAGAAAATGCATGAACCAGCTCTCTTCCAGTGACTTTAGTGAGAGCAGGAGTAAATACCTATAAGCAACGCGATGAGAAAAGAATAAAAATATCATTGCCTTACTTAAGGAGTTCTTTCCCACCTTTTTTAAGTAGATGCAGCAAGAAGGGAAGAGATACTCTTGGTATAGGACAAAAAAGCTGTTCACAGACCTGTTCCAAAACTATATTATTCATAGCCATTAAAAATGACACCAAGCCAAAATGGTATTGCTCAAACAGTGAGCCCGATATCCCACTATGATGCCACACTAGTAGATGCCTAATGCCATAAAAACTGCAGGAAGAATTAATTTTAGACAATATTATTCAGCAAGAATATTCAGCATTTTACATCCAGATGCTGAATTCCAGAACTGATCTAGTTATTAAAATCAAACTATTAGCTTAGACTACACTATCTACAAAGCATGTATTCCTTAAAAAGTCTCATCACAAATCTTCGGCAGATCCAAGTTGTTGCAGGCTATGTACTAGTCATCATGCTCTGTAACAAATGCATATTTTTCCCCTCACACTGCAGTACAGAATGGTAGATATTCTATTCTCATAACTTTCACATTTGTGAACTCAGCTTCTTCCAAACAGGAAGTGGTTTATAGAGGAAAGGGGAGACTTCAGGCCAACTATGCAATTTCCTGAATCTTCAGCAATTAAAACTGAACTTCAGCAGAAAATCCAGTTTGGGGATCCTTTTGGGTATAGAAATACTGAGGAGTAAGCTCTGACAGGCAGACTCCCACACTTGTATTTGCTAAATAAATAATTCCAGTAACTTTATCTAGGAAATTCTGAATGTATAATCTCTCTACACTAGTAGAAAGAGCTACTGATCAGCATGAAGACTGGAAGCAGTAAATTCTGCATTCATATCTTGATCTGATGAATTGCAAACTAATGTAAATCCCATTAAAGCCACAGTGAAGACTGTTCAAACACAAGAAAGCATCCATAACTGCACCTTAATTCATTCATCCTTATTTAATCTAACTCATGAGGAGTTAAGAGTATTCAACAAACACCTCATATGCTGTTCTCAAGACATATCTTCAAATATTTATGTGCACGTCATCTGAACTCTGCAGTGTTCCAAGAAGCAAGCCTATCTCAAAGTACTTCTTAAAGGCTGTAAATATTACCCTATCACTTTGAGAAGAAACCAATACCTATGTTTCTATCACACCTTCAATCTGTAAAACAAGTACTATGTGTGAGGATTTGGGGGGTTGGGGTTGTTTTGTTTGTTTTTAAAGGGGATATTTTTGTTTTCCTCCAGTAAGACCTCTAGGATAAGGTGTAAGACCACTTGCTGTACAAATGATCCAAACATCCCAAACCCATTTCTAAGATCAGGAATTGCCATTGTCCTTTTGGTCAAAGCTCTTCTGCTGCTCTTTTGTGTATCAACTGCCTGCTATTCTTCACTCCTAGGATAACCAGATTTCAGTAACAACATACAACTTTTAAAATAAAAATGCCTGTATAACACTTCAGAAAGAACAATGCTTTCCAAATATAACCCTATTATATATTCTGCAAATATATGCATGCCGTTCATTTTTCAATTAAGTGTTCCTTACATTGTGACTACAACAGTAACTCTTCAGTGGTATTTTTCATTGTGAACTCAATTATTTTCTCAAGATGGTAACATCAGGGTCTATATTCACCTGGACACCAAATTTTCTCATAATGCTTCATTACTTGAAGTCTAAGATTTTACTACAGAATAAGTCACTTAATGGTACACTGCTGCTTAAACAGTCTTGAAAATATAAATTGAATTGTAACTAGCTTCGCCAGATGTGCAGAAAGAACCTTGACAGTCTGGACTGCATCCAGTCTGGATGTCAGACATCTGGGTTCAAGTGAATCCCAAGCCATTGTAAGCTCTGGTATTATGTTCCCACAGGAAAAGAAAGTCCTGCGGTGGTTCTGGCCAACACCATCAGGCTGTCTGCTTTGTGCCAAGTCTGAGGAGAAGTACCATCCAAGCTGTGGCCCTGTCTCTGCAAGAGAAGTGCCTTAACCTAATTCTGATTACTCTAGGGCATACATCGTTCATGCCTGTACTCAAGTCCAGCAGGTAAATGAGTTTTAAGGAGCAAGATGACTGCAGTGGAAGTCATTTCAAATGCCATAAATGACACTTAACTGCAGCATTGATTTTGTAAACAAACTGTATAAAGGAGAAGTAAAAGCTATTACACACATTTGTGAACTATGACAACAGTTGGGAGGTTTCTTCCAGGTACCAGCAGTGAAAAAGGCTGGGCAAGTATCATCCATTTTTCCTATGCCTAGTCAATGTCCAATCTCATCTGTTCAAACACTATGTCAGATTAAGAAAAAGAGATGTTAATAACAAGTAGTCAAGGAACTGCAAGTAAATTTTAACTTACACCTGCTACCAGGCAGTCAGAATATGCATGTGGTCAGTTGTGGCAGGTAGCCATGTGATTTGATAAACACTGGAAATTCACTTGCTCTGCATATACCCTTCACATAAGCCCTGCATACTAACACCATTTTAAACCCAATGTAATCAATTTTGCTTGCAACCAAACTGCTTTTCCAGTATTAACTCAACAAGACCACTTGCATCAGTTTAAAGTGCATGAGTGCATGATTTTTTTTAGAAACATTCCAAATTGTGCACAAAAGAAATACCTATTTCAGTGAAAAAACAGCATTTCTTCTGGTGCCTAGAGATGCTTTCATTGTATATATATTCACTAATGCCCAATTGATAGTGGGAATATTTGGAATTACACTATTCTATCTGAACCAACATTTTAAAACCCATTTCTGGCTTATCTCCTGTTTGGGCAAAACAATGTTTCAGTTGAAAAGGGAGATTGAAATAATGCCTTATAAAGCATTAAAAGGAAATATATGTAAATGTGTTGTCTTTTTTGCTTGCTTTGTGTGTTGTTGTTTTTTTTTCCTGTTCATTTTGCTATCATATTTGAACTTAAAGCAACTTCCGCATTGAACTTCTGCTCCAAAATACAAGAAATATTAAGACACAGGAAAAAACAGCAAAATGTTCTAACAAAACACCATTAAATTAAGAAATAAGCTGAATGCCCAAGTAGGTTACTACAAGCAGCATTCCCAAGACTATTATCTAAAACAGATTGTTTGAGGTCCTGTCTTATCCAATCCCACTACAGACTGCCAACTCCTGCTAACATATATAAGGTCTGGATCCAGCAGTTTGACATGCTCAGACAAATCTGTGAATCCACATGCAGTTTCCCTGAATTTGTAAAAAAGAAAATCTGTCTAGCTGGGGCCTCACCTTATTTCAGACAGGGGATGCCCATCACCTACAGAAGTAACAGTTAACATGGGTCTGGGCAGCCTGCTCTAGTGGTTGGCAACACTGCCCAAAGCAGAGGGGTTGAAACTAGATGATCCTTTTCAACCCAGGACATTCTATGATTCCATGAACATCAGTTATAAAATTTATTACAGAGGACAAGTGCCTTTGCCTCACAGCACTACTGGTTTCCAATTTCTGCCTACCTTGAACCTTTCTAGACATTACGCTTTACATTTTTAACATAAAGCAGTAATAATGGAAACTTCTGAGAATGTGTCAGTGTTGTTCAATGTGTCTACAGCTGACTCTACACTTCAATTTATGTCTGAGGAAACAGGCTGCATTAGCTTCACATGTTCTTAAGGATAAAAAAAAAATAGTGATCTGGCCTGGGACAGCACAGTATGGGATCTAGTAAGTCATTTTAAAACTAGGACAGGGACAGTTTATATGTAATTTTCTGAATACTGAGCCTATACTGCAAACACAGATTATTACCAAAGAGAACTCAAAGTGCACCTATCTAGAATACAGAATCTTTTTCATTACTTCTGACCTTTTAAATCAGTTCACAGATTACAAATTTTACATATGATTCAAAAATATCATATGATATGTAATTTATGATCTGCAAAAGTAGATGCTTTCTTTGTGGTAGAATCAGCTTCCAAATGAGCTAATCTAAGAATATGAATAATTTATAAATATACTAGTTTTGTAATATATTAAACAAACATGAAACATTCCTGCAAAATAATTCTTCCTTCAAGTATATACAGTCAAGCTTTTAGACATTTCTTGGGTTATCTTTATCTTATCTGCTTAAACAAAGATAGCTGTGCTACTTAGTACAAACATTGCTCAGTGTATGGAACTTTACATGCCATGGAAATCCTTGGCCCTTTACATTCAGTATTTCCTTGGAGTGACAGTAGCCCCAAACTGACATTTAGCCCCTGATTCACTTTCCTTATAATCATCACTTTCTACACATGTAGAAAAGTGTAGAAATAGTATTTCTTTCTATTGGGCTTGTCAGCTTAAAATGAGAAAATCCACTGCAGTGAAAAACTTGAACACTCAATTAAGAGCTTTGACACCCAGCAATGGACAGAGGTGGGTCAGAACAGGACAAGTTTGACTTCTGCTCAATTCCAGCATTATGAGCTCCAAAACTTTTCTTCAAGACTTGTTTCTCTCAGAATTAGCTTAATCTTTCCCTTAAGGTAAAGTTCTCTCTTCAGCCACTGTTTCTTATATTCTTTACTTCAGGATGACAAAATCAGCTTAGGCATTGTTTCAGCTGCTTCTGACTCAGCCTTGTTGCCTTGTACCCAACAGTTCCAAAATACTGTTCTTTGCAGGCCCTTTCATGAGAAGGCCAAACCTGCAATCCATCTACAAATGTAACATCCAATACAGTAAATATGAGTTTGGAAGCCAGCAAGCCTGATGGACAAGACCTTCAATTTCCTCACATGATTGCTCCCTGGATTATAGAGCATTTCTCAAAACTTCAGACAATTTATAGCATAATCAGGGCCCAGCCAATGGAAATTGCTGGAATCAAACTTCTGTAGCAGTCTATAATTCTGGGGAGTCTGGTAATTAAAAAGAAAATCGAGAGGGAAAGGCTGAACCAGGAAATAGTGATGGGGAAACAAACTGGAGGCTGGTAAGTTTTACGATAGTGAAACACAGGAAGCCCTTCTTGCGCTGGAACTCATCTCAGATACTACAGATGTTCTTCAAATTTGTACAATTTATGGTAGTTAAACCACGGTCTCACGTAACCACCTTGCATAACTAAAGAGAGTAACTCAGAACATTCTGTAGGGGGGAACAAATTTGACTCATCTGGCAATACTGACACCTCTCAGGGAACAGGAATAAATGGAATGCTTAAGTTTTGCTTGTGAGCAGCACTCATTGTTTAAGATTATTACTTGCTTTAGAGTTACTCAATTTAAAATGACTGGCTTTGGGACAGATTTTAATCGAAGACTATGCAGAATATGACTGGCAGTCTCTTACAGACCAAAAATCAGACTGGAAAATACAACAAATGTCTTGAGCACAAATATATTCTGAACTACTATTAATTCAAAAACAAATAATAGCACCCTGAATATTCACTGCCAATTGCTTTATTAAACATGTTCTAACCAGCAGCTTTATAATAAGATACTTGCCAGTAGGAATCATCATTTAAAAATAACTCTGTGATGGATTTATCTGAATTGAGTGGTAACTCCCATAAGCAGTGCTCTGGGACAGTGTGCCAATGCAGTTCGACACAGGAGTTTCTGTGCAGTAGAGGACCATATTGAGTCCAGCCTACCACTGCACAGGTAGAAAGATTAGAAGGATCCTTGCCTCTCTGATAAAGAACCATGTGTCACTACTGCTTCCGGAGCATGACAAACACCTTGAGTGCATGTCATTCAGCCTTTCTAGCAGATGCAGTGGACAACTGACACTTGCAGTCACAAGTAAATGGCAGGACTCAACAGTCCCAGTCATGGCATGCCCAAAAACCTGAGGGTGCCACTACAAATACCAGGAAGAAATACAAAAGAACTAACAATAACTAACAGCTCTGAAGCTGTTAGTTATTAAGCTCTGACAACTTAACCGGGCAGCATGCCACATTGAACCTAACTTTGAAACACAAAATTAATGTATGACACCTAGACCCACAGAACTAGGTCTTCAGTCTAGCCAAGCAGCATGGCTGGAGACAGGGAAAACACACACAAAAATGGGAGTGCCAGTCATCTCAGGGTGTGAGGCACAAAAGCAAAAAATGATTCCGCTTTGCCTCAAACAGATTTCACCGAGCAGTGACACCTACCATGCTGCTAAGTTCTTGAAGAAAAAAAGTGCCATGAGGAGCAAGAGACCGGGGAAGTTGATACGAAAACGTGTCAGTTCTCCTGCCTCGTCCTACTCTTGTTTTCCTAACATGACAGGAAAACAAGCGTTGGCAAAGTCAAGAGTAAGTGCTCTTGATTCACTCCCTGGCAAATGTCAAAGAGGTACCAAAATAGGAACAACCATGTCACTGACAGCAGGCTTCAAGGTGGGCAACCTGTCTGTGCCTCAACATGTAGAAACGCTGGTGAGACAGAGACATACAGCCTCTTCTAAAGTGAATCCTGAAAGCAGGGATTTGCTCTCCCTAGTGTTTTTAGATGACAAGAACTCAAATGCAAAGTGATCTAGTGACTCTAGCATAAGAGCTTTAATAATGGCATCAAAAAGGTTATTACATGGGAACTGCAAAGCCAAAGTAAAAGTTGTAATGAATTCAGACTTATCATCTGCAAGTCTGCATTGACCAAACTAAGGTGCCACATTCAAGAGATCTACATTTTAACTATGTTTCTTTAGAAATGTTAACTTACCCCTGCAAACCCTCATGAAATTATTTTTCCTCAAGAGCTCCAAAACGTTAACCTAGACAGTATCAGGGACAACACTAATAGCTTGGTGTAACGTGCTCTACCTAGGTATGAAGCAGCAAGCCTTTGTAAATAACATCCCAAGAGTCATAGCTCTCTAGCACTTTTAAGGATTAAAAAGGAAATAGTTTAGCAAGTCTGTGTAGTGGTGTTTTTGTTTTTGCCTCATTTACAGTTACTTAGATCTGTTCACTCTTAACAAGATTGACCAGCATTTTGCTATATAAAAACTGAATGAATAACCACAGTATTTATTTCAAGAGAGAAGATACTGAGCTCTTGATTTAGTATTTCCTAGTCCTGCTCTTTAATTTCAGTATTTTGCTACTCAACAGCGTGGCTTTTTTGTTGCTGTTTTCCAGTTTTTGTTGTGAATAGGAGTTTTTTCCCCATGAAATTACTACTATCGTGTTACCAAGAGATGAACAGTAAAAGCTGAGCACAGAGGACAGAATTTCTAATCCTACTTTTAAATGTAACTGTCTGATTTGTAGACAAAATATTTCTAAAAAATTTAAATCATTACTTTCCATGGCTGGTACTTGCAAGTGATCTACTTTCCTCTTCATTCTGAACTTATACCAACAATGACTACTATACCAGGCAACTCATCATCTTTGTTATTTACTTCAAGTTTCTAAACCCAAACTCACAAAGACAACAAGGATGACTGTTCAGTTCAATTAACATCTCACTGAAGAGATTCTGTATCCTAAAGGAATGACTGTTCCTCCTTCTTTCCCAAGTTTGCAACATTTTGATCACCTGTAATCATCTCTCAACAGCCCTAATCTTGCAGTCCTAGCGCAGACACTGTTAAACACTGAAAATGTTGCCCGCTAGAGGACTACAGAATTGGGTCCTAATGCTTACAATTAAACTTGAAGAACTGAAGACAACTTTTCCCCAGGACCCAGATCAGGTTTTAGGGGATTGCTGTACTTTCCTGTGTCTGCTTCTCAAAAGGATTCAAAAAACTGAAATGCCAGTTAAGTTCTTCCATGTTTTAAAAGGAACAAACACAATATTACTATACTAAAACAGGTAATGTGCACTTACCAGACCATTGCAGTTGCTTAAGGCCACTTTAGTTGTACTGTGTTGGTCTTGCAAATATCCTGTGTAATGACAGTGGTCTAAAAAATCGTGCTTCCATAGGGGTCCATCTTTCCCCCAGTATTCTACTGTAAAATGTCTGGACACCAAATCTGTGTTGAGAGTCAGGTTTAAATGAAAGTGCTTGCCATAGGCAGAAAGTTTAAAAAATAACTTAGATGCTGCCAGTTCTTGGTCATAGGGGTCTGTGCTCCTCCTCCTTCTTGAGGGTTTAGCATTTTTCACAGTAAAGCTGAGGAAGGCTCCATTTTGATCAACCCTTATTGGGATTGTTAGCTGGTAGTGTTCAAGATAAGACAGGAATTCCTCTTTGTAATCACAAGGTAAGACAGTCCATGGAGTGGGCATAGAAGAGAAGAAAATATAACAGGAAACAACAAGTAGTAGTATAAATATACACCATATTTTGGCTAAATCTCATCACCCTCATGCGTAAAAGTCATTTTCAGGTAAACACATGATGTAGATAGAGCTTTACTAAAGAAAATAAACTGTTCTTTCCTTCTTTTTAAGTTAACAAAATATGTTCTCTTTCATATTAATCTGATGTCACTGGAAATAAAGTTTTTAACTATGTATCTTTTCCTATTCACCCAAAATACATAAACATGGGGCTAAATTCTACCTAAGAAGGACATATTCTTCCCAGTGATACCATTCAAAGACAAATGCTATTAGATCCACCTGCAAGAATAAAAACAGTAGTAATGAAAAGTACTGTATTGTAAAACATCCAAATGACTCGTCTTTCCATTAAAAACCTATAAATGTTAATGGATCAAAGTAAAATTAGATCCTTACTTCCTAGTTTAAAAACATGATAATGACTTTATGGCAAGTCTTTAAACTATTATAAAGTACAACATTTTACCAATTTAATTTACAACGTTTTTATATGGTTAAAGCTAGAAAGAAATCAGAGCAACAATTCAATCAGCTTTGTTCTAATCAAGCTTGAACGACAATGAATCATTATAAAACTAAGGCAGAGCCTGTATCATCTCATTAATTATACAAACATGGTTTAGAAAATACTTCCCAAATGCAAAGTAAAAATCAATGACTCTTGTCAGCTACAGAGGTTGGACCCCTACCTTGAGAACTATACGTAAGCCTGTTGTCACTGTGAAATTCCGATGCAACCATGACTAGGCTCAAAATCCATGTCCACGTCTTCCAAAAAATTTCCATAATTTAGAAAAACAGAGAGCTTTTTTTTTTTCCTCCTCCTTGGAGGGCTACCTGTGTGCTATAGAGCTAACTCCACTCCAGAATCGCACCATAACAGGTCTATTTACTTTATTCTATTTCCAAATTAACTATTGGATGTTCCACTTTTTGACGGGTATTCTTTTCCAACAACCTGTACTTTCTTCTAGATATGCAGTCATTTTCTCAATTCAAAATAAGTAGTTGTAAGATTCCTTAAGATATGAGTAAGATGTTAGACTGGGTAGCTACTGAACTTGCTCCGTTTCTTTTCCTGAAAAACAAAACAAAATGAGTCAAGTTAAACTTTCTACTAAAACAGATCTGTCCTGCAAAACATTAAGCCACCATAACATACTATGCAAAATATAACCATAAAATAGAATTCATCCATTACCAATTTTAATACCCGAGATCACAATCTTAAAAAAAAAAAAAAAATACCATTAATCTTTTACTAATAGCTCTACACAGCTTAATATGTGCATATCTGTTTCAAGTTGAACAGGTGTGAGAATTTATAAAATTAAGGTTTCTTATTGCTCAAATACTGTGTTCAGACTTGTTCCAGCTCTAATCAATGCACTGTAGTCATCAATTTCAGCACAGAATAGCTATACCCAATACACTGGTAGACACAGGAAGAACCTGGGAAAGAGTCCAGAGCAAAGTTATCTGATCTTTCTGCAGCATGTATTTTGTTATTACTTGGGCCTGGGTTCTGCTTATGCAGGCAGAATTTTCATTCACTTAAATGAGAACACTGCATTCTAGTACCAGAGAAACAATTTCAGTATTTGAAATTATTCACATGTTCTGAGATTAAGCATTTGTTGTCAAAAATGTTTTATGTATACAAACTACAGTTGGATATAGCAGAATATATTCTTATTTTCATTTTGCGGGTCATGGGATTGGGAGAAAAATGCTTTATTTGCCCTCCCTAGCCCCATTTAAAACACTCTTGCAATAATACCGAAAAGCAGCTCTAGCTGTGGCCAGGGATTAAATGGAAGGTCTCTGCAGCCACCTAACAGTCCAGTAACATGGGACATGAAACCATGTGTTCTGTCAGCTGGTAATAATCAGTCCTCTTAAGCACTCTTAGCACACCTGTGCATAGAGCAAACTCTGCAGAAGCAGGCAGAACAGAAACAGAACACCTGAGAAGGGAAAACCGTTTAAAAACACATTACCAAAAGTGTACACAGTCACTTATACGTGCACCAGATGAATTTGCCTTTCTAAAATTCTGGGAGAGATTTACAATGCTCATTCAGACAGGAAATTCCCCTGAAGTCCATGGATAATTTGTAAAGGTTGAAGAGTTGTATGTCACCTTGAGAAAAGTCAACATCACGCAAATCCCATTTACTAACATCACAGTGAATATCAGGAAACTTCTTAGCCAATTTGAGATGTACCTGTTACCAGTAAACAACCTGACCATTCCAATGCCTATTTTTAACATTTTTTCCAAGACAGCACACACGATTTAATCAGGTTTGTAGGGGGAATAAAATATACTTTACAAGCATAGTTTGTACTTAGAAATATTTTTTTTTTTTCCTGAGGAAGCAAAAGAATTTAGTGATGCCATTCACATAAGGCAAGGCCTTAGAGGATGTTAATATGATCTCTGATCTGGCCTTCCACGTAAAACCTTTATTTTCTAGCTAATATTTAATTACAGCTTTCAGCCTTTTTTGAAGAGACATAATCAATCCCATATTCGTCAGCTACATTAGTACATTAAAGAATATGCCTTACTTCCAACCTGAGAACATCCAGTTTCAAATTCCACTGCATCTTGCTTTACATGTCTGCTAATGAGCTTTTTTCTCCTTGCACGGACAGTTATAGTCTGATACAATCAACTCTTGACACTCCCTGATAAGCAGCTCAACCTACTCAGTTTACCTCACTATGCAATACAGTTTCCAGATGCCTAATTATTTCTACAGTTGTGGTGGTTTTTTTTGTTTTGTTTTTCTGAGTCCTTTCCAATTTGTCAGCATCTCTTTTCATGCACAGACACCAGAACTGGACAGTAGTCCAGCAATGGCTCCATACTGCCATATATAGAGACAACACTGCCTCACAGCTTTTACTTAGCCAAAAAAAATCACAATGGGGAGCTCACGTTCAGCCTGTTAGGCTGATAATAAATTACCCAAGCATTAAGATATCTGAAATTGTGGTGCCTAGGGAGCTCAGTAGCTCTGAATACCAGAAGGAAACTATGGTGCCCAGTACTTAGCTGCCACTTGGCTGACAGCACGCAAGCATCACCTGTGTCCCATATTCTTTCAGGGGTCTGTGCAAAATGGTGTCCCTCATTCTAAGCCTTGGTCCTCACATAAGAGGACATAAAGCTTGCTGGAAGTTTCAGTAGAACTTTTAACCTCCTTTCCAAAAGTATTGTATCTGGCTTGTGCACTGAATACAAAGAGGGCAGATGCAGCTGTATTAAGGCTCTGGATTAAGAAACTGGAATGGATGTGGAGGAATAGAGCAGTCAGGTAACTCCAAATGGAGTACTGACACTATGAAGTGACCAGCATCTACACCTGCAGCATCTTCCTACCTATGAGATGTATTTTCAGCTTTGCAGTTTTATTGTGGTCATCAAGATGACTCGTGTCATCAGCACTAAACTAACTAACAGTGAGAAGCATGTCCTCTGCCTCACTGCTGAACTACATCTCCCTCAGGTAAAGCAGGTACAGGTACGGCTCCCTAACGTTTACCTGAAGGTACAGTTCCTGCTCAATTACACCAGTACTGCCAGGCAGCAAAGAAAAACCCATTCTGGGTTTCTAAACCCAGAATGCTGGTGCCACAAGTGGTACTGTGCAGTGGGATTTCTGCAGAGGCACTTGTGGCAGTGCCCGGAGGCTCCTGCTCACCAAGACTCAACGAGGATTAAAAGAAAAAAAAAAGAAAACAACTTGAAGAAGGGGGCCCGTGAACACAGCGAGGGAGGCTCTGGGGCAGGATGCGGATGACCGCGGGCCACCTCGGCGGTGAGCAGGGAGGCGGCGAAGGCGCCCGGGGCACCCGGAGCGTCCCCTCGACTGGCCCCGGCTCAAGCCTGACGGCCGGCAAGCCGCCAAGCGACAGCTCCCCGCCGCGCCGGGCGGAGCACCGCCACACGGGCTGCCGGCGGCGGGCTCTCCCGACGCCTTCCACACGCCTCCAAGCCCCGGCGGCACAGCGGGGACCGGGAGGAGGGGAGCGACCGGGGGGAGAGACCGGGGGGAGAGACCGGGGGGAGCCCCCTCCCCGCTCCCTCCCTCCCCCGGGCGACGGCCGCGCCGCGGGGCCCAGCGCCCGCCGCCCCTGACGGGCGGCCCGCCGGTGGTACGAGCGGTTGCTACGGCGATGGGGAGAGGAGGGGAGGGGAAGGAGGGGAAGGGAAGGGGTCAGGCAGCCGGGTGCCGTGGCAGGTATCGGGGCCGGGGATCAGCAGAGCCCCCCGGGCTGGGGGCAGGTGGGAGAGCCGGGGGGGGCTCGTTCTGCCCCGCGGAGAGGAGAAAGCGGGGAGAGGAGCGCGCACACGCACAGCCGGGGTCCGCTGTCAGTGTCGCCCTGGGGGCGAGAGATACAAAGAGGCACGGAGAGCACGCCCGGGGCTCGAGGAGTGTGTGTGTGAGGGAGTGTGAGCGTGTGTGAGTGTGCACGCACAGCCCCTGCCGTCTTGCACACGCGTCCGCGCACACGAGCCCTTCACAAGAGCGGCTCAGCGGGAAGTGCTGGCGTTGAAGCAAGCTGGAGGTCACCAGACACGCATCCCTCCAAGCGGATTCAGAAGGGGAAGGAATGAAAAGGGAAAAAAAATGAATAAAGAAAGAAAGGAGAGAGGAGAGGGAGAAAGAAAAAAAAAAAAAGAGAGAGAGAGCCCTCCTCCCCAGGGAGACGGGAGGGAAGAGTCTGGTTGCTGCGGTGGAGCTGATCCTAAAGTTAACTTTCAGCAGCCCATTTCCAGACAGCAGCGCTAAATCTATTTGGATAAAACGCGTGTGACCCAGACACTTGGCGTTTGGCCCAAACGCGTTGCACCGGCAGCCCAAATAAAAACAAGAGTCTGACTCTCTCCCTCCCTCTCCCTCTCTCTCTCTCTCCTCTTGTACAACAATGAAAGAAATTAGCGAAGACAAAACCCGCACACACACCGCCGGGCAGCGAGAGCCCACTTACCTCCCCCCACCAAACAATGTCCCTTTGAACCCCGGGGCCGCTGCGCAGGCAGACGTACTCCGATTAAAAAAAAAAAAAAAAAATAGAAAAAAAGAGGGGAAAAAAAAAAAGGGAAAAAAAAAAAAAGCGCGGCTCCGCGGGGTTAAGAGTCTGGCAATTCCCAGGCGGCCCGAAGTAAATCAAAACCACACGCTTCCATCTTCCTGACGAGCCCGGCGAGCGGCGGGGCTGCGGGACGGCGCTGAGCCCAGCCCAGCCCAGCCCAGCCCGGGCTCCTGCGCCCCGGCACGGCCCCGGGACGGCCCCGGGACGGGCTCCGGCCGCCCCAAACGCCGGGCTGCCCGGGCTGCGAGCAGCCCCGAGCTGTCCTGGGCTGCGGAGGGAGGGAGGGAGGGAGGGAAGGAGGGACGGGACGGAGAAAGGGAGGGAGGGGGGGGGGGTTGCTGCTGCTTTGGTCTGCATCTGGTTTTTGGTTTGGGGATTTGTTTTGTTGTTGTTTTTCCTCTTCTTCCCCCGTCGGCCGCCGGTTTAGTATGGAAGTCGGAGAAGATGGAAAAAAGGGAGCAGGAGTGGAAAAAAAGTTGCACGGCTCGAGACCGCAGTGCACAAATCGCTGCTCGTCTCGGTCGAAAAATCCTCGCACCCCCTTCCCCCATCCTCAAAGGTTTCTCTCTGAAATTACTCCAAATCCACCTCGCCTAATGCAAGATAAAGCTCCCCCCGCTCCCCGAAGCCCTGCACGCACCATTACTCGGGACACGAGAAAAGCAAAAGTTTCATTGAATAGCGCGAAATCTTCCTTACCGTTCTCATCTTCAATTTCTGATATAAAGTAAGTTTCAAACAATAGAGATTGCACAGGACGGTTCCCGTATTCCTCTCTGCTTTTCCCCTCTGAGCAAGCAACCACCGGGGTTATATTCTCCAACAGAATCAAATTCTCTAGCCTTCCTAAAAGGGTTTTTTTTTTTTTAGAAAACGGACCGACTTGGCAGGAGGAAGGATGCCATCAATTCACCCAACCTATCACCCTGCACATTTTGTCTTTCCAACGAGGAGCGGGGGGGTGGGTGGGTGGGGGGGTGGGAGGTGGAGGGGGGGGGGGAGGAAGGAAGGAAAAACAGGCTTATATTGGGGTGGGGGTGGGTGCCCTCCTCTCGAGCAGCCTCCTCTGTGCAAAATACCATGTGAATACCGTGAGTGGGGGGGCGGGGGGAGACAGCGCGGAGGGGGGAGAGAAGGAGGGAGGGAGGAGGAGGGAAGAGGAGGAGGAGGAGGAGGAGGAGGGGGAGCGGGGGGGAGGCAGGCAGAGCAGGAAGGGCTCGGGAAAGCTCGGCTGAAGTAGCCCCAGACCTCCTCTCGCTGCCGGCCCCCGGCCAAGCCGAGCGCGGCGGCGGCGGCGGGGGAGCCTTTGGCAGCCTCGCCCGGGGGACGGCGCGGAGCACGCTGACGTCAGCCTGCAGATGTGCCCCGGCTCCGGCGCCGCGCCCGCGCATGCGCGCCCCGTCACGTGGCGGCGGGGACTCGGGGAGGGAGGCTGGGGGGGGGCGGCGGGGGTACAGTCGGGGTAACGGGAAACAGCGGGACGCTGGGGGGGGGGGGGGGGTGAGGGGGCGATAACGGGGCCGCCGCCACCCGCGTGTGTGGGGAGGCGAGGGGGCAGCGGGCAGGGCGGGCCGCCTGCACGTCCATCCGCTTCCCGGAGAGGCGCGGGGGATGCCGGCGGAGGTCTGCAGCCGCTGTATTTTTATTTATTTATTATTTATTTATTCCCGTGGGTTCCATTCGAAGTAACGGCATTAAGCAACCCGCCGCTTGCAGAGGAAGGCGGCCGGTGTGCAGCGCTTTCGCTTTCGCTTGCCGCGAGGAGCCCGGTGGTGGCACCGGGGGAGGCGCTGAGGGGACAGAGAGCCGGGCAGCCCCCCGGTAACCCTAAATAAATAAATAATATTTAATAAATAAAGCCCTTCCTGCACCTCAGGTTTCAGGCTCTTTGCTAACACGTTTCCCAAACTGGGCGCTCGCTGCGGTCCCGTGCCGGAGGCAGGCGGCGTGTGATCCCCCCGGTGACCCTACGGCCGAGCCGTGCGGCCACCCACCGCCGGGGCAGCGCCAGGCGGCGTGGCGGAATTGGCGATTCTGCCTGTAAATGGGGGAATTTCCTTCCAGCGCTGGCTCCGGCGGGGTCACCGCAAGCCGCCGCGCGGACTCTCCGCTCGCGCCTGTCACCAGCCCCGCTGGCATCCCCCGCCGGGTTCACTCAGCCGTTACCCGCCGGCCGTTAGGCACGTTACCGTTAGGGCTTCAGCGAAGTGAAAGGAACGTTAAATAACGGCCGGCAAGACGCCGAGCCCAGCCGCGCTGCGTGGCGGCCGCGGGACTCGAACCCGGGTCCCCGCAGCCGGCGCCGTGCGCGGGGGCTGCGCCCCGTCAGGCGTTGCTCGGGCCGACGGCGCCATCTCGCGCCGGCCGCTGAGGCGGCGGCTGCTGCTGCTTGTGCCGGCGCCCCCCGGTCGTGTCCCCCCCTGAAACCCTCGCCTGTGGTGGTTTTTGTCATTTATAAGGCGACCTTTTTCCCCAGAGATAACGTTTTGAGCAGAGCCGCGCGTGGGCCAGCTGCCTCCTGCGCGGTGGGAGCCCTGCCCGCGGATCAGGACCTGCCTCAGGCGGGGTGGGGAATGCTGCCTGGCAGGGGGCTCCCCCTGCCTGGAGCCCATCCACGACCTATGGCTGATTAAATACTCATCAAGCTAAAAAGAAAGGCAGCTCGGCACTGTCTGGCTAGGGCACTCGGGCGGGTTCAACTCCCTGCTCTAAATCAAAGATTTGGGCTCTGCAAAACCCAGCTGCTTGCTCAGACCAACAAGTTATTTATTCCCTGTCCCAGACAACTAAATTTTCTTGCCTACACCCACTGCTGGAGCTGAGGAAATGTTTCCAATAGCAATTTTGTCAAAACTGGTATATTACCAGGAAAAGCTTTGGCTGCAGTTAAAAATTTCCTGACCATCTATAATTAGAATTTCTGACAGAATTCCCAATACATTTTGACTTACCTTTTTTGCCTTTTGCGTATTATTTTTTTTTTCAGAGTGAGCCTGGTTCAGATAAAAATAGCGAGGTTGTTTGATGACTTTTATTTTTGTCTCATCAGCTAGAATAATACCCATATGTTTTTGATTATCGGCAATTTTTTGAAAAAGTAACTCGCACAGAAAGTCATATGCAGATTCTTAGTATTTTTTCTTCGCTGGAAGTAGAAGTCTTTCTAAAACTGTCAAATAGCAGAGATAGGAACTCTACTATGAATTTTGATAATATGTGCAAGCCATTCTGTGTCTCAAAGGCTCTAGAAAGGATTACAGATTTATTGAGCACAGAGGATATTACTCCATGTCTTAACGTGTTTGTTAGTCCTTGCTGACCAGCGAAGTAGCTAGCTCAAGCACTGAGCACTCTCAACTTTAGGCCTTCAAATCCTTTAGCATGTCAGTCAACAGCTGATAAGATTGGCAAGCACACTTCTTTGTTTAAATAAGTATTTACATTAAACTTCAATTTAACATTGCTAGATATACTCAGAGGTATTTGGGGTGGATTCCAGGAATCTTGCTATTAACTCTATTAAATATGGAAGAGAAAGCTACAAGTTTTTTCTGCGCAGTGTAGTTCTGTAAGATGAGTTTCTCATTCCCTATATGCTTGGATAGACGCGCTTGAAAATATGTTTTCTCCAACATGTATCTTCATCTGGTCACTGAAGACTCAAGTGTCATAACCTATCATGTTCAGAAATATCCCAGCAGTGCTTGGGGAAAGAACAATCATTTTTTTAAATTCAGTATAACAGAATAAATGACACCAGTTCTGTACTGACCGATTCCTGATCTGGTAAATTCCATGTAAGGAATCAGAAAATAATTATCTTACTATTCCTTTGTCAGGGCTGGGAAAAACTGGAGTGTGGCTTTTAGAACACATAGCAAATCTGTCAGATTTCTCATTTCTTTGCTTTTCTCCTCAGTATGGCTACCTCCTACCTCAAATTAGATTACAAGTCTCCTCCAGAGCTGGACAGCAAGCTACTGCTGCCTTTGGAGAAGCTAATAGGACAATATTGACAACCTACATATCTTCCCATTGTATTGTACATAACTTCTACCACCATGTAAATATGGTTACACAAGTAGATGAGCTCATACTTCATCCAGGCTCCTTAATTTAGACATATCCATAACCTAGTATACTTCTTAACTGAATAACTTCAGATGGCTTTTTGAATTCAAGTTTGGTTGAAAAAGTCTTGATGTGTGAGGTAGAGAAGGTGACATGCTTGCTAAAATATAGTTGATCACGCAGTCAAAAAAAAAAAAGTGCACAATAACCTTGCATTTACCTGTGCTATATATAGGTCCTGTGGTTTATCTGCGTTTATGGGGAGAAAAGCAGTACATAAGGGCTTCATGTACATAAGGGCTTCATTTTCAGTCCCCCGAACTAAAAGATCACAGTGTTGCTTGAAGATAATAATGCTGCTGAGACCCAGTATCAAAAAGCCTGAATTCAGTTTGCTTACAAATCTCATCTGCCTTTGCAGGAAGAGGTGTTCAGCCCAAAAACAATCACTCTTCATGCAAGAGAGGCAAAGGCTATTGTGCCTGGCTGTATTTCAGTGTGCCAAGGAAAGAGAGAATGCATATCAAAGTGTCCTTTCAATTGGAAAAATGCACCCCTTTTGAGCTGAGCTGTCCTTGATGGCCCTCTAAAACAAAATTCACAGCAATTAATTTTGTTTCAAGTATGGCCTTGAGGATCCTTCTGCCCAACAATGCGGATGTTGCCAAGAATATCTTCATTTAAATATGAAGAACCTCACTAAAGGCAAGATGGTAGACCATCCTTTTCTAGGATGCTCCCTGGGAGCAGCTGTTTGTGTTATGCTGATAGGGGCTTACTGTCACCAGAGCCTTCTTAATTCTACAAGAACCTGTGAACCTGAATAACCTGATTATTTTAGTGTAAGATTTGGAAATAAAACTGGAAAACTGAGTTCATGTAAGCTTGGCATCCCCCAGCAGGTCCTGGGCAGCCTCCTCTGTGACAGAACACAAGTGAGGCAGAGCAGAGAGAAGATCAGATGTGAATGTGGTGAGGGTACACTCAGGGCTCGCTCAAAACATGGAGGGGGTGGGCAGCAGGAGTGGTATGATTAACTCTCTCTATAATAAACCTAAAATGAAGCTCAAGCTGATTAGGGAATCTGTTTAGCAGAATGGATATTTGCTTCAAATTTTCCAGGCAAATAGATGGGCCTGATCCTATTCCTGATACAATTAAAGTAGAAAGCACAGAAAAAAAAAATAATAAAGTTCCACAAAAGAACAGGAATTGCAGTTAGCAGAAAAGAACACAGAACTCAGATAAGACAGTTGTTTTCTTTCAAAGAGAGAGTATATTTTTCCATTTTGTCTCTTTCCAGATTTCCTCATCAAGAGAGAGATACCAAAAAGATTAGCCTGGTAGGCATAAACGGTTTGTTAAATGGAGCATTTTCCAGCTATACACATAATAATTTTTCTATGTATATATTTTATTGTTCTGTTATTTTCCTATTTCCAGATAAAATTGTTCATAAAATCTCAACAATCTGTGAGAATTACAGAGGACAAAGTTGAGACAAATTGTACAATGTGTGGACAATGTCTATGGAAAATCTCTATGGAAAAATCAGGTAAATGGTATTCCTCAAAGATTAATGTATACAGAAACATATATAAGCTATGCATAAATTCTTAGCAAAAATGTAAGAATTTGGTTACTTTGATTTTAGAATGAAAAACCTGGAACTAACTCACAAGACTTGGCTATCAGCATGCAGAGCACTGCAGCGTTTTGCAGTCTGGCACTCGGCTCTAGGAATGACAGCCCATGCAGAATTAGGCACCTTGGTCTAAGAAGCTGGGTGATTTGTTTAGTTTCTGAACTGGAGGAAGGTTACAGAACTCGTAATGACAAGCATCGCAGACTGCTCATTTAGCATCTGCTGAAATATGTGGTGATTCTCCATTTCTTGGTACACTTCGTATAAATGCATGGACACATACACTAATGTCCGAGATTGTAAAACTGGATTGTGAAATGAGTGTGGATTTATTTTGAATGGAAAGAATTGGACTTTCCATATTCCTGGACGGTATAGCTGGAGAAGATTTATTAAAGACTCTAGAGCATACAGTGCATACTGCTTTGGACACAGATTACAGTTTTTGTCTAATTTAGATAGCTTTTTGGCATTCATTCTACCATAGTGTCTTGTAACAGTTTATAAATGAAACTACCTTTAATAAAAGCTGTTAAGCCAATGGTTCAAGGAAGAATTGAAAACAAGGGTTAATACACACCTCTATTCTGGTAACTCTTCGGTATCCCCCCAAAAATGCAAAGGCAATTTGTGAACACAGTGAAGTGTTAGGTGAATGTAGTAAGAATCTTTTCCATTCCTTTCTTCCTACCTCACAAGTAACTTCTATGTTCATTTTCATATAGGATTATCACAACACTGTCATTACCTTGATTAGCGAGGACATTCCTTCTCAAAGGGTGTTATTACAGCCCCCTTAAAAAGTCCACTATTTTGCTTTTACACCTTATTTAGGTTTGGCTGGCTTTGTATGAGGGTGGTTTTCACAGCAGCAAGGGTTCTGACCTCCAAAAGCAAATGAATTTTGGGTATGACTCCCTAAGCAGATGAATTTTAGATATGGCCCAGTAGCCATTTTTATGTTAAGAATATCCTTCAGCTTCTTCAGTACAAATTTTAAGTGGCTGAACTTTAAATACCTTTCCATCAGTTTTCAAAGGAGTCCACTGGTGTTATCAGGCATCCACTGCACTGTTGGACTTCACACTGAGGCAGCAAAGGAACATCCATATATTGTGTTTTGCTGCTCTGCCGTGACAGCAGTGATTTCACATGAAGGAGCACTAATAAAAATATCCCCCCAAAAGAACAAAATAAGTCCCCCAAAAGAACAGTTACTCTCTCCCCTATAGTGACCACAACCATTTGTTAAATGAACCTGTCAAAATCCTTGGCTACCTATAAAAAATCTGGGAGCAAAAGCAAATACCATGATGCTTAAAAATGTATATTAAACTTTGATAGGACTTAGTGCTATGAATCTTCTGATATTCCTCTAAATATTCTTGAAATGCTCTCAGTCTTACATGTATCTTGAATTTTCGTTTTGTAAAAGCTTATTGTTGTGTTTTAAAGCTAAAACTAAAATAAAGAACTTTCAGTAGAAGCTCAGAGGTCACAACATAAATTTTCCAGCGTCTGAAAAATGTCTTTTTCATATTTTGGTGGCAAATCAGCCATCAATTAAAAAACACAAAAATAAAATTTGGTTCTAAGAAGTCAAGAGCTTATATTTCTTAGTTGCAAGTCTATCTGCAATATACAAACTGTGAATTGAAATATGGCCTGGGTTTAACATACTTTTATTCCTGTTATAGCCATTAAGTGATGATTTGCAATGAAAGGCAAGTTATACCAAAAAAGGATGAGTTTCAGTTGTTCTAAAAAAACTTTCAGAAAGCTACTTTGATGCAAATATTATGGCTCAACAGGCTTGCACAGTATATACTGTAGTTCTGCATTCTAACATGAAATAACCATAAGACTATCCAGAGATAAGATGTTGGTTTGTGGTTGTTCACAGATGTCTGAGGGCAAAGGAGGAGGGAAAAGCAACTTGTTCCTGTGTTTGTACTTACATGGTGAGCCAAGATCAAAAGCAGCCTCATCCTCCATCTGGTCATCTCTGGAAACTCTGAGTTGAATTCAAGCTGATTATAGCAGCAACCTTCTGCACTTCTGAAAGAGTAATTTCCCCAACGCTTATTTTCCCCCCTCTTTTTTTTTTTTTTTTTAAAGAAAAAACAAAAAACAACAAATGAGCAAAAACCAAACAAGCAAAATACATAAATAAATAAAAATGCTGTGTTGCCACAGTGCCTGAAACTCCATCAGTGGTACTAAGGTCTATGTATTATTTTCATAAACTTTGTATTTAAGAGTATATCAAGATACTTGTCAGACAAAATGAAAGTATTCTAAGTAAATGGAGTAATAGCTAAGAAAATCTATATGCTTGAAGAAAATGCTAAACCTTTATTTTCAGATCATTGCATCCACAACTGCATCTATAATCCAGCATAGATCTGCACAATTTCATACGCAGATCAGGTTATCTAGCAATAAATTGAGTAAGTTCTCATAAAAATTATTGCATGATTTTCTGGATAGATTTGATTTTATACTTAACACAACTCTTTCAGTGCAGCCACTTTGTATAAAGTTCAGCCAGCTGTAAGCACCTACAGCTATCCTGACTAAACAGCACATTTAGGAGGGCAATCAAGCTTACACACTGAGAGCAAACACAGATGCAGATATCCCACCTGAAAACACTTATCTACGGTGATACAGCCAGTTATGGTTGGCATTTGTTAAGAGATCAGATGAGGCTACAAGGGACTTCAGTGCAATGAAGCATTTGTCACTCTGTAATGTAAAGGTCTACGTAAATCATTTAATTAAATTTGTGCATCATCATGCCCTCAGTTCAGCCGGTACAATTTTTATATCGTGCCCATGTACCTTTTAGTAATTGAATGCAAATGAGGTAATTTACAGTTACTTCCACCCCTGTAAGACTGCCTGTTTTCCTAGCCTAGGCTCATAACTCTATGAAAACCCAGTGCTCCTTGCGGGACCCTCCCAACTCAGGATATTCGGTGATTCTCTGACACCGTTAATCACCTGGGGTTAGAGCCTGGCCATTGAAAGTCTACACAGAGAGAGTTTTATTCTCATTTTCAAATAGCTGGCCCGGGTACCATTCTCGCTCTCTGTCCCCCGTTACAATGTCTGACTTTCAGAGGTGAGGAACAGAATTGGGATTCTCTCTGAATAAGGCTGGGGGAGGGAGCGGGCTAACCTTTGCTCTCTGTTTTACCCCAGATTTTCAGCTTTGCACATGAATGGATACCCTTCTATTGAGGCCTTTCTGTTGGGGGATGAAACAAACCAACTGCAAAAGAATACCACGGAATTCACTTTGTGCACTATCTCTGCAAAGTTTTTTTTTTTTTTTTTTTTTTTTTCCTGAGACTCCATGGGGAAAAAAAAATCAGAAGCTTGAAACGTCTTGTGCAAAACTTTCAGAATAGACAGGACAACCCAGCATTCCTCACAGTCGGCTCTACAATAAAACTGCACGCAAATCTCTTACCAACTACACACTTTCTTACCAAAGATGGAGTGTAAAATAAGTTGCTATAATTCTTCTGAAGCCCATCTGTGGTTATGAAGATAAAATGTTTTGCACTTGTTTGTTTAATCGCTGCTGCCCTCTAAGGACAGAGACTGGGTGCCTTTTTTCTTTCTTACTTCCTATTTTAGTTCAATAATTTGGGGATTTTAATAAAATATGCATAATCTGCAAAAAATTTTTTTTTTCATCTTGAGGACAGAACTCTGGATGACAAAGTGCCCGTAGTCTCTATAAGTACAATTATATGATATGATTGTTTTTCTCTAAGAGCCTTATTGTGGTCGTGTTGTTAAACATTACATAAATTCTAGTAAATGTGCCTGGGTGGACTTGTTGCTACCAAACTGTCTTCTGCCCCCTTGCTAACATTTAGGTCTTTAAACATCTCGGAACTTTTTCTACACGTTTCATCTATGTGTTTTATCTTGTATGATTCAATATGAAAAGCTTTGTAACTTAACCATAAATAATGTTTTGCTATTGCAAAAACCTTTTTATCTTGTCTTATGGTTAGTTTAAGCTCAGATCCCTAGCATTTCTTATCTTTGTTTTCAAATAAGCAGTTTCTGAAACATTCATACAGTTTGATAACTGTACAATACAAGCACTGCAGTTTTACAATTAGGAAGATCTTAATACTAATGTCTGTATTTTGCTTTACAGGCTGAGTATAAAGTGTAGTGGCAGGTGAAGACCCAGAGCTTTGGGCTGTGAGAATTAGCTGAGACTGGGAAAGGGCTCACCTATTGTTGCTTATCTGGCTTAGACTCAGCTTTTCAGACAGGAGTACAGGCCCTCACAGCAAGCAGTTCTGCTTTTGAGGTTAAATTAATGTAGTCTAGATTCCACAAATGATTAAAAAAAAAAAAAAAGTCAAGTTTAATTTAGGCTAATTAACTATAGTTAGAAGGTAATTTGCATGATTAACAAATGGATTTTTAAGCTTTGGAGAAAAATAATGTCTAAAAGGAAATCCCCCTTTAAAATAGTTTATTTGGGATTCGCTTCTTATCTTCTTATCCATCTTTCTTGTTATTTTACCAAAATAAACATACTTAATTGTTTTCTCCATTATACTGGTAACAAGATCAGAGTTCTCCCTACAAATATGACAGCTTTGTCAGAGTAGGTAATTTGTATTTCCTAACTTTGCACTTGGTCATCAGGCAATCATCCCATGGCAGGCAGCATAATACTGTAAGCCCTTGAGCTATAGTCGTAGCCTGGCCAGCTGGAAGCAGAATAGGTTTCCCCTTACCCATTGCCAATGTGCTGGACTCAACCAATTCCCTGAAGAAAAATGACTATATACCTGGCACTAAATTTAGCTACTAAATTTAAACTCCTCCTGCCCCTATACACTAAGCTTTCTATCTGGTTCAACACTGAACTCCTATGATCTGGCCAGTGTGGATTCAGAAAGGGATCTTAGCCATCAATAAATGCAGTGAAAATGAGTCTTTGTTTTGCTTTCCTTTCCCTCATAGTCCTAAAAGGAAGTTTCAGGAAGACGGAAAATGTGGCAGATGCAGCCAATCTGACATGCCATCTACAATCATTTTGGCTCCATTTCTTGCGCCAGTCCACATCCGATTGCACTGCTCCAATTCTCTCACAAATTACTGTCGTCTGTAGCAATGTGCGTGCCTAACCAGCAATCTGAACCAAATGCAGATTTTCTAGAAAGGAATAGGAAAATAATCTGAATAGTCACTTTTACTAAATGAAAAATATTTTTAGTTAGGGTTCTCAACTGTTCCTGGGACTTGTACAGATTAATCCAACACCGTATGGAAGAATCATTTTATCTCCATCTTGTGATTGTTTAAAGTAAGTCCCACCAAACTGAACAAATGCTGGCTCCGTGACCTGCAGACATTAATTTAACCCTCACAGCTCATGAGTCCTCTGATGTCCCTTCATTCTAGAGAAAATTTAGTTACAGAATTAATATCTTTATGTCAAATGAGATTACATTATAAGCTAGCCATATATGTTGTAAGCCTGATGATGCCATATGAGAGATGAACAAATACGAAGAACTCTGGCTTAAGAGATCAGTAATAAAATCTGACTATGATAGAAGCAGAAGCAGGTTCTCTGACACTGAAAAATGAAATCAAGCTAATTTTGTGTTTAATTTCAGTGAAATTAAGATTGGCTTCTTTATTTGTTATTGATCTATTTTGACGCTTAGGACTCCATAACTATCTGCAGATTCCGTGATACCTAAAACCTTTTTTTATGTCAAAATGGAATGACCCATTAAAACCTCTTACAGCCACCCTTAGTATGCGTACCAACAAAAAGATGAACATATGCTAACTTGACAGAAAAAGAAAACGATACATAGATACTTCATAATCCATACTTCAGAATCCATAACCACATCCCTTAAATTAAATAGAAACTAAAGAGGCATTTTTCCATTGCATTTTTAGACCAAGAACAGTGTGATTTTTTTCTGTGTGACATTCATATTCCAATGTCTACCCTGTATTAAGTCTAAACATAGTGAAGCAATAGAGCCAGCACTACTTACAATATTTTTTGAATAAAATAATGGTTTAGCAGAAAGCAATCTTTATATGAGCCAAGAACTTTACAAGTTGCACTACTTCTGCTGTTGCTCTATTCCCCTCCAGTACACCAATAAATCTGGGGCCAATAAAGAAACCTCAAACCTGTAGAAATTGTCTGTAGAGAAAAAAAAAAGTAATGAAAAAAAATCAAACAAAAAAAAAAACCAAAAACCTAGAGGGCAAATTTTTGGGCTTATATCTGACAGTGATTAGTCTCTTACAGCGGTGCACAGTTTTCACCTCATTTTTTGAGTCTGAGAGTTTAGGAATAATGACAGCAAAATTGAAAAGTGTTTATTTATTTTTAAAAATTATGTGTTTTTCCTTTTAATACTGAGAGAAAACTTCCGTTAAACCGTACAACCAAGGCACTTGTCTGAGACGGGAGAGATACAGCTTCATAACCCTGTCTTAAAGTTGATATTATTTAAAGTAACTGGAGGTGATTTAACATAAAAACAAAGCGAGAGCTACGCTGGACTGGTAAATGGGTTTGCTGTCCTGGCGTTCCATTGCACAAATCAAGGAAAAGATAATGACAAGCTGTAGCCTGGATTTTAACTTCCATAAAACTGAAAAAAAGAAGTCCTGATTGGTTCCATCTACTATGGACTATAACTATTACAAAGAAAAAAAAAAAAAAGTCTATGAAATGGCACACCTTACACTGAAAGATTTCCAACTATTCCATCACTACATTTACAGAAACTTGTTTTATATTCAACTTTTTGAAAAGTTGCTATTTTCCACAGTTTTCTTACTCTTTGTAAAGCTCAAGAGAGGGAGTATAATTTGGACAATGATCCTATAAATTGATCTGCCAGGACTGAAGAATGTCAGCAATCAGCATGCACGGTATAAAAACCTTTGTAAAGAAAAGATGTTCCCTTTCAAACTCTTAACCAGGAACTACTTTTTTTTTTTTTTTTTTTTTTAATAAGGATAGATAACAGTATTAAATAAACAACAAATAGAAATTTAGTGCCTAGCATATGCTTGATCTTTGATGCACTGTTTTTCTGGTACAAAAAGTGTAAGGGAAGCACTACATATTCAACATGCATAAAAATCTGGTCACTTAGGCCAGAGGCTAAATACAGAAGTAAGTATGCATCATCAGTTTATAATTTGCCTCTAAAATGCTGTTCATCAGTCTCTTCCAACAATCTGTAATTTGTTTTTGTGACTATAATGCTTTTTTTCCACCTTCCCAGTTTTGTGTGTGGCAGAGATTTCCTTGCACCAAAATCAATTGTTGAGAAAATTATGCCCCTTTCTGATTCATTAATTTTGTTCTAGGAACAAAGAACTGGATGGACCAACAGAAGGTATGACTACACGACTGGATAGTTATGGCCTGTTTGCACAATTATTATTATTACTGTTAATAATATTTTCACTGTCACGGGCTTGGGAGCAAGTGGTAGGTTATTAGGAAGAAAAGCACAATAGTGCTCACTTTGAAGGGAGACCCATAGCTTTATTATTGTTATTCGTATTTTCTGTAGGAATAGTTTTTGTAGTTATTTTAGTATTTTCCAACTGGGCCTGGAATGCAGGTTTACCCACAACACTTTTAGACTTCCCCTGGATGGTCCAGTCTGCAGTCCCTGTGCCATGATTACCAGGGTCAGTTTTCCATTGTTTTTCCTTGTTGATACTGGAACCAAACACATTTTTGTGTAGCACTAGGTATCTCCTGTTTGGACAGTTTCGTACAGTAATCTTCCGACAAGTGTACAGCTGAAGGTTGAAGAAGAACAGCTGAATGATCCAGAGAGCTAACCAAGCTACCTCATCTCACCTCAGCTCCTCTCCTCACCACAGCTCCTCTCTCACCTTGGCAGCTCAGGTGTGCACCCCTCACAGCCAGTTTGGAATTTATACTGATGGCTTGCTTCTCTGGAGTCAGCAACAAGTGGCAGATGAGTAGTCTTAGGAATTATCTCCCTAATAGGTGTTGGTGTGGTGTATGGATGAAATACTTTACAGACCTCATAGAATGCATGAGAACTGTCACACAATGCAGCTGCTTATTTCTGCCTAAGGAGATTTTCAATGGGTTTCCTGGAAGCTGGTCATAGGAAGGAGATGCATCTGAAATGTATTCATCTCCTTGCTCTTTGCAGTAGCAGCCTACTCGGAAGAAGGCTGACTGTCCTAAACAGGAAGGTAAGTGAAGACCCAAGAAAACTCCCAGTGGAATAGATGGTCTCTAACAAGGCTCACTCTTTTTTGGGATGATTAAGGTATGGCATAATGAGCTGCTGGAAGATCATGCTAGTCCCATATACTTTCTAATGTGTTGGGAGGCATCCAGACTTTCTTTCTTTTTCTTTTATTTTCTTTCTTTTTTTTTCTTTTTTTTTTTTTTTTTTTTTTTTTTAATCATTTTTCATATTGGGTCTTTTCCTTCTAACAAGATTCAGTGGGATTCTGTAAATTTTCTTTCACTATTTTACAATGGGTTACTTATACTTGAATTATTGGGAAATATAACTAATAGTCCCATGTTTACAGGGAAGATTTTGGGAAGCTCTAAAAAGGAAGAATATGTCCTGAAATGAATTATTTTTTCATTAATTTGAATGAAGAAACACTGCAGGCAGTGGCCTGCTCACAAAGCAGCTAAAGCTCTGCATCTGGTAAAATTCTTGATGGGAAAGGGACCATTTTTCGCCCCTTAGCTTCCTCTGGATGCTTCTGTAAGAAAAAAGCAATGCATCCCTCAGAATTGCCTCAGAAACCAAATGAAAATATTTTCTGAGTATATTAGCTTTGAAGAGAAAATCTTCAGAGCTAGCTGTGCCACAAAGAGAGTGTCTGGATAGAGGCTCAGAGCCAAAGATAGGTCTGTTTTCAGTTACAATAGGACTAGGGAACACCCCGTTGAGAATACTGCTTGACCTAGAAGGTACTGAGTAAAGTACTGACTTGGGAAGAAGAAAAGGGAGAAGAGAAGAAAAGAAATGGAAAACAAAAAAGAGAAAGTCCAGAAAAAAATATAGGGAAATAAATGTTTGGAGGAAGGCAGAAAGAAGAAATAGTCACAAAAACTCTCAAGCAAATCCACTGTATGATCTTTTTAATGTGATCTTTTTAATGGTATGAGCTAATGGCATGACCATGGTAGAACCAAAAAAATGTTACTTTTTTTTTTTTTCCCTCAGAATAAAATGCTAATTCTTACCCTTGATTCTATATGCAATATGTTAACTGAGATTTTAACATCAGAACATATAACAACTGTGTTAAAATTTAGGCTACTAAAAGGCCATACAAGTGCTTGATATCTTGAGTAGTATATAAAAACAGGAGCATACTGTTTGTTGTTGATTATGTTTCAGTACACTTAAATGGGAAAAACCTTGCTAAAACTCACATCATCTCTTCTCCTTTGATTATTAAACATTTCAGAAAGCAACAGGAACTATAAACAAAATCATTCGTATTTTAATATCAAGCTGACATATAAAGTACTAGTAAAGCATTAAGGTGATTACATACTGTTAAAGTTTAGTTGAAATTTCCTGTTAATGAACAATGCAGTTTTGGTCACTGTGGTATTATCAGGAAATGTATGCAAAGGATTTTCTTAACAATCCAAAAAAAAAAAAAAGGCATAAATCTTTGAAATAAAATATTTTCATAGCATGACAAAACATAACATAAAATAAGTATACTGAAATTAGTCCATTTGGCCTGATTCAAATGGATTTGTTGCATACAGATGCTGTGTAGTTTGCTAATAATTTGCAACCGTAATCCTGTATCTGATTATGTGATTTTATTTTTTTTTAACAAAAGCTGGATCCCTGCCATAAATATGCATACTTATATTACTTCAGTATCATTTACTTGACTTCCTAGCTGCTAAAAATATATTTTTAAAAGTGAAGCATGTGAAGGCCTTCAGTTTGATCATTTCAATCTCTAATATTTTCTCAGAGCTTCTGCTTTTTACAGTCAGCATTTTGTTTGTGACCCTGCAGAATTAAGCACATTCTCATTACCTTACAGTACCAACTGGACAAATAGCAGCTTGAAAACAGCCTTACAAAAATTTAATCTTCATGATTGTTCAAACAATCATGACAACGCTGCTTTTGCACAAGATTTGTAATCATTGCTGCTGCAGTGGTCAAAACTGGGGCACTTTCAGCCTATCTGTAGTCCTTTCTATATTGGAAAAGAATTGCATCAGGAATTAATTTGGTTGAGTAAAATAACTCTCTCTAGATTTAAGGTGAAGATTTACATTGAAGTCCTGATAAATCTATGTAGGGTTAGCTGTTTTTAGCATATTTCTGGCATGGTATAGGGAATATCTTATGGTAAGTACTATTCCCATCACTCATCCTGCTGGGGCTCCATCTGTCCTCTCCCAGTTTCATTCAGTTTGTGTGACTCTCTAAAAAAAGTGCTGTTTCTATTGTGGTAATGCAGAGTCAATACAGAGATGTAATATTTCATAAAATTAGTATCTGTGCCACATTATAAAGTTTGAATGTTGCTGCAGCTACACTTTTCTTGACGTAGAACAGTTGCTGTTTGACTAATTCAGTCAAGACACAGTTGTTATTCTCAAGGTCAGTTTCAGTGTTCCTGAACTGTAACCCATATGTGAGAGCTGGCTTTCTGAGTTAATCATCTCCAAGTCAGCAGTCAAGAGACTTGCAAATGTTTTTAAGTTCATGTGTTATTGCCATGCCAGCTCAAGCTGTAGGAGGAAAGTTGCATAAGAACTCATATGTTGTTCTTAGCAGAATTCTGCTGAGACCCTCACATATGCAGTTATGATACTATTTTTATAACTTTGCCAGCTCTTCAATATTTTATCTTCACAAATCACAGACTCCGTGCAAGGTTGCCAGAATCCTGTCATATATAAGGGACTTTGATCAGGTTACACTATTTTTGTCAAGCTTGTGCTTGGTCAAAGAATGTATCGACTGCACAGCCTTAGTCTTCCTGCACAAAGAGCATCAAAACAAAGCTCTTGTTAACAGTAAAGGGTTGCCCTGCAAAGCTCAAGTGGCTTGGGAAGTACCTGATAACATCATTCTGATAAGCATTAATTGGGTGATACTATTAAGTGTACCTGTTTCATGATTTTTACAGTAATTGCAATCAGCAAGACAAGTCAGCACGTGTCCAAGCAATTCTGAGTTATACCTCTAGTGCATACAGTTTAAAGGCATAGCAAGACTTCTTTGTGTTCAGTGAAAGAAGAAAAGCATCACAGAGTAATAAAAATATTGATTTAAGTTAGGTTAAACTCTGTTTCTCTCCTGCAATTTATTATATTGTATGATTATCGTTTCATTTTCTTAATTATATACAACAGCAAATTACAAAGCATGTCTAATTTTAACAAGAAAAATAATCTAGGACTCTATATCTATGTGAAATCCAACAAGTATGCCATAACAAAGGGTTCCACCCTAAAAAGCTTTCAACAATGATAGCAAAATTTAGGTGAATTCTGAATTTGCAGAATGGGTAGCAGAACTATTCCAAACACACTATCTAACTTCAAATTCAGCTCAGTTGACTTGTTTCAGCTTTCAACAATGAAACATAGATCCATTCACTGTCTATTAAGCAATTTTAGTCATGTCTACCTCAGCGTTTGGATTCTTTTCTTAAATACAAAAGGGTAATTAACCATTTTTCCAGTGTTGCAGGACTGTAACCAACATGTTCCTGGACCTATCAAAATACAACTTTTGATGCAATGATTTTCACAAAACAAAATCCTCTCATAGTGAAATAGCTGCAACTCAGAAACCAAATGATACTAAAATAACAGCAGGTTGCACATTCTTAAAAACAACAGCAACAACAAAACAATAGGTGCAACTGTGTAATGTGCCATTTGCACTTTGGCATCATTTATTAATATAAATTAATAATTTAGCGACATTATTTTCACAGTCAGTAATTCAAATACGCAGAAAAAAAAAAAAAAAAAAAAAAAAAAAAAAACAGTTCCCTTAAATAAAAGCTAAAGAAGTACCCAAATAAAAACATGACATGTTAAAAGAGATATCAATTTTAAGCACTGTATCAATATATATACTATACATATTTTGTGGATAAATCAGTTTTATGCAAAAATATATTTAGAAGATCATGACACCAAGAATAGTGTCTTGTCTTGTCACCAGTCAGAACTCCACAGTGTTCTATTAAACAAAATTAAAACACTTTATTTTCTTAAGGAAACTTGAGCAACTGATTGTCAGAGAAATGATTTATGATAAATAGTAAAGGATTGTGTTTTTTGTTTGTTAGTTGTTGTTGTTTTTTATTTTTTAATCAAGTAAACAGTATCATCAATGTAGTTTAATTTGTATTTTAAATCTTTCTGTCTGAAAAAGTCCCCAGCAACTCATCTGAATGCAACCTAAATTACAATTACAATAGAAATACCACCAAAAACATTTGTCTTGGCTAACTGTAATCCAAAAGCTCATTTGGAAGCACCTGCAAGCAGTATTTGTTGCCAAATAGAGAAGGCATGATTATGTTTCATTTGACACAATAAATTTTGTAAAGTATGGAATTTAAAACTTTTGCAGAACAAAGAACTTTTTGTAACCATGGCTGATTATAATTATGAGTAGTTCGGTGCTGCTGAGGTACCTTGGAATGATCATTGTTTAACCTGGAAACAATCTGAATTAAAACATAGTGTTAGCATTGCTCGAGAATATGCCCAAAAAAAAGTCTCACTTGCTTAATCACTAAAATTTCACCTTTGGGAATAAGTAAAAGTATTGTGATCAGAAAGTTGTTACGCTAAAAGTTTGAAGCAAAACAAATAAATAAGCAAATAAAAAATCCAGCAAGAAAAAAAAATGCACCAAACACAGTAAAACAAACCAAAACACTGAAAAACAAAACAAAACAAAACAAAACAAAACAAAACTTTATCTCAGAGAATACATGGATTGGCCATATCTTGTGAATAAATAACTGATAAAAGATGTATTGGAGACTTAAAGTTACGAGCCGCAAGGTAGCAATACCTTTCCTGACTAAGTTTTGAAGTTTTGTATGACGTTAATTTGACTTTTCCTTATGTTGTTTAAAAACAAAACAAAACTTCAAATACAAGATACAGAAAATGTAGTGTTGTCATACCAAAATACTGCAGAATGTTGTTTCAAGATACACTTATTTTTCAAAATGATATACTACATCAAAATTAACTCTATAACAGCCAAAACCAGAACAACCATAACAGTCTTCATTAGTACCACTTTCTCTCTCAAAAATACAAATAAAAAGCTCAGCTATATTTCTGGCTAAACTTCATATCTAGAAACTTTGAAGCCAGTTTTCCAAAATCATGATTCTTTTATCTGCAGCAAAACACAAACAAATACAATGGTTAACTCTAATGCCATCATCAAAAGTTGAAGAACTATCCAGAACAATTTAGTTAATCGGGTAGTAAATTATGACAGAAAATTTGTACCAATCAGTCTTTTGAGTTTGTGAGAGCAAATGTGGTCTCTGCTTCCTTGTAATCTTATAGTACCTACAAGAAGGTGTTGAAGTTGCTAGATCAATTTCTTTGTGATACGGAGTTTGCTAGAAGAACATATTCTGAAAAGTGAGAAGCCCAGTCCAGAAGGATTATTACTGTAGGGTGAGTCACATTTTCCTCTTCATGTGTGTGCCAAACGGGATCCCATCAAAGCTGAATGGTAAGAAGTGCATCCTCAGGTTGAGAGCTTCTACCGAAACAATTAAAACCTAAAGCATCATTGTTAGAGTTTTGGCCTCTGATTCAGCAGGTGATAATTTATTTCTTATGTCCTGGATGGTGACAGGGTTGTGACTGACATCCTCTTCTTGACCATGTTAGAGTACAGCCACCAGAACTATTCTGGGAGAATATATTGAGTAGATGGAGAAGCCTCTTTCTTACTTGACAATTGAAAATATTTGATGATTAGCAGAGTCAGAGGTGTGAGAGTTTTTAATCAGTGTCAGTACTATAGACATATGGGCCTTATCAAATAAACGCAGCCAAATACCACACTAAATAATCAGAAACGATCAAAATCAAAGGAATCTGTCCTTCCTGCTTATTTTTATCATGGTATATATCCTGATCACTATTGCTTACTATAGAAAAGAAAAAGATTCATTTTGTTTTGCTAAGAAGCACGGTCATCGCATCTCAAGATTGTGCTGTTATGGTCAGCCAATTGTCTAGATATGAATCGATAGAAAAGGTTTTAATTAACATCTCAGAATTCAAGGGCAGTTCTGCATGTCAGTAAAACTGGCTCAACAGTGAATCACAGGTACACTTCTCAAAGTTTATATGGACAACAACCTCCAAGCCAAAACGGTGAGTCTGAAATGATGGAAAGAAGTACTGCCATTCAGAAGCCATGGTAACACACATCATGTTCAGTATCCAGTGATCTAGAATAGTATGAATTCCCTCTTCTTCAGGATAAGGATACAGGCATTTCTGCATGCACTTCTGCATGCTGTCCCCTACAACTCCAAATTAAAACACTTTTTCAGAGCAACTACTTCTTTTATAATAATTTATCTGAAAAGAGTTATTGAAGACTGAGGTGCAAAAACTGCCACAGGAGCATAGGACATGTTTACCTTTGCTGAAAACGCCTACCGCTCACAACCTCTGACCATGTCGAGTGGAAAACAGCTTTCCAACAGCCAGCTCTGGGATGGTTTCAATGTGAATCATGCTCGTGTCATGAGACTGTAGACAAGACGATCAATTAAGGACAGACAGATGAGACACTGTCCTCAGCTGCAATCCCAGACACTTTTAAATAGGTGTCTGAATTGTGACTCCTGTGGCCAAGGATCAGGCACACTGAGGACTCTTCCATTACTCAGTGATTCATACAAACACTGAAGAGATGATGATAAAGACACAAATAACCTGACTACATACTCTTGGATCACCACTGCTTTACTTTTAAGCTTTTAATTTTTATCAGGGTCCACTTGTAGAAGGTCTGTCGGTTATTGACAGGCTGACAGAGAAAATGCATGCATCTGAGAAATGGGAGGTTTCCCGAAGTGATGGGGAGGAACCACTTTCCTCCTGAGCCACATTTGTCTCCAACAAGATTCCTCTAAAAACAGTAGAAACTGAATAAACATCACCTGTGGGGGTGGGAAGCACTTTTTTTTTTCCCCAATATTTGTGCCGGATCTTTAGTCCAGGACATAAAGAAAGGAAGATCTCAAGGACACCAACAGTTATGGCCATCCACAGGTGGTCTTTGCCATCACTCATGTTTTGGACCTCACCATGGGATTTTTTTTAATTATTTTTTTTAATTTATTTTTTTTGTGTATGTGTGATTACTACTGCCATATCTGGTGTGCGAAGAGGGATAAAGTGTTTTCAAAGATGCTTTGGTACCAGGAACAACTTATCTAGACCAGTAGGCTTGGTCTCAACATTGAAACCTTCTTTCTAAATTATCATCCCTCTTTTGTTATTGTTTCACAAACATTTTAATGAATTGGTGTGGTTTGTCTTTTCTCTATAGGTTGGGTGCATTTGTACTCATTTATAAATATGGCACTAGGTGACTAGGCACTAGGTACCCTATTATCTAGGGTAGGTCAGCGTCAGAGATGACGCTGTTTAAATTAACATCAAAGTCATAGACTACATAATGCAGCTAATTAAAAGTTGATACATGTTGGTATCGATGGTCTCAATGCTTTTCATATTTCCTCCTATTGGAATTACAGATATCTTTGAAGTAATGGTAATTGTTAGTTTCCTAAATGTTGGCTGAAGGAAAGTAACAGATCAGAACCCGAGTATTCATGTGGGATGACAGAGAGCAAGAGCAATGGCTGTAATGTTTGTCGTGGATGTGTCTCGCCTTTTGGGAGATATACCTGCTATGCTTGTTGACTGATCATGTAAAGCAGTTATGACAGACCAATTCTAGTCATTATCAGTAACTGATGGAGGGGAGAATATCTGTGTCTATGCCTAAGTGTTCTCTAACTTATGGGGGGGGAGAAAGGATCCAAAAAAAAGTACTTTTTTCTTCAAAGAAAGTATTTGAACTTACACTGATCCAGACCACATCCCCTTGCCATGAGTAAGAGTTTCAATGTTATCCTGACATTTCCCTTGTACTAACACATAAGGTATATATATAGCCTTCAGAAAAAGCTATTCATGAGTTTATGAACTCTTGGTAAAAAAGGTATGTACAATGGAATCTACACTGAACCATACGCAAAATAGATTTTTTTTTCCTCCACAAAGCCAGACAGCATACCCAAAAGACACATTTAATACTCAGTGGTAGGTTGAAATCCGCTGTATAGGTCAGCCTTTTATGTTGAGGTCTCACACCACTGAGACAACTTATCTTAGGAAGCAAGAGCTGATGAGAAAGTGGCCTGGGGAACACTGAGCACGGAGGAAGAGGGTACACAGCCTTCTTTACCAGCAGGCCAGAGAAAAGGGGTACCAAAATGCACCTTAAAACAAACTTACTGTGTAGGCCTCTCTGCTGCAAGTTGCCTAAGGAATTCACTTGGGTAAAAATGAGCCCTAATATAAAATGTCTGTTGGTATTATCTAGGGTAGGTCAGTATTGTGCCTGGTAAACAAACGGATACTCTACTTCACACAGTAGGTAGTTAAATTATGAAGCTACTTGCCACAGGGCATTCTGGATGTTAAAGAAGCACAGGGATTCAACAAGTGATTCACAAACATACATGAACCTCAGGTAAGAACTTTGTATTGATAGTTTAAAAAGGTTTGTCTCTCTTCTTGGCCCTTACAGTGGAAATGGAACATAGGTTGATTTATTTTTTGGAAACCCAACAATGGATTGGAAGCTAAGCCCTGGCTAAGCTGCTCCAGTCCCTCAGTTGTGCCATGGGTGGAAAGCTCACCTCCTCCCTCTGATCCTTTGTGACTTTTCCACAGTGCAGCTTCTTAAATGCAGCAGTGTGTATTAAGCATGAAGTGTGTATTAATTTCTACACAGCAGCAGCTGTACTTGATATATTTATGTGAAGAAAGAAAATGCACATTGCTTGTTGTCGACCCTTGGCTGGGCACAAAATAATTATTGCGGAGGGACAGAGGGGCCCAGCTAATTGAACCCACCACGATCTCTCCTCTAAGAATACTACCCTCTAAAATGTCCTGTCAAAGGCAGAGCTAGTGTGGGCTAGATCAAATATTAGTCTTACTCAGGTGAGTAGCTCTAAATGTTTGTTGAACATTTACGTCTTTTCTAATGCTGTTTATGTGGAGCTAAAATTTGAGATGATGATAAACAAATTGTTATTTCACAGAATGTGCATAGGGAGAGTCTCAATATTCACATTTATAAATATTAAGTCCAGTTAAATAAATGTGAATTAGACAAGCAAGGGGAAAAAAAAAAAAAAAAAAGACATATTACTCTACTCTGTCTGTAGAACTCCCTGACTTTCCTGAGTGTTGATACGACTGATGGACAATCCTTTTCCAGGCTTTTCTCATAAGGAAGATCTGTTTTTCATTACTGCCTTGAACTTCTTCCGTTTATTTGCCAGGTTTTGAGAGCTACAGCTTGTTTCAGTCCAAACCTGTTTCCCTCAAAAGCTGGTAATACATTTTAGGCCATGAGAAGAACTGGATTATGGATTTCTGCAGTTTTTCTCTTGCTGTAGTAAATGACTTAAATGAGCCTAAGGAAACAGCTCTACATTGAAGGATGGAGTCCTGAGCACATCTGAAGCTGAAGCAGAAGGACTTTCTGGAGTGGCAGTGAGTTCCATAATTTAACTTAAAGTTAACACAGGGCCCCAGGTGGGGTCTCACAAGAGCAGAGCAGAGGGGCAAAATCACCTCCCTCACCCTGATGGCCATAAGAGTGATACAGCCCAGGACACGGTTGGCTTTCTGGGCTGCAGGCACACATGGCCAACTCATGCCAAGCTTGTTGTCAACCAACACCCCCAGGTCCTTCTCCTTAGCGTCACTCTCAATCCATTTTCCACCCAGCCTGTATTGGTGCTTGGGATAGCGCCAAGCCCAGCTGCAGCACCTTGCACTTGGCCTCGTTGAACCTCATGCAGTCTGCACAAGCCCGACTCTCAAGCACTCTGGATGGCATCCCTTCTCTTCAGCATGTTGACTGCATTGCTGAGGTTGGTGTCATCAGCAAACTTGCTGAAGGTGCACTCAATAAAAGTGCACTTGGTAAAAACAAACGGTATGTGCAATGCCATCTACAGTGAACTGTATGCAGATTAGACCTTTCTTTCACAAAGCCAGACAGCATATTCAAATGACATGTTTGATACTCCGTGGTTGATTTGAATCCACTGTACAGGTCTGCCCTTTTTATTTAGGTTTCACATCTTTGAGACACAGCATAACCCAAAATGAGGCAGTTAAGGAAATATGCAGTTGTAGAGTTAAATGCTCAACATCATCAGCCCTTCACACAGAAAGATGTGTCAACTCTCCATAGTGTATATCTTAAAAGCAATATATTTATTTGCAAAGCCTCTAGGAAACAACATGTTGTTCACAAAGAAGTCAAGTTACTTCACACCTTGACTCAACAGAGTGCAAGGAAATACTAAATGAAATTGAGAAGAATTAAAAAGCACAGAATAGTCACATACAAGATATGAATTTTAAGGTAAACAGATTACTAAGCCCCTTTACTGATCAAGTTGCTGATATAAACACATACATAAATCATAAAACATAAGTATGTCTTCCTGACAAGAGGGCTGGTGCTTTGCTTTGTTTTAAAGAAAAGAAATCTTCACACTATTGGTGAAAGGCTTCTAGGCGTATCCTGTTTGGATCTTCTGGATGTCTCAGGGCAACTCCACATCGCAGAAGCAGCTCAACATAAGGTGGCCACAATGAGTCGTCGACTGTTATATAGGGTTCATGTGGTGTGGTAAATAATGTGTTTATAAGGTTCTGGAAGACCAAAAGTACAAGATTTAGAACATGATGTAAAAACTAGAACTGGAATTCTTTTATTCAGACTAAGTTTTTCACCATCTATCTAAAATTTTTATTGGATTTTAAATGGTGTAATTGTAAATGTCTAAAAATACGAACATTACGACAGTGGAACCTAAGATAATTAATCTTTAGCCAGTATCTTTTAATACGAGGTTAAAAGCATCAAGTAAGAGAGAAAGCCAGTTGTTTGGAAATAACATATCAAAAACCTAACTGACTACCAACAAATAATCTTTCTTCACCAATTTTTCAGACTAGAAGAAAAGAATGTCCATCTTACAATTTTCCTAAATGTCTTCTCACTAATAAGCTAAAAAGAAGAAATGTCTTCCTAGATTTAAATGACTTTCTGTCCTGTATTTTGTGTCCTACTGTAAGCAGTGTTAGAAATAAAAAACTTTATGCCTATGAGAAGTTAAACATCACTGTGATAGTTTGACAGTTTCACTGCTTTTACATACCAAAATCTTTCTGCTGATATCATAAGTGGATTACGCAAATTCTTATTATCTTGTTTGGGCATGACAAACATCTTAGAAAAAATCAGCACCTCTTGATAACTCCTTACTTCTTATTCTTTCTTTATCGAAGTATATTGTTAGCTAATAGACTTAAATGAAAACCCCAGTTTTGATGTTCTTTTTGTGTTTTTGAAGACAATGTCCATACCCTTGTAATATTGATCAGTTGGAATATATACTTACAGATGATTTAACTTTACCTATCCCATGGTGCTTTCTCTCTTCATCCCAGACATTACATCTTTCTATTAAGGTACTGTAAATGTCCTAGCTTTCCCAGTTTTAACAGCTAGAAAATATTCTGCCCACCTCTCCTCTTTACTACTGAAGAAAAAATGCATCAAAATCTTCATTAACAGACTTTATTTCTCTCCCCGAACACCTAATGATATTTTAGAACAAGAAACACTCTTCTTTTTTTTCAGAACACTTCAAAGAGTTATCCCAGTTTGTATTTGATATTCATCTGCTCCAATTCTGAATATTTACTCCAATTACACTGTTTTGGATGTTTTAGTCCTTTCTGACATCTGATACTGCAAAACAGCCTTTTATGACCATTTACATACATTTGTATTATAAACATCTTTCAAATCTTAAATTAGTTCACTAAATACTCAGTCCAGTAGGAATAATCCTCAAACTGTGTAAAAGGAAAAAGAAATCACTACATTTATATATTAAAAATTATAGCTCATTAAAAAAAAAATTATTGAAATAAAAATTCTGAAGCTTAATGATAAATGAGATTACAGCTTGCTGGGGTATCTTATGCTACTTTAATGAAGCAGGTATTAATGTATCTAAATAATTTAAGTGTATGTACCTAGCCTTTATTAAAAAATGTAGACTTATTATTCAAAAAGCATATATAGGGATTAAGGAGACATGGGCAGGAACACATGCATTGGTTGTAATTCTGGGAATCTATTACATTTGCACAACAGCAAATCCTAAGTCTGTAATTACAATACAAACACGACTTTTAATTTGTCTCTTCAAGAAACTACTATCTATATCTAAGCAAACAGTTTTGAAATTTAACAGGCACTTGAAACTAGCACCAAGTTGCTCAAGAGAGGAAAGAAAAAAAAAAAAAGAAAGATAGATAAGGGACATTCACAGTTTGGGCCAAAACAGTTAAAATTAAGAATAAGTCTGAACTGCTGGATCTATTATGTTCTTCCAAATGGAAATCTGATATTACTTGGATGTGTTCATATTTTAAAGAGATTAATATTATCAGAAAAGTAAGGACAATTTTAAAGCATTAAAAGAGTTTTAAAATTTGATTTCTGTAAGGAACGTGCCTATTTCAAATTCTGATTTGTTTTCAAAGTCTGCCTAATTTGGCATTAATAGGCACACTGAGATACTTGAGGCATGTAAAATGATTTTGATGTTATAAGTCCCAATTCACTGTCTGGGCTTTAAACTAAAGTACAACAATGTCATAGTGACCAGATCATACCATCTTAACACCAGAGTGTTGTTATTCATCAAGTTTTCCCTCAAAAAATCAAAACAAAACAAACAAAAAAAGAAAACACCCTTCCAAAATTGTTTTATTTTCTAATTCTAGGGAAGGGAGGATGCTTAAAAGCATTTGTAGAGTAAGGATGGAGGAGGAATAGGAAATTACATTTAAGACAAGAAGGAATAATGCTAGTGAAAAGATATTTAATGCTCCTTTAGAATTATGCTTTGCAATTCAAGATCGTAAATTACATCAAAATGAAAAATACACACTAATCAGTGTTAGCATACTTAATCTAATAGATTATACATGAATAATATATATACATTAATACATGAATCACTCACCAATTTCCTCATATGAAATCCTATAGCCCAGTTAATACAAGAGACTATATATATTCCTTAGTTCTCTGTTAACTGTACTGCATTTCAGAAATACTTGTATTAACATAGTATAAAACAGAGCATGAAATGGAACTATTTGATTTTTTTTTTCTTAACCAAAGTATTTGGTTCCCTCACATGAGCCACTAAGGCTCATAAAAGTTCTTTAAGATAAACACTATAAAATAAAAAAGTAAGGGATAATCAATCATTCTTCAGATCAAACAGAAAATACATTTTTTAAACTACTGCCAAGATTTTGGTAAAAATTTGAGGGTTTAATTTTACAGGAATTAAAATAGAAACGTAACATTCTTAAACATTCTACTTTTTAAATATCCTAATTGTATGTCGTATGCTGTTATCTTATTAATATATTGTGATCAGATCTGAGTAGTAGAAAATCCAGTGAATCTCAATATAACAAAACCATCTCACCTCTAAAATTTCATGCAGTGCTATCAGTTGTGTAGCTGGCTCTTCAGAATTTTTCTGCAAAGATAACCACACCAGCCAAATTAACAAAGCCCCCAAACTAAATATTCAGGAAATATCATAACTGAAAGATTTAATTAATTTAAATTAATTTAAGACAAATAAATAATACAACTATCTTATTGCATAGAACAGAACACTTGAAGATATGTACTTCTTTGTTTAGTTATAATACAAATACAAGGTAGGATTTAAATCATTAATCTATCAGTGTAATATCACAAACTTTAATATTGTTAATCATAGCATCATTGAATCACAGATTCACTGTTGGAAGGAACCCACAAGGATCATCAAGTCCAACTCCTCGCTCCACACAAGACCACCCAAACACCAAACCAGATGTCTGAGAGCATTCCTTGAGCTCCATCAGGCTCAGTGCTGTGCCCACTGCCCTGGGCAGCCTGTCCGGGTGCCCGACCACCATCTGGGTGCAGACCCTTTCCCTAACCCCCAGCCTGACCCTCCCCTGTCCCAGCTCCATGCCGTTCCCTCGGGTCCTGTCGCTGTCCCCAGAGAGCAGAGCTCAGCGCCTGCCCCTCCGCTCCCCTCCTGAGGGAGCTGCAGGCCGCCATGAGGCCTCCCCTCAGCCTGCTCTGCTCGGGGCTGAGCAAACCAAGGAGCCTCAGTCACTCATACATCTTGCCCTCTAGACCCTTCACATCTTTGTAGCCCTCCTTTAGACATTCACTAACAGTTTTATGTCTTATATACCCAAAACTGCACCCAGTACTCAAGATGAGGCCACGCTAGCACAGAGCAGAGCAGGACAATCCCTTCCCATGATCCGACCAGCTAGCAGTGCTGTGCCTGGTGCACCCCAGGGTACAGAGTTGATCCTTTAGCTGCCAGGGCACACTGCTGGATCACGTTCAACTTGTCATCAACCAGGACCCCCAGATCCCATGGGACTGCTCTCCAGCTTCTTGTCCCACAACCTGTACATACAGCCAGGGTAGCCCCATCCCAGGTGCAGAATCTGGCACTTACTCCTGTTAAACTTCATATGGTTGGGGATTGCCCAGCCCCTCTAGTGTGTCAAGCTCTCTCTGTAAGGACTTTCTACCCTCAGCAGTTTTCCTCCCAGTTTAGTCCCTGCAATGGTGAACAGCATCCCTGTAGTCCTCCCGTGTCACCTGGCCTTGCTTCCTGTGGCCACATACTTTCTTTTTCTGCCTCAGAAGATCCCTGCTCAGCCAACCTGGCCTTCTGCCCCACCTGACTGACTTCTATCATTTTATAACTTTCTAAATATACAGAACATTGCTTTTACATATGCCTATACATACGTGCAGTTAGAAAAGGTAACAAACAATCCTTTGAGTCTCATACTATTAACGTCCATGACTGGAGGAGCATAGTTGGAGTTGGTAATCCTGGTTGAAGTGCTCCCATATCTTCCATGACTTCATTAATTTCTCTCAGATAATGTAACAGTCTCCATTTTCCATTCCTTTTCTTGATTACAAACACCGGAGAATCCCAGGGCTAGTCATGGGATCAATATGTCTCGCTTTAAGTTGTCAAGCAACTTCGCCTTCAGGCCTTATGTATCCTATTCTTCCCGGATTGAAGGGAAACACATCCATCTCCTTTTCAAGGCCAACAGGGTCTGGGTCAAAAGGCATGTCTAGGTCACCAGGGGGAGTAACAGCAAAAGCCTTCGATGGCAGTAGCAGCAGAGGGGCCGATGGCGTAGCAGTTGGAAACAAGCCCGCAGCTCCCTCACAGTCTGGCAACCCACACATGTCTGACTGTGGTCCCACAGGGCTCTTCAAGGCCTCAGAGACTGCTCACCAGGTGCCAAGCAATCCCACTGCAACCTTGTCGTTTTTAGTTGCAGAGTCCCACACCTTGACATCAATTTGTTGCCATATTTCAGGATCATAAACTGTCTGATTGTTAATAAGGAGAATAAGCTGTAAGGTTACCAGGACAGTCTTTGTTCCTAAGGACGTATGACTCCCCATAATGCGCAACTGCTTACCAGCGAGAGGCACTTGTGTGCGCGGCTCCGCTTCTCTCAGCTTGAGCTTCTCTCCAGCTCCAGTGCACCTGTTTCCAGCAACTTTCTGTACAAGCTTCTCTGAGTGGTTTGCTGACTCTGGCCGAACCTATCTTCAAGAGGCAATCAATGTGCCTGTTCCTGTCCTGGTCTCCATTCTGCTAGCCTGCTCCTTTTCATTCCTTTTTTCTACTTCTTTATTGATGACATAACTTCATTATATCGTGTTGCCTTTTCATCTCGAGGACAGGCTCCCCTCTTATACCCTTCTCCCCTCAGCAGTCCTTTTCCAACAACTTTTCATTGGTCAAACAACTTTACCCACTCACAGCAAACCCCCAGCAACTTCCATGCCTTAACGGCTGGAGAACAAGCAACCCGAGATGGCAAGGGGTCTCCTGAATCACCCTTCTTTATTCCCTCTAAACTCTTTTACATTTCTGATGGCTTCATTGTTACGAGCCTGATGTTATCACCAACCACGGGGCTTGTTGACTCCCATGGCCACACTCCCACATCTCCCCCTTCTTTATTAATATCAACCATCTTCTTGATACGAATTATTACTCCATATATCACAGTACTTAAAAATTTACTAGCAGTGATGGATCCCCATTGTCTTCAAAGGCAGTTTCCTGTAGGACATTACTAATTCCCTTAGCAGCCTGAAGTCTGCTTTTCCCACATCCAGGGTTAAAGGTTTGGTGGCAGTTTTCCCTCTATCACCAAAGATTTTAAACTTGACTACTCCATGATCACTATGTCCAAGACAGCCACCAATTGCCACTTCACCCATGAGACCCTCTCTGTTTAGAAGCAACAAATTTAGAGGGCACACTTCCTAGTCCGCTTCCTTAGTACCTGTACCAAGAAGCTATCATCAAGGTGTTTTAATTAATGAATACTTTAATAAATTATTAAAGTAATTAAGATGTGCTTTCAAATTGTTACATTTAATCTTAAATAATTTAGTATACCTCCCTATGTCTAAGATTTAAAATGCAAGATAATTCTTACTTCAATCCATATCTATACCAAAGGTGTCAGCCTGTGGCAACAAAAGCTAACTGATTCAGTCTTCCTGCCTGCTCCCAGTCCCAGGTGCTGATGTCTGGTAAAAGGAGGGTGGAACCAGAAGAGGTTCACAGCAGCTCACGTTGCTGTCAGCCCCATAAGCACGTTCAGTCACACAGAACTACTGAGAGCACAGGAAGCACCCATGATGCGAAAGAAAACCACTGACACGCAGAGTTGAGAGTTAGGTGCTTCAAGAGCGCTGCACCAAGCTGGTGAGAGATGCTATCAGTGAGTTCTTTTGAACCCACCTAGCACCACTCTATTGCTAATGCAGACAATTTGTATTTCTGACACATTCAGGCAAATAACATAGGGGAAAATGGCTCTCTCCAGCCTTCACAGTTAATCACTTAGATGCAGATCGGGGGGACCAGCAGCTGAGCCAGGGAGATCCAACTGAGTTTAAAGATAAAGCAGCTATGAATTCACAAGGACCAGAAATAAAATAAATAAATAAATAAATCAAAGGACGGATCAGAAAATAAACTGTATTTATGAACTCAAAGGTATAAATAAAATTAAGCCAATGTAAGACTTATCTTATTATATTTTATATATCAACATAAATTTTTACTTTGAAGTAAAATCATAAAAGGTAGAAAGTGAGCTTCTGTGAGGCGGGAAAGGGCAGATTAATCCCAAAGACCTTGGGCGATCCTTTTTACTTTACATTTAATAAGGAAAATTGCATGGAAAAGAGACAAAGGTGGTATAACTAATAAGTTCTGACGATCCGTATAACAAAGGCTGAGAAAATTCAAGGAGTTGAGTTTTGCTCCGGGGTGAGAAATTATAAAATAAAATCTTCCTCATAATTTTGAAACACACACACAAATTCACTGTTTCACATATTTAAAAATTCACTGGATATAACTATGAGCAACTTAATCCAACCTTGAAACTGGCCATAGCTTGATGATGGGGTTGGATTGAAAGAAATCCAAAGGTCACTTCCAGCCTGAATTTTTCTCTGACATCACATATATGGTAGCAAAGGAACTAATGTATCTCATACAAAATATATTTAAAAATAAATTATAATGACATCCATGTGAAAAAAAAAAAGGACAACTGCTTAAAATGCATCTGGGAAAGTCATTGGCACTTGAAGAAATGTCCTGGAAAAACTATAATAAGAACCAGCAAACAGGGAGATGACGGATCAGGCTGAAATGAGGAGATAACTGATTCAAAGAGGACTGTTAATTAAGTCCCTGAAATTCATTTTCTTAATGGTTTCACAAAATGCAGGCATGATCAATATTTAGTTATAGCAGGATACTGGAAGGCACTGATATATAGAAGAACTGAAATATACTACTGGAACATGTGTATGACTTCAAAGACAATCATTGTGCCTCAAAGGGTGGATTTGGTATTTCTATGTGCTAAGTATGTAGTTCAGAGTGAAACCAATACTTTTTAATAGAAGCTTAGGGCTCATCAGTTAGAAATAACAGCAAGAAAAAAGACAAGGGTTTAATTTGTTGTTTTTGTGGTGATTATGAGCTAGTAATATTTTGTTTATAATACTGGTTTCTACCAGATTCCAACAAAAGATGAATCCTAGAGGAAGCAAATATAGAAAACGGGTATTAGGATAAGCCAAGGAAATGAAAAACTTAGAAGAGAACAGGAAAGCTATGTTAGTTCTATTTGCAAAGCAAAGAAAGAAAGGGGATAAGATTGCCGTCTATAAATACATCAGGAGGAGTAAACACAAAAAAGAAAAAGAACAATTCTAAGGACAATACTGGCATAAGAATACATGGATCTGTGTTAGACATGAATAAATTTAGACTGTAAATTAGGAGACAGTTTCTAACCAGAGTATTGAGGCACTAGACCAAACTCCAATAGGAACAGGATTAACAACAACAACAAAATTTTAAATTAAGCTCAATCATAATCTAGAAATTGTATTATGTGGTTGTCTGCAACAACATGGAACTAGATTCAGAAATCTATTTCTGTGTTCTGAAGTGTGTCTGAAATGCAATTCAACCCCCATCTTTTCTGTAGCATTTTGTAACTAGTCTTTCAAATAGTAGTGGTCAAAGGTTTATTTTTACTGCAGACTTTGAATTTGTTATGCAAAATACTCCCTGACTGCCTATTTTCCCTAAAGTTTAAGATAATTTTTGGCCAAGTTTGTCTGAACAGAAAGTGATGGTTAACATTCTAAACTATGCTGTAATTATAAACACTTGTCCCTATTATTGTTCCAAAAACATTGTTAGGCAATTAAAATTTGCTTTGCCAAGGAAAATATGAATCCACTTGCCTAGTCCAGTAAGAAAAGAAAAAAAAGAAGTGTAAAGATTTGGAGTGAACCCCTTACCATTTCCAAATCTGGCACAGACTGCAGTCCAGCAAGAAACACAATACATCACTATGAATCTTATTGGGTAAAGGCTATATGCATTAAAAAAGAAAATATCCAGCTGGGAACAGCCTTAGATAATATAAACCAAGCTGAAAAATGTTGATTAAACATAAAGGATCAGCCGTAAGAATATAATTATTTACTTTTTAAAATATAGCAGAAGACTCTCTGCCAGTAACTTTAAAAAGATCTAATTAAATAAAAATTGAACATTACAAATTCAATACTTAAGAAAACAAAACAAAAACACACTCAAAAATACTCACTATTTTTTTCTTTTTAGCTGTTACATCTTTCTCCGGAAGGGGAAAGTGTTCTTCTAGGAACGCACCCAAAGCATTCAAGAGTTCTTCCTTATATGCTTTTACTTTGAAGAATTCATCTTTCAGTTTATGGAATGCTCTAGTATCCAATATAATAATAAAAACATACCAATAGAACGTCAAACTCAACAGAATAATTAAAATTTTTCTCAATTAAAAATTGCTTATTTTCTATTGTTACAAAATCATAATCCTATTATTTGATCTATTTTACAAAACAAGTAGTACTTTTTAAGTTTGTTTGCTCACTTGCTTCTCTTGAAATTTAAATTCTTCAAGACAAAAAACCTCAATATTATAGCAATACCTTCTTTGGCAATGTGATTCAATATCCTCTTCCATCTTTTTTTCAGTTTCTTTAAGAGCATTTAGTATCTTCTTCTGTTCGTCATGCCACTGCTCCTCTCTTTGAAACATGAAAAATAGGAAGTGGCACAACTGATACATACAGTTTTCCTTAAACAATCAGAAGAATAATTTGTGGTTTAAAAAAAGGCATTCTTAAGTCCAAACTACTGTATTACCTGTGAAAATCTTCTTTAATTTTTTTATTCCTTAACTGAGCTGTTAACAGCACCTTTTCAAGATCTTCCTTTACTTTCCACAACTGTAAAAAAGTAAAAATAAACCTACAGTTTGCAGACAGTCACGTCCCTAGTATTTGTTCTACATAAGGTTATATCCGTAAAACTGGTTTCATATATTAGGTGAAGAGGGCATATTATCTGTAATTTCTTAAGAAATCAGACTATAGAGCGATATATTATTTTTAAATCTGTTGAGAGCCATTTAAAATGTCTCCATTCCAGATGCTCATTGATGTCTTTTTGAAGCTCTGTAAAACAACAGAGTTTTTCACAGAAGAACTCATGAAGCAGATTATGAAGCATACACATGAACTGCCTACCTGAAGAAACACTGAAGAGAAAACACCTAAAGCAGCAGGGCTGCATTTTTTAACTCACTGAAGCTGTTTGCAAGAATGAATCCATGTTAAATGCACTAATATAAAATGTATAGCATTGAAAAATGAAGATGCTGCAAGAAAGACTAAGTGCATACATGAATTACATGGCCCTCAATGATAAGGACCTATATGGGAGAGGAAAGAGGAAGAAACAAAGATACTGCAGCCAGAAGCTATATGTGCTCCCAATTACGGGGAACATGCATCTTGGAAGACTGGGTCTTTCAATAATCCATTATGTTCTAAAATGCAATATTTCTAACAGTTTATGCCTTTTAATAAAAACCTATCATTTGGGTGTATCTTGCCTCCTCTTTCAGAGTCAGTGAAAACTATTTTATAAACTGCTCAAACAAAAATTCTTCTACAGACGCAAGTGTGCCCTGTGTATGTGATACCTGAAAAAAGACTGGAGCCCTCAACAAAACAAGCCACAAAACAGACCATCAGATCAAATGTGCTAGAGCAATACAGTCAAATCAGTTTGTAACCAAACAACACATTCACTCTGTTTCTTAATAGCAGTTGGGTTTTCTGTTGTCAGTGATTCCAGAGGGAAGAAAGCTGCTACGAGGAAGGAAACCAAAAGGTACTTCAAAAAAAACAAATACCAACATTATCAGCTACTGTTGCATTCCAGTGTCCAACTAACACAGTGTAATGCTACCGCTAACATATTCCTGATTTGCCCTTTCTTTCAAGTTTGGTAGAACTCAAAGACATATTTGCACTGAATGCCAGATCTAAGAATACCAACAATTGTTTGTAACATATAATGTTACGCTAGTTTATACCAAGTATGAAATGCAATACGTTGAAAACTTTGGCTTAAAAAAGTCATTCACTGCAACGAGGAAATTTTAGTAATTATAATTCAGAAGAGACAAACATCAGAACAACCACAACACCTAAAAAAACGCACACAATAGCTTATCAATAGACCACCATGGGAACAATCGTAGTTTTTAATTTTTTTCAACAAAATGATATCAATTAACAAACGAACAGACTTACCTCTTCTTTTCCTAATGTTAGCAGTACCTCTGGATTAGTTGAAATTACTGAAAAATAAAATGAATTGAGTTTTATGCACTGTGTGATATAGGTTTGTTTTTACTGAAAAGCAGTCTGTCTAGAGAGAAACTACTGTAGCCTTTAAAATGCTGGGCTAATATTCTGTCACTTTGGAATGAAAAAAAAAAAGTGCCATGTTAACACTTTTGCGTTACTTTTTTATACATGAATGAGCACAGGTACACAACAGTGAGATGTGAAGTACGTACTTCAAGATAAGCAAGCCTGATTTTTCGGTGGAAAAGATTCCATCAACATTATCAATTTGTGGAATCAAATTCCTCCTTTCTTCAAATTAATTGTAATACATGTTCATCAAATAATTAAGGAACTGTGAGAATGATCAGCGTTATCTTTATTTTACTTTGAGAGCTGACATACACTAGTTTTTACATTGCATACCCAACTCATTTTATGACATTATAAAAACTTACTTCATCTGAACGTTTGGCCACATTTTCTGAAGTCTGTATCCCTACAGTTTGCAAATATCAAATCTAAGTTATGCAGAGAATGACAGTTTCACAGGGTCACAGACTAGTTAAAGTTGGAGGGGACCTCCGGCGATTTTGTAGCCCAACCCTGTAACTCAAAGCAGTGTCAGCTGCAGCAGGATGTCCAACTGTGTTTTCCTAGGATCACTAAGTGAACTGGATTCACTGTATTGTAATGAAAAACTAAAACGTTTTTTAACCTCTTTTCTATATCTAGCTAAAAGGGGTCAAGGAATTCAGGTATTTTAAAACTGCTCTCATGAGACACACCTGCAGTCCTGCATTCAGCTCTGAGGCCCCCAGCACAAGAAGGCCATGGACATATTCAAACAAGTCCTGAGGGGGATCCCAAAGGATGAACAAGGGGCTGGAGCACCTCTCCTATGAAAACAGGTTGAGGGAGTTGGGGTTGTTGAGCCTGGAAAAGAGAAGGTTCTGGCAAGGCCTTTCAGTTTCAATGGGGCCTACAGGAAAGCTGGGACTGGACTCTGCCAAGGAGAGGAGTGATAGGACAAGGGGTAATGGCTTTAAACTAAGAGAGGGTAGGTTTAAATTAGATGTAAGGAATAAGCTCTTCACTCAGAGGGCGGTGAGGCACTGGCACAGCTTGCCCAGAGAAGCTGTGGACGTCCCATCCCTGGAAGGGTTCAAAGCCAGGTTGGACGGGGCTTTGGGCAGCCTGGGCTGGTGGGAGGTGTCCCTGCCCATGGCAGGGGGGTGGAACTGGGTGGTCCTTAAGGGTCCTTCTAATCCAAGTCATTCTATGATTCTACTTCAATAAAAAAATTATCCTGTAACAAAAATGAAAAAGATTTAACTTCTCATAAAAGCATTTTTCCTAAATACAATACAGTGGATTCCATTAATTTCTAAAAATACATTTTTGATAATTTTATAGTAGTTTTACATTCTCCATAAATTTTGAGAATCCTTGTATTAGTAATCTTAAGCAGCATTTGTTCAGTGATTAAAAAGAAATCATTCAAACCAGTGAGCTCAAAATACAGACAAATTACATCTCAGAATAAAATTTTGCCTTTGAAAATTATTGTCTCTAAATCTCAAAATATGAGTATAGCACTCCCATATTGAGCTCATGTTTAAGAACTGTAGGAGGCAGTAATCTGTGCTGTTTTTATTAGACCAATATTTTTTTTAATGACATGAATATCCTATGTGCAGATGATAACATTCCATGTTGAGTTATACCCACATTAGAGTTCCTTTCATTGTCATATTTGAAGAAACCCATTCAACACTTCCCCTTCACCCCCCTGTATAGTGAGCATGTATTTGCCAATACTGTGCCCAAAGAAATGTAAAATTGCTAAGTTATAACCTCTGAAAATAAGGCTTAAATTGAAATACTGTGACAGGCCCTCATTTACAAGAAATAAGCTAACCATTACTGAAAAAAAATCCAAAGTAACAAGTCAGCCTGACATTCATGCCACATCAGCAATTAGCAATTTCTGTTACTCCTATTTAGATTAATTCAGTGTTTTCAATCAAGTGATTCCTCCTTCAAAACAAACAATAGGTATGTCATGGTGTTGGTTGGGATAGAGTTAATTTTCTCTGTAGCAGCTCGTATGATGCTATGTTTTGGATTTGTCCTGGAAAGTGCTGATAACACACTGATGTTTTCCATTGCTGCAGAGCCGTGCTTGCACAGAGCCCAGGATGTTTCAGCTCTTCATGCTGCCCTGCCAGCAAGGAGGCTAGGGGTGCACCAGGAGCTGGGAGGGGACATAGCCAGGACAGCTGGCCCAGGATGGCCAAAGACATGCTCCACATCACACAACATGCTCCAGAATAAAAACTGGGAAAAAGAAAGAGGGAGGGACGCTCAGAATAATGGAGTTTGTCTTCCCAAGAAACCTTTACGTCTAATGAGCCCTACTTCTCTTGAAGTGACTTAACACCTGCCTGCTGATAGGCAGTAGTGAATGAATTCCCTGTTCTGCTTTGCTTCTGTATAAGGCTTTGCTTTACCTAGCATGCCATCTGTCTCAATCCATGCGTTCCCACACTTTTACCTTTCTAGTTCTCTCTCCTATCCCACCCAGGGACGTGAGCAAGCAGATGTGTGGTGCTGAGCTGCCTGTAGTAGATAAACCAGAACAAGGTAGAAAGAAGCCATGAAGAACATGAAACATTTAAGCACAGTAGACCCTCCATTTTCATACACCCACTGTAACCCTATTTAAATTCTTAGCAGCAGCTTCTTTTTTTCTCCTCTTAAAAAAGTAGCCAAAAAGGCGAAGCTTTGTCTGCAGAATGATATTATTTGTACTATAATATGCATAGATAATCTCTCCAGTATAAAACTAAGATTTCTAATAATAAATCTTATCACCTGGGAACAAGTATGAATGGTTGAGTGAAGCAACTCAGCCAGCCAATAAAAACATGTCAAGCCCCAAGAATATTTTTAAACAAATAGCCTGAAGTTTAAAATAATTGCACGTTTTAGTAAAGGAACCTAACATCTCCAGGTATTTTATCCAGATAAAAATGAAAGTGTTTTCAGTTCATTTCCTTTCAGCCAGCAGCTTATTCATGAACAGCAGCCAAGAACCAGTATTTCCTAAATTTATTCAATGTCATACTTTTGGTCTACATACCTCTACTCTAAGAAACATTTGAGGCTGACTACTCTTACAGGCTTGCAAAGCACATGAACTATAAATTTATTCCAACAGAAAAACAGCATCTATTTATAAGAAAAGAGAACCATTTGTATTTTTTCTAGCTCCTATTACTTGTTCATATGCTATGCAGCAGTTACCTAAGCTTTGAAAAGAAGCTAGAGAAGTGACTTTAATGTTCACCTAGAAACACATTCCAGTGTGACCAGAGTATTGAAAATCACCATTTGCTGTCTACATTGTGTTTCCAAAACGCTAGGAATGTTAGGAAGACCAAGACTCGTCTGGCATTTAAATATTCAAAAGAGTTGAGCCAACGTATGCATTTAAAGATAAATGAACAAGTGTTATTAGGCTGAAAGGAGCTAACAGGTCCTTGACATGTGGATGCTAACAAATACTAGTGACAGTGCAGTGTAAACTGTCTTACGAGTCTCTAAATGGGACATCTGAAAGAGCAGATTAATCAGTTAGATACTGCATGGTTACTTTCACATTCTCTGGTCACATCAGCCTTAAAACAGAGCCGAGTCACTTAGCACTGATGCTTACGTACAGAAGGCATTTGGAAGAACTGAGAAATCTGTTTGTTCTGACAGATACGCTGAACAACTGTGAGACCTACCACTTGTCTCAGTGGTTTGTGTTTCTTAGGATCACTAAGTCAGCTTGATTCCTGTGTTGTAGCAATAAATTAAAAGGGTTTCTACCTCTTTATCTAGCTTGGATCTAAAGGGGTCAGGTATTTCAGGTATTTTAAAACAGAGTAGTGGGTTTACCATTAAAAGTTCACTTCAAGGTTTCAGCTAGTAAATTATAATAAAGCACACTTCTGTACAAAATTAATTGAGGAAAAAAAAAAAAAAGGAAGTACAGATAAAAATATGTCTGGACAAATTACAGTTAGGTATTTAGCCATACTTGGAATGATTAAAAATACATCAGCCTCTTTTATGACAGCAAGACGACAGAACTAGTCATTTACTAAAGTAGTTCTGTCCTAAACAGGAAGTACAAATTAAAGAAATGGGGGAGAAATATGAAAGGTGACAGGTGTCATCTACCTGAACTTGTGCAAAGCATTTGACACTGCCCTGGACAATATCCTTGCCTCTAAATTGGAGAGAGATGAGTTAGATTGTATGACCACTCTGCGGGTAAGGAATTTGCTTGGTGGTCACATTCAAAGAGTTGCAGTCAATGGCTCAATGTCCAGGTGTAGACCTGTGATGAGTAGAGTCCCTCAGGACTCCCCCCAAGGGGGGGGCATGAGCATTATTAAGGGACTGGAGTACCTCTCCATGAAAACAGGCTGAGGGAGTTGGGGTTGTTCAGCCTGGTGGAGAAAAGCCTTGGGGGAGACCTTATAGCAAACTTCCAGTACCTAAAGGGGGCCTACAGGAAGCCAGGAGAGGGACTCTTTGTCAGGGAATGTATTGATAGGACAAGGGGGAATGGCTTTAAAAGAAAACAGATTTCAATTAGATATATGGAAGAAGTTCTTTACTCAGAGGGTGGTGAGGCACTGGCACAGGTTGCCCAGAGAAGCTGTGGATGTGCCATCTCTGGAAGGCCAGGTTTCACAGGGTTTTGGGCAACCTGGCCTGGAGGGAGGTGTCCCTGCAGGGTGTTGGAACTTGGTGATCCCTCCCAACCCAAACCATGATTCTGTGCTTCTGTGAAACAATCACAGAAAGAAAAAAAAAAAGGATGACAGGATAATGAGCTTTCGTGATCTGGTGCAAGACGTTTTAGGAAATATGCTAACAATTATTCCCCATTTAACTGACAGTGCCAGGAACTATGCATTCTTGTCCAGAATCATAAATAGCAGTAGACCTTGCTTTGAGAGGAACCAAAACGATAAAACAATATGGCATAATAACTATACATTAAACATACATGCTATGGTGGGAAATGTTATATTTTAACTAGTTTAGCATGGTAATACAACAAGACATACATGACTTATAATACAATGAGAAAAACATACATGGCCTAAGATGCTTAGATAAAAGACCTTGCAAAAGTTAATGTGAGTCAGCCTTACATGTAAGCAGCTACTTACATTCAGGACTTCTTATTTGCCATTGACTAAACTCCACTGTTAAAGCTTTCATTCGCATCGTTAACAAGGAAATCTGTATAACAAGAAATTAAGGATCTCTTTAAGTGTGTTGAATTGTTCTAGAGTAGAATAAGATAGACTGGGATAAAAATTAATTTATTAGGTTTATTCAGAAAAAAACCACCACACACAACAAAAGAGCACCTATTGGAATATACCATTTATACCTTCAAGAGGATTAAAAAAGCCAGTTCCAGTAATCAAGAAATGTTTTCATTCTCATTTCAAAAGCTGCAGATCAGAAGTACCCTGAATTGGTATTTTTCCCCTTAACTTTCTCTTCAGTATCTGACAGTCACCACAACTGAAGATGAGCCACTGGAAGCCACAGTATTTCACACCCTCATTACATCTTAGATGCATGGTTGATACACACGTAAGGTTAAGTAGACTGACACTGATAGGTGTGATGACTAAATAAAAGAATGTCTTAAAAAAAAACAAAACATAAAAAACCAACACAGACAACCAGTAGTCAAATACATCTCCTATCAAAACTCCATTTGCGGACTCAAGAAAAAATGTTTTGGACTACTACTCTGGCTCACTGTAACCACTGAAAATATAGCAGCAATAAGACTACACATTGGTTCAAGATAGTTTTTGAAAAACAAAACAACCACAAAAAATAAACAGCCACAGATTCCGTAAAAAATGTACTTAGTTTAAATTAAATGCATTTAGTTTACTATGCTTTAGAGAAAGAATATATGTGTTACTATTCCATTTCCTGAAGCTGGGGACTGCACCTTTTATTTTTCTTCAAATACACCTATATGTAATATGTGTTATCATATGTATGTATCATACAATGTCTGATAGGAAGTTAACCTTTCATTGAAATGCAACAAGTAGTCAAGCATTCAATGCATTCAGTAAAAGGCACTGCAGGTTGCATTTAGCTTTTTCTTGACCGAAGGAAAGAGGAAAAAAAAAAAGTGCTAAGAATCATCAGGCAAGATCTCATAATAGATATATCAAGAATCAAAAACATAAATGTTGCTTTTCACTACTCAAAATAACTTTGAAAATAACTTTGAGAAGTACATCTTTAAAAGACAACCTTTTAAAATATTAGGAAGAATGGGGAAAAGCAAAACAACAACAACAAAAAAAAATCAAACTGAAAGAAATAAACTACCATGCAGATGTTTTTTATTTTGTACATCAGGTGGTGTCAATCTCTTTTGTAATTCTGGAACACCACTCTTGACAATACCATCACTCTGCTCTTTCATCTTTTCAACTTCATAAAAAGGATGTACAAAGTGTTCTGGTTGCTCCAGTAACTGGACATCAGATATACAACACTACCTTTCAGCAGCTGTAAATCAAGCACTCTTCAACAGACAAAGAGATAAAGCCAGTATTCATGCCTCCCTCACACCCTATGCACATGTATATTCCCAGCAAAATACACTGCTCAGTAAGGAAACCATGACATTGTAGAATAGACTCAAGCTTATAGAATAAAACTGCATGGAGTACATTGCAAGTTATGATCTTGAGGTGATTAAGAAGTGAACATCAGTGACAAGGTCAAGAGCAAGAAAAAACCCACAGCTTCTTTGCCAGCTACAATGAAAATAGAAGTGCCTATATTAGGGGTTTAATAAGATCATAACAAAATTGCTGACAGAGGGTCCAACATAACCTTTTCCTCTCCTCCCCTTTTCTGTCATGAAGTACAATACATCCTAGCAACTCCATTTAATCATTGTCTTGCTATAAGGGTTTTTAAGAAAAGCACATCTTCAAAGTTTGAGTATTAATTACAAGGCTTTTACAAAGCACAATTACAAGTAGACAAGGTGCACTACAGTAAAGCTGGAAAGAAGCATAACTCTGTGCCTACACCCAATGAAAATAATACAAGAATTATTTCTGCTGTTAGGATTTTATCTAGTCCTGTAAGAAGAAAGATTGTATTGTATGGATGTAAATATCCATCTTTACTTATTATTTATTCTGATTAAATAACAGTTTAGAACACAGTTTATTAGTAGCAAGAGATATACATTAGTAATTCAATATCTGAACGTGTTCTACGAATACATCTCTGAAAAAAATAACCCGTTTCTGTTAATCATTCAAATATATTGAATGAACTATCTGAATATACTTACCAAAGTCCTGTAAGATAAAGATTTATAAAATGTATGTATTTCACTCACCATCCAGTATATTTCCAAATTTAGGGTCCACAGAAAAATTCCATTTTAAAAGTTTGTATTAAGAATTTACAAGCAACTAAACAGTGAGCCAACACTGCCTTTTTCCATGTTCCTCAAAATTTCAGGATATAGGAGCTCGTGTTCAGGCACTCAACATCACTCTAATATTTTCTAATTCAAGCATATCAGTTTTCTAATGATATCCACAAAGTTTCCAAAAACAAATTTCCAGAGTAAAACTAAAGAGATATAGTTTTAAAAATACATGTCCAATGATTTGCTCCTTATGTTAGTCATACATCAGGTTGTACATACAGGACTGCTTGTAACCTTTTTGCTATACATAAATACAACTTCTCAGCGTTTGCTGGACACTAATGTACTTCAAAATAAAGTCTCAAAGTTAATAAGAGTAAAGCTGCCAACTTTAGAGCATAAGTGAAGATAATTTCATTTCCTTCATTTTCTTTTTGGAAGCACACCATTTCATTAGAGAAAAAACAAATATTTTGTGAAGAATAAAAAAAGTCTTACTTCGGCATCTGATTCTGTCAGTGGTTCTGCTCTTTTAAGTGTTATCTTGCTCTGACACTGGGTAAAAAACAAACAAAAGACAGAAAATGTTTACTCACTCGTGCCTTTTGCAGCAAAAAAATAAGATGTTTAGAAATTCCAACAAAAACTGTTTACTATAAGAAAAAAAGCTTTTACTTGGCTCTTACCACGTCCCTTGGAATTTGACCCAGAACAGAAAATATTTTGAAACCATACTGCAGTAGAAAAGTAGAACTTGCATTGAAAAGTAGAAAACCATCAGCTAACAATAAGAGGATGTATGATTTCAGGAAAATGGCAAGTTAAAAGCGAAAAGTTGGCATGGAGAAAGATACTGAACAGATAGAGAGCATGAGAAACTGGGAAAAAATGATAGTCATGGACAAGGCTGGATTGGGAATTAGCACAAGTGCTACTATTCTAGCTTTCCAAATAGAGATATCACATTATAATACCCATTTGTTTCACCTCATTTAGTAGGGCAATATACTGTACACTTCAGGTGTTCTTGTTTGTTTGTTTTGTTTTTGTTTCTTTTTGGAGTGCAGTGTATCAGCTCACATTGACTGCAGTGGGATGTATACCAAGACTAAGTTCAGGTCACCACAGCTATCCAAGGCTTTAGCATAAGTCACCTGCTAAATAAACTCTTTCTTGTTTTGTAACTGTCAGCAATTCATTCTGCTCCAGGACAGCACAGGATGCACTCTACTAAGCAGAATTACTAAGTGGTTCTTTGAAATCCGTGTGAAGTGCACAGTCCAGTCGCTTCTTAAATTCAGGCTTGGTGCAGTGACCACATCCCTGGGGAGCCAGTTCCAGTGTGCAACCACCCTCTCGGTGAAGAACTTCTTCCTGATGTCCTGCCTGAACTTCCTCTGCCTCAGCTTAACAACATTCCCATGGGTCCTATCACTCTTGATTACAGAGAATAGGTCACCTGCCTCTCCACTGCCCCTCGTGAGGAAGTTGTAGACCACGATGAGGTCCCTCCTCAGCCTCCTCCGGGCTGAACATCCAAATCATTTATAAAGACATTGAAGAGGACTGGCCCTAAAATGGAGCCTTGAGGGACCCCACTGGTGACCATCTGCCAGCCAGATGCAGCCCCATTAACCACAACCCTTTGAGCCCTGCCTGTCAGCCAATTGCTCACCCATCGTGTGATGTTTTTATTTAGCTGTATGCTAGACACTTTGTCCAGTAGGCTCCTATGGGAAACTGTGTCAAAAGCCTTGCTGAAGTCCAAAAAGATCACATCAGCTGGTTTCCCTTGGTCAGCTAGATGCGTGATCTTATCATAAAAGGAAATCAAATTTGTTAGGTGGGACCTACCCCTCATGAACCTATGTTGCCTGGGACCAATGACTGCATTGTCCCCCAGGTGCGCCTCAATAACTTCAAGAATCTTCTTCTCCATAATTTTACCAGGCACTGACATGAGACTGACAGGCCTGTAATTGCTAGGGTCTTCTTTCTTACTCTTCTTGAAAACTGGGACAACATTTGCCAGCTTCCAGTCTACTGGGACCTCTCCCGATTCCCAAGATCATTGAAAAATAATTGAGAGAGGTCCCAGTCCCGCGATGATGTCAGCCAGCTCTTTAAACACCTTGGGTGCTTAACACTTCCATCCAACATATGCAACATCCCTTGCATATAACACATATTATCATCTTCCTGAATTGTCGTGGTCATGCTGGGAAAGAGATTTTTTTTTTCAATTAAATTAAAAATAAACATTTTGTTTTCTCCTCTAATTTGAAACTCTCAAAGAAAGTTCACAACCTCTGAAACGGTACCAAGCAAAACTTCTGTTGATAACTTACGACAATATTTCAGAAACCTTCCTAGTACCGGATTCCCTGCCACTTGTTCAGTATTAACATATGCATTGTTCTAAATTCTTACTAACATGAAAAGTGTTAGGTTTACACATAGAAGCAAATAAAATCACATTATCCTTTTAAAATCTAATTCTGTGCAATTTACGAATCGTGGTTTGTATGTACTTAAAGTATTATGAGAAGTATTCTTACATCAGTTTCTGATACTTTAATGCCTTGAAATTATAACGTAAAAACACAAGCAAATAAGTGGTACATAAGAACTATCTAAAACTCAAATGAAGCAATTAAGACACTCAAAATATAACTTTGAACATGAGTTTTCAGTAAACTCAGCAGAATCTTATAGAATGCATAATGTTTGCTCACAGCTGTTACAAGTTTATCTTTGCTGGGATTGGCCTAAGTAAAAAAAAAAAAAGCAAATAAAAACAACTTGCTTTAAAATGTTATCATTAGCATATTGGATTGTCTGTCAAGAGAGATAAATTTTATGATTAAGGATGTAACCATCAGTTTGCACGAGCGTATGCTAACGGAAACCTCATGCAAGGTGGGAGTCAGTTACGGTTCACAAGTACTGAGGGTCTTAAAGGAAAGACACATTGGGAGGAGAAAGAGGCTCAGAAATATCTCAGTCTCAGTGTAACGATACTACCAGAATAGAACTATTTTTTCTGTTTTCCCTAGTTTTAATACGTACTCCCATTCTATTAAGTATTTAACTCCCACTAAACATTTAACTAAATCAGCACACTGTAAACAAATATTGACACCACAAAGCAGTCTTCGTTCCTGCCAGCACATCTACCTTTGGCCTTTTTGAAGGTCTTCTTCCTTTTGTTGTTGTTGTTTCTTTGGAAGGGGTGCAGTAAGCATACAATGAAGGAAGAGGAAATAACAAAAAATGCTCGGTACAGTTAACAACAAATATGATCCAATATTCATGATTTACATACCTCTTCCATCTGACTCCAGATACTCTCACATTCATTCAAGAGTTCCTCCCTGGCATCTACAGCACCTGATGCAGTTGATTCTTCAGTCTATTAACAAGCAAATCTAGTAGTTAATATGCAGATCAACAATCGTTATTAACACATGACTGAATCATACCTATGTTAGGTCAAACACGAACCAGAGCAATCCCTTTGAGTACAGAAGTTTTTAGTTAACTCCCCAGTATTTCTAGACAGAACCTAATCATTTAGTTACATCAATTAGCTTTAATATTGTAGCAAGGTTTTGAAATAGAACACTAAAAACATTTTTAATTGAATCACAAAGACCTGAATTTTGAAAACTGCTTTGGATCATCTGCGTGTTCTTGTTCTTTTTGTTTTTCCTGACAACTTAAATAAAGATACAATGGTAGAATAAGTGCGTATCTTCAAAGCCATAATTTTCTTCATACATCCACAAAGCTCTTAAGGATAGTTACTTCTGCTCTGTCTTACAGTAAGTGTCCTAATCTATTTCTCCTAAGGACACTTTTCAGATGTTAAACAAAAAGATTTGGAATTCAAGTGTCCTGGGGGTTGCTAGAAAGAAAACACACAACAAAAGAACCTGAAAGATATGCAGGCAACTAAATAAAGAGAGCATGGATGGCCAGCAGACAAGCATCAAGGGTTAAGTTATAAAGTTTGAGAGATGGTTGGGTTAAATAGAAACACATACATATTTAAAAATGTGATCCCAATTAAGTCTGTAGAGAGAGAGACATTAAGTGACAATAGCAAGTAAGAGAAAAAAACAGAAAGGCCAAACTGGCACTCAAAGGGAATTTTTTTTAAGAGGCAGGACATTTTTTAAAGTATTTAAGTGGATCACTAAGGCCACCAAATAGGTAAAGATTAAAAAGAAGCATTAATAAACACACAAAGAAGAAATAAGTGTCTCCATCATCTTCTGATGCAGAAATTCAACCTTTTGTTCTTCTTCAGAATAAAAGTGAGGGATCACAGAAAAATATGCTGAAAAAAATAATTTTGAAAGAGTGAAATACTCAAATAGCATTTCCAAAGCTCAAGAATGCCATAGCAGAGTGAATAAGAAAAAAAATTAAATAATCATAATCTCTCCCTGAACACTGACAGTATTCTACAAAACTGAAAAGTAGCAATACCTCTGCTAAGCCTTCCTGGCAAATTTGTTGCATCAATAATTAAAAACAGAACACTAAGAAATCTGGATCACTGTGATCTGATAAGGTCTAACGAGTACAGTTGTTGCAAAGGAAAATCATTATCTTCTTAACAGTCTTGGAATGTCTCCATAACATGAAAGAGAACTAGCTCACATAATTTATTAAGACTTCTGAAATGCCTCCAGCAAAGTCCCCCCACAGAAAGCTAATAAAGAAGTTAAGCAGTCTTGAGATGTGACTTTTTTTTTTCTCTTAGACCAGAAATTGGCAAGGAGACAAACAGAAATAAAGCTTTAATAGATCTTATTTATGGCAAAAAGCCAAAGCAGCAGAGCTGAGAGGGCTTGAAGTTAAAGAAAAACAAAACAAACAAAAAAATAACCTTGGGAAACTTTAAAGGGTGTTGACGTTTCATCCCCCAAAAGTCCGATCCCTATTTCACCCTGGACCTCTACTCAGTAATACAATTCATCAATGTGAAAATATGATATGAAATAAATATCTCTAAATACGTAGCAAAAAAAAACCATTTAAATGATTACAACAATTTTAACATTGTTGACCTTCAAAACTTTCCCACCAGCTTTTACAGTTACAAAATGTGTATGTTTTGAGGAGATACTATAGGTCTCTCTCTGTACCAGCAACTAAATTCATCTGTGGTCCTTAATACCCTGCTATTAATTTTAACTCTAAATTACGTTCATCATAGTGTCATTCTTTTTTGCATATATCTCTCCTTGTATCATCCAGTTTCCCCTTTTTCTGTATGGTAAGATAAGGTTTCTGTTTGTACTTCATACCTCAGAAATGGGGGGTTCTTCTGCTGTTTCATCACCTGTGCTGTAGCTTTGCATTTTTATTCCTGCCATGTTATATTCTTTCTTGTTATTCAAGCATTGGCATGTTGTTATTCCTTCTTGCCTCGTATGCAGGCAACACACAACTCAGTAAAACAGGCAGTACACAACTAGGTAAACTTTTTTTTTTTTTTAACTTGGTAAATACACCAATTTCTTCTTTAAAGATTTAAGACCTTCTTAAGAAATGTTTAGTTGGTGAAGGAAAATAAACAATTATTATTTATTTAATATTTTTTTTATTTTATTAAATATAAATCTCCCCTCTCTCCCCCTCTCCCCCAAAGGGAAAAATGCTTTTACTTCAAGATTTCACAAATTCTGCTATTGTCTTTCACATACAGGTAAGGAATATGAACACAAAAAAGATGCAAATGACACATTTAATTTGTCACGACCCAAAAAGACCACACTGCTAAGGAGATCTCCGTTGAAGGCAAGTGAGTTATAGAAATCACAGACTGGTTTGTGTTGGAAGGACCTCAAAGATCTCCCAGTTCCAGCCCCCTGCCATGGGCAGGGACACCTCCCACCAGCCCAGGTTGCCCAAAGCCCCATCCAGCCTGGCACTGAGCCCCTCCAGGGATGGGGCTCCCACAGCTTCTCCGTGCAGCCCGTGCCTTCGCCTCACCACCCCCTGAGGGAAGAACTTCCAATTCCCTCCTTACCCCCAACCCAAACAGCCCCGCTGCGCCATAAACACCCCCCCCCCTAACCCTAACGCAACGAACCCCACCGAGAAGCCTCTGCCTTTCCCGTGAGCCCCATTTAGGCTCTGGAAGCCCCCCACACCCCCTCACCCCCACGGCCGAGGGGCGAAGCCCCTCTTCCCCTACCCCCACCCCCCGGCCACTACCATGGCGCCGCGGCTCCCTCCGCTGCCCCGGCCCGGCTCCCGCCTGTGCCCGCGCTCGGCGCTGATTGGGCGGGAGCTGAGGGGAAGGGAGGCAGGCGGGCGGGCGGCGCGGGGCGGTGACGCAGCCCGGCATGGCGGCCACCGAGACCGAGCGCAAGAGGAAGCCCAGCGAGGCGGCGGCGGAGGGCGGGGAGCAGGAGCAGGAGGAAGAGGAGGAGGGGGAGGAAGATGGGGAGCGCTGGGTCGGGCCGCTGCCGGGGGAGGCGGCGCAGGCGAAGAAGAGGAGAGGTGAGGGGCAGCTGCAGGGATGGGGCTGGGAGGAGGGTGTGGGGGAGCTGGGGTCGGCCTCTGCTCGCAGGTAGCCAGCGGTGGGAGCAGAGGGAATGGCCTCAAGTTGTGCCAGGGGAGGTTCAGGTGGGAAATGAGGAGACATTTCTGCTCAGAAAGAGCAGTCAGGCACTGGGACGGGTTGCCCAGGGAGGTGGTGGAGTCACCGTCCCTGGGGGTGCTCAAGGAGAGGTTGGACGTGGTGCTTAGGGACAAGTCACTGAGTGCCTCATCCTTCTCCGTGTCCCAGCTAAACAGGTCTCACACTGCCTTCATGAGGGCCCACATGTTCGCTAGCCTTCCGTGTATCGCTGATGTACCTACAGAACCCTTGTAGGACAAGGCCATTGTCCTTTTGGGAAGAAAAATGAGCTGTGGTTGATCTTCTGTGTCCTGGCAGGCCTTTAAAAGTTGTGTTGAAATTCTTTCTACGTATTCAGAAAGCCAGGGTAACTGGCTTTAAGGTAACCTTAAAGGTGCTCCCCTTTAAAATAACCGTAAAGGGGAGCACCTGTAAAGGTAAAAGAAGGCTTTGAGTGGCTTTAATCCACCAAGAATCAAGAACTCTGAGCACAAAGCCAGAGTGGAAATCCCTTTTATGTTTGCACAAAGTCCTGATGTTCTCTTTATTAAAATTGGGAATGAGAGGTATTCAAAGGTAATGATGGTGAACAGAAGCTTAATGAAAGTTTTTCATAAAAACATTCATAAAATACACTTCCTGATTTTCCTTTTATTTTGTTTAGTCCTTGAATTTGAACATGTCTATCTTGAAAATCTACCATGTGCTTCGATGTATGAACGCAGTTACATGCACAGAGATGTCATTACACACGTGGCATGTACCAAGTAAGTCTGTGGTGTTTTGTTTTGTTTTGTTTTCCCATTGTATGTTGTCATCAGAGATATGTTCTTGTATATACTAAGAAGCTTTCAATGCAGAAATTTAATAAAGGAAAGTTATGTGCAGATGTGGCATTTCAAGGTTTTTTGAAAACTGAGTATAAAGGAGAGGACTTATAAGCAAGATGAAAATTGTTTAAATAGATGAAAAGGGGTTCTTAAAATCTGTATTGCAACGGACAGTATATACAATAATAGGAAATACTGAAAGCATCTGAAATATGATTCAGCAGAATTGCTTGGGTTGAGATCGTTTTCTTGTCTATTGTGTGTGTATCTATTTACAAATATGTATATATATATGTGTTTTTTTTTTTAATAATAGCAAATAGTATCTGCTGTAAAACCAGACCTAAATGAGAAGTAAAACTTACATAGTAAAAAATGATAGTATTACATATTTCTTAAATTCAGGCTGTTGACCTTTCATAGATGAATGTAGAGCACATTAAAATAATTATTTCTCTTTCAGGATTGATAGTACCCGTTCAGACAGACTGTTACAGTGATTTGTTTGAAGTTCATTTTCTGTACTACCTTACTTCTAGTGTCATAATGCAAATTATTGTCCAAAAGTGGAGTGAAGTATGTGTATTTCTCTAATTCTGTATTTCTGCTTTTCTTCTTTTGTAATTGTAGGACAGATTTTATCATAACAGCCAGTCATGATGGACATGTAAAATTCTGGAAAAAAATAGAAGAAGGGATTGAGTTTGTTAAACACTTCCGTAGCCACTTAGGTAAGAATTCGCTTTTTTGTTTATAGAACTCACCCCTGCTGCCCAAGTTTGAGGAGGAAGTGTAAACAAAAAGGAGATGGGTTCTGGGACCTGTTTACTGCAGTCAGGGATTAAATGATATCTATGTCTTGTCCTTCGTTCCCCTGTCCTGTACATTCAGCCCCCAAACTGCAGGATGAATAGGGTGTGAATAAAACAGGTGAGATGACTCCTGCAGAGATCTCCTATATCCTTTGCAATGCCTTGTGCTCTGCCTGTAGGCAGAATGTCTAGGACAGAGAGAAAGTGTCTAGTTAAAAAAGACGAGCAGGGTGCATAAAATCCAGAGATGTTTAAAAAAATGTTACTTTAAGCTATGGTACCTTTGTTATCCGCCATCTGTACTATGCTAAGCATTAAGGTACTCATTGCTATTACAAATGATAATCTGCCTGATGGAAAAAACAGTCTGATATACAGACTGTCACAATAAAAAAAATAATAAGAAATAGTAAAAGTACTGTTTCTTTTTAGAATTTAAAAAAATGTTACAGTAAGTTCTTGATCTTAGCTATCAGCTTCTCATTATGTACAGAAACAAAACATGAGAATGAAGCCTACCAAGTGTAAATAAGTACTGTGAAAAACTTGGTGAAGTCTCAATTGCAGAGTAATTTTGATTATTATGCATGTTAATAGCAGGACTGTAAGAGTTAGCATTCTGCTGCTTTTTGTGTCTTGAGAGATGCAAGTCTAAGAGCTCATTTTTTGTAGTGTAATAATCTTCTGTTTTTTAAAAAAGAATATTTTATATTAAAATAATTGTAATCATAATCTTCTGCTTAGGTAGATGGTAACTAGTTTGTCATCACTTACCTGACTGTAAACAGTGATAGGATACAAAACGTGTGGTAGCAAAGATAAAGAAAAACAAAAACCCTTAACACAACATTTTAGTTCAAAAAAGATGGAGAAACAGCTGAAACAGTTTTAGATGTCTGTATGGCTTTTGTTTTTCTGTGGAGAACTGAAATGAAGAATGTCCCTTTCCTGTGTCTTAAGAGTATGTTACCTTGTTTTAACAGGTGTTATCGAGAGTATTGCTGTTAGTTCAGAGGGGGCGTTATTTTGTTCAGTTGGAGATGACAAAGCCATGAAGGTGTTCGATGTAGTCAACTTTGATATGATCAACATGCTGAAACTTGGGTAAGTTGCTTGGTTCTTGAAAATGTTTAGGATTACAAATGGGAGTCATTTTACATAAGAGCTAAGTAAATAATTCATTCTTACTGATTTTTTTTTTTGCCAATCAAATGAACCTGAAGAAGTGAGTTATCCAAAATGATGTATCCAGTGGAGACTGCTTGCCTGAGTGTAGAAAAATGTATGACTATATGTACCCTTCAGATAAGTGTAGTAGGGCTGCACCTGTCCTCAGCATCTAATGTTAAGCAGAAGGATGTGGTGTCTTCTAACGTGTTTAGCTAGACATCTTTATTTTCTTCCTGTTGTTTGGCACTGAATTTAAAAATGACAGCTAACTAACAGTTCACGTAGAGAAGAAATTGGGCCTGTGTTATTTGTCATCATTTGCTGTCTTAGGGTTAGCAATTTCTTCTTCTGTTAAAAAGAATATAGTTTTCCTTAGTCTTGCTATTGTAGAATTGCTGTTGTTACACAGTATGTAGATAAAGAATGTGGGGGTATGTTATTGGAATTATATCAGTAGCAGAGGAAAGCGAGGCACACAGCATTGCAGGAATTCGTTTGGAAGGTGGGAGGATCAGTGGATGCTATAATAAGAATGGTAGAAATACTGATGTTTCCAAAAGTCTCTTGAATTTTGAAAGCATCTATTTCTTGAAGTCTGTTGTTTGCTGGTTAATTGTGACATTGAGTCAAGGTATAAACTCAAAAATGTTCAGTATTGACATAGTTCTTTTAATTGAAATAAGTGTTAAGAATTCCACTGCTTTGAAGGCTATTATAACTACATGATATTCTGGTATTTTTCAGAATGTCCATGTAAATGCTTATGTTAGTGCATTTCTGGTTATGTTATGAATAACATTGTCCGAGTAACCTACGTAGCGTATAGGAATTGATTCAGTTTTGTCTGTCTGCTGTGGAAAAATTCAAGTTAGCTGTAGTCATTTGTTTCTACTGGTGTTTTGTACTTAGCAGCCCTGTATGTCACTAAAAAACTGGTAAAACTATACCATGAAATACAATTAATTTCATGTTAAAAATACTTTTATATTTGTTATAAATATAAAATATTTTTTCTTGTTGCTTGAGAATTCAAGGGAATTAAGGTAGATTTTAAACCTATTTTGTATCAAGGATATCCTGATTTATACTTCAAATGTTTGTCTATAGTATATCTCTGACATATCTCTAACAGTTTTTCCTCAGCAGCAGTAATCAAACTCCCCTTGCCTGTATATCTTTTCAGAAATAATTGGGTTTGACCTGAAGTGAACTTTTTAATGAAGAAGAGAAAAGTATACAACTGTAATACAAGCATTACTGAGAATAGCTTTTTAGATTTAAGATTCATTGTTTTATCTCCTGCATTAATGCTTATTGAGCATCTGGTTTCTGTTTACCTGAATGAAAATTTTTTAGTGGCTGTTTGCTCAGGCTTGCAGTGGTTAATGTAGAATTCATAAATGCTGTGTGGTCTTTTCACCTTGTATTATCTTGTGCTGTCTGCTCTGATAGATACATGCCAGTATGTTTCACAGTTGATTAGCTTTGTCTGAAATTCTTGAGATCCTTTCATATTTAACTAATCTGTACAGTGTATCTGTCTGCGGATTCCCATGCTTTATGCTTCCGTAAATGATCTGGAGAAAAACAGGTATTTCTGCAGGAAGTGTGTATAACATTGCACAGAACAATGAGACATTTTATTTATTACCCACCACCACTGCTTTTTTTTTTCCCCAATTGTATCCTTCACAGTGAAAATCCAAGTGATAAAGTGTCTGTTCTTCATCACACCTTCAATATCTGTTAGTCTGATAGGATTCTAAATAAGAGTTTCCTGTGGAGACTGTATCATAGAATCATAGAATATCCCAAGTTGGAAGGGACCCATAAGGATCATCAAGTCCAATTCCTTGTTTTAATGTCAGAGGAGATGTCAGTATCATTCCTTCGTTGCCTGTCATTTAGTTCTAGAGTTCCAGTTCTTGGAATCTTTGCTTACAGACACTTAAAAAAAAAAAAAAAAAAGTTTTTATAATGAAACGAAAAACCCTTTGATTATTGGTTTATTGACCATATCTCTGGTTTGTTTTATTTCTAGATTACATTCGCTAGTAGCCAGTGTGTTCCTTCTTAAATACATTCAGAACAGCTACTGAATATACCGTGATTGTCTTAATTTTGTTTACATCTGGGTAATTAAATTACATTTTTTTACAGTTATACTTTTCAGTAGGTATATGGCACAGGTGCAGTTGTCTTCATTTGTACTGAAGCTTAATCACTTAGAGCTGGGAGAGAAATACTAGACTCATAGAAATTGAGTAGCAATCTTCAATACTACTCAGTGCTATTTATTTGGATTTCTATCCTTTTTCTTCTTTTATACCCACCTACCTAACCTGTGCTGGTTTCTGTCACAGCCTCTTTATGAAACAATATGGAAGCAACAGAAATGGGCTGAACCATCCACTGATTCATGTTGCTTGGGAAAGCTTGGTGATAACACTGCTAGATTTTAGCAAGATACATATTAGCAAGATGAGTAAATGAAGCTCAAAACTTGCTCCAGATATTTGATTTCAAATTTATAGCTTATCTTGATTCTTACATGAGTAAAACCATCCGTTCTTATTTCTTTTTTGTTGTTGTTGTTTTTTGTTTTCCTTCCATTCTTTGTTGCAGCTACTCCCCTGGCCAATGTGAATGGGTATATTGCCCTGGAGATGCCATATCTTCTGTTGCAACATCTGAGAAGAGCACAGGAAAAATATTCATATATGATGGACGAGGAAATAACCAGCCACTTCATGTTTTTGATAAACTCCATACATCCTCTCTTACTCAGATACGGTTGAACCCTGTCTTCAAAGTAGTAGTGTCTGCTGACAAATCTGGAATGATTGAGTACTGGACTGGTACTCCTCATGAATACAAATTTCCCAAGAATGTGAACTGGGAGTACAAAACAGATACTGATCTATATGAATTTGCTAAATGCAAGGCGTACCCATCCAGTATAAGTTTTTCACCTGATGGCAAGAAAATGGCCACCCTTGGGTCTGACAGAAAAGTTAGAATTTTCCGATTTTTGACGGGAAAGCTCATGAGAGTCTTTGATGAATCTCTGAGTGTGAGTTGGGTCTTGCTTCTCTTCTTTGAGACTTTTTCTCTGTTTGACTTCACTAATCGGCACTTTTACCTACGTTATCATCTGCTTTTAAAGCTGAACTCAGTTGTTATGTTTTTCTTGCAGAAATGGTTTTCCCTGTTCTCTTCCTTGCCTCTTTCATTGCTTTGCCCTGAAATTAATTCTCACTGATTTATGTTAGCTATTGAGTGATACTGAGCTGTTAATTTTCATTTATGTTTTCATACTGCTAGATTTCTTTTTATGAGAAAGTAATTAGAAATAGTAATTAGTAATTACCATTTCAAGTAATAATTGTAATAATGAAACAAATTTATAGTCTTTCCAAAGCTCTGCTAGACAGCTACATACTTCTTTTTCTTTGCTTGAGCCTAATACAACAGCATGGCTATAAGGTCGTTAAAATAGTATTATTTGTTTTTATTTTAACTCTTCGAGTAGTTTGAGCTGTGAAGTCTTGCTTGGATTCTGTACTTTCTATGCATGTGATTTAGTGTTGAACTGGGTCAGAATTTTGAAGTGTATTCATGTGATTATTATTTTTTTTCTTTAGATGTTTACTGAACTTCAGCAGATGAGGCAGCAACTACCAGACATGGAGTTTGGCCGACGCATGGCAGTTGAGCGCGAGCTGGAGAAAGTGGATGCAGTAAGATTAATTAACATAATATTTGATGAAACTGGACACTTCGTTCTCTATGGAACAATGTTGGGCATTAAGGTCATAAATGTGGAGACTAACAGGTAAGTTTCAGTGGAGATAGATAAGTTTCTTTCAGAGTCCATACTTAGTTGCTCATATTTAAAACTCAATGTAACTGGATGTTACTAAGTTTTGTTGTTTTTTGAGAACCTGATTTTGAGAACCTGAAACTGTTGCTTAAAAATATTCCCATGATTATTACTGGGTCATTTCAGTTCAAAGCTTGGTAAAATGAGAAAATATGGCAAGCATATTCATATTAAAGTTGAGAGATCAAATAATCTGTGGCTGACTGGATATAGCAATGTAAATGTGGATCATGCAGTTTGTTTTTTTATGGGGTAGGGAGTCTGACTAGAAAATTACGTAGCAAGTTTGAGTAGAGAAGCATTATAATTACAATTAGTAAAAAATTGTTTTGAGGGGCTTTTGGTTGCTTTTCATTTGTTGCAGTCAGAAAAGAGATACTGTCTGACTGTGAGCAGATAACAGTTGTTACACTTTTCTTCTTGTACTTCAGGTGTATTCGTATCTTGGGAAAACAAGAGAACATCAGGGTGATGCAACTAGCTTTGTTCCAAGGAGTAGCAAAGAAACATCGTGCTGCAATCACTATAGAGATGAAGGCATCTGAAAATCCTGTTCTGCAGAATATCCAGGCAGATCCAACAGTAATCTGCACAGCATTTAAGAAAAACAGGTTTTACATGGTGTGTATGGTGTTTATTTAAGTAACTCTATTCTTCTATTGATGTTTTCTCTATATTATTTTTTAATTTTCTATGTGTGCATTTCCCATGCTGATTGTCTTTAATACTTGCAAACACAACTTTTCTAGAGGTGTCCTTTTAAATTGCAAGTACATTCTAGAATTTTTAGTTTAAGCTAGCTAAAAATTGTCTAAAAATAGCTGTGTAGCCTCTAATTTTGTTTTCACTATTGCTCAAGTAGTTAAAGAAACTTGGATCCTTTTAGCTGTCTCAGTTACAGTTCTCTGAGAAGGGGTGCAGACTTATGGTCTAGTTTAAGAAACTTACATGAGAACATTTATAAAAAACTAATGAGGCATTATAGTGGTAAAGGAACAATGATTAGCTATGTATAAATTATTTAACAAAAATTATTAAATTCTGAGTAGTGTCAGGACTCAGTAGCACTAAGTGCTTTATGGGTAAGTGAAAAAGATTAAGAAATTAGATTTTAGTTCAGATGCAATGAAAAAGTCAAGCAGATCTGGAGTAAGTATATAGTACTTGGTCCGGGATGTAATCAGAGCAAAGGTTAGAGGTCAGCTCTGTTAGAGGTCCCTGTCTGTTGTTAGTTGTGCTTGAATTTGATCGTGTTTTCAGTTGGAGTAAAATAGTATATTTTCTAAACCTTTGTGAGGTTAGTATAAAGTATATGATGGAATATACTACTCTAAACAGTTTAACAAGAAAGGAAAAATACTTAAAACCCATATGGAAACATCACTCTTTCTACAGAAATCATGAGTACATGGCAAGTGAATGCATGCAGAAAATTATTGATTGTCATTTAATACATAATTATACATAGTTCTGTGGATACTTGTGTATTCTGATATTTATTGTAAGTCTTGCTTCTTTAAGAAGTGCTATAAAATTTTCAGTTCAGAGGTTTTTCCTATTTTAGGTTGAATTTGCGGTTTTTCTTATAGCGTTGAATTAATACAGCATTCGGATAAGAGAATTTAGTTTGACTTTGTAATGAAACCAGCAATGTTATGATGAAACCAAAAGTTTTGTCTGAATATAGTAGAACACACTGATTCTCCATTCCTTTCTAAAGAAATGGTGCTGAACTAGTACTGTCGGCTTTCTTTGGGAGAGGGCAAGTTTAGAAGATAAATTATAAAATGTTATTTGGTCTTACATGTATCTGTACTGGAATTTGTACTGGAAACGAACAACAGCGAAATGCAGTCTCTGAATTCTGAAATGAAAACATTCCAAATCTAGTTGGCTGTCTAGAAAGTTAAATCTTCACATTGATGTCTCGGGTGCAGGGTGCTTTGTAAGATAAGGAAAAACAAAAGAGAAATGCAAACTCTAACCTTCAGTTCTTTTGTTTTTCAGTTTACTAAACGTGAACCAGAAGATACAAAGAGCGCAGATTCGGACAGAGATGTCTTTAATGAGAAACCTTCTAAAGAAGAGGTCATGGCTGCTACCCAAGCAGAAGGTCCCAAAAGAGTTTCTGATAGTGCCATTATCCACACAAGCATGGGAGATATTCATATCAAGCTTTTTCCTGTTGAGTATGTATTTGGCAGTTTTTCTGTTACTGTATTTTGCCTTCCTTCTGTGTTTTTTTGGTGGCGGTACCCAAGACTTATCTTCCAAGCTAGGAATGGTTCTTTTCCTCCTCATTTTTTATTGTTCTAATTTCCTGACAGTTTTGTAATACCTCGAGCTACCACAGTGTGGCTCTTGACAAACACTAACCAGGTATGGCAAAAGTAGATCAAAGCATCAATGATTTTTTTTTTTTTTTTGCTTTTTTATTTATTGGTTACGGAGGTCTATTCCTAAACTTTTGTTTGTTCTCTAGACCTCAGATGTGGCTAGATCATGATGGTTTGATGTGGCTATGCAAGCTACGTATTTTTGTAAGGCAGTGCTGTTTGATTTCTGGTAACAACAGGCAGGGAGAAGGCTGAGGGTACCCAGCGAGTTCTTTGCCTCAGCCTTCACTGCCATTCAGGCTTCCCACATCTCATTTCCCTGACCCTCAGGGCAGGGGCTGGGGGAGCAAAATGCCTCCCACTGTAAGCAAAGAGCAGGTTCAAGACCACATGGTGAAACTGAGTGGGTACAAGTCTATAGGGCCCAATGCCATGCATGCCAGGGTCCTGAAGGAACTGGCTGGTGGAGTTGCCAAGCCTCTGTCCAGCATATTTGAAAAGTCCTGGCAGTCAGGTGAAGTCCACAGTGACTGGAAAAGGGGAAACATCACTCCAGTTTTTAAAAAGGATAAATAGTACTGTTTGCAACTTCCAAATGTGGCAATTGTATTGCATTTTACAGTGTTGCAGATCCTTCAAGAGCAACTTAAAATTCATACTAGCATATAACATTAGTGCAGTGTATATCCCAAACCAGGCATATCATTTATTAAGTGTTTTGTGCATGATTATTGAAGGTCTTGCGTTAGCATTACTCTGTGATATTAGTACATGCAAAGATTTTGTTACGGAACAGTAGATTTATATATGATGCCAAGTTTGCTATAAATTGAAACATAGACTATCTAGGTGTAGTCCATGTTTCTCCAGAAACAGCTTCATGGTTTGTCATAAGCACAGTTAAGGCAACACAACCTTAATTCTACCCTGTAGGGCTGTTAGTCTTCCATTGCTGTATTAACTGATTTCTCCTTCCATCAAGACTTAGTTCCTGTAATTCTTACTTGTAGCATATATGTTGCAGTAATGGTACAGCATATACTAGTGAGTGACAGGCAAAGCTACGTTACTTACGACTTTTTTCTAATTCTTATGACAGTATCTCAGTGTATTTGCATGCACAATATTGTTAAATTCATTGCAATGTTTTGTAGACATTATTTTTTTTAGATTGAACACAAGAGTATTATCAGTCTTGGTTATGGTTATGTTTGTCCTTTCTTTTCTAGTATTTCCTTCTGTCTGAGCTTTGAAATGAAAATCTCTTTTAAGATAAAAGTGATTCAAAAATTAAAGTACAGAATTAAGGATGTGGCTTTGTATGCCCTTTAAATCTCTGACCATGTGCTCGTAGATTAATATGAATGACTACTTTGGTACTGCTTAGCAGGAGCTGGGAAAGCACCCTGTCTGTTCCATTAGTTATGTTATTGGTGCTGTTTAACAAGATGCTTTAGAGTATGACTTAAGCTCAACTGATGTTCCTTGTCACAGCTAAAGTAACTCTGCAGCCATAGACTTAACCTGGCTGTTGTCTGGTTTACTGGGAAAATGTGTGTTACTGTAAATCTGCATATGCAGATCTGCTGTGACTACTAGTCCACTTCCTAAAACCAGTGGAAGAACTAGCAAAAAGAACTGCAGCTCTGGTAGCATCTACTCTTGGGAGAATGGGGGGAACACACAACAACAAAAAAATCACAAGGTGAAAGGCTTTGTTTTGGTTTTATTACATCAGTATTGAATACCTTTTCACCCTAGTTTGGAACAGTGTTTGTCAGTAGTTCCAAAGGAGGAAAACTGGCTTGGTGTTGACTGCAAAGTTGCTCTGTAATACTAAAACAGTGTGGTTTCAGATCTCACTTTTTGTACACAGCACTGGACACCTTACATACATAGCTTAAGAGAATTATAGGGATAACAGTAGTAACACCTTTCTGCTTATGGAGCTTATATTCCTTAATTGGTTTTATGTATTGAGAATATGTAAACAAAAAGCTGGAGAAGGAACATTTGGTCAGTAGTGTCTTGACCTAGGCTTTGAGAAATATTTGGATCCTGACCATGCTGCTGACTTCTCGTGTAATCATGCAACCCTATACTCCTCTCAAGTTTTGTTTCCATCTCTGGGTTTGAGAAAATGGAAGGCTGGTTCATCCTTACTTGATCCCTTTCTAGTATGCTGAAACAGTGCTCAGCACAACAGCATCTCAGTCTCGCCTGAAATCTTTATGGCCTTGCCACAATACGGTTAAATATGTATTGTAGCCTGTATTTTCTGTTACGTGATTTTAGGTGCCCTAAAACCGTGGAAAACTTCTGTGTGCACAGCAGAAATGGCTATTACAATGGACACATATTTCACCGTATTATCAAGGTAACTTGTAAAAGTTTTTTTTTGTTGTTTTTTTTTGTAGGTTTACAGAATGTAACTTTGTGGTCAGCCCTCTCTGTTAACATTTTTATTTGCCTTTTGCACAAGGCTTTCTGGAATGGTTTCGTAATTTTCTGAAATGTGTCACCAACACTTGAGGTTCTGATGACCTTTATCACTGCATGAAGCTTTTCAGTAGGTGTCCTGTAACTGACAGGATGGAAGAAATCTCAAAATTGAAAGATTCAGCAAATTGAAAGTTCAGCAATTGTGCTTGAATTATGATTTAGTTTCATCCCAGAGTGGCATATCTTGTAAAGCGTCTTACTTCTATTGCACTAGAATTAATGAAGCCTAAGTCATTGCAGTTAGCATAAGCCATTTTTGCTTTTTTGTTCTATGGGACGATGTAATAACATTTAACTTCTGTGCAGGGTTTCATGATTCAGACTGGTGACCCAACGGGTACAGGCATGGGAGGTGAAAGTATCTGGGGAGGAGAATTTGAAGATGAATTTCATTCAACTTTACGACATGACAGACCATACACACTCAGCATGGCTAATGCAGGACCAAATACTAATGGATCCCAGTTTTTCATTACAGTAGTGCCAACTGTAAGTAATATTAAAAGTTTGCCAGATACAACTGCATAGTAAAAACACAGTAACTTCTCTGGTAGAAAAAGGAACACAATAACCTTTGTTGAAATAACTTTTTCTTGTTATTTTGCAAGTTAATGCTATACACAAAGATGTACAATGTGTAGGCTTCACTGAAACAATTATCTAAAAATAAGAAGGTGCTGTGATCACATGACCTTTTGACTTGGGGAGTAAGGGCCTTACCCAATTCTTAGTAAAAGACTTTTTTGCAATTGTTTATTACTAGCATATTTTAGACTAATGTATGTGTTCAGTTTAATAGTCTTGAGATATAAAATATATCCATGTTCACTTATTCTAGGTCACTTTCTTCTTTGGTTGGTACCTAGCCTACATGTATGTCTTTTCTTTCTCCTCCTGTACCTTAGCCTTGGCTTGACAACAAGCACAGCGTGTTTGGACGGGTGACTAAAGGAATGGAAGTTGTTCAAAGAATCTCAAATGTAAAAGTCAATCCCAAAACCGACAAACCCTATGAGGATATCAGCATCATTAATATCACAGTGAAGTAAGCTAAGACTTGAGGGTTCCAACTTGAAAAGAAAAACGTCAGCACTGTGGGACACAGAAAGGACCTAGAATGAATAAAAACCTTTTTGATAATTCCTGGATGTAAGAAGTGGCAGGACAAAGCAAACACCAGTTCTACCATTTTTCATGTACCTGAAGTGCCCTAAGCGTGTATTTCTGGTAACTGTCTTTTAAAGTAAAAACATTTGCTTGTTTCTTACAAAGTCTCCTGTTTTTCTTGTCTCTTCTATGCAAGATTGAAGATGCAAGTCTTTACCATGGCTCGTGATAGTGTTTTTAGATATAATCAAGGTATAGTTTGTACCTTTCTGGTATTTATTTGCATCTTCCGTGTCTAAACCTTTTTACGCTAGTGCCATCTTTGACAGAGGAAGAGGTCAGAACCCTTAGGCTATGTATGTATTGCCAGCACTTGTCCTCGTGGGGGACTTCAACTTCCTGGACATACGCTGGAAATACAATACAGCCCTGAGGAAGCAGTCTAGAAGGTTCCTAGAGTGCATGGAAGACAGCTTCCTGAAGCAGCTGGTGGGTGAGCCTACCAGAGGGGGTGCCTCGCTCTGTTTGCTGTTCACAGACAGAGAAGGACTGGTGGCAGATGTGGTGGTCGGGAGTTGTTTTAGGTGGAGTGACTATGAAATTGTGGAGTTCTTGGTGAAGTCAGGAGGGGGGTTGGTATAACTGCTGTCTTGGACTTCCAGAGGGCTGACTGTGAGCTGTTCAGGGCATTGGTAGAGAGGGTTCCTTGGCAGTCAGTCCTGAAGAGCAGAGGGGTCCAGGAAGGCAGTCTGAAGGCACAGGAACAGGCTGTCCTTGTGTGCTGTAAGGTGGGCTGGTGGGGAAGAAGATCCCATGTGTCTGAACGGAGAACTTCTGCTGAGTGTCTGGGAGAAAAAGAGTTCATATCCAGTGGAAGAAGAGACAGGCAACTAGGGGAGAGTACAAGGAAGGTGCCCGCATATGCAGAAAGAAGGTCAGAAGGCTAAAGCCCAGCATGAGCTCAATCTGGCCACTATGGTTAAGGACAACAAAAAATGTTTTTATAAATATATTAATGACAAGAGGAGGACCAAGGGGACTTTTCATCCTTTATTGGACACAGGCAGGAACACAACTACTGAGGTAAGGAAAAGGCTGAGGTTCTTCAACGCCTTCTTTACATCTGCCTGTACTAGCTAGACCACTTATCCTCAGGGTACTCAGCCTCCCAAACTGGAAGTCTGGGACGAGAAGCAGAAGAAACCCCCACAGGTCAGGTGGAAACAGAGACCTGCTGCTCCAGCTGGACTGTCACAAGTCCATGGGGCCAGATGGGATCCCCCTCAGGGGGCAGAGGGAGTTGAGGTGATTGCTGAACCGCTTTCCATCATCTATCAGTGGTCATGGTCATCTGGAGAGGTCCTGGATAACTGGAGACTTGCTAATGTGGCACCCATCTACAAGAATGGTCATAAGGAGGGCCTGGGAACTACAGGCCTGTCGGCCTGACCTCGGTGCCAGGGAAGGTGATGGAACAGGTCGTCTTGCATGCAATCACACAGCATCTGGAGGACCACCGGGGGGGATCAGGCCGAGGCAGCATGGGTTCATAAAAGGCAAGTCCTACCCAGCCAATCTCCTCTCCCTGTATGACCGGGTGACCTGCCTGGTGGATGAAGGAAAGGCCATTATGTAGTCTGCCTCGACTTCAGCAAGGCCTTCGACACATCTCCCACAGTCTTCTCCTGGAGAAGCTGGCAGCCCATGGCTTGGACAGGTACACTCTGCTGGGTTAAAAACTGGCTGGATGGCCCAGAGAGTGGTGGTGAATAGCGTGAATAACGTGGCGTTTCAGTCCCTTGAAAGCTGTTACCCCGAGGAAGCATACTTTATTGAGATAAAAGGCTATCTTAAGGCATTAAACAAGAACATTATAGTATGTTAGATGTAGCACACCTCTGTTCTTAGATAACTATCAAAAAGGGGCAAGTTTATTAAAAGAAAGCTAGATCTCCAAAAGTTTTAGATAATTTTATTGAAAAAAAAAAAACAACTCATTTTTCTGGACAACTCTACAGCTCATGAATTGTTTCCATTAGAAGAGCCCTTTCCAAAAATTGTTAGGTAACATCCATCAGTTCAGAAATTGGAACCATCTCAGAAGAAAGCCCTCAAGTACCACCCCTTCCACAATGAATTTGAAGGTAACATACAGAAAGACCACATCGCGTGATAAAACATGATTTTTGCAGTTAGCCTAGACACACTATTTTTGAGCCAAGATTGTTTAAAGAATGCCACAACACTGTCACTAGATGTTGCATTTACTCAATTTCACAATTAAGTCAAAATCTTATGAAAAGTTAATCAGCCTTTTCAAATAATCCTCATAGTTAGTAACACTTGAATAAGTTCTAGTTGAGGAACTACTTCTTTGCGTAAGTCAGTACACTAAAACTGAAGTTCAACAGAACTGGTGAAACAAGCTTAGATTTATAACTGAAGCAGTTTATATATAGTATTAACTTATAATACAAATAAACCTCTCAGTGTACCTGTTTACACTAAAGAGTTCACAGACAAACGCAATACCTTCACAGTTACTTTAAGTCATCTTAAATAAATTCCACTAAAAACACTGTATGGTAGTATTCCACATGTGTCACAAGCAAGCAATCCTTTGTACTCAGAAATATGCATGAGTGAGTATTTTTCCTCTGCCCTCAAATACTGCCACAAAAAAAAAAAACAAAAAACAAAAAACAAAAACATTCCAACAACTCACAAACTGGTCACCTCGAACATTTTTTAGTAGTAATTAGAAATTTAATTACGGAGTATGAGGGCACTGTATAACTGACACAGAAAACAGCTATAATAAAGTTACAGGTTCAGGTTTTTCTTGAGAACAGATGTCTTCCTGGAAAAAGTATCTACCACACCAGCAGACCTTATCAATGTTTTAAAAAGAGCGCTATGAACAGACAGTCAGCACTAACTATATCTGGAACTGCTCTGCAGTACAGGCTGAGCAGATGCTCAAGTCAAGAGCAGCCAACTGTGTATTGTGCAAGAAGTTGTAGGCTGGAGAGGATGATTTTTTTTTGTTAGTTCGGTGGTGCAGAAAAAATGCCCTTCAGCCCAATGTAAACTATTTCTAGATTAATCAGGTAATCTGCAGAAAGAGTAACTACCCCTTCTCAGTACCTATGTAGGCACTGAAGCCTGTTTCACAAACATTACTATTTTAAAGCTTAGTGTTCTTTCAGCTACTATTCAAGTAATGAGACCTGCTTAATCTGAAGCTGCATTTAACATCATTTACATGAAACACAAGTAACAAGAGAAAACTATGAACAAGTGTCATTATGAGGAAGTAGTTCTTTAACTGCTTCCTCTTGAAGAAAAGTGCAAATGTACTAAATTACTGGTTTATACATTCTTGGCCTTACCTAAAGTATGTAGTGGGAAAGCATCATAAAGCTGACAATACAAAAAAGCCACAGCCACAGACCATGAGATAAATTTCCCTCACTAGGTGAGATTCACAGCCTTCACAGGTTAATATGTTTTTCAGTGTGTCAAAAAGATCTACCTACTTATCTGTGCAACAATGCTGCTTGGTTCCACAGCGTGGTTCTTCCTGTTTACCTCTACCGCAGAAAGACAAGATGGTCTGCAGTTTTGATCTATTGGCTATGCTCTTCCTTGCTCTTTTACTGATGTGAAGAGGGTCGTGGCATGGCTTCTTTAATTGGCAGTGGCTGTGCACTTAGGAGAAGACCAGAAGTTTCTTGTATGCATACCAGTCAGATAAAACTTAACAAAACTGCGTGTGCAGCAGAAAAGGAGATATCAGTAAGTGACCACAACCTTTTCTAAATTTAGACAGTGCTACACACATATTACATGGGTTTGTGAATGAGTGACCTTTGAAAACAGAGGCACTGGTGACAGTTGCATGTAGAAGATGCAGTAAGAATTAAAAATCTTAATACAGAAGGTTTACATCACATTTTGCCATCAGCTTTTGTAAGTAAGAGTTATTATTAGTGAACACTGTTTTTACTTCATTTTAAGGCCACTACCTTAATCTGAAAGCTTCATTTCTACATACAAGTACATAGGTGGATTGATATTACACCACACTGCTTCTTTAAGGTGGTCTTTTTTTTAAAGCTTCATTTGACTTCGTGAGGAGCAAACTTAATCTGCCTTTACAGATTATGTCTTCAAGAATTCACAAAACATTTTCACCTTAATGTCACTATAGTCTGTCCATAAATAATTTAGCATGTGTAGACTTACAAAAAAAATAAAAAATAGAAAACAACCAGCTAAACAATGCCACAGCCAGTTAGCACTACATTGTTCCCCATTCTCAGTTTTCTTTGCCATTATGCTCCCATCCAGTAAAGAGAAGTTAATAAATAACAGGGGAAGCATTTTCCTTTTGCAGTGTATTTGCATGTAATTTTCAATGCCAGCTTTAGGTGAATGCATTTAAGATATTCAAAAGTAGCATAATTTATTTCTGACTAATGATCAGAGCTGGCTATTCTAATAACATAGGATGGATTTTGGAATAGTTTCTTGGGAAAGCATTTCTAAACCACTCAAAGTTTTCCTGACATTAACTTCTGCAACCTTATTAGGATTATTAGATGAACTCTCATGCATATTTTATCAGAAAAGAACTTTAAGCATTAACAACTTTATTTCAACAAAAAGAATTTTCAAGGCCCCTTTGTAACTAGCCCATTTCATCACTTGTACATGTATCAGATGTCAAAAACATTAACTGCACGAGTTTACTGAACCAATTATCCAATCTTGAATAAAGGCTTGTACTTTTCTGTAACCATCAACTTTAAATAAATTCCCCTCTTCAGAGGGCAGACCTGGTTACAACATCCTAAGTCATGCAAACACAACAGCGAACAACAAACATGACTCTTCTGAAATTAAGCCACATCCAGGACACCAGCAGCTACTAACTGCCTTGAAAGCCAGTCTAATCCTTCAAAAAGTCCTGTACCACTTCGGGCATCACACCCCTGGATATACCAGCTACGGCCACAGCAGAGCTTATGGAGACTCAGCAGTTCCGTAATTTCTTCCACTGAAAGGGCACCTGCTACATCCTGCAACAGAATCAGATACACAGACTCAATTATTCTGTACTCAAACAACTGACGCCTTAGATTAAGGCTATGGATTACATAAAAGCTTCCCAAACCTCAAAGTCAAATAAAACAGTGACAAGTTCATTACTTGCTATCACAAAAATAAAAACCGACTGCTAAATGTACTAGACACTTTAGGAATATAAGGAAATATACGGAAAACATCTACATTTTATCCTTTCCGTATTACCATTCCCCTTCCTGTAAGGGAAGATTGAGGAAGTTTGAATTTGATACACAAACTGAGGTAAAGGGTAGCAGAAAGAGAAAAAAAAATCACAAGTACCTGTTTATTAGCAAAGATCAAGAGCAAGGCATCCCGCAACTCCTTTTCTGTTAATAATTTTGCAAGTTCACTGTGTGCTTCACTGACCCTGTCTCTGTGACTGCTATCAATAACAAACACAACCGCTATGAAAGAAAAAAAGAAACATTTTACACACATTCAAATACAAACTGTCAAGTTAGCTTTCAGCTAACATTCTTTTTTCCTAACAGTCTTTTACAGAAAGTTTCTCAGCAGCACGTAACTTCAGTTTCAGGAAGACTTTGAAATGCTTTACATATCTCTATACTTTTGACAAAAATCTAGAATTCACCTTGAAACAAGGAAGAAGTCTGCAGTTTTAGGCCTTTTTTTTAAAAAAAAAAAAAAGGCTGTGCAAGTTTTGACTGCTTTGGTCTAAAACCAGATTTACCTTGTGTGGATTGAGTTTCCTCATTCAAATCATTTTTGATCCATTTATGTTCAACAGACTCACACACAATGGTTTCAATTTCCTTTAGCTGGCTGCAAAATGTACAGTTAAGCCAAATCAGCACAGCTTTCCTGAGTTATGGACTAGATATTGCAGAGAAGACTATGATGGACTTGACACAGAGACAGTAAGTTTTACTATGCACCACAGAAAGTAACCAAGGTGCCAGAAAGACCGGAGAGTTAGGTGGACAGAATTCAAACTCACTGTGTTTTAAATACACAGAGAGATAAATAAATAACACTACCAAAACCAAACAAAACTTACTGCGAGGATGCACCAGGTTAAATGATTAGATTTTGGTCTCCAGCTTACAATTCTTAAAGGCTGACAAAACTCTATGCTACTGGTATTTATTGTGTAAGATTTAATAGAGCCAAGATCAAAATTTTAAAAGTTTGCGAAGACGACGGTGATTGAAAATGTTAAAGTTTGCAACGAAGGCTAAATAACGCACAAAACAGAGGATGGATTGAAAATGTTAAAGTTTGCAACGAAGGCTAAATAATGCACAAAACAGAGGATGTAAAACTAGTGTTTTCTCATTCCTAAGTATTTCAGGCAATTCACAGTGAATTCATGAAGAGAAGCCCCTTTCTAAGTTGGAAAACAACTACAGAGCACTTACAGGACAGTGTTAATTTCCAAATCAGCATCATTTATAACAATTTTTTTTAGTAAAGTGCTTGATTCTGAAATCTAGTCCACAAGTAGATCTCAGACTGCAATGCAAAGTAAGAAGTTTCAGAACTTTGTAGAATTTAGAGGCTCCTAAGACTGAGTATTTTAATTTCAAGTGCTGTTTAAACCTTGTACCTGACAAGTACTACTTTTTCACTACACAAACTTTGGAACCCTGCACCTTGACTGTTGTCAGAGAAACCCACATTAACAGAAACTCTAGTTTTGTTTGGCTTCATGAATTGTCTGATGGATTTGTGGAGAAGACACCCTTATCATACAGCAGACACAATGAACAACTAGATTAAAATACGATAGCTCATGAATCTAGCAGCTGAATTTTGTATTAGATGAAAAATTTTCTATGATTATAAATGATTTCTATTAATTGCTTTTTTGGCTCTGAAATACAAGTCAGAAGACAAAATATGGTTTAAAAGTTGCATTAGTCTCACCTTGTGTATTGAGATAATAATGCTTCCACAAGGGCCTCAACTTGTGCTTCCCTCCTACATCCCAAATAGTAAACTTCAGATTCTTGTATTCTACTGTTTCAACATTAAAACCTAAATAAAAACATTTGAATTTTATAATCTTGTCTATGAATATAGGCTAGTCAAATTCTACAGGTAAGTCAAACATTCAGAAAATCCTTACATTTAAGTTGTTGCGACTAACCTATTGTTGGAATTGGCTGCATGAATTCATCTTGCTTTAACTTAAACAAAATAGTTGTTTTGCCAGCTCCATCTAATCCTAGAGTAACAACCCGAATTTCCATTTTTGGTCCAATATGTACCCTGTTGTCCTGGAAGAAACAGCATACACAAACAAGTTTTGGAGATTAATGTTATAAGACCTGTATTTGTAAGATACTTATGTTCTCACTATTTGTGAAGCCATTAAATGGATGGACTGTAAAAGTGCAAGGCGCTTCTGTCAATAATATGGATCACCACTACAGAAGTTACTGGATGTTAACTTGTAACTTCTACCTGTGTTATCATCTCTCCTAAAAAGCCATCCACAGACATCTTACACTTGTATATCTGTACTTAACATTTCAGATTCTTTTATCATTTGCGGCTCAAACACCACAAGAAGTTGCTTATAGCAATTAAAATTATCTGACCAGCAAACTGTTGGTTTTGTAGCTTTTTCACTATGTTTTGTAACATTATCAATGCTCCCAGCTACAGTCATTTCATTGCTGAAGGCTCCACTGCTATACTTCTTCATCTCAACCCATTTCTAGACCTTTGCAACTTGAAAACAGCAACATTAATTGCTTTAAGCAGTAATCCGAAATGGCGATTTTAAAAACCAGACATATCACAAAATAAGTCTTGGTTGCAGGCAAGGAAAAGAATCCCTATTTGTAGTTCAGACAAAGCTACCATAAAAACTGAATGAACTGAAGCTTGTGTTATGAACTGTAATATATAGTTGATTTTTTTGGTTTTTAAATACAGGTATGCAATATTCAGGAAACATAAGCATTGTGCAGGAGTTATGCTGCTGTTGTGAAAAAGCCAAAAGACACAAGGGGTAATTTCATAGTCTGAACTAAATATACAGCAAATCAGGGACATTTCCAAAGAAAGGTGCTTCTAGAATTCACAAATACTAACTGAATATTTAAAGGAAAGCAGCTGATGTTCAAAGAAAGCTACTGATGTAGCCAGTCATTAAACGTTAAATTATTATTTCTCACACTAATTATAGCACAGTGGTTTTGTTGCTCAAATACCAGACAGTACTCATCATCTGAAAAGATACTATGGCTTGATGCTGAACTGCCTGAATTTGCTGCAACAAATGCAGTATCAGAGTGAAGATATGTTATTCCTGCTTTCTTTAAAATACAATTTGGCCTTCATAAAGTGAATGGGATTAAATATACCTTTGTAAAAGTGACAGGAATGCTAGCATCCAGCTGTACATGATCTGCAAGTTCTGTAAATTGCTGCTGCTGTTTCTGTAATGTCTCGAGCAATCTTGTAATTTCCTGTTTAGCCAATACTACTCTACAGTCATCCTAAACAGAAAAAAAAACACAGAAAATGCATTTCTCTCAGTAACATGCTTAGTACAAACAAATCAAGACATAAGTAAATATGACAGTTGGAGATGAAGTGTTTTAAATAGAAATACTCCAGTTAAAGAAACACCTACAAAAAACATTTAAAATTATGATACAAATATGTAGGCCATGTCATTCTTGCTTAATACTAGGAGACACTAAATGGTTCTGTGGCTGTAAAAAAAATAAAATAAAATCTTTAACCCTTCTTAGTCCTCTTAAGAATAAAGATTAGAAAAGAGAATAATATAATACATAAAAAATATTTATATCATTCCAGCAGCTGTAATACAGCTGTAATACAGCTGCTGCTTTGCAGCCAACGTACTTAACACAAGATCAAAATCCACAGTTAATAAGGAAATTTGCATAGTTAAAACATACATTTCACTAAACAAATTTTAAAAGTCTGCATAAATATCACATTAACGAAGTTATTTCTCACACTCAATTTATTGTTCACTACATATGCAATTTATTTTGTTATCGTTAAATAAAGAGAATAAAACACCAACCAGATATCCGTACGTTGCCACTTTCTTCACACATTAGTGTGATATTGAATTGCCCACACTGCAAATGCTAGAGAAAGTTATTTAGTCCAAACACAGTTTTTCCTATCAGCCTTGCATGACAACTATCTTCACTCATATTAGTAATTACAACTGTAAAATCCTTCCCATATATATATATATATATATATATATATATATTTTTTTTTTTTTACGTTTTCTTATTTCACTTTTCTCTCACCTCCTTCCCACAAACCTCAAAAACATATTACTCTAGACTAAAGAGTCACGTTACAAAATTTATAGCAACTGGACAATTTGATGCTGTTGTACTGACTATCCTTGTTTAACATCCCCTTATAAAGAACATTGGCAATCTCTTGTTATATAATTATTGTCTTACGACAAACACTCTAAAGGAAAATAAATGCAGAGTACCACACAAACTTTGTAGCCTAAACTTAAATCATGGTGCTAGTTCTGTTACAGGATGTTATGGCTCACTTGCCAACTCACCTGTTGTAAAGTCTTTTCACAATGAAGGCAAGCTGTTGAAACCTGTGACAATAGGATGGTCATGTCTTCTTGCTGTTGCCTAAGCCAAATCAACTTCTCTCTTACATGAGCATCAACAACACTAAGAGCCATTTCCTCCTGACGACAAAGGGTTTCATGAAGATCAGAAAAATAGGCTCGGACACATGAGCGAGCATTCTCTGCAGTCCCTGGCACCTACAGTTTACAAAAGAACAAGACCAATGTGGACACCAGTTGATTGCAGAAGCATATTTTTTGTTTCATTCTGATTTCTAAATTATTTTCAGATCTGGTGAGCCACATCAAAGTTCAAGACGCAGTTATACAGTCTGATCAGCATTAAGACCAAGATCCTCCAAGAACTCACTCCTATAATCAAGCAGCTTATGATATATATATGTATATATATAAACATATATACACACACACACCCTACCAGAAAGTTCCTACTGACCAACCAGGTCTAAAAACCCCAGTAATATTGTAACACCTGAGGACAGACATGTAATCTGTCACTATACTTCAATACTATCCTTGCAATTATATAGCTTTTCCTACTGCTTCTCTATTTTCGTGCAAACTAAAAACTACTGTGATGGACTACAACTTCTCTGCTGTCTCAATAGCGACAGAAAACTTGGTAGAGACAGTAGTCTCATCTCTTGGTAGAGAGAACTTAAGGTCTTGTCTTACTAAGCCTATGTATAATTTTCAGAGCAATTCCTTGAAATGAAAGCATTGTAATAAGTTATAATTCACTGCTCCGAAAAAAAAAAAAATTCTTCATTTGTTAGACGCTTAAGAACAACCTTATAAACCATATCTGAGTTATTATACACAGTAAAAATGAAAAAAACAACAAACAACATAGCATACATGTTCTGTATGGGCCATTCCAACTCCATCTTCAACTATTTGTTCTCCTCCTTCTATATGCTGAACTATTCCAACTAATTTTCTTGAATAATCTGAGATTTCTTCTGTGAAAGTTCGTATGCAGTGGGCCATGTCTAAAATGGATGCACGAATCTGGTTTGCTTCTGGTTCCAAGACAGAATGCTATTAATTAAAAAGCAATGTATCAAAGATCAAGCACAAATATCTTTCTTATTCATCTTTTATATCTTGCTAAATATTAAAATCTACATGTATTATATGAATTCAATAAATTAGATAAATGCATTCATCAGGAGTTACAGATTATGCTGACACTAAGATACATATCTAGCAATTACACATGTACATATATAAATTTGCCTGTTTACAGTAATTACTTCAAAAACAAACAAACAAACAAAAAACTGTGCTTGGACCACACCAGGTTGGGTGAACCTAGTTTTTACATGAGGAATAACAACTTTTGGGACAGCTGATTCAATACCATAACAAGTTCAGAAAAGCATCAAATAAAGGGACAGTCAACTGTAACATTTAAATAACTTATTAAAGTCATAAAAATGTTTTTTTCCTTGTCATTTTTACTATGGAAGTTATCTGAAATGAAGGAAAAAGGAAAGAACAGTATGGTGTTATTTCTATAAAGACATATCAAGAATCTATCCTTTCCTACTGATGATCTTGCATACTGTAATTGGATAAAAAATTATGCAAGCCATCCCATGGCATGACTTGAAACAAATTCTTAGTAGTACCTTATGACCTTGATGTTTCCCGTATTCTTTGCAGACACAACACATAAGAGGACTGGCCTGACAGCCCTCTTCCAAACAGACAAACTCAATAGCATGCACTTGGTGTTGGGAACACATGGTCTTCTCATGAGGCTTATCAGCAAGAGGTACACGCTTGTGTTTCGCTAGTGTCTTTGTAGAATGAGTAAGCTGGGAACAGTCTGCACACAGGTGAGTGGCACAAACAGTGCAATAAACAGATGCAACATGGGCTTCATCTTCATCACAACGAATGATACTCTTAAAAAAAAAGAAAAGAAAAGTTGTTAATATTTCATGCCAATTACTGGAAAAAAAAAAACAACAAACAACCAAATGGAAGACGTGTCATCAATACGCACTGCTTTGAAAACTTGATTTTAAGTTCCTAATAGATCTTTACAAAATAAAAATACTTTTCTTTCCCATAAACTCCAATATACTATTCTAGGAGTGTTCAGTGATTCTATAATCCAAGCTTCAGTAGAAGTTACAAAATTTGTAGGCTAAAATAAATCAGGCTCCAGACATTTCCTTCAACAGAGAGAAATTTACAGAGACAAAACACCAACAGAAAATTATGTACTTAGAACAATCACCTACTCCTAGAACACTATCTGCATACCAGTTGTTAATAGTGAGATGCTAAATCAGTCAATTTTGATAATGAAATGCTATCACATGATGTAGTCACATCAAATGACTGTAGAAGGCAACTATTTGGAACAAGGAGTTGCTATGAAGTCCTTAGGAAGAGTTTCTAATAAGTTCTAGAAAACTCTTCTATAATTATTGTTAATAAAATATCTGAGTAACCTTTTTAAAAAAATGTTAGAAGTCTAAAAAAGGGAGAAATACACATGCTTCATGTAACTACTACTTCTTTGATTTAGTCACTGCATATTAGAATTTAATTTTGAAGCAATTACTTAAAACCTCAATACTAGATACTAAAAGAAAACAACTTTAATAGTGAAATTACATTTGCCAATGAAGTTACTTACTTTTTTTCCCCATCTAAAGACTATTTTAAGCAAACGTAACAGTTTTTTGCTTTTTTTCAAACTCAGTACCTCTCCAGAGAGACCGATAGCTTCTTCTGCTGTCCCACACTGCCCAGCAGGTCCATTCTGCAAACGTTCCAAGAGTTCCAACAGAGCAAAATTCTTTTTCAAGCCCCAGACACCAGAATCTCCTATTTTTGAGGAAGACGGAGGCAGAATAGAAGCATTAGAATCTCCACAAACCACAGGCAAGATTCTGACAAATACTAGGACATACAATTATGGTGAGATACCACTATCACACTTTCTATCTAAGCTCACACTACCTTTCTATCCTCTTCTTTCCTTCCATCATGGAACTATTTATTGTTTATGCAGATTTTCCCAACTTAAGAAATGCCAAGATTATTAAATGCTTATAAAAACTCAGTAAGAACACTTGTAAAATAATCTGTGAAAGCTAACAACTAAGGACTATAAGGAACACAAACTATAATGCATATAAAAAAAATTAATACATTTTGCATAATTGTGTACCATTAACATTTCTACTGTACTAACAGAAGCTATGAAGAATTCACATCGACCGACCTCATATTCCCTGAATCACAAGATGCAACACCTACTGCAGATCTCATCCCAGTAAAAAGAAAAAAAAAAAAGTAAGAATTAAAACAATGTTCAGAACTATTTGATAGAGAAAAAGATCTACTTTCCTGCAGGGAGTATGAGAGAAAGAAGTCTATGTCTACTGCTGCATCACTCTTATTTTGTAGAGGTTAATAGGAAGCAACACAAAGAACATCAAAAACATAATAGCATCCTGGAGACTGCTGCTAAATGCTACCTCAGCAGGCTATGTAGCATACAAACACCTTAGTGATTACTTCTCCAAGAAAGTATAACCCACTGACTTTTTTCAGCAACAGTATCATAAAGACATTTTCTCTGTTGAAGCATCACCTGCGAGCACTACTAGATGTTTACTTTTTAGTCCCTACAAAATCACTGAATGGTTAAGGTTAGAAGGGTCCTCTGGAAGTTACCAAGCAAGGCTCCCTACAGCAGGTTGCCCAGGACCATGTCTTTTGAGGATCTCAGAGGAAGAAGACTCCACAACCACTCTGGGTAGTCTGTTCCCTTGTTCTATCACCCGCATCATTACAAAACACTTCCTGACATTCAGTGGGAACCTCCTGTGTTCCATTTTGAGCCCACTGCCTCTTGTCCTGACGCTGGGCACCACTGGTTGGCCCATTCTCTTCTGTCATTCTTGAACTGAGAGAGACAGAATTACCTTCTTAGGTGGAAAGCCTTCAGCACCTTCCCCAGAGCAGAGAGGTTATACATAATGGACACGTAATAGCACACATTCTAGTAGGATGCTATCAGGTATTCCTCAAACAGGATACATGCTATTTTCAAGGACTGAGTTATCATTGATTAAGCTGTGATAATTTTCTTCCTAGTGCTGTGTTTTGGATGTAGGATGAGAATCATATTGGTAACACACTGACACTTTAATACAAGCACTGCTCAGTCATGACTAAGTTGAGGACTTTTCAGCTTCTCACACAGCGCTGCCAACGAGGAGCCTGGGGGTGCAAGAGCTGCAAGGGGACAGAACCAGGACAGCTGGGCCAGACACAGCACTGCTTGGGCTTCAGTCAGCAACCAAGTGCATCGTGTATCACCTATTTTGTATATTCCTTTACCATTAGTATGTCTCCACCTTTCTTTTCTGTTCTATTAAACTGTCTTTATTTCAATCCACATGTTTTTGTCCCCTTTACCCCTCTTTTTCTCCCCCCCAACACAGTGGGGAGTGTGGGGAGGTGGAGTGAACAAATGGCTGCATGGTACATAGGTGCCTGCTGGGTCAAACCACAGCACAAGTATACAGAACCCCGTGTTTTTGTGGTTACACAACATCTAGAGAGTTATATTTGATTAGCTGCAGTAGGCTGACTACCACAGCTGAATCACAACTATGTACTTCCACAAACCTGGATAATGTGAGAAGAGTTATTTTTAAAGAAGCTGTGTTGAACTCACTCAGGCTCTCCTCACAGAAGAGACATTAGTGTGCCATTTCTGTATTCCCCTGTTTCTGGAGTACCAGAATTGGAGAACCATTTCTGTATTCTTGTTGTTTTTACTTTCAGGGGCAGATCAGCTTCTGAGGATATCTACAGCCTGAACTGTGCATTATTACTGCGGAGTTTGGGATCAGTTTAAGTCCTAATTAACACTAACAAGGCTGTTAACATATACCACTTATAGTGAATCCAGGTACAGGTGGTAATTATTTGTTAATGGTTCCTAATTTGGAAGGGACAAATCAAGAAGCCTGTGTTCATCCCCCAGCCTCAACACTGTAGTAAGACTCAAAGAAGATGTCTCCTGCTGTTGGTATATGGACTTTATTATGATCTGTTCATAATAAAATTGGTAGAACATACATAAATATTGGCCTACAATTACCTTAAAGGAGGGTATAGTGAGGTGGGGATCAGTCTCTTCCCCCAAGCACCAACTGATATGACCAGGGGAAAAGGCCTCAAGTTGTGCCAAGGGAGGTTTAGGTTGAATATTAAGAAAAATTACTTCACTGAAAGGGTTGTGCAGCATTGGAACAGGCTGCCCAGGGAAGTGGTTGAGTCACCATCCCTGGACGTCTTCGACAAACGTGTAGGTATAGAGCTCAGGGACATGGTTTAATGGTGGACTTGGCAGTGCTAGGTTAAAGGCTGGATTAGATGATCCCAGAGGTCTTTTCCAGATGAAATGATTCTGTGATTCTCAAGCTAATAAGGGAAAACAAATCCCCATTAAGCCTCCAAACATCCTGTTTTCCTAACAGGAATCACAGAATCCATGAATGCTTATGATTTCATAATAAGGTATTTTACTCGGCACTTGAAACCACGTATTTATGATTAAAGACAAGCTTAAAAAGTTACTGAATTATATCCAACATGACTGCTGAATACAAAGAGCACTTCTTTGGGCAATGAAAGAAAGGCAGTTTTCTCACATAACATTGATGTTATTCAGATGTTTACTGAAGAACACACAGACTATTTACTGTAGGAAAAGAAATATGGGGATATGGAGTACAATGATACAAAGTACAACACTTGCAATGTTACAGGCAGAGCATGGGTACTGATATGCATCTTTTTATGTAACTAAGGAAACATCCAGAAGTGCCTTGTTGTATTTGTAAATAACCTGTACCAGCTTGATATTGACTCATTTATTTTATTATCTTTTGAACTGTGTTCAAAAGAAAAGATAGAAATACTTGTGACTGCTTTATTTAACTTAAATTTTGCTTCAAGCATGATCTGGAAAACACAATTTTAGAAAGCAATGCCAAACCAAGGAAGCTGGGCTGCCTCTCATAATTCAGATGCAAAGATTAGCAGAACAGCAACTGGAGCCAGGAGCTCGTTCAGAGATCAGGTGATCTCTAAAAGCTCTTGACATTTTCAGTCCACATATTTGGTGTCTGACAGGAGTCTGCATCTGACACAAACTTACAGAAATTATATCCCAAGTGTCTACTCAAATAGAAAGTCCAGGCCAGTTGAACTGTCTGGTTCTCCTGAGTCTTTCATCTCTTCTGAATTATGCTGCCCTGTGGTGGCCTGGTAGCTGTACACCCTCTGCATCCTTCAGGAATTCAGATGTTGTCTCAGCAATCCTATACAGGCATTCAGCCTTCCTTGCTCAGCACTGAGATCTGGCAAACACTCCATAAATTCTGGTGTATAGTACTAGTGAGAGTCCTGTTCCAAACAGACATGGATTACCGTGAGCTGCATGCAGTTATAGTAACCAGAACAGTCTACACATCCCAAACACTCCTGTTTCACTGCTCCTCAGCTCGGTACCCGCAGCTGGACAGTAACCAGTATTTTCATCATTGGGATCTCCAGCTCCCAAGCAGTTTGGATTTGCAGCACACAGAAATACAAGCCAAAAAGGACCTTCGTAGCATTACACACACACTTCAAATATATTCATTACATAAAGGGCAATGCTTTTAAGGGTCAGATGTGTCACAATATTGCTTGCAAGAAATGGTTTCCCAAAGGCAACAACAGATCTGCAAGTTCTGTTCAAACCCAAACAACTACATGATTCTGCGATCAGCAAAAGGACATACATTTTAGCAAATATTCTGTTTCTGGAATAGGGACTATAAAAATCCTGCATATTCAGCTTACATTTTCAACACAGTTGATCAATATTTATTTTATATTAAAAAGCAATGCTAAAACATGAGTTGTGTAAATACATCTGCTTAGTCTCTTAGACTTTAGCTCAAATTCTGCTTTGGTAACAAGTGTAAAAGAGTCTAGTGATCTCATCCTCATGCCTACAAGGGATGTTTGTGCCCATTACAAAGCCATCGCACAATCTGACTGTCTCTTTTCTAAGGAAGAAGAAGACGTGAATAGCAGGAAGTTTGTCAGCCAGGAACAAGATAGCGACAGAGCGGCATGGAGACACTACGATGGAGTCCAGCCAACAACACAAATGCCATTTTCAAATGCATGAAGCTTGTCTGGGGAAGGATTATAAATAATCCAAGTAATAAAAGAGTGACTTATGTCTAAATACCTGAACAAAGAAGAGAGAATGTTAGGTTATAGACACAGTTTCTTGCACAATGTTTTGAAATTTTATCCTAGCACTCAAACACTAGCAAAAGAATATGTAAACAACACCAGTGGGATGCATTCCCTGGAGTATGCCAAAGTCTGCACACATCAGCTGAACAATTTTTAATGAGAGAAAGTAGTTCAGGTTCTGTAGCATGATGATCACAGAAGAGTTCACCTGAGCCATACTACTAAAGGCCTCCTCAGCATAGCTGCTTGGCTGAACAGAAAAGCCAGTCTCCGACATAAGCACACCCTTCACAACAGCTCTCTGGTCTACATACTTTGCAAAACAAACAAACTGAAGAACCCCACCTTCCCCCCCCCCCCCCCCAAAGAAAAAAAGGACAAAAAAAGCACAAAAAAAAACTCCAATCCCACACAGGATAGGGGAGAGCATTTCTAGCAAGTTGCTAGAAATGAATCACCTCTTCTCCCACATAAGAATATTTTGAGGGAAAGAAACTTTCTACAAGGAGTCTTCTTCTAAAGAGACTGTTACATACATAATAAATGTGTAAATAAAGAATTTCCAGAACATATGGCTTCAGAAGTTTGAAAATTGAAAAATCTTTTCTATTACATCTTTTTTTTGTTTGTTAAAGAACGTTAATTCAGTTGGCAGCTTGCATACCTTCAACAAGTACATGCTTATTTAAAATTGTCCATTGGAAGATCAGTCGTATTAAAAAAAACTGTCTCAAACAAATAAATCTATTTAGTCTACTCTGCAAGTAACATGGTTTGGACAGGCTTCAGTATTACCAGTTCTTTACTAGGCATTTTCTGTGATGGCAAGATCTTTTATGAATTATCAGAATATTTTGCTAAACAAGTAAACACATTGACAGTTCTTACTCGCAGACTATGTATCCTGACAAAATACTTCTAATCCTGCCTTCTCAAATGGTAGCATACAAGAAAGAGGCCAGCAAATTTAAACCAAGCATCCACTTCAGAAGGGAGGGAAAACAAACAAGAAAAGACAGCCTTCATATAGCTCCCTGCATACTTCTTAAAGAGATCTTAAGAATCCTTCTGAAAAGCTAGAATTAAATGATTTAGTAATAAAATTTAATACTAGTAAGAGCAAGGGAAAACAAGCAATTCTATCTGCTTAATTATAGGTTAATTATAGCACAGGTTAAATGACTATAGGTTAAAAGCATCCATAAAATCCATAGCTACTAAGGACTTTTGTTCAATGCACGTAGCCTTATGCCTCCATTACAAACTTTTCTTTTGACAGAACTTCTTCTTGACAGCAGTACTATAAAGTAGGTTTAGATACTACATGCCTGCCTGAGGCTAATTCACTAAAGGGTAGAACATTTAATTGCAGAAATGTGCAAAAACAGAGCTTGTTCTCTCACCGGCCATTATATGGACAGGAAGAAAGAACGAGAAGTTGCTTTTATCATGTACAGGGTTGATGTACCTCCCTCCAACCTCCACTCCTGAGCTCTCTATTGGAAGAAGAACCACTACCTCTGCAGGTGTAAGTAACAGCAGCAACTACGAGGTGATTAGGACAAGACAAATGCACAGACTCCTCAAGAAGGGATCACAACAAGATGCCCTCTAGAAAGCACACTTTTACATGCTGTAAACAGTATTTCTTGAGACAATTCTTACAGACTTGGTGAGCTGCAATGTGGATAACCCAGTTCTGCCCCAGATCATCAAGCAGAACATATTTATTCACAGAAGTATTTTTACTCTCAAGCTGTTTTGCTAAAGTTTTTCTGAGCAACTGCTGGTCATAGCATGTCATTTGTCTTTTCAGAACTAGCCATTTCTTCCCTCTTCCTCTGTACAGAAAGATTACTAAACTTCTAAGGCTTCCATTTCATCAGAAGCCTCTAATTATTATATAAGACAAAACTTTTATAAAAAAGTTAACATTTTTTTCCAACTGTGTTAAACCTAAAACCCCCCAAAAATACTACAGGATGCTTTCAGTTGTCTGATAAAAATCAGAGTAAAAATTACTCAGTGACAAGTTCCCTATTACAGTAAAAAAAGTGTCTGCTTTTAGTTTACAAGATACAAGCAGAGGTCTTAAACATAAGTTTCACAAAAGCAAGTTTGATTCCTGTGCACTAATTTATTCCTCATAAAAGCACACTTTCAGCTGTACAGTCATAGATAAGATATAAAATAAGTTTAATTCTTTTAACCACATACCTTCCAGCTGTCTTCCCTCACAGTCCAAACTCCCCTTTCATACTATACATGACCCTGATAATTCTTTTCCTGACTTCTGTTTCCATGAAAGTATCCCCGAATGTGTCTTAATATTTTGTCTCACTCTAGTAAATTCTCTCACTTCCAAGTAAATTCTTATTCAAGCTAATTGATAATTATACATTCCTTTCATGGACTACTGTTCTAGAGATCCCCCACTCTGAGGATTCTCCTCCATCCAACTCTTCTTTTCCACTGTGGTATTCAAAGCTACTGTAGCCAGTTCTATTAACATGTTCATCTTGGTACAAATTCTTATGATAACTTGTTTTCTTTGTAACCCTATGCTCACTAAGCAATTCCTATTCTAAAGGAATTACAAATATGTGTCATTGCCTAAAATAAACTCCCACTGTGGGATAAAAGCTGTTTCTTATGCTTTCAAATACTCTCTGCATACGCTTATGCAATAATGAAATTCCTGTTTAAACTATGAGTTACTTCAAACTTGACAACTCCAGTATGAGTTACTTCACATTTAGAACTACTCTATATTTTAAGAAGAGGTTTGTTATTGCTGGTACTTTCCCGTATATCACTTCATCATGAATCTAGACAAAACTGCTTGTCAAAGAAAGATCTATTTAATTGTACAGCTTATTTAGTATTTATGATAACAGGAAACTAACGCCCACACAGGAACCTGAAAACACTAGCTTAAAATAGACTGGCCACTTTGTAAATAGAAGTTCACAAAAACGCTTTAAGGTATGAAGCTTGCAAGCCCAAGTTCAAGAAGAAGATAATGTTAAAAGCTTAGGACTTCATTTTTCTGAGATACTTATCTAATTTAATGCTTAACAGTGCTACAAGCTTCTCTGAAGCAAAAAGAACATACCACGTTTATTAATTGGAAATATTAAAGTACATTAAAGGTCCTCCACTGAAAAAAAAAAAAAAAAAGAAGTCAACACATTTAGCTCACCCATATTACTGAGTCCTATGCACTATCTACATATGTCATCCAGCTATTCACGTACATCATCAATTTTCAGCAGAATCAAAGCAAGAGATTGTAGATTTTGACCAAGTATACTACCGTCTGCAGGCAGGCCTGTAACAGAAATTATTTTTTGTTCCACTTTTGGTAGAACCTCACAGCACTCTAAATATCCTGGTCTGAATATTTTTAAGAACTTTAGACTTAGATTTCCTTACCCAATTCAGTAACTTGTCGATCAAAAGGACAACGAACTGCTCTGCCGTGAAGGGGAAGCCGGGTGAGGCAGTCATGGCAGACGGTATGGCCACACAAAAGCAGCCGGGGGACTTTGTCTCCTTGCAGAGAAAACACATCTTCGCAGACTCCACACTCCAGAACCTACAATTTAAGAAGAGGCCACATTTGTTTAAGAGCTTGTAAGGAGGGGAAGGCTCCACATGATAAACCATTTGACGTGTTTTGTAACAGTTTCTGCAATCGCAGCAGAAAGGTTGATTCATCAATTTTGACACAGAAAGGATGATTATAAGAGTAACAGAAGAAGAAAAGAGACCAAACAGGACATTTTAATTCTCCAGCATCCTGCCAGAGCACCCCTCGTTCACTTCATTGAATGCACCGCCACAAGAAAAGCCCACTTGTCAATCAGCACACCTAAGAAAGCAGATGCTTCCTCGCAGAGAAAATAAATAAATAAGTAAAAGGAAACGAGGGGCAAGACCCTGCCAGAGCAGACGAAGTTTGTGTTGAGAGCCGCTCCGATCCGATCCGATCCGCGTGAGGAGGTCTCAGTCACACCAAACCAGCCGCTTATGAAGCTACAAACGCAGCATCGAGGGAGCAGGAACAAACAGCGGGGAGGGGGGGGCAGAACACCTCAATCGGCTAACAAAAAGAGCAAAATCGATCACCGTGTGGAAAAAAAAATAAAAAATTAAAAAAAAAAGACACCTCGTGAGAGAGCAGCGCCAGCCAACCGCGCACCCCCCCCCCGGGCCGCCCTCCCTGGGGGTGCCAGACGCGACGCCCGCTCGCTCCGGGACAGTTCCCTGCTTATGGGGCCGCCTCCCCCGGCCCCGCAGCCCCCCTCACGGCGCCCCCCGGCCGGCCGCGGGAGGGCACAGCCCGCCTCACCTTCACGGCGGCGCCCGCCGAGCCCCGGCTGCTGCTGCCGGCGGTGCTGGAGGCGCGGCCGCCATCCTGCGCGGCCCCGGCCCTGTTTACAGCCAGCGCCGCCATCTTGTGGGGGCGGGCAGCGCGAAGGGGCCGGCCGCCCCCCTCAGGGCACCGCCCCGCTGTGCGCACGCGCACCTCCCCACACTGAGTCTCACCAGACAACTACACCTCCCGTCATGCACCGCGGGGCGAGACCCCTCCCCAGCCCCTCTCCGTGAGCTGCAATGCCTTCTGGGAGTTGTAGTCCCTCCCCTCCCCTGCCGTGCCGGTGACGGGCGTTTCCGGTCGGAGCGGTGGAGGAGCAGGCGCTGCCCGCGGTGGGACGGCGGCGCCATGGACGTGGCGCAGCCCAAGCAGGAGCACCTGCTGGCCCTGAAAGGTACCGGGGGAAAGGGCACCGACACGGGCCCTCGGGGGCCGCCCTCAGCCGCAGGGCCTGGCTCCGAGGGGCGGGAGGGAGGGTTTCAGCCGGTATTTTTCTTTCTTTGTGTGCTTTAAATGTCTCCTTTCCCTGGGTTATATATATATATATATTTTTTTTTTTCCTTAAAATTTGAGGCGTTTGGCCTTGACGAGGGGATGCGGGGTTTGTGTCCTTGGTTCCAGAGTCGTTGGGGAGGGAAATGGAGAAGTGGATGGGCCCCCCCCGTGCCTGGGAGTTATTAGCGATAAAAATGTCAAAATAACGCTGTAAAAAGGATCAGCAGGGAGCCTGGGCATGCCAGCTGGCAGGACGGTGCAGTGGGTTATTAACTCAGACGCCAAAAAGCCTGAGTCTCATTGCCCCTTCTTTCAGTAAAACCTGCCGGCTATCTCTTGGACAATGCTTGGCTTGGAAATAAACGTTCCTCGTTGGGTTGTAGCAATAAACAGCCTAAATCTCCATTGCGTGTGTGTCCTACACGAGTGGGGCTGCATAACGCAGCGCTGGTGCAAAGTGCCTGTCAGCGTCCATTTTCTGCCCCAGCACCAGCTTCCAGCGCTCCTGGGGACAGATCTTACGGTGTTGGCGTCTCACGGTGACATCTGTGAACTAACCATCATTTGGCGATCAACAACTGCTTTCACACGTGTACATGCACGCAAAAAAATCAACAGCAAACCCCCGAGAACGTGAGACAATGTCAGGTGCCATTGCAAGTGCGTTTCAGTAGTGACTAATCCAAAGGAACACGTTTTGTGGTGTTTTTGTGAGGTGTCAGTTCAATGCTTGGCTTTGTATTGAACATGGTACAGTGCCCAGGATGTAGGTTTTGCAAATAGAAGGGAGAAAGGTATCTGAATTTCTTTGCATTTTGCCTATTTATATATATAGAGAGAGAGACAGTGCAATGACTAAGCAATCCTAGATTTTATTGATTTGATGTTAGTGTATGTTGCTGATGTTTGATAGGGAACCTTAAATGATTGCAAAATCATTTTGCAATGGGGGGGAGGGAGAAGCTGGAGAGAAAGAGAGGGCATGTTTTAGTGCATACTATATCATGTTTCATAGTAGTGTGTGTAGGGTTGTTTTTTTTTTTTTTTTCCTGCATTTAATATAGTCATTGTATGAAAGAAAGAAATTACAGACACTTTCAGAGTATAAAGTCTTCAGGAACTTACCATATCCGTATGTTATTCCAGAAGAATTGCTGAATGTATCGCCTGGAAGCTTTGAGATCAGAATCGAACGTGCAGTTCTGATATGAGCTGGAAGAAGAGCAGACCACTTTAGCGTGTCCACAACACTTTCCTGTTAGTCTGAGACTTCAAAAACTGCTACATCTGTCTGTGCTGTTTGAGGAAGGGTTTTTCTAATGCATAGTAAATTTGCTAGTTCATCTACATGCCCTGATTTAGCATGTTGAAATTTTTGAAGGAAAATACTTGATTAAATAAATAATAGTTTTGATTGGTGAGTTTAATAAGATACACCACTACCTATTTTACCAAAGATGACAAGTTTTTAAATACATTTTTGGTTATTTTTTTTGGTTATTCTACTTCATACCTTGATATATACTTGTTAGTATGTGTTATGCTTGTTAGTAAGTGGTAGTAACTGGTTAGTAGTAGTGGTTAGTATCAGAGAATAGAATCTCTGGGACAAGAGAATTATTGCTTTAATATGTAAAATTGGACATCTGAGAGAACTTCTTAGGTGTCCTCAACAAGGGAGAGCCTCTTTTTGATGAATATTAAAATATGTAGCAAGCATAGTTACATGTGGATGACAAGTATGAGAAGGTAACAGCAAAAGGATTACTCTTGTGAGGGATGCTGTTGAGTAAGCTGTTCTCATACAGGTAATTTTCAGTGTAATGAAGTTACGCTGGCAATAATGAAATACAGTTGCTATAGATGGCCTGGGTAAAGTAGAAACATTCTGATATATATGTCTGTATCTGGATATCTAGATCTATTTTTTTTTTTTAACAAAATATCCTAGCACTGTTGTTTGTCATATGGTAGTATCTTATTTTTTTTTTTTTTATAATACTTCTGCTTTAGGTCCTGTTTTCCACTGATCTTTGCAGCACGGGGGAAGGAAATTCTTGTAAATAAGATGTTTCAGTCTAGATTTATGAATCCTAATCAAGAGACTTTTCCTTTTATTAAGAGTAAGTGGTACAAGCATGGAAGTGGTCTTGCATTATCGACCACATCAGAAAGATCTAATAGAACTGCAGAAAATTGCACAAGCGGCAGTGAAGGACTTTCCTATTCGTCAGTTACCAAGATTTACACCCTGGTTTCCAAGTGATTTGTGCAGACTTCCCCTCAAACCAAAAAAGCAACCACCTGTTATTTCTTCTGAGGAAGCAGAAGAATTAAAACAACTTTCTTCACCTTCAGAATACATTGTAGGATCTCCTAGTTATGACTGCACAAAAAATCTTCCTGAGTTTCAGTCTAACGTGAATCATGGGCAGACTTTAGTCCAAACACAAAATGTTCACAGACCAGTTAACTTGGAAAATCAAGGAGAACCACCATCTAATGGAGAACACAAATTGAAAAGGTCTTGGAGTGTCTCTGTCCATAGCCCTAAGCTTAAAGAAAAGATTCTTCCTTTATCTCGAGAACTGCAGAACAGTTTGGAAAGACTAAAACTGCATGCATTTTATAGAGCAAAGTGGACAATCGGACAGTCTACTTGTAGTAATCAGAACTTGGAAGACGTCTGGATAAAATTGAACAGACTCATCAAACATAATGAATTGCCGTCTTGCAATGCTACTATACAAAGATCTGTGGGAGAGATATGGATTTTCTGTGATATATTATACTGTGAATATGTAAGAAATATTCTTAGGGAGAAGCTGAGTCTTACTAATAAAATGAATTTACTTGTACATAAATTTGGAATTATATTTAGTTTATAAATGTACAATAGTTTCATAATAATATTGCTGTGTGAAGCACTAGAGTTTTTAAGCTTATAATATATAAACTTTAGAACAACTGATGAATTAACAAGCTATTATTAACTATTAAATATTTAATATTAATTTGCTACAAGTTTTAAGCTGTAATAATATATTTGTTTTGCCAGGAAACTTATGAAAGGTTCTAATAAGATTAGTACATTTATGTGGTTTAGTACTCTGTTTTGTAGCTTTTGTCTGCTTCAGTTGTCTAAAGGAAAAAATTAAGTTTCCACACTTAATTGTGGAAAAAATTAAGTTTCCACACTTAATTTTTCCAGAAAAGTAAATAATTCCCTTGGAATGTTACTTGTGCTTTTCTTGGCATGACAATCATATGTTAGAATAATAATTTATTGTAGGCATTTTTGTAATTTAAATCTAAGGATATCTCTCAGTTTGGGTCATCGACGTATATTATTAAACTTTGACTGAATGCTAAACATCCTGTATTGACATTTGGTGTGTTTGTGTGAGATATAATGTTATTGCTTAGCAAAACTGATACAAAGTTATGGCTGGAGTAACTAATGGTCATTATTAGATTTAAAGTTTATATAGCCAAGTTATTTCACTGAAATTATTTTTCTGATCTTAAAGACAGTACTGATGAAGTTACTTTGTGCTGTCAGAATTTTAAAAAATATAGTGGAGGGTCAGGCTGGGGGTTGGGGAAAGGATCTGCACCCAGAGGGTGGTTGGGCGCTGGGACAGGCTGCCCCTGGCAGTGGGCATGTCTTGTGGTTTAACCCAGCTGGCAGCTAAACACCACACAGCCATTTGCTCACCTTCCCCCTCCCTCTCTGGGGTGGGGGAGAGAAACAGGAAAGTGAAGCCTGTGAGTTGAGATAAAGACAGTTTAAGACAGAAAAATAATAATAACAATGATAATAACAATAATGATGATAAGAGTATTACTACTAATAATGTGTACAAAGCAAGTGATGCACAATGCAGTTACTCACCACCCACTGACCAATGCTCAGCCTAACCCCGAGCAGCCAGCCCTCCCACCCCTATCTATTGCTCAGCATGACCCCATATGGTACGGAATACCCCTTTGGGCAGTTGGGGTCAGCTGTCCTGGGTCTGTCTCCTCCCAGCTCCTGCTGCACCCCCAGCCTGCCTGTTGGCAGGACAATGAGAAGCTGAAACGTCCTTGGCTTGGTGTAAGCAGTGCTCTGCAACAATTAAAACATCAGCATGTTATCAGCACTCTTCTCATCCTAAGCCAAGACATAGCACCCTACCAGCTACTAGGAAGAAAATGAACGCTGGCCTAACTGAAACCAGGACGTCATGGCACCAAGCCTGACAGAGTTCAAGGAGCATTTGGACAATGCTCTCAGACATCAGGTCTGGTTTTTGGGTGGTCCTGTGTGGAGCCAGGAGTTGGACTCCATTATTCTTGTGGGTCCCTTCCAACTCAGGATATTCTGTAATTCTGTGATCTTTCTAAACTGGAGCAGAGATCAGTGTCACTGTTCAGTAGTAGCTGTCAGCTTTCTGCTGCTTTGGCTTGGCTGGTGTATACTAATGATAATGCTAATGATATGCAAAGTGCTTGCTGGGCACACCTCAGCTGGAAACTGGTGTACTAAAAGTTGAGTGCCACATTTAGTTTCTCTATAGAATTATTGGTTTTGGGGTAGCACCAATGTACAAGCAGTTGTACAATGTACAATATAAAACATTTTTTTTTGAACTACTCTAGAAATGCTTAGTTAAAATGCACATATAATTCAGTATCTCCATCATTTTCACTGTTGACAGAGGTTCTCCATTTGCTTGTTTTGTGGGTTTTTATTTACCTCATGGCCTTCAGACTTCACACTTTTCAACTTTTCACCGTATCAATGAGAGTGTATTATCATTATTATTGTTATTTTTTATGTGGAAACTGAGATTTCTTCACGTCAATACTAACTTGCGTAGGTTTGCTGGGTGATAGTATAGTTACTGTGAGACAATACAACCCACTACACCCTAATGTATATCAAAACAATAGAGTATTTCACACAGTTGCAAGTAACAAAAGCTGACTGGACATATAAGACCCATTTAAGGTGTATGATAAAGGTAAAAGCACAGTCCATATTTTGGTGCAAGGTTGTTGATTAACTTTTTGCATTCATGAGAAATCCCTTTTTTTTTGTTTTACTTTACAGAAAATAATGTGGTTTTATGTTTCATTAGCTTAGAAGAAAAATGAATTAGTGCTTTTTTCATATTCATATCACATGCAACATCTCAGGTTGCAAATGCAAATAAGTTTCGTATGAATGCTTTCATGTGAAGCAATATGCAAGTTTGGGAGCATTGATTTATATGAATAGGGAGGAATTCTTTTAAGAATTCTTATTCTTTTAAGAATTCTTTAAGAATACGTAATGGAAATGTAAATCATGCAACTTTTAAGTGTTATGAGTTAAAATAGAACCACTGAATGGTTTGTGTTGGAAGGAACCCTAAAGCCCACTAATTCCGTGGGCAGGGACACCTCCCACCAGACCAGGTTGCCCAAAGCCCCATCCAGCCTGGCCTTGAACACCTCCAGAGATTCTGGAGGTGTTCATCCACAGGTTCTCTGGGCAGCCTGTGCCAGGGCCTCACCAACCTCACAGTAAAGAATTTCTTCCTTATATCCAATCTCAATCTCCCCTGTTTTAGTTTAAAGATATTTGCCCTTGCCTTGTCACTCCACTCCCTGACAGACTCCCTCCCCAGCTCTCCTGTTGCCCCCTTTAGGAACTGGAAGGCTGCTCTAAGGTCTGCCCAGAGCCTTCTCTTCTCCAGGCTGAACAGCCCCAGCTCTCTCAGCCCGTCTTCATAGGAGAAATAGCCTTTGAAAATACCACTTTCTGGAAGTAGAGTTTTTTTTTTTTTTTTTTTTTTTTTTTTTAATAGCAGGGAGTTAAGAGACTTTTAAGACTTTTTTTTTAAGATCTCAGTGATTTGATTTTGTCAGTATTGATAAAAAGTGTTTTGTAAGCAGGTTCCTCTTAAAGTTTGTCACCACAAGAAAAAATAAAAAAACAGTTATGTAAATAATTGTGGGTCTTAGACTTGTGTATCTTGTGGAGATTAGTATGTAAATGCTATTCTTTATGTCCTGGAGCATATGGCTGAAAGGGTCCAGATCAGTCATTTTGTGCAGTTATATAGCAACCAGGATAATAGGACAGACTTTTAGCCTGCATAGTTCTGTAAACTTCTGGACTGCTTCTGAAGTCCACAAAGCACTTTAACAGATAAGACCTTAAGCACATCAGATTGCCAAGGGAATAAGGCAGGCAGGTGTAATATCACCAATGCTCTTGGATCTCAGGGTACAAGGGAATTTGTTGTATTAAAAATGACCAGATGATCTTAAAAGGTCTTACCATCATTCAAGCTGAGCCTTTTTTGTTTCGTTTTGTTTTGTTTATGTGGGAGGAAAGCAAGACAAAATTATACTTCAAACAAACAGACAAACATTTTATTGACCTATGGTTTATTTTCTGATTTTGCAGTGATGAGGCTAACCAAACCTACCTTATTCACTAATATTCCGGTGACCTGTGAAGAGAGAGATTTGCCAGGTATGTCTTCTGTATTGACATATTATTGTGTACACATTGCCAGGTTTAACCATTGTAAGTGTCTGAGACTTAGATATCAAAGGAGTCTTGTGATATCCTGGAGAAAGTAGCCTGAAACAGCAAGATATTTTGTTTGGCGATAGCTACAGGAAAATGCCCAGGTGCACTGTACAACACTTGACCTAGAGCTTTGAAAATTTGGTAATTTCATTGCACATGTGAACTCAAAGTATGAGATATTAAGATTCCCCCGTAGATACTATTGTGACTTAGGGAGCATGCTGTTATTTTAAAATGGAAAACAGCTATAACAGAGAAGTGTAATTGTAGAAAATATAAGTTTGGTGTTAGTATCTGCTTCATCTGGAGAAAGAAAATGCCCTGCTAATTGTAACCAGTGCATTAACGTTTTATGGCAAATGATTTTGCAAGAATCACAGCTTTCGAATGGCAAAATGCTTGGGGTATAGTCATGAATTAGAAGTTCCTGGGTTGTTCCTCAGCAGTAGTTGCAAGAAGTAGCTAGAAGCCAAGTGTAAGAAAGAAGAAAAAGAAAGATCCAGGAAGAGAGGGCTCTGTGGAAATGCGAAGCAAACGGGAAAAAAAGTAAACGGGACTAATTATTTCTGTCTTGTAATGTGCTCTGTTCAGGCAGAATTTCCCTTAAAGTTTAATTGTAACTTGAGAATGCCTTTGGGATTAGACCTTTCTGCATGTGTACAGAATGATTTATTGGACACAAATGCCAGGAAGTAGGTTATAATTTATAAGCAGGTCATGCAGATTTCACCCCTAAATAAGTTGCTTGTAAAGTAAGTATGCCAAATACAAGTTACATCTAAATAAGTGATTGTGTCATATCTTAAATGTAAGCAAAGCTTTAGTCTTGGCAGATATTTGATACTAGTAACTTGATATTTCTACAGGTAATCTATTTAACCAGCTCATGAAAGATGATCCTTCTACTGTAAAAGGAGCAGAAGCTTTGATGCTAGGAGAAATGCTGACTTTGCCTCAAAATTTTGGGTAAGAATGAATATGTTGTACTATTTAACACGCAAGTTGTAGGATTCATTTAACAGCAATGTAATTATTACTTGTCTTTCTTTTTTTGAATATCATTGTTATGCAATAAAATGTTCAGTCATTTTAAAAATAGGAACTTGATTTATAACAGGACATAACATATAAATGTATATCGCCTAATGTTTGTTATCTGTAGCCTGACTGAATATAACAAGTATGTAAAGTTGAAAGAAATTTACAGCTCTGGATGAATTTCTGACATAAAACACTACTATAAACCACAGCTTATACTGACGGATATTTGGGTGTGCTGATATGTTTGTTTTCTTTTGAAATTTTCTCTCAGAAGGATGACATTTCAAAGAATGGGAGTGAAATTGCCAACATACTTAAAGGATTTGATCTGACAACCTCCTAAGTTCTTATGTTTGAATTTTAGAAAGAGTTTTGTTGCCTGCTGGATACTAGAAATATATAAAAGAAAATAGAATGTTTTTAATTACTATGTCTGATGCAGCTTTGTAACTACAGGAAATAGGATTCCCATAATAGAGCTTGTTGCAATATAGTTTAAGCACAGCATTTGACTAGGAGTTCTCTAAGCAGGATTTACTGCAACTTCTACGTAAGTCTCTTCTAGGACTTTCACAGACTACCTTTTTGTAGCATTTTAAGAATCGGGTCTAGTAATTGGCATTGGCAAGGTTACTGAACAGCTTAGAATAGACAAATAAAAAAGAATTTAAAGGGGCTTTAGTGAAATATTATTTTGCTATTGTTGCTGTTGCTAAACATACTCTTTTTTTTTATCACAGAAATATATTTCTGGGAGAAACATTTTCCAGTTACATTAGTGTACATAATGACAGTAACCAAGTTGTCAAGGACATACTGGTGAAGGTATGTAATCTATATACTAGGTTTATTGAAAAAAATACACAAAAGTTAAATAAATTTCCTGATGATACCTGATGCATTTGACATGTTTCATGTACAGACTTTAAGAAATATCTGTCCATTTTTTTCTGACCCAGAAAATATCCCTGGAAACAAAAATTCATAAAAATAGAAGTTATGATAGAAATCTCTAAAGATTAAAATAAAAAGATAGGATTGTTTCAAAAAATGGAGAAGTTGTAAAGCTTCTCTGGAGAATTAGTGTAGCAAAACTTCTGCAGCCAAAACAAACTGTGTTTGTATTTTTACTTGCACTTTCAATAAGGTCATCCAATCCTTGTCATAAAGTCTCTTTAAGGCATGTATTGACTTGAATTTTGCTTATATTTCAAATGACTTCTTTCCTACTGCATCATTTTTTGCATTTGCTGCTGAACAAATAATCTGTTGAGAGCAGAAATTCTAGAATTTGTGGAACTCAAAAGTAAATGGAAATTGATTGTATAAGCTGCGTTTTAAAGGAGATGGTTTTAAACTAAAAGAGGGTAGGTTTAGATTAGATATTAGGAATAAGTTGTTTACTCAGAGGGTGGTGAGGTGCTGGAACACATTGCCCAGGGAAGCTGTGGATGCCCCATCCACAAGGCCAGGCTGGATGGCCTTTGGGCAACCTGGTCTGGTGGGAGGTGTTCCTGTCCATGGCAGGGGGATTGGAACTAGGTGATTTTTATGGTTCCTTCCAATCCAAACCATTCTGTAATTCTATGATATGTTTTAGAAATTGTCTTTTACTTTGACAAGTAACTTGCCTTTGTTGTATTTTGTGTATAAAAGCATACAAAACCCTAAGTGAAACCTGATACTTCTCAGCATACGCTGTTTCTTCTTAGATTGCCCATAGCAGCTGTAGTTCTAACCAGTGCTTTGTTTTTCTATTCCTAGGCTGATCTTCAGACAAGTTCTCAGCGTTTGAACCTTTCAGCTTCTAGTGCTGCAGTGGCAGAACTTAAGCCTGACTGTTGTATTGATGATGTGATTCATCATGAAGTAAAGGAAATAGGAACACACATGTAAGGTTTTAAATCTTCTGATTTGCATTTTTATCTGTTTATTTATTTGTTTATAGCACTACAGAGTTTTATAAAGCTTAAAATAAACTGCAGAAAATACATGAAATTTTATTTCTGCTTTGATATAGTTCAAAATTTAAAGTAACTCAAATTATTTTTAAAAATGTTTCAGCTTAGTTTGTGCAGTAAGTTACACTACGCAGACAGGGGAGAAGATGTACTTCAGAAAATTCTTCAAATTTCAGGTATTGTACAAAGTATTCTAGTTTACTTGTAATAAATGGGTAGATATAGAAAATAATTTTAAAATATTTGATCCTTTAAAATAGTTACATACTAATATTTGACATTTGAACTAAAACTGGTAGAACTTTGCATGAATTGAGGATTTCTTATTACCATGCAGATAAACATTTCAGAAAGAATTTAAAAAGATGTTTTCATAGCAGCCAGCTTTATGATTACTTTTAAACAGAACAAGTCAGTCTGACTTTTAATACATCTAACCTTTGAATTTAGATTATAAAATTTTGATTTTTCTTTTAGTGTATGTAACCTTTTAAAAATTGAATGTAATGGTTTGTTTTTCAAAGGAAACTAAGAGAAGAATTCTAATATATTGTATCTTATGCATATATATATATCAGTAGAAGTAATTGATGGAGTTGAAACCCTTTGTTCCACCACACAGGTTTCAAGACTTGATTATAATAACTGATGAAAGCAGGAAAGTACTATCATCTGTGGACTGGTTCTGGCAGGAAAGTTTATTTTAGCTGTATATGTAATGGATGTTTATTTTTAGAGAAATATACTGGGACTTGGATAACTGTAGGACAATAACAGAGGAATAGGTGATGTGCTTTACTGAATAAAATTTTGGATTCTCTCATAGAGTTCTCATCTTCTCTTCCCTACTTAAACTTCTTGGTAGAACCTAGTTCAATTTTAATTCAAAATCCTTTACACTCAATACAGCTGCTTATTTGGAAACATTTTTAGGGGTCTACACGCATGTTTTTTAATTTCTATATAATTTATAACTTAATCAAACACAGTGAACTTTACTCAGGGTAGCTCAAGCAAGTTATCTGTCAAATTTGAAACTCTTCCTTTAAAGAAAGTAGTATAAGAGATTATCAGAAAGTGTGTGTGTGTATATATGTACACATGTATAAGTGTGTGATATGTATAAATATCACTATATATATCACTTTATCACTGTTCTATAAATACTCTCAGATTCGTTATAAGAAAAATACGTAATACTTTGGTTGTTGTTTTTGCATTTGGCATGGAGATGCTAGCTACAAAATGTGAGAAGAAACAAACAAAAATATTAAAGGCAACTGAATAGTGACATTACAATGGCAAGTGATGGCTCCTTGGTAAGAGAGGTGCCACCAGCTACTTTATAACATAAAAAAAATGTTTACTGTTTGACAGATACTGACCTTTTTCCATTATATTTTCTAGGCTCTTTTAGGTTGAACCAGTGTTACAGTTTGTTTTCAAACAGCTTCTTTTTTACCAATTATGGGCTTTAATATTGATGAATAGTGCCTATTTTTTTCTAGAGCTATCACCGATTAATTAAGACCATTATGTTCCTGTGCATTCCTATGATTCTGTCTAGAGTTTTGTTGTTGTTGGGTTTTGTTTTGTTTTTATTGGGAACAGTAAAATAATTACTTGATTTTTACTAAAATGCCACTTGAAATTTACTGGAATGAACAGAAGGACTTTGTCAGAAAGAGGTAGAAAACATCAAAATTTAGAGAAATTAATAATAAGAAGAATACTTAAACAAAAAACAACCTCCAAACTTGACAAACATATAAATTAAAATTGTAATATTTTTTTTCCTGGCTACAGAGAGAGGTGGTAATTGTTACTGGAAAGATTTGAACATTTTACCTTTCTGTGAGGACTCTTTTTAACCTTGAATTCTTCAGGGCTAACAACTTAGAAACTTTGTTCACAACGTGGAACTTCAGGCATCTCTCAGGATGTAGTACACTCACATGTAAATAAAATAAATTTTTGCATATGTGAAGCAGAATAAATGTCTTCAGCAAGATAATGTAAACTTGTTTTCTTTCAAGTATAATAGAAGTTTATTTCTTTAAGTTCTATCAATATATATCCATTTCATATATTAACTATTTTGAGTTAAGTGTAGTGGCTTTATGCACAAAGTCCAAGCACTTAAAACCAGCATTTAATTATCCCTTTTGGTAGTCTTTTTTTTTTCCTGTAGACCTAATTTTACATGATTAAAATGTGTGGTTTTTTTTTCACTTCTTCATAATTTTAACAATTGTACTTTCAAGAAGGAAGTCAAGGCTAGTAATGGTTCATTGCTTAAACTAATCATATGAATAGTTCTCTTTCATTTATTTTTTGAGAAGTCCTCAGCAACATTTGTTTGCTGCGAAATGGCGTGAAGGACTTGTAAATATTACACTGCTCTTTTTCCCATTTGAAAGCAAGCGGAGAGCACTTCAGGATATGAGGTGGATGTAATGTTATTCTAAAGACATATTCTGCTCGCTGCATTGTATTTGTCTCGTTTCTTAAGAGGACAGTGGAGCACTATTTTTTATCAATAGGAGAATGCTACTCAAAGTTACAAAGCAGCCAAGTATGTTAATAAGAAGCAGAATATAGTTAATTGTGAGATTTTACCAGAGGTGATTCTGTTGTGTCTTCTTTTATGCGTCTGTTCTGCTTAAGATCAAAGTAACAGAATCAACACACCAGAGATTCTGACACTTACAAAAAGTTTATGCTGGAGTTGTCTGAGAAACCAGCTGTTGATCTGTCCTTTTTCATTTCATTCAGGTTCTCAAACCACTAGATGTCAAAACCAAATTCTACAATGCAGAGGTAAGTGTGAGCTATTTGCGTTTGGGTTTGGGTTTGATATGCTTGTTTTTTTATTACTTGTTAGGTGGTTAGGTGAAATTCAAATAACTTCTTAAGTACCAGATTTCTTAGCAAGATGATCTGTTCTGAAGTGAAACTTTATGTGGTGGATTTATGTCATTAGTTTAAAAACAGATATATTTATGATGAAGGGAGAATGAGATGGTATCTAGGCCAGGACCTTAATGCAATTGACTGATTTTTTTTCTTAATTTCTGCTTTCCCGTAATCTTAAATACTTCCATTTATGTCTTGAATTTTTAGGTTGATAGACTACCTACTGTAGGGGATATTAATTGTATGCAAAACAATTAATAGTTCACCAGACTGGGGAAATTTAAATTTATTTTTCTCCAATGTAAATATGAGTTCTCTGTAACGTAATTTATTTTTTTAGGTTTGTGACAGTACTGCAAAACTAAATGACAGTAAATATTTATTTGGACATACTTAGGTATAGCTGTCTTCAGCTATTTCCGGGAAGAATTTTAAATGAAAGTAATGCTGATAGTGGAAACTCTTACAAATTACATACATCATTACTTTCAATTTTAGACATTCCCTGCATATATATGTATTGAATTGCCCAGGGAGGTGGTGGAGTCACCATCCCTGGGGGTGCTTAAAGAAAGGTTGGACATGATTGGACGTGGTTTAGTGGGTGATATTGGTGGTAGGGGAATGTTTGGACCAGATGATTTTGAAGGTTTTTTCCAACCTTAATGATTCTATGATTCTGTAAATAGTTTTGTTGTAGAGTGTACAAAAGACATATTTCTTTCCCTTCCTAACAATATCAACAGAGAAAGTGGAAGGGAGAAATAGCAGAAAATTTCTGATCTACAAATGAGGATTCTATGTGCAAAGATCTGTCATGTTCAGTGTCGCACAGGAAATTCCCAACCAAGGTTTTCTCTGTTGAGAATGAATAGCACGTAGATCATGAGCCATTTAATATAGAGAGTTTTATTTAAAGGGAGGTGTAGATCATAAATAATTTAAATACTGAAGTACAGAGGAAAAGGAAGGAAATGTTTTCCTAAAAATACCTGGCTACATTAGGCTACAGTCTTCAGTTCTTAGGTTTACTAAGAGTGAGATACCTGAGTAGAGTCAGAATATACAATGTACCACTAGTTGAGTGTTATCCATAAATGTGAATATCTGGAAACATCTATAAAAAAACAAGTGATACAAAACCAAGGTAATTCCTTTGGGAACGAGATAAAACTCCATTTCCTCCATGGATTTTATTGCAGATGGAAAATAGATGGTGGGTGAAAGAGGGACAGGCATCTTAAAGTAAATGTTGCTGTCTCTCTGCACTTCACATGTAAATTTTGTTCTGTGCTGGAACACTTCCTAAAAAATAGAAATAAAAGCCACTTAAAGTAAATTTTGGGCAGACTTGATGTAACTCAAAATTATTTTACTGAAAAGATGTTTTACTGTCTGGCCTTGATAAGGGACTGAATAAAGTATCTTCTTTTTTAATTAGCAACCAATTTCTCATGATACAGATTCATGAGAAGCTGTGGCGTTTGAGCTGGTGGTGTTGTGTTTTTTTCCATTTGTTTTTTTAATTCATAGAGGTTTAAAAAGGCCAGGTTTTTGCCTTTTGTTTTTTTTTCTGTCTGGTTGTTTATGTTACTGCCATTACCATAGTATTCACAGGATTGATTAAAACATTTTTTTTTTTTTAAAAACACACAAACACAACATTGTGGGTGATATTGAGAGATTTTCATTTGACTAGCAAGCTGATTGTGATTTCACATCTGAAAGTATATAAAGTGCTGCTGTGTGTTGTGATGGCAGAAGGTGAATAAAATAATAATAATGAGGTAATTGTGTAAATGTTGTATGTGCTATTACACTGCTGTCAGAAGCACCAACACCATCATCCTGAATTTTAAGAATTTAAGAATTTCCTTCCTACTTGGGAATTGGGAAGGGAAGCAATCGTACGTGTCAGTTACTGATTTACTAAAGGTTTTTAAAGGTTTTAAGCTATTACTATTAAGGTTACAAATGTGATGCTATCAATTCATAAAATTTGTCACTAAAATTATGGATCGCAATTTCTAGTAATTTTTTTTCATCTTCCTAAGACAAAATATAACACTGAACTTTAATCTTCTTGCTTGTTGCTCATGTTGCAGTAACATCCAAATCATGGTGGTCACTGAAATCCGTGTATAGAATGCATGCCCTGTCACCCTAGCTTGCAGCAATCCTGTGATTTAATTACCTGCCACAGTCTGTAGAAGGTGCTTCACTGACTGGCGTGCCTTCGAAAAGGCTCTCTAAAAGGTTCTGTTCCTGCAACCATGACAAGGGAGACAAACGCACAGCCACTTAAGAAAATAAATTTTGCAATTAATGTTGGTTTCTTTTTGAATGATGGCTATTCCCCCCCAAAAAAGTTGTTGTGTTCTTTTTTTTTTTTTCCCAGTTAAATTACCCCAAACCCAAATCTTGTTTTAATCTGCAATATTGTGGCTTTGTTAGAACCCATTATCACTCAGTTTTTATTTTTGAAACCTTAAAAATACAAATACTTAACATTATCTGTAAAATGACAAGGACTGTTTTTCCATTTCATATACAACCGATTGCATGGATTTAAACTGAGGACAAACTTTAAACTTGCTCCAAAACTAACTGCTTTTTTTTTTTTTTTTTTTTTTTTTTTTTATCATCAGTATATTCTACCATGCCTTATGTGTGATTTGTGTGCCCTAGGCTCTATTTTGGATTGGTTGTACAGTTAGTAAAATTTGAAGCAAAGCTAGTAAACCATGTAACAATACTAGCTACGACTTTTTAGAAATGTAGTTGTCATCTTTGTTTGCATCCATTTTAATTTACATTTCTGTCTTACTAATGCTCTCTTGTTTAGATGGTGCAAAAAAATGCAGAAATGCATTTTGTTTGAAAGTTAGCCTCCTTTTTCTTTAACATTTAACCCTAATTTCTCTAATGTGTTCTTTTTTATTTTCCCATTAGAGTGACCTCAGTTCTGTGGTAATTTTTATTTATTTTTTTATAAATATATATGCTTTTTTAATTGTCTCTCTGTCTCTGTGCTTGTTGTTGACATTATTTTAAAAACATAATGGAAAAGCAATGTTTGTTCTGCATATCACGAACTGATGTTTTGTCATCTGTCCTGCATATGTGCAGCTAATCATTTAAATGGTTAGCTCTTTCTTTAATACCCATTGTTGAAACTAAAGGTTGATTACTTTAAACACTTGTTTGTGTGGGCCATTCTATAAAACATCTCACCAAAATTTGACGGCATAGAAGTTTCCTTTTTAACTGGACAAGGGGATTGATTCATTATGTGAAAGTGGGAGTTAATCCCTTTTAAAACCTGATTGGTACTGAACCCTGGAAGTGTAGGTTTAACTACAGCACTGCTTGTGTGAGCTGTGACAGAACTTTTCCCGTCCAGTTGGTGGAGACAGTGGGTTTGAGGAGAGAGCAGCAGCTGGATGTTCTTCCTTTCCCAGGCTGGAGCTGTGCTTTCCGACTTTTAACTGCATGTAACAGCTGATGAGTTAGTATGGTACTTCAGCAGTCTGATCTCACTTTAAGGTGTGCGTTGTGTTAAAGCAAGCTGCATTCTTGTGAAGTACTTAAGTGCTTTTTTGTTTTCTGTTAAAAAAACATGATATTTAAACAAGTTAGGAGTAACATGAAGCTAACTTGCTTTTTCATTATGCTGCTTGTTTTTTCTTTTCCCTTTCAAACTAGCTTTTTCTAAAACTTTGCCTATGGTTGCTGCATTAAAACAACTAAAACTTGGGTTAATGGAGATTTTGAGCAATGGATTTATGGGATATAAACAATGCCAATTTAAGTGACAGCTAGGTGGTGTTAGTAGTAATGACTGCTAGGAGCCATGTTTCAGTTGGGGGTAGTTCCAACTCCTTCTGCAAGTGCGAGGTCTGTCCATAACCTGTTAGGCTTGCACAATTTTCATTCCTATATGTATATACACATGATTTGTGCATAACATGTTTGTAAAGCACAATGTATAGTTCCAGTACCATTCTGTATTTCTTCTTGTGATACAGTGCCTTTTGAGAGTAATAAAATTCAGACTTCTATTTTGTAATTTACAAGCAGGAATTTATTAGTACAATGAGGTCACTTATTCACAATGATTAAAAAGAAACTATAAGCTTCCTTCCACCTTCTTCATAATATACATCTTTTGAAATTATCATAATAAAACACCTTAACTGATTCTAATTGTATTTATCAATAGCTTTTTTGGAAATACAGATTTGGTATTTCCACAAACTTTTTTTTTTCTTTTTCTTTTTAAATAATTGGCACTTCTCCGGGGGCTTATATTTCTAGTAGACTGAGCCTTCAATAATTATTCTATCCTGAGGTTTTGAAGCTTCAAAGTGACTTTAATGGTCTGCAATTCCACAGAAGCAATGAAGGCAAAAACACCTCAAGTTTCATGATTTTTCAGTTTATTGAGTTAAAAAGTCCGTACCTCTCATTCCTGTGCTAGAATTGGTACTTGTATACCATCTTCAGGCACTGGTTTCATTTGCACAGATGTGTCCTATAGGGCATTCTGAAGGTAGAGCACCAATTAAACTGATGGATGCATATAATGCTGGTGACCATAGGCATGACGAAGCTGACGAGAGAGGAGGCTGTTTTGCTTTTTAGCTGGTACATTAATGTTTTAAAATAATGAGAAAATCTCAGAGGATGTACCTGAACTATTATACTTCAGTTCAAGCAAAACACACATACTTTACATTTTTTTACACAGCTTGAGGCACTAGTAATCTGGCATGGCATGGCATTAATGTGCACTGTGATTCCTTTTTTTTTTTTTTTTTTTTTTCTTTTAATATTTTGTATTAGAACTTGAGTTTTTATTGAGTTGATGAAAGTTTTGGGAAGTGGCAATATGAGCATTACAAATAAGCAATAGCTAAAACATAGAAAAATTATCCCACATCCATTGTTTGGCAAGATATCTGTTGACTAACACTTTTGCTCCTCTTAATTGTAACTGGGATTAAGGTTTTTCTTGCATTAATTACTTTAATTTGATTTGCAGGCATGAACTAAACACACATGACTTATTTTTTTTAACAATAGGACTGTCTTCTCTTTTTAATAACATCAATCACATTTTCATGATTTTGCTCTTCTGTTTTTTCAGACAGATGAAGTGTTTCTGGAAGCTCAGATACAGAATATCACTACCTCTCCAATGTTTATGGAGAAGGTTTCTTTAGAGCCATCCATTATGTACAATGTTGCAGAACTGAACACAGTTGAAACAGCAGGGGAAAGGTATGTTGAGATTCAGAAATTAGTTGATATTTGGCTTTGAAACTTCACATTATGGTTTCATGAGTTTTAACCATTACAATTAGTGAGTTGTCTGTAACTGTAGGATTACACTTCTTTGCTTGATTAAAAAGGTCAAATTTCTGTTAGGAATTCAGCTGTAAAAGTTTTGATTTGTTTAGAAACTATTCTTTAAACTTTGTAATTCTACCTAGTATCTACCTAGTGTATTTTTCAGTATCACCTTTATAAAATTCAGCCCCTGTGTGGTTCTGACTTGATCTGTTTATGTGTATGTTTAGCAGTGAAACTGTTGAGGATGCAAAAGCCTGTAATGTCTGGGTGGAGGTCAACTTTGGCTGTTTGTGCTGTGCATTTGCTTGTTTTTGTTTTTGTTTTTGTTTTGAGGAGGTGTAGTGTGGGTGCCTTGTAGTAGGGGCTGAAGTGAAAATTCTGTCTTCTCCCTGACTGTCAAAGCACTCAGCTGCAGCATAGTGAAGTGCTGTTCATATGAAGTATTCGTGTCCACTGTAGTGTTTCTTGCCCTGAATTGGAATCGTCAGCTTGTGAGACTGCGAGAGTCTGAGATTCACTGGAAGGGAACCAAATAGCAGTTTATGTAGCAGAAGTGTTTAGAAAGACATAGAATTAATTGATTTTTTCATACTGAGTTGTAATGAATGCGGTGAATGAGGTACACTTCTGCATTTGTGGATCGAATTTCACATGTTGGTCACTGCCATTTAGTATCTAAGCAGCTAAGAAAACCTTATCAAGGCTGGCAAGAGTAGTAAGAGATTAAAGAATGCTTAATCTTAATGTTTAGCCAGGGAGGCCAAACAAAATACTTGTGTAAGATACTGAGGGGACTGTGGGTCTTGATGGAAAAAACTTAAAGGTCTGTGCTTAAAAAATGGAAGACTCCACAGCAATTACATAAAATTGTAGTGTGTCAAGTTCTTGTCACAAGTAGTTTCAGATGAATTGAAATTCAACGCCAAAATAAGTTCTGTACTTCCTGGCAGTCATAATTATCTATTTCTTTAAAGATTTAATGCTGAGAAGAACACTGAAATATGAATAAGCTGCTTTTGGGATCTGTGGAAAGGATTGTTGTTCTTAAGAATATCATATTTACATGCCAGCTTTCCGCATGCTCTGAAGCTAAACACTGTGGTTCTCAGCATCTGGAGTACCTTCCTCCCTTTTCCTAATGTTTGAGAAGATGGTTAAACTGCTGTTTGAGCATGCCATTGAAAGAACTCTTGAAAAAATGGGAAGCTGAAACAGAATTTAATTAATCTTTGCAGTTGCCCTTGCCTTCAGATTATATGATACTATCCTAATCTGTTCATTAAGTAACGTTTCAGCACGTTTCAAGAAGTAAACTTAGTTTTTTGTAAGTAGCTCCATTACACTACTGGCCTTTTTATGCAAATTTTTCAGCATCTTAATAGCACTTCAGTGAATGTATTCAGCTTTATAAAGCAGGCTATATGACCCTTTGCTATAAAATCCATTCTGCAAGGAATATACAGTCCTCTGTATATACCTCTTAAGTGCTTATTTTCTGCATTATTTCAATCCATGAGTAAGTTCTAAAGTCCTTGTCATTGTTAAAATGAAGAACTGTTTACTTCAAAATGCTAACATGCACAGGGAGTCTGAACTACTGCAACTGCTTTTTCTACTCTCATCTGTCTGGGTAAGCTCCAAATTAATGTGAAAATCAGAGTAGGCATCCAGATTCTTTTTTTTGTCTCTGTACTAGTGCTTGCCTCTCCCTAGGTCAGGTACTCAGTTTCTGTATAACCATTTTTGAATTTTTTGTTATTTTCTTGATCTGATTAATGAGGGTTAAAAAATACATGAAATAATGAAGCTGTTTTTGCACTTTGTTTTACCTGTGTGTCTCAATCTGTCAGTATCTCAGGCAGAAATAGAAGTTTAGCTTAGTGTATGTGTTTGAGGTAGATGAAGCATTGCTACAGTCAATTATTTGACATAATTAAATCAATATTCTAACATACTATTCTAAATTACAATTATTGTGGTTTACATTTTTTTTCAGAGATGTATACTAGCCTTGACTAATGAGATTAAATTACTTTTTAAAAATTGCCAGCACTGTTGTTCAAATGCTAAGATGCCAGATGATAGTAAACTATCATTTAGCAAAGTGAATTTGCACCTCAGTTTCCTCTGGCTCAGCTGAGTTGACTTTCCTCTCATCTACAAATGGTCCTTTCAATGTACATAAATTGTAGAATTGTTTTCTGTTGTGAAGATACTTAAAATAGAATGTAGATTAGAATGATGTAGAATAAAATGCCACACACACAGTAAAACTGGGGAGAATGGAGAAGAAATGTAGGGTTCTTTTTAAGTCCTCTTAAAAATAAGTGTTTAAATTAAGGCATGATGTTTTTTGTTTTAGTGAGTCCACTTTTGGCTCAAGGACTTATTTACAACCTATGGATACACGTCAATACTTATACTGCCTAAAACCAAAGCAGGAATTTGCAGAGAAAGCTGGAGTAATAAAGGGTGTAACAGTGATTGGAAAACTAGACATTGTATGGAAAACGAATCTAGGTGAACGAGGAAGACTGCAAACAAGCCAACTCCAAAGAATGGTAAGTCTTTACCTTAAGCATTGGTTTAATTTAGCATCCATTTTTAAGGCAACCTGTTGAACAGTTCAATAATGTCTCAAAGGAAATGTTCAAGCTGCTTACTTTGTGGACCTCATTCTGAATTCATGTCTGTGTACATTTGGGAAAGTTATTTGATATAAATACTGAGCACACATTTGATCTATGAAGTGTGGAAGAAGTACTACTTGGAGGAACTGTAGCTGAACAAAAGTATTCCTTTTGTTCTTATGAATGGCAACTTTTTGTTGTTCGTAAGGATTTATTCTGTGATACATAACATGTCTTTTCCTTTTCTTCACAGCACTGAACAATGTAACTTAGTGTCTTGTACACTTGAATTGCCAGAATCAATATCAAGTGTAGTAAAATATTTCCATTAGAATAAAAATAACTTCTTGGACGCCATTCAGCAGCAAACTGAAAAGCAGTGATAAAAGAACTCCTTTATGTATGCCAACATTTGACGTAGAAGTCTGCTCCCTAATTCATTCAGACATCTTAGCTTCTTTGAGTAGTAATTTTTACGTATAGCGTATATAATATATTCAACTTTCATATCTATAGTTTTGATTCTGTCTATTATATCTGGTTGATTTAAAAAGTTTATGAATTCGAGGTTGCAATTTCTCCCTCATGTTGTTTTGTCTTCTGAGTACTATCAGATTATTTCATGTCTAGATTCCACTCACCTTCTATCATTTTCCTCTTAATCCATTTACCAGCCTTACGACCACTATTTCCTTCACAGGCATGGAATTTTACTGTACTTGTGCTTTCTTTCATTACTTTCATTACTTCTTTCATTACCTGGTCAGGAATGTACTTTTGAAACAAGTATCTTGAATCTTCTACTTAATGTAATTTGGTTGGTTTTGTGGAGTGCTCTTGGAATTCACAAACTACATTTCTTTTTTTCAAGTTGCCAAACTTACATTGCTTTACTGATAGGAAATTCTTTGTCAGTTTTGATATCCCTCTGCTGTCTCTAATGTCTAATTTAATATGCTTTTTAAAATGCCATCTGTCTTTAGTATGTAAGGAGCCAAATATAACTGAAAACTGTTCACAAGCTGTCAAATCACTGTTTTTTGGGGCCTCTTTGGCCTTTTAATCAAGTTGTAAATGTAACTTTTACCACAGCATTATTTATCACTGAATTTGAGCATGCGTCACAGCTACAGCTTGTCAGGCAGGACAAAATTTTCCCTTGTTTTTGCCTTAGGATTTTTTTTTGCCTGTGGAGATTGTCAACTATCAAATTTTGTCAAGAGCCAAATACATTTCCTGTTATTTACTAACAAACCCTAGCTACTCTGAACTTGGGCTGATTCAAGTCAGTAACTTACTTCAGATTTTCGAAGTGTAATATCATGCACCATTCTTACTGGTAGCAGCTGATTATTTTGGCAGAAGCTTAGGGGACTGAAATGGCAAGGAGAATGAACAAGCTAATTTCTTAGGGACGATGCTTTTTCTAAAGGTCAAGAACAGTGAAAGACAAATGCAGGGAAACTATACTAATGTTGTCCATCGTTTCTTTGTTATCCATCTAATAGAAAGGTCTTAGAATGAACACTGATGTTTTCAGAAGCAGTATATGAGTATTTGGACATGGAAGATGTGAATTATATGATAAACTTAATACTTAAGTGTGTATCATTCCCTATAAATAATGCCATCATTCTTGATATGCAGATCATGTTTGTCGAATGAATTCTTAAATCTCTCAAGGTGATGGTCAGTAGTGGGTGGAGCACTGCTGTGATATGGCTATAAGTCAAGAGCATGAAGAGTTATCTCCTGTCTTCACATTCCTGCTATTCTAAGCCTGTTGCAGTAAATGAAAACTTGAGTAGTAGTAACTCCAGCTTCGCTAGCCAGAATTAAAGAAATCTGCATTCTTGTACCTCCCCAGGCACCTGGTTATGGTGATGTAAGGCTTTCTCTGGAGACAATACCAGACACCGTAAATTTGGAAGAACCTTTTGATATTACATGTAAAATAACAAATTGCAGGTAATGATGTCATGTGATGCTTATGCTTTTTTCCTGAGTGGGTACGTTGTAGCCATTACATTTTTGTTGTGGTTTAACCCGGCTGGCAGCTAAGCACCATGCAGCTGGTCACTCACCCTCCCCGCTCCCTCTCTGGGATGGGGGAGAGGAACGGGAAAATGAAGCCTGTGGGTTGAGATAGAGAGTTTATTAAGACAGGAAAATAATAATATAACAATTAGGAATTGGCTGCAATATCATGCAAGATTTCACAGTTAAATTGCATACTTAAATCAAAAGTCCTCTTAGTTCTTAAGTAGTTGTTGGGGCTTTTTGTTTGTTTTTAAACAGGTAATTTTTTTTAGAATAAATGCCGTTTGTATCTAGCCTGATTTTACTGCTAGTTCTGTACCACTCCTATGTCTGCTGAACATTGTCAAAGTAGTCTTTTGTGTGTCTATCCATGTTTTGACTTTCTTTGTATTTACACTATGATCCACAGTAGCCTGTTATAAAAGCGTCGCAAGAGTGATATTTAAGTAAAGTAATTCTAAATAAAATTTGAAGCCAGGGACTAAAGCAGACACCTGGTCTGCAGTTATTTCTCATGGTAAATATTGAAGGACATCCAAAATGTGACTAGTATTATGGCCTCCGGTATAACTGAATCCATGACAGAAAACTCGTGTATCAGTCAAAGCTATATGCAAATAAATCAGTGCACTTCACAGTATACCCTACTTGCCTTCTTATAATTACATAAATTATTAAGTCCTTGATTAACAACAACCTGAATAATAAAGTAATCTAGAAGTAATCTAGCTGTTACATGGCTGCAGTTCTTGAATGCTTAAAAATAGCCCATGGGTTTATTCTTGTTTTTCCTTTTCCTCTAGCAGTGAAAGGACTATGGATCTGGTTTTAGAAATGTGCAATACGAATTCCATCCACTGGTGTGGAGTTTCAGGAAGACAACTTGGAAAGTTGCACCCAAGTTCATCTCTCCATCTTGCACTTACATTATTGTCTTCAGTGCAGGGATTACAAGTAAGTCTTTATGGCATGACTTTGTTATTAAATAGCTGTCTTATAAACCTAGTCATTCTAATAACTCTTATAAATCTTTTCCCTTTCTAGAGCGTTTCTGGCTTAAGACTTACAGACACGTTTTTGAAGAGAACATATGAGTATGATGATATTGCTCAAGTCTGTGTGGTTTCTTCAAAAGTCAAACAAGAAAGCTGAAGAAAAGTCTTATTCCAGCTGGTTTGGGTTTTTTTTTTGGACCAACTTCTGATGTTTTTGCAGATGAATCATATTAAAAGGTGTAAAGACAAACAAACTCCCTATATATTCATCATCATAAGTATGCTTATATAACTTCTCTGAGCATTTTTTGAAATCATTTTAACAGATGCGTATTCATTCTATTTACTGAAAATAAAACCTTTTAAAAAAAGTGTGTCTGTAGCAATTTATTTTGCATTAATGTCATGTTGGGTGAGGGGAAAGATTCAGGGGCAGTTTCTTTCAAATAGCCATACTCCACTGTTGTTATTTTAAAAATATGTGAAGTTATTAAATTGTGGTTCTGACAAAACTATTTCAGGCTGAAAGAACTAACCTTTTATGGATAAGTAAATTATTTTAGACTTGTCTATATCCAAAATCTTTCAATTTTAAGAAATTAGATAAATTTAAGACCAGCTAACTAAATTGAGAAGATGAGCTCATACAAAAAAAAAATTGAAACCATACCTTACACATTTAATAAAATGCATACCAAACAACATAAAAGGTATTAAAAAAACAAACACAGTATAATCTGTTATTCTAGTTGTACCAAAAAACGAAAACAGTAAAGCCACAACTATCAACGCAAAAAATGTAAATAACTTTATTTATAATCTGTTTTCAAGTTAAGTTGACACAAACTGAAGGAGATGTGACCATGTGGTAGTAAGAGGTAGGAGAGATACAGAAATGGTAGCCAAGTTGCATTTTGACAGTATGACTATCTGTAGCCTCAAATGATGTTATGATGATTTCTTCAGAAGTTGCAGATTTAATTTTGTCTCAGGACAAATGAGTCTACTTTATAGTCGTTACAAAACCAAAACTGCAACTGAAACAATTTCTACGCTGAGTATTACATTTGATGTTTCTCTGATCAGGCATACTTAGAATATATTTCCATGCAAGCAGGTTACAGGAGTTTACAATTTGAATGCAAAACACTTTCTTTTCTAACCGGTATCACACTTAAATGTTGATGGAACGGTAATGATACAAAACCAGTTTGGTGATAAATACATATTTGTTCAGTTAAATGATGAACTGTAACTGACCTTAAATTAAAGTAGTTTTTATTGGGATTGGGGTTTACCACTTGATCAAGCAGAATGAAAAATTTTAGTGCAAAACAAAAGTGCAGTTATCACACAGGAAAAGATTCCTTCCTCACCCTGTGATTGAGACGTATTGCATGACTTTGTGAAACAATTTAACCTATTCAAGACAAAATAGATTTTAGCATAAGTGATCCCTCTGTTCCTGGCTTCAATGGAAAAGCACGCCATGACAGCTCCTGTTATTGGTTACGCTGTCTTTCTTTTTACTGGGGCTACAAAGCCCTTTTTGTTAATATACAAGAAACAAAGAATGTTTACAAGTTAAGTATTATGCTAATTGCAGCACATTCCAAAAGGGTCAGCTAATGCCATCATTGCAATGAATGTTCTGGTTACATATGATCTGTACTGACATAACACTTAAACATGGCAATATTTTAGTATGCAAAATTACATTGAAATCGTCTTTAAGAGCAAATTTCAAACAACTAACCAATGCTTCAATTCCATTTTACCTTGGGGATTGTTACCCCACAAATACAGTAAGCTATAGGGCTGCACGTGAACAATGACAAAGAAAAACGTATGTTTATGGAAGAGAATACAACCTCTACAGCAGATTTTGTGTATCATACAATTTTCATTGTAGTTCTTATGGAGTTCTCAAGAGGTTCTTGACACTCGTGCTGTTTTGAATTAGAAAGAAAACTGACTACATGAAGCTTGCTGTCATAAGCAAGCATAAACTGAGTATGAGAGACCTTGATGTGTTGTCCAGTCCATTCTGAATTTACTGGTTACCCCTCATCAAAGCCAGTAGGGCCCACTTTGGTTGAGAGTATTAAAGAAAAATAAGAGGAACGACGAAGATTTTTGCAAAGAGATAGATAGGGTGCTAGGAGCAATGCTTCTCTCCTCACACAACACACTACTTCAAGCAATGGCTGTAGAGTAGCTTTAACCTACTTTGCACCTCGCTGACCCTTCTTGTAAATGGGATCCTGGCCTCTTATGTGTGACTGAATTGAAGTCACAAGTTAGATTCAAAATCTGAACTACCTCTGATAAAAGATCATGTTAAGAATAAATTTCTTTGTCATCAGATAAGTTTTTATTTGGAAGTATATTTAATGTGAAGCTTAAAGATCTCTACAGCCTCAAAAAAGCAGCTACAGCAACACATACAGAAATTAAAAAAAGAAAGCATCTCAATGCTATATGTAGGCAAGCCCTGCTGAAACTATGAATGTCTTGAAGTTGCTGTTTTAAGCTTTACATCTTTATTCAAAAGATGATACGAGTTTCCTGGGTTTTGTGTGTTCACCAGTTCTGTTCATTTTTCCTTAGCCTCAGCTGCATTTTTTCCTCGCCTCATAGCTGAAGGCTCATACAATAGATGTACAACTAGCATTTGAAGTCCTAGACTTAGTCCCAATCTTTTATTTGCCTCTACCTGAGGTGTTGTTTTTTTATTATTATTTTTAACCACACAATGCATCAGATATAATGTATAAAGTCTAGGAGTTCCTGTGTATTTCTCCCTTTGGTAATCTCTGTTTTACTCATCCACATGCTGTCTCCAATGTGACTGGCCAGCAGAGCAGCAGAGGTCACTTTGTCTTAGGAATCAAAGCAGGCTCCTCAAATCAATTTTGATACGCAAAAAAAAAATTAAAAAAAAAAATTGAGAACTTCCCTGGAGACAAAACAAGCATACCTTGTAGCAGAAAGGAATGTGAACACCAGGCAGAATTAAAAAGAAAAGGTAGTGTAACAAAAATACAGAAAAACAGTGGTATCTTTCAGAATAAGATGCGCTAAGCAAAAAAGAAAAGATGAGATAGAAATATCAAAGATGGGAAAAATCTTTAGCTTGACTGCACACCCATTGCTTAAAGGAGATGCATTACAATGAAACTGAAAAAAGTCCTTAATTGTTCAGGCCAGTGATTTATCACACACGAACAAAAAGAGAATCCTGCTAAGGCAGCTATTTTGGGATAAGTTTTCAGTACTAGTTATTTATACAGTCATTGAATCAGTGTTAGCTTAGTTATGACTGTTAAGCTTATATTAAATCCTGCATACATACAGAATGTAATGCAGTTTGACATCCCCATGAAAATAGTGCCACACTGCTGACCTCCAGGGCAACCATGATGATTTGAGAATATACATGGTAGTAGAGGTGCCTGAACCTTCTTAACACGATTTCCTTTCCCTAGCCAAGTAGCATTTTGGTATCTGTGGTATCTACTCGGGATTTCCATCCTTTCCATCCACAGTTTGTGGTACTCCTTCATTCGCAATCATTTCCCTCCCTTCTGCCAAGTGGAGTTGAAGAGTATTACATGGTACCAATGACGGCCCCTCCACAGATACAAGCAGACTTCAGACATGATATTTATGTACACTATATATTCCAACACTGATTTATGCTCATTATAGAAGGGCACATCAGATGTACATCAGAAGGGCTGATGCATCTATTTTTTCAATAGTGTATTTGACAGGGAGTTACAGCTGTAACAATTTTCACCATCAGAGTAACATGCCTTTTGCACTAGGATTTTAGAATTAAGTTGTTACACAAAGTCAGCCCACTCCAAAACTCCTTGACACTCAACACCTCTGGAGATCAGTCTAATGCACATACTGAAAATGACTTGTACATAGGGATTTTAACAGACCACTGAATGTATTTAGTGTATTAATTTTCAGAGGATTAAGTATACATAAATGATATGTTCCAAGTTATGTGCAATAGATCTGTTTAACAGATTTATTATTGTTTGCAAACACACACAAAGAATTTTCTGTCTTCTATTCAAGCAGAAGAGTTAACAATGGTGCTTTTTGCCACTAACTATGGTATGCATTTTGAGGTTATATACCATTCCAATTCACATGCCTTCTTTAAGTCAGGAATGCTCCTCAGTACTGCCACTGAAGGATCGGCTCCGGACGTGATTTCTCAGTTGCTCTATAAGTTCTGGATTCTGCTGCTGTATCTGTTGTGCAAACTGCTGCCCCCTGTGTTGAACAATTGTAAATAAAATCACCAAGTGAAAAAAAAAGACGAGCAGCTTTTGTAACAAACCAAGACATCCGAACATAACTGAAAGCTTCACTATATGAAAGCTGAGACTAAAGACACCTTGATTAAGCCTACCCACCAAGTTAGTTGTAGTATTATGACTATCTACTTAAAGTCTCTCCAAACAGAATCTTAATTCTTTCAGACTACTGCATCTACTTGGTAATATGGAAAATATTACCTTACTCACTAAAACTAAAATTTGGCAACAAATCTATTCCAGTGATTTACTCCCTTCTCTTTGAGAGGATGCACTCCAGTAGTTAAAGGTAACTACTCTTCTAGTTGAAATGCAAATTTATGTTAGTTTTTCTAGAAACATGGGATGTGGCTAGCAACTTGTATTTATGCGCCATAGGTCATTAACAGAAAGCATGCATACAGTTACACTGAAGTACACCTGAAGTGTGCTGATTCTTTCAGATGCATCATTATTATCTTATTATACAAGATCTGGGTCCTGGCTCTTGTAAAACTCATTCCTATTATATTCACCTCCCTGAAGCCCTGTTAGTCTAAATGGAGGAATGCCAGAGCACTGTCAGTCAAGAGAAAACTTTAGAACTTGTTGCAACCTGCACTGAGTAGACTCAGAGTACAATTTGAAAGCATGTGTATAAGCAACTAAAGGTTTCAAGTAGCACTTTTACTAGGTGGCATTTGAAAAATGCACAGTGCATGAGAGCTAAAAAGTGAAACTGAGCACATGGTCACTCCAATTGATGGAAATGTACAATGCAAACAAACAGGATGGAAAGTAAGCCTTTAAGATCTGTTTTAATAATAATCAAGCATACAATGAGTAAAGGCCACAGTTTAACTGGTCTGACACTATCCCTCTTAAATAGATGATGTGCAATAATGTTTCCATAAATGTAACAGTAAACTGAGTGATTGGTAGTACTTACGCATGGATCAGGCTGGACAAATCCGACAGGCCACCAACACCTGCAGCAGGGCCACCGATGGCATTTGACATCATCCCCGACATCCTGGAACAGTTAGCACAGTGTTGGCATTGGGGTATGCAGGAACCTTTACAGTAAGCAATAAACTGTAGTTCTTTGTTGAATTGCTGGGAGAAACTAAGCTGTAAGAAGAAGAAACTGGAGTAGTTCTATTTACAGTAAGCAAAAATAGGACTACATTTTCAGGAATTCAGTGCCATCTACCTTTTCTCTTTTAATTCGAAGCCCTGAAGACATTTGTTTTAATGGTACTTCATTTTAATACTTACAGTTGTTGAACTTGGGGATTCTGCATTAAGCTTGCCGCCTAGAATAGATAATATATAGCTGAAATTATAACACATTAACTTCTTAGGTATCACTGAAGGAATTCTACAATTTATTACAAAATCAAGCTAAGTTTATGTCTACAGAGATGAATGGTCCCAAGCAAAAATAATCGTTGCAGGGAAAAGCGTTTTTTTTTTTTTTTCTCAATATGTTAAACATAAAATTTTCATTGGACATGCAAAATATGACAAGACAAACATAAAACCTTGTACTCTAAAGCTAAAAAAGATTAACATAAGATTTCTAGGTACTAAGGTTTTCAGTAGGGCTTTTTAGACAATGGTCTGAGTTTTGTTGATTCCCAACTGAATAAATCAGTTTTCCAACTATTATTACTAGAAACAATAAGCTGTTGAGACTACAGAGACTAACCAGATTGCGGACTTACTTTGTACTATGGTTTTGCCATAACATGTATCTTCTTTGATAACTTGCCTATCTTCTTATTTCATAGTAAGCATAAGGTTATTCATATCTCTGATTCATAAGGTACCTCAAAAATTCTGTTGTGTTTACTGTAGCGTAAGAGTGTATAGGGACAGACACTACAGAATAAACCAGGTGATGGTTTAAAGTCAGTAGTGTAATTCCTACAGAAGTCAGTGGCCGTAAAAAACAACAGTTGTATCTGCTCATTCGCTATCTTATTAAGTGTAGTACAAAAACCAGACATGCATAATATCAGTTGGCCAATATATCTCCATGCAGCTTCTCGAAAGTCATCTGTTTTCTCTAGTCTACATTTGGATAAAAAAAAGCCAACTAAAGATCAACTCTGAGGGAAGTACAGGATTTTTTCTCTCTCCCACCAGTAACAGCTTTGATGTGGCTCAAAAGGAGGCCAGAAATAGCTTTCTCAAGGTCAGTAACTTTTTTTTCCTTAAAAGAACAACAAAACAACAACCACCACCAGCAAAAAACCATCCCCACCTCCCATCACAACCACCACAGGAAAAGTTTGTTAATTAATTCCTGTCTGGATGCCCATTATTCACTTAATCTGGCATCTTCTGGAAATGATACAAACAATCATTTCGTCATAGTTAGCTCCACATTAAAGAGTACATCTTTGACTCTAAATAGATGCAGACTGTCTGAGTAAGTCATGTGGCCAGTGAAGCTGTACACAGAGTCCCAGTGTTATTTCATCACTAATGCCATTAGGGAGTTCACCTCTTCCTTTGCTTACCATCTCCATACCACAGTATCAGCTGCATTGATCTGTTTTCCATGTGGGAGCACTGGTTGAAATGTCCTACCCTAGAGAAGCTACCAGAAGGGTAGTAAAGTTTTAACTGGAATCTCAAAAGAAATAAATATGTTTTGCATTTTTTCCCTTCAAGTTCTATTCTTTAAAGTTAATTCATACAAATTGGCCCGGACAACCATGCATGGAGAAAACTATTGAGGGACAAAATCACAATTTGCCAGCACACTAGAAGTAAATGAAAGCATTATGTGTTAATTACATTCACTATCTTTGCATTTCTTGAAGTATTAAACACTTGACAGTGACAGGGAGAATTTGAAAAGGTAAGAACAAAAACGTGTTCTGGATAGTTCTCTCCAGGAAGTTACTTAAGCATTTGGTAGACTGCATCTGAAACAACAGCTATTCATTTAAGAAGTGATTTCTATGTATTCACTGTTAATTATTATGTAGTGAATAGAAAAGATATTTCCACCATACTGCTGACAAGTGTTTTGCTGTTCATTCCATCTGTAAAAACAGCATAGCTATCTACACATATCATTGTTCATAAGTAGGACAGAATCAGTTGGAAATGAGACAGGCATCAGAGGAGATTCATCCTCCACTTCTCGGTTTGACTGTAAAATCCCTTTGAAAATAAATTCAGTATAGCGCAACTATTGCCCATTATAATAAACATTAAAATCCCTTGTGTTTAGAGTTGTTCTTAAGAATTCAGTCTTAAAAGCAACATAAAGTTTGAAATATACTCACCATACTAATGAAGGCAGGATTATTTATCAAGCTTGCCATGTCAAAACTCAGTCCAGTTCCAGTCTAAAAACAAGTAAAAATCGAAAGTAAGTTTACCTCCAAAGTCCCAGTTAAAACAATTGTTAATAAATAGATGCAGAGCTAACTTACAGGACTGGACATGTCTCTTAGTTTCTGTTCTGCTATTTTCAAATTTGACTTGTAAGAGTCATTTTCTGGATCAAGATCCAGTGCTTTTTGGTAACTGGTAATTGCTTCTTCAAACTTATTCACTGAGGTCAGAGCCAACCTAATGTGAAATAAAGAAATCCTGGGTAGAACATACATGACTATCAAAAGATAATGATAGATTTTTCTGCTCCAAGTAAAACAGTATCTCACAACTAACTCTTCTCTTAAGCACTAAGTTAAAAGAAGTTTTGCTGTTGTGTCACTGCTGCTTAGAGTAAGCCTTTATTGTAGTAGAACAGATGATCCCTCAGGAACTCATTCTGCATCTATATGTATGCAAGTTTCATTAAAGAACTCTTTGGCATTATCAAGTGATTTAGTCTCTGTTTTAGAGCACAAGTTGGATCCAACATGAGCTCAGAAATTCCTTTAAATATTTCTTCCATTTCTTTTGATCCAATAGATAATTCAGAAGGTAAGTAGGATGGAGATACTCTTAACATAAGTTGTGCAGTTTCAAGAAACCAAACAGTAGAACCACAAGTTTCAGTCTAACAGCTTTTTGCACTGGATTAGTTGCAAGGTTCTCTTGGAACTTCTGCTTCACCGGTTGACAAATGGGTTACACAGGATAGTAGCAATATCTGTAAGAAACCCACGTGTCAGAGAAGCCTACTTAATCTTTTGAAAAAGATTCAGGAGAGCACAACATGGATTATCTATTTCTGAAACAATGTTTGTTTTCAAATTTGATTAGTTCCTACATTTAAAGCATTATCTTTCTTTGAGCTATGCCAGAAGTCCATCTGGTTGCAGTTTCAGTTCTGCCTTCTGCTATATATTCAATTTATGCTGATCTCAAAGCTAACCAATTTTTTTCTACATTTCGTGAAAGGTCTGTGTAACCTACATTCAACTTCTATTTAGTACTCCAGTTTCCCTTTAGTATGTGCTAAGATAAATATGCAGCCTGTGTTGATAATAAGCCTGTGCTGAAACCCACTAACAGAACTTAGTCTTTTATGTCAGACAAGAGAGCTCAGTGTTAGGACACATTGGTCACAGTCATTACTCTCAGTGATAAAGAATTCAGTAGCAGTACAAAAATCCAGGGTTTTCCAATAAAACTTCTGGAGGAACCCATGCAATATTAATGTTTTCTCCCTTAGCACAGTTGCAATGCAGCATTCTCCCTTTTGGCCCATTAATTTGCCGAAATAGTTTCTGACCAGAGGAGAAATGCAATCAGGTATTTCTGTGATGCAACTGTGTTTATTTATGGGGAAAGTATGCTAAATTCCGCTTCCTGGAACACACAACTCAGAAGAGCAGGCAAGTTTATCTGCTCGCAATTTCAGACCCACCTCCTACCCAGAAGAGTGCTCTCTCAGTCATGCCGGAAGCACATCTTTAACACTGCTCCCATCTCTGCATATTTCTGTGGCACTTCTGTTCCTTTCTGCAACACGTACAGAGCTTCCATCAAATCCTCAGAAAAGCTGATGTATGTGCCTTTCTAATGCAGTCAGAAATCCTAGCTTTCTCATAAGGAATTCTTTTTGAGACGGTTTCGGCACTTTTTTCCCGGTTATTACTAAACAAGCACTGTTTCCTGACTTAGCCTGTGCCAGATACATTATTCTTTCAAGCTGCTGAGTTAAGCAACAATCTGTAGGTAAGAATATATCCTCTATTTAAGCAGTCAGACAAAAAAGGAGAAGCTTGGGAATGCCTGAGAATGATCCCACTTACACTGCTTATCAAAGGGTACACTGCTCTTACATCCAAAATTCTAAAATAACCTCCTATTTCCAATTAAATCAACCTGTGGTTTCCCTCTACCTCCCTGAAATCTGGGGATTTTGGGTTCTGCTATATACAGAAACAATATAAAGACAGTTATATAGGACAAAAATTCAAAAGTTCTTAAAATTTCAAAGTGAATTAGCTATGCATAAGACAATCTTAAAGGCTACCTTTGTAGTATTAAAATAAACTCTGTCTGGGGAGGTTTTCAAATGACAGAATTCCATCATTTTTGATCTTAAATAAATGGCCCCTGGCACAGTCTTGTCCCAGGCCAATTAGCCCAAAAAATTGTAGGGCATGGTTCAGAAGTTAACACCGGCCAAGGCAATTTAGCAATAGGCAGTTTGGATGTGGTCACTCCATACTGCAAACAAGATTTTAATAACACAGACACAGGCTATTTTGTGCCATCTGACCCCAAAGAACAATCCCAAGCATTTTTTTTGATTTATTAGTATAGATAAAACCACAAAAGCCAAAAGTCTGCATTCAGCCTACACCTTCATAATACGCTTGATTATTGACTATGCAAAGCTACACATCTCAGAAGAGTGTCCCTTGACTAAAGCAGGCATTTCATTTGGGAGAACATTTTTGAAATTTTTAGATATAGCACTTCATCAGACCCTCTGCCTAAAGGGACAATCTTCCTAACCACTCAGACAGGACTGAGAAAAAATGCTAACAGGACAGAGCTTAGTCTTGCCCAAATATCCACCTCTTCACAGTCACTGAACAGAAAAATCAAGCCTCAACTGCTAGCACTGAAGGCCCGGTACCTTTAAGGATACTGTTTTCTAACAGCATCATTAGCAGATTCTCTTTTCTAACAGCGTAATTTTTATAACTCATAATTAGGTAGGAGATAAAAAAGAAAAACACATCATGACTTCCTAAACTAAATTTACAAAGTTGATAAACTGAAATTTAAAAAAAAATGAAAATCTAACTGACAAAGTCTGATATGACAATGTTGAGATCAATCACAGATACAAAACTTAAAGCCGACAGCATGATAGGGTCATCTTTAGAAAATTGCTACACTTTCAGGACAAGAATGTCAGTTAAGCAAAACAACATAGCTCCACTTATTTCAGAAAATGTATGGTGATTTACATGTGGGCCTTCAGCATTTACTCAGATTTCTATTGGCTTACCCCATTCTCCCATATGCTTTGCTGTACTTCGGGTCTATTGCTATGGCTCTCTCACAGTCCTTTATTGCTTCACTGTATTTATTGAGTTTACTTTGAGCAGCAGCCCTAGGAGGAAACGTGGAGGGGAAAAGAGAGAGTTTAGTCAAAAAACAGTAAAAGCAAGAACAAAAAAGCTTAGGTAACTGCATGTCAGTTACTGACTTTAGACATGTTTAGTCTTATTGACATTCATTAGTTAGGCAATGCCTCAAGTTTCCTTAATCAAGCAGGTCAAGCAAATGTTCTGAATTAGGTCCATGCATAGGTGCATTGCTAGACTGGGCTTTGGAGAGCAAAGACCCACCTTTCAGGACACAAAGGAGAAATTATTCTGAAACTATTTTATATCTAGTATATGACTATGCACAGAACACATCACAAAACATATTGCATGAAGTGAAACTCTGAATTAGTAGTTGACATTAAATTGTTATTTAAACAGAAATACTCTACACAATTGCACTTTTCCAATAAGGACTACACTTTTATTGCATTTTGAAGGAATACTGTGATTTTTCTCTGCTCTTTTTTTTTTTTTTTCCCTCCCCTTAAAGCAGTTAAGTCTGTGCTTCAGAAAGCACAGAATTGCCTTTCAGCATAACCTATCCCATTTGCTCTCTGAATCTGACTTCAGGATAATGATCACAAGGAAAATAACAGCTTCACACTAATTTTGAACTGAAGTGATATTTCTTTTACATACGTAACTGTATTTCAGCAAAACTCATGCTTGCAAATAAATCGGGATGACACTTCTTAATCTCTGAATTACTAAATTAAAATTGTATCTCCACACCAGAGAAATACTGAATGCTGTGGTTATTTATACAATAAGGTTAAAGACTTGCCCCAAACTAAAAAGGCAATTGTAATAATTAATATTCAAGATTTTCCCAGTTTGAAAAGTCTCAAAATACTCTAATTAGTTCTTCTTTGACTAAAAAGCTATAGAAGAAATAATAATATTTCCATGGCATGAAGCACTATTTTTTTTAAATAGGAACGCTAGATGCTATAATCATCACTGTATTCAATCCCTTCTCCTGTGATAACCTCAGATTGGATGTTTTCTCTGACTTTGATTAAAATCTTTTCTGAATGGACTACTTATAGCTTTTAAATATTTAAGCTATGTAACAGTTGTCTAGCTCCTGTAGATGCCAGTAAGGTTTGTAGGTAAGAATTGGGGACAATGCTTAGTTTCTTATGTGTTTGAACAGAAAGTGTGAAAGTGTTCTTTCCATGTTTAAAAAAATTGTGCGGTCAGTTACAACTTCAATGGCACCTAACCTCCCTCTTTATCCCACTGCTGTGAGTAAAAAGCAATGCTGTTAAAGGTGGTAATTCTTCATGGATTCCAAGCTAGCTCAAGTAAGATAAGGCCTATCTTTATTCAGACACAGCATCCCTCTGGAAACTCCAAAGAACTGCCTGTCTTCTTTTAAGTAACTTTATACAGTACTGCGCTCATCGACGTCAAGATTCATTTTGGTGCTCACAAATGTAGTCTGTGATGATGTATAGCACAGAAAACAGTGAAGTATTTTCACTCTTTTGACAATTATAGATTTGGTGCCAAAGCTCATTCTACTGAGAAATCTTTCAGTTATTTGGGAGGCTTTTGAATCAGGTTTTATATTTGATACCTAAAATCACTTATGCAATCATTCTTAAAGATGTAAAACAATATTACTATGCTGTGCATTCCCTTTCTCTTTATGCCTGCCACGAAACACTGAGTCATATACTTGCGTTTATCACAAACTAAACTCTGGAGTAATGGAAGCACAGCCCCCAAAAAGGAAAAATCTATAGAGTACACTGCCACAAGGCCAGGTTGACTGCACTCAAGTTAATAAGTCCTTCTGGTAACAGCTTCACTGAAGAGTGAAGAGCAAAGGAGCTCTAGAGCCATGGCAGCTTCAGCAGGGCTCGTAGATTACACTGCTTTTGTTCTTATGTTGATCCTTAGGGCAGTATACTGAAAGTGCATGCTGCTGCTAGGATAACACGCCCTTCCAGAATTCATCTGGTCCAATGTCAATGCTACACTGAAGAAATAATTATACAATGAAACTACAACAACACAGTCTTGTTATTTTTCCAACAGGTTGTGCATAAAAATGCTGAGTACTTATACAATCTTTCAAATCTCCTAAATGCTGTAACACATTAACACTATTTTTTCCAAGGGAAGGCAATACTATAGGAGACAGAGATAGCAGCTGAATCACTAGACCATTGAAATAAAAAAAAAAAGGCTCCTACTACTCTTAACGGACTGAGAACCACAGCCTACATAGTGATTTAATATATTAATATGTTAATTTAATATGTTAACCTCTGCCTCACACGTAATTCACATTAAATAGCCCCACACTATTTTGATCTACTTCATATTTTATCTGTAAAATAATGTTTATTAAGTTTGAGAATAAAAAGTGTGTATTATTCTGCTTTTACCTGTTGCAGTAATAGACTGCATTGTTTGGATCCAGTTCTATAGCCCTAGTGTAACAATCCACTGCTGCAACAAAGTTTTCTTCTTTCATATGATTGTTACCTGAAATAAATTATTAGAAGCTCATAAGCAGTTAAAAGATACATTATTATGTATGAAAAAAAGTAGAGAAACTACATTATTCTAAATAAGGCAGTTCTGATGGCACTTTGGCGAGATACATGCTTTTAAATACAACTGGCATGGAATAAAGCAAATAGAAGTATCTACTATGTCTGTAAAATTCATTATGCACATGGTAGTCCACCACATATGCCTTCCTCTTCTCTTTTTTTCCTTTTTTTTCCTATTCAACACTTTCCAGATAGTTTCTGCTGTTAAGTAAAGATCCCTTTGTTGAGAAGTATAACTGTAATAACTCTAATACAAATTCATCAGTTTTAACTAACTTCCCAAACCTCATAGTCCAATAGGCAGTATGTTAATTCCCTTCTGGTCTCACATCTACCAAAAACCTCCCTATAACTACTCACTTAATATGGGAGATAAAAGCAAAAACCAAGCACACAGACCCCACTTGTGTGATGTTATCACATAGTTCATAAAGATAATGAAAAGCATATATAGCACAGGCAATCCAAAGTGATTCAGAAGTGAAATTTCTTACCATCAAAGCTCTGATCTTCTATGCAATAATAAAGTTTCATACCTGATATTTTTAAGTCTACTACAGTGAAAAGGCAGAATAAAGTAACTTCTCTACACAAAGAAAATGTTGGAGTTAAGTTCTTTCAAAACTAAAGATACCTTCCATATTTCTTCCACCCTGACACAAGGCATTCCTGGTGGTTTCTTTCTTTGTTTTATCTACTTCTTTGTTACTATAAGAAGTCCTAGTTCAGAGTGCCTGAGTCTAAGGTTGTTCCAGGTGCCACTGCTATAGATCCTTGGCTTGCTAGATCCTGCAGAACCTGTCTAGGTTTCTCAGCAACATCAAGAAGTTGTCAGGAAACAACAGACTTTCACTGATTTCCTTGTATTTTGGTATAATATTTCAACCCTCTCTGAGACTAAGCAAGAGAAGGGACAGGTCAACAGGTTACTACAGCTGTAACTTTCTACAGTTACAACTGCACAGACAAATGCTAGAATGTTTCAGTCAGAAAGAAAGAAAGACTATGGAGCAAGCAGTTTTAGGTGACAATACTAACTGAAAACAATTATACTTGCATTTATTTGTGACTACAAAACAATTAATAAACAAAATCAGATATATGTAACCAAGTATCATCAATATACTACAAAATCACCTATTTTAACAGTGATACACTAGACTGTAATTACAGTCAGCAATCACTGCTAGTGAGAAGGCAAACTCAAACTGTAATTTCATGTATAGAATCACAGAATCACAGAATTTCTAGGTTGGAAGAGACCTCAAGATCATCGAGTCCAACCTCTGACCTAACGCTAACAGTCCTCACTAAACCATATCCCTAAGCTCTACATCTAAACGTCTTTTAAAGACTTCCAGGGATGGTGACTCCACCACCTCCCTGGGCAGCCTGTTCCAATGTCTAACAACCCTTTCGGTAAAGAAGTTTTTCCTAACATCCAACCTAAAACTCCCCTGGTGCAACTTAAGCCCATTCCCCCTCGTCCTGTCACCAGGCACGTGGGAGAACAGACCAACCCCCACCTCGCTACAGACTCCTTTAAGGTACCTGTAGAGAGCAATAAGGTCGCCCCTGAGCCTCCTTTTCTCCAGGCGGAACAAGCCCAGCTCCCTCAGCCGCTCCTTGTGTACTTCCAAAATACACACAGACTATAACCGCATCCGCCTCATTTTTACAGGCCCACCATCTATGCATCTTTCCTTTAATTTAGAGATCTACACACTAAATCCTACTGGCAGTTCAGACTCACAAGGTAGCTGCCCTCCACAAGAATGTAGCAGTTAATGTTTCTCTGAAACAAAACTGCTATTGATGATCATCAAAGCTGGAATTTCTGATACTGCTCTGAAACAAAAGTGACTCAAGATACACGGCTATGTTGGAGCTCGTTTCAGTGGGTACCAATATTGCTCTCTCTGCCTCTCTGCAGCTCAAAATTGGCTAAAGGAAAACAGAAGAACAGATAGACCTGTTTCTGCTCAGATTAAGCAATCCCATACAAAAGAAAACACAACAGTATTAACTTATTTTAATGCTGGCCAAAAAAAAAAAAAAAAAAAAAAGGTTATACTTTTGAGTGCGTATCCTTTTATAATGGAAGTACTACCTACTGTTATAATGTATTTACCAAGCAGCTCTGTTTAGGATTAAGCCACAAACCTGCATATAATCTGTACTCTCCATTGCTTACATTAAGCAAAATATCAAGTGATTTACAAGGGCAGAGAATTAAATTCAAGTATTTGCTAGTCTGGAGGGTATATCAGTCAGGTTTCATAATGACCAAGAAAGAAAATTAAGCAATCTGATTTCATTTCATCCTTCATTAGTCAATTTCTAGAGGGCAAGTTTGAGGGTGGAGGAGGTACAGGCTGGTGGCTGAAAAGGTGTGTAAAGTTATTCTATAAGTAAGGACATACAGACAGAAACCACAAAATGATAGAATTACAATATTGTAGAAGATAAGGCTCAAATGGATTTCAACAAATTGATGTAATTTATTTCACTAAGCTCAGACAGACAAGTACTCAAAACTGACAAACCTGATACCAGTGATAGATAAATTTGTGTGAAAACGACTAATATGAGAGCAGCATTTAAAAATAGGATATGATGTTTTAAATTTATTATGGGAGTTAACCAAAAGCACTATGAGCAGTCCCAAATTGCTTATTAGTTCTTCTGACTGCCAACACTTTCAAGTGCCCTTTATCAAAGTTTAGACCCCTTCATTTTTTTCAGTAGAAATATGAATTGCTTTAGTATCACTACACTAAGACTAACACACAGCATACATTCATTTTGTTTTCTTAGTCCGTTTCACAAAGCCCTGAGGACTAACAGATTAGAAGATGGAAGACATTAATTTAGAGCATGAATTGCTGTAATATCCACACCTAGAAAGGACTGGATATCCCTGAAGTCGTATAACCACAGCAAGCCCTGCAGGTATTTTCTTAGACTCTGAATGGCCCAAATTACTTACAAAATAACAGTCCCCTTACAAAATAACAATCACCAGTGGAAAAAGTGTGAAGTTTTTCTATGAGTTGTGTTGCCCAGTCCAGCTGCTTTACTATCACTATCCATTATAACCAAAAAAATATTATTCAGAGCACAGGATGCTTATTTCTATGTTAATTTACAAACCTTCATCCTTCAGTTGGTCCGCCTTTTCAATATCCTCTGGTAAAGAATCTGAGAGAGGCAGCATGTCATTCTGTATGTAAACAAAACAATACTTTTTCATTAAAATACAAGCCGTAATTATAGGCTGGACAACATTCCATCAACAAGCAACAAGATTTCCTATTTTGCAGAGTACAAAACTTAAAACATCACTAAAACCCTTAGAAGAGAAAGATAGCTTGTTTTCTACTACCAAAGAAACCTCATGGCTCATAACACATTTTAAGGAAGCCAAGAAGAACACAGTTGATAAGTCTCTACAGTCCCTGGTGGTTTCTGTGACTCCTGTACTAGAAACTCAGAGATAACACATATTAGTAGCATGGATTTTAAAAAACTTAGCATTTTAAGGTTAGCACTTAGGGATATGTTTTTAAAACTGAACAACTAAATTATTTCCAGAAGGGAATGAGAAGCATCATAAAACAGTTGATGAGCTCAATCAGTTAACTCAGGGATAATAACCTTTAAGTGAGAACTATACAATCCACTGTTCAGTAACATCCTACATTGAATTGTCCTTGTCTACTTCAAATTAATTCCTCCCACTGCCCCTAAAGATTCTCGTTCTGACAGCTTTTATGGAAATTTCACTCTTTTCCCATTTTCCTTAAGTTTTCACATTTTTTGACCTACATAGCACTGCAAGGTTGTGTATACAATACAAAATTTTATCACATACTGGCAGAGTAAGTCTAGAATTTAAATTAAATTCTTACCTTGTGGAAAGAATTTCTGAACATCTCTATCAAATGCTGTGGAGGGGCAAGATGAGTATCTTCTGGGTTAATCTTAAACACAGTCTCCAGACACTGAATTGCAACTTACAAGAGGAAAAAAAAAAATCAGGTCACCAGTTTCTCAACATAAGTTTAATTTCTTTAATTTTTTTATAAAGCTGTGATTCACTTCTTTATTCAGCTAGTAAGAGCAGCAATTTGAAAGACATTGTAAAATAAAGAGGCTACCCGATCCGCAGAGAACTGGCTATAAGCCATACAAAATCTTACGTAGTTCTAACATTATTCTTAAAACAATTCATAATTTTAATTTCAATTCTCTCAATCATTTGATATATTTTTAAACATACAAGTATTTAACAAAAGCATAACAACTCAAAACACGTCACATGACCCATGCCAAAACACAGCCAAACTGCCAAAAGTTTGTGTGACACAACAGAAGAAAATGGTTTATTTTTAATTACACAATAAATGTGGGATACTTGTTAGTTTTATCTTTTCTGAAGTAAAATATATTCATTTGAAGACATTGTCTATTAATAAAATGCTTCATTAATCACTACTCTTCATCCTGTAAGAAAATCTCTCTACAGCATCCTTTCACACATTCTGTTGTGTAAGGATTAAATGGCTCTCCCAGTCCTGCAATAATCTACATACGCTCACATGAAGCAATTCTAAAAAAGGAGTAACCAAGTGCCAGAATGAAGTTTTAAATGTCATCACGTTTCCAGACAAAAGAAGATGAATGGCAATTAGTAATATATAGCTTTGTCTATACATTAAGTCTGATAGTTATTCTATCTCAAATTGTATTGATACTTCCCCTATCATCTTGAGAACGCAGTAGAACGCTTCCATTAAGGTACATGTATATCATCTAGACGTTTTAGACTGAAAACTGAGGAGGAGCAAAGAATCTTAATAAAGCGTAGCGTGAGCAGAAAAAAGTATTTTTTCTGTCTTATTTGATAGATACCACATTTTTAACCTGAACTAGAGATAACTGAGGACAACTGAATTCAAACTAAGTATCAGTAAAAAATGATTCTTAGAATCTATAATTAATTTCACTCCAGTGTTAATGTAATAAATGTAATGCCAATAAGAATTCAAATTATAAGGGACCCCAAGGCTGATCTCAAATTAAAATTAAAATCACTGAAAGTTAACAACAGTAAGGCCAGTTTGAGGAGCCTGTTTTCTACACCATAGCTGGGCAAAACAGAAAAAAGTAAACTTGTAAAATGAGTAGTTAAACTTTGAACAAGTATTTTTTTTTAAACTCTCATAACATACAATAGAAATTATTCAGAAAAAAATTTAGTACCACAAAATTAAAGTTGATAATATGTAACAGTAATTGAATACATAGTATCAACTTTAATTTTAATTGAATACATAGTGAAATACACATACAACTTGCTCCTGTAACCTATAAAAGTTAAAAATACATCAGTTTGCTCCATTCTAAATTCCTCAATAGAAGTGGTGAAGGATTTGGGTTAAACTCCTTTACCTCCTACTACGTAAAAAAAATTATAGTAAAGTGAGCACTGATCATGCCAAATTCTGGATGATATATTAGCAGTACTCCTCGTTGGGTCTGTCATAAAATCAGTGGAACTGCATGTCTATTTTTTTGTTATATGACCTAATAGGAAGCTAATGCCCAAAATATACCTACCCTTTTTCCCTCAAACTTATTTTCACCCAAATACATTCCCTTTCCTGAATCCTTCTCCTGATTTGTACTTTTATGTCAATTTGAAGTACAATCTTTACCTTTCTAAGGTATTGTCTATAACAGTACCTCCTTATCTGACAGGAGATTTTTTGCAAAGTGCAGTAGTACAAATCATGCTTAAACAAAAGAATCCAGAATATATTTTCATTATCAGGAAGTATTTCCATTAAATAAATAATCAGTTGTTATGGTGAAGTCTTTAGTTCTCTTTTAACTGAAAAATGGAATCCTGATAATATCTCAAAAGTACAATTAAAACGATGTCTTACGGGATGAATCCATAGGTTAGAATAACAACCACATCTTATCATGTAAGACAACGATAGAAACCCATGTAAAAATACATTGCCAAAGCTGAAACTTTTCCAAATCAGACGATATATTAAGTTGTGAAAAGATCAATAACTACCTTGTTTTAAGATACTATGGTAAAAACCTGGCCCAGTAAAGTCAAAGGGGTGAAGATATGTTTTTGTTAGAAATGTATCTCACTTAAGTGAGGCACTGTTAGCTGCCACAGGCTCAAAGTCATCAGAAAGTTGTGAAAGACTTACAGCACCATGTGAGCTATTCACCGATGAGGCCAAAGTTATCTGTTCTCCCTGTTACCTCCACCATCACATATACTTCCAGAGACCTAGGCTGTTGCTGCACCTCATACAGATCACCTTGCAAACCAGTGCAGATCCCTACCTCCCCACTGAGCATCTCAGAGTACATCTGGGGCTCACAAAAAAAAACCTACTATGTGGCAACAAAAGCATGTGGACTGTGCTGGAGCCCAGCTCAGCATCCCCAGTGCCACACAGCTCCAGGATCTTTTGCTGTCCATGCTCAAGCTGCAAACAACATCGAGGCGTCACAGCAGACTTGCAAGCTGTTGATCACTGAATAATGAATATTAACTGGGCTGCTGAGGTATCCTGGTTTTGGCTGGAACTGAGTTAATTTTTTTCAGAGAAGCTCACACCTACTGTGTTTTGGATTTTTGATGAAAATTGGTGTGTTAACACTGCTATGTTTTAGCTGTTGCAGAGCAGTGCTTGCACAGAGCCCAGGATGTTTCAGCTCTTCGTGCTGCCCTGCCAGTGAGGAGCTGGGAGGGGACACAGCCAGGACAGCTGGCCTCATGGGGCCAGAGGGATGTCCCATACCATATGGGGTCATGCTCAGCAATAACAGCTGGAATAAAGAAGGAGGAAGGGGAGAACATTTGGAGTGATGCTGTTTGTCTTCCCAATAAATCATTATGCATGACAAGCCCTGCTTTCCTGGACATGGCCGAACACCTGCCTGCTGATAGGAAGTACTGAATGGATTTCATTTTTTGCTTTACTCATGTGCGTAGCTTTTGCTTTACCTAGTAAGCTGTCTGAATCTCAACCCCTGAGTTCTCACACTTTACCTTTCTGATTCTTTTCCCCATCCCACCTGGGGACACTAAGCTATGTGGTGCTCAGCTGCCTGCCAGGGCTAAGTCATGACATGAGGCCCCTTTAGTGCTCAGCGTCAGCTTGCTTCATCTTATACATACCTGTCCCCCAACTCTAGTGTTACACACATACCTCAACTTAAGGGGTACATGCCAGTTTCGAGAACTCTGCCTTTGAGGACTCACTGCAGTACAATCATCTCCAAAGTCAGGAAAAAAAAAAAAATCACAGCCTTGTGCACTTCGTAGACAGTTTCTGCTTTAGTCCCACAGAAACAGGTGCTACAGACAGAAAAAACTTGTAGATACTGTCAATAGGAAAGGGAAGAAACTGCTATTTAAATACACTGTCTCAGGTATAACTTGGAGGAAGTCAAGTTGCCAATTCATACAATAGGGTTGAGTGTTAGAACAGAGACCTGTATCACTTCTCTGGATCCTGGATTGTAAAAGAGTGTATTTCTCCAGTCTATCTTACAATTACTCTGATTTCTCAAATGAAGTCATTTTTATTCATTATGTAAGCATAAAATTCTTAGAAGAAAATTACCATATCATTGACATCATTTTGTAATATAAACATGCAGAATGCAGGAGTTTGAATACATGCTAGACTTATATTTTGATAAGGTCTCAATTTTATTTGTAATGTTTTATCTTTTTGTTGTTTTGCGGGGAATGAGAACTACTTAAATTACTTCTTGGCATAGATAGTTATCATACTGTGTTTTATCTTTTCACTAAGATACATAAGGTATCAATGAAAAACATTAGTCACATTCTTTCATCCCTTATGTCTTCACCTGGCATTAACCAATTCAATGCATAAGACTCAGAGTACTGTTATTCTGCAAGCAATAAAGATATTTTGCTCAACTAAAGTGACTCATTTATTCAGAATGCCTGCCCCGATCCTCTAACACATAGCATATGGTAGCAAACTTCTGGCAGGGTACAGCTCTAAAATTAGGATTTCATATCTGTATTAAAATGGTAAGTTTCATATCAGCATTTAAGCACAAGTGAGGTTTTATAATATTTTTGTTCAGAAAATAGAATCTGAAAATTGTTGATTCCTTCAAATAAACATTGGCTAAGGCTGCTCTACAACAGGTAATCAGGTAAACCTTCACAGGCATAACCCAATGCTTATCAGCATTATTATAAAAATGAAAGGAAAATTTGTTGTCTCCCATCATATGAAATACTTTCATGAAATTAAATCATTGCTTTCTTTCACCAGCTGAACAGAAATTTATTATCAGAGTATCAACATAACCTGATACTGGTTAAATTCATAGATGACTATCATTTTTCAAATGTGCAGACCCTATCTGTGGAATATCTTTTGAATAGCATGCTACAAATGTCCATTTCTTGCTTCCATTGGTAAATAATTAACTACACTGTAAAAGCAATAGGCAGCGGAAGGAAGAACATTCCAGGTTTCCCTTTTAAAGCTTATGCCTCTTAGACTCAACTCCTTAAATTTCAGGAAACTCAATGATTGACTCCCTGGATGTTGTTTATTGCCCTGGTAGTTCTAGCCTTCCTCTTTATACCTCCAGTTCATCCTCCCATTGAGTCACACAGCCAAAGACTACTTAGAGCAATGCACTGGTCTTTTAAATAGATGCTATGAAAAGCTTATTGCAGAATTAAGAATCTTTTTGTTCTTCTCTTGCTTAATTCCACATTGTGATAATGCCTCCCAGGATTTAGAGAAAAGGAATGAGAACAATGTGAAGGAGGAAGACACATTAACATTAGTTAGTATCTCAAACATTAACATTAGTGAATGTCTCAAACACACAAATGTCCATCTTCCTGTGGCTATGTCTTCTGTTACTAGAAGTTATACACTAAACTGATAATATTTGCTACTGTGTGCTCTTTGGAATTACTGTTTATGTGGAAAAGCAATGCAAAGCATTTTTTTTTTTATTTTCCCCATTCTTAGGATCTTTTAGATTTCCTTCATAAACTACCCAGAATTCTTCTACGTATAAAACAGGAGTTCTTCCCCATATGCCAAAATCAATATATGGTTATTTACATCACACACACAAAATGCAGGAGGAAAATAAACATAAAAGTAAAGTGAAAATGAATCAGTTGGCAAAAAGTTGCAGGCTACATATATAAATCATTCCCATGTCTTGCATTATGGCTTTGTCTAACTTGATGTGGTTCAAAGTATTAAATAACTGTCACTTAAAATTCCGGTAATTTCACGACTTTAGAGCACTTTTAAAATGAGAAATGTTTTAAAATTAGTTATCTTAGAAATACAAAGATCATTGTTTATTCTCATATAGTATGTTGTAGCAGTTTCAGTGAAGTCACCTCAGTTACTTTCTATACACAATAGAAATACATTTGGCAATATACACCAAATAATTTAACATAAGCATGCATAGTACCTACCCACATATTACTATCTTCATCACTTACCTTCCAGGCTTTCTTGTTCATCTGGAGTGAAAGTATCTATCTGACTCTGCTCTCTCAAGAAATGGATGACAGCATAAACCAAGCGCTTCACTGATGACATTTTGAAATTGTTGAATTTCTCCTATGTCTTAAGAAGAATAGGATCTCCTATTTCTGGAAAGAAAATAAAAAAAAAAAAAAAGGAAGAAAAGCTTTATAATATGGCAGGATGTATGCTTTGGGCCCAGTCGTTAATTCCTAGAGCATTCCAGCCTCCCACCGACCTCAGTCAGAAACACACCCAAAACATGAAAAATCATCCTTCACGAGACAGCCGAATAAAGCAGTGCCTTGAGACGAGCCATTGAATTGTAAGCGTTATGGGGGAATCCTACAATCCTCTAGTCTACGAGCAAAAGAGGACAGATTTCCTTGGGCTCCTTCCTGCCGGAGAGGTCACCGAGGATAAACCCAGCAACTTATTTTCCCGAAGGATGCAGTTTGGGTTTTATTCACACACCTGGAAGCGGGGTCACACGCCTAACTCATACAATCCGTTAACCCTGCATGCCGACTGGGAGATGCAGTGACGTAAAGGTGCAGCACACGCTTCCACACGCGCCCTTCTGTTTCCCGACCTCGCTGCACGCTCGGTGTTCCCTGACACGGGTGGCTCCGTCCCACTGTCGGAGTTATGTAACTTGGGGGAAAACCTCGTCTCCTCCAACTTTCCCAGTTATTATTTTTCCACAAACCCCTCCGGGGCCAGGCGGGCACCACCTCCCCCCTTGATCTGGGGGGGGGGGGGGGGGGAAGGAGGCTATGGGGGGGGGGGCTCAAACGCAGGCTGGGCACAACAGGGCCGAGACCACGGGGGCTCACCCCACACCTCCCCACTCACACTCAGCCTCACACTCAGGTTCACACTCACACTCACGCCCCTTCCCTGCCACGGCAGGGCTGGCTGCAGGCGGCTCCCACCGAGGAAATACCGACCCGACACCAGCCCCCCCAGATCCCCCGGCTCTCCCCGCATCCCCCCGGACCCCTCGGGACCCCTGGGGACCCCTCGGGACCCCCGGGACCGACCCCCCCCCCCGCCGCCCCCCGCACCCCTCGGCTCCTCCGGGCGCCGCCTCGGAGAGGGGCTCGGGGGGGGAGGCGCGGCGCGGCCGCACGGCGGGGGGGGGCATGGTGCTTACCGAGCCGGGCTGAGCTGTGCCGAACCGAGCCGGGCAGGGCAGAGCCGAGCCGGGCTGAGCTGAACCGGGCTGAGCCGAGCCGGGCTGAGCCGCTGTCAGCGCCGCCGCTGGGCGGGGAGGAGAAAGGCGGCGGCGGAAGCGGATGCTCGGGGCGGCTGTGGCGGTGCCCGCGGCCGGCGGTGACAGCGGTGACAGCGGGAGCGCAGCCGGCCCTTCCTCCTCCTCCTCCTCCTCCTTCTCTCTCCTCCTCCTTCTCCTCCTCCTCCTCCTCCTCCTCCTCCTGCGGCCCCGCCCCCCATGCTGGCCCTGTGCGCGGCTCGCAGGTAGGCGCCCAGGGGCTGTGGAGGGGAGGGGGGGAGGCTCGTGGGGCACCGCCTCAAAATGGGGGGCGCCCAGCCCTGCCCTGTCCCCTCGAGGCAGGGATCTGGGGAGCAGCATGAGGCTCCCCCCGGGCATCGGGGGCTGCAGGGGGCTGCGGGGGACGAGGGGCGAGGGGGCTGCGGCAGGGGGGAGCCCCCCGGGCTGCTCTGCCTTTGTTCGGGGGGAGCCGGGGCGGGCAGCAGCCGCAGCCCCCCCCTCCCGGATCGCCCCTCTGCTGCCAGGTTCAGTGCACAAAGACTTTATTTCCCCAACGCACATTTGCATCTTTATATATATATATATATATATGTATATATGTATATATATTTGTTACAGGCGTTTTCGCTGTTCTCCATGTTTTGCGCTGGCTGCCCATATATCTCCTGCAGGTCTTTCAGACAAAAAGAAAGACGTGGAGTGCTTGAAGCACTGAAGTTATTCCTTTAGGGGAAAAATTAAAAGATCAATCTTTGCAATTTGCATGTGGAAACTATAGACCCCTCCCTCCTAAATGCCAAGAAAGCGTTGGGTATTGATTTAGGCATTGATTTTTTTTTTTTTTCACCACGTGTTGTAAGCACATCAGGGAACGATCGCTGCAATTTGTTAATTGCATTATTTTTGTCAGTCTTCATTTGAGTGTGACCAAGTCATTGTTCCCCTCCAATCCCTCAAAAATAAGACTGATCCTGGATGCCAAATAGAGACTTCTGACTTCCCAAAGCTAAGCAAATGGCTGCAGAAGTGTTGAATAGCAAACACACTCACGATGTTAATGTAAGATATATTAATATCTCACATTAATATATGTGAAATGTCAGTTTTTAGGAAGTTTCAAATGTATCTTAAGTTGAATAAAATGATTAAACATTTGACACATGGATTAGTTAAATTGGGACGATAGCCTATTTGCTCTTTGAGGATATTAGTAGTAATGGAAGAAAAAATGAAGTGGGAAGTGTGACTTAAATAATTTCATTGTCCTAAAATAATACTCCAGGAATCAAGAATTCTGAAGTCTTTCTTTCAAAATCTTCAAAATAATATTTTGAGTAGCAAAATAGATGTGTGTGGGCTCTGGGAGAATGAGAATTTCTATTTAAGACCTAATTTTAGATTTTTGTCTCTGGAAAGAGAATCTGAACACGTTTTTTTTTCTCTTGATGGGGAAGTGAACTGGCAAGAAACAGGTTTGGTGGGAAGAGGCAGGAGGAGGAGCAGGGAATGGGGATGAAGGTCATAAAACTGGGAAGACCTTTTGTAGTGGCTTTCCTATAGCATTTTCCTATAGCATACTTATTGCCTTAGAGTGTGTGTGCTTTCCTTAAACTGTCAGGTCCATCTCCAGCGATGGCAAGGACCAGGCAGGAAGCACAGGACGTCTTTCACTTTCCCTGTGCTCCCCAGACTGCACAACCTCATCTGTGTACCCCAGCAGCACTGGTCTCCTGTGGAAAAAAGTGACAGCCGCCACCTTTCTAACCGCAGCAGGCTCTATAGAAACAATTTGGCTGCTCAGCAGAGTTTGCAGAGCAAAATGTTCCCTGGACCTACTGAGTCAAAGATGTCAGCCTCATAAGCATTTTGTGGTCTGAATTTGTCCTGTAGGGCACTGGTTGGAACAGACTAAAAAAAGCAATGAAATCAACATCTTTTGAGGAAATAACTGTTCTGACATTCTCTCTACGAAGACAGAAGGACCTGAGGGAATGGCATGGGGCAGGGACAGGGGAAGGTCAGGGTGGGTGTGAGGAAAACGTTCTTCACCCAGAGGGTGGTTGGGCACCTCTCCTGAGGGCAGTGGTCACAGCACTGAGCCTGACAGAGTTCCAGAAGCATTTGGACAGTGCTCTCAGACATCTGGTCTGATATTTGGGTGGTCTTGTGTGGTGCCAGGAGTTGGACTCAACGATCCTTGTGGGTCGTTTCCAATTTGGGTTATTGTATGATTCTGTGAAATGCCTGGCTTGGAAAAAATTCTTTTCAGTGGTTTGGATTTGACAGATCAAAAATCTGTCCTCTTTCCTACACAAGTCAGGATCAGGATGCCTAGGAAAGCACAAAAGGCAAGGCAAACATGCAGCAGTAACTTTTCAGAACAGTCCTGTGCCTTGTTGTAGTCTAGGTTCTGGGGACTTCCCTACACAAAAAGCATTTGCCTTAGGATTTTGTACAAAAATTAGTCTACTAGTGTGTTTTTACACTGAACAAGCTTCCTAAGACTGATCTTTTTCTGAGTCGTGTCAGAAGTAACAGGGGGAAAATTAATCCCAGTTTATTCTCTCCATGCTTTTCATGATTGTATAAATTTCTTAAATACTTCCTCTGTTTGTTTTTGTCCAGGCTGAAGAATCCCCATCTAATTAGTTATTCTTTGGATGGAATTAATTTCTCACTGCAGCTGATCAGTATTGACTCATCATGACTTGGTAGAAGAGGAAAAGGTTTAGGGCAGGTGGGAGAACGGAAGATGAGAAAGTTTATAACTGTTGGGATGAGCAGAACTGCACATAGTGTCTTTGTGCTTCACATGTTACAGAGTGGTATAGTAAATCTTTGTTCTGTTCTCTCTTCCTCTTCTGGTCACTCCTGACATTTCATGTGTATTGTCATGAGTCAATGTTGTAACTTTGCTAATCTCTTCATTAGTATTTGAAAGCCAAACAGACTACACTAGCTGTGTAGACTGATCTCTGTCTATTTTGAGTCCTTTAAAGAATTCCAGTAGATTGAGTCATGGGTTCCTTCTTTAGAAAAGGATACATTTTAAGTGTGTTTAGCTTTTATGTTTACAAACCCTCCTTAATACTTTTTTCTGTCTTGCAGTACCACTTGTTTTTCAGTTGAAATCAACAGACTGTTTTAAATGCTTTGTATGATTTTGTTCTATTCCTGAACTGTCCTTGTAACAGTGTGTGGTGTTTGCACTAAATAGCATGCGTTTGCTGTTTACGTAGCAGGTATGACAGGCCTTTGTGAGATGCTTATGGCAGTACCAGAGAGAGCTGGAAATACTTTTTTCCATTGTGTTTTGTATGGTTCACTTGGTGGTAGGACCAAGCAAGAAGACAACCCAGATCACAGAATCATGACTCATATCCTGAGTTGGAAGGAACCCACAAGGATCATCAAATTAACTCTTGATGAGTGCTTCCTGCATCACATTCAGTGTAATTTAAGCAGTTCACTTGCAGTCTGCATGTACCTGTTGAAAAGTCTCTCAACTCCTTTCTGAGATTCTCCAGCCGGAGTGTGGTATGTTGGGAGTTTGCAGTGACACCATATGGGTTCAGTTCACAGATTGGATTTGTAACCCAGTTTAGCAGTCCTAGTAAGACTTTAATGAATGCTGCAACTGGGGAGAGACAAGATGAGGCAGTCTGCAGAAACCCTGACCTTCTGCATGGTCAGCTCAGGACTACTGCATAGAAATCACCTCTTATAAAAGTCAGTCAGAGCAGTTTCTGAATTGCTTTTGTTTAAAGACTGTTGAGGGGACAGGGATAGAGGATGCAAGTACAGTAAGACTGCAAGTACAGTAAGACTGCTTAGGGATTTGCGGCACACGTAACATGTTATGCACCTGTATGAATTCCTGCTTATGGTCTGCATTTTTTATTAGCCAAGAGTTCATTTTTCAAGTACTTTACTGTTGTTAATTCTACCAGAGAAACCAGTAGACATTTGATGCCAGATAATAGGATTATAAAAGTAGAATTGAGAGAAATGTATTTATTGATAAATGTTTTAAAATGATAATGTAACTTACAGTTTTTTTAACTTACATTGATCTTAAGAGCTTAAAGTGTATCTACTATAGAAGTGTAATCAACAGAGCTTACAGGGATCTGAGATGCAAAGAATCTTTTCTTTTCTGAAAGATTTAGTGACAAATTAAGTATTTAATGTTAAAAAGTTCCAGATCTTCTTCTATTCCATCAAACATAGCTTAAGAAAAAAAAAAGTTTATTGTAACAGTTATAGAACTCAAAATTCAGCAATACTAAGGAAACTGTCCTCTTGCCATACTGAGTTCTGTCTGTGCCAAACTCTGTCATGACACAAAGCCAAGCACTTTCCTAAGGAAAAGGGCCCAAGAATTCAAGGCATGTATTCACTGCTCCAGACACTTGTAATAATGATTTCAAATGTATTTGTCCAGCAGGAAAAAGTGCTGACTTAAATTTTGGGGTTGTGGTCTCATTCTTTTGCCAACTTGAAATAATGTGCTCCTATTATCTTCCTCTCCAATTAGCTCCACCAGCTTTAAGTTGATACAACTCCTGTTCTGTCTTGGGCTTTTTTTCTTCCTTTCCTGTTTTCTGCCATGGTTTACTCAGTGCTCTGCTGACTTTCCTTGATTTTAGTCCTTTCTTTACTCTGAAGTAAAAAAAAAACTTACTGTCTGACGCGATGAGTCAAAACTGAAACAGTGTGGATACGTTATTTAGAATTCAAGCAAGAATTTAGGCTAAATAGTACAACTCTATAAAATTTCTGTGTTAAAATCCATGCAGAGAACAGAGGCAAAGTACCGTCCTCTACTATATTAGCTGTTGCTGAATACTGACTGTAGTTTGTTTCTGAAGTGTTCTTTTTTGAATTATATAGGTCTTCACTTAAAGGAAATTGGAAAGCCTTATGTTCCACTGAGTAAGAGACTTAGCTGCTGTAATGGTTTACTTAAACCATGACTGTCTGTTACTGTTTATATATGTTTGGTAACACTCTCAGGGAAATGCCAGCATATGGCATATTATTCAAGTATTAAATAATTGCTCCTGCAGCAATCTGACAGTTTTTGTGTTGCCTTGGAACTTTTTTTTTTTTTTTTTCTAATTTAAACATGACCGCTAGGTGGTGATAAAACACCGAGTGAGGCCCTGAGAGTGCTGGTTGCTCTTTCCTGGTGAACACGGTCTTCACATCCACAATGTTGGCTTCCAGCATGCGGTGCTGGTTCTCTTGCAGCCTGTAAGATAAGGAAGAGTTTTACTAAGATCTGCTATTTCAAAAGAAAGAACGGTCCTGTTGCTGTTCTGATTTTTAAATTAAGAGCTTTTACAAAGCTTGATACAGTAAATTACTAAATGAAAAACAAGTTAATTTATTGTGATTACCAAATCTTCTCTTATTTGTATCCTTGGGAGTACCCCCCCCCCCCCCCCCCAAAAGCATACATAAGGTGCAACAAGAAAAACATCTTTGTATTTGTTTTCCCTTAGAATATTCAAAAACTAGAAGATGACATTTTATTTAGTGGTTTTGTGTGTAAGAAACCTTCACATTTTGATAATTTTATGAAGATGAGAACCATCTTTTCTACTTATGGAAGTGCACAGAAAGAGTAATATTCCATTTTGTTTCAAGTTGATATGTACAAACCCTTAGGAGTATCTTTCAGTGCTAAATCATCTTAATGCCTGTCTTTTTTCTTTTTCTTTTTTACTTAAAAAAAATATATAAATTAATCTGTCTTGGTTTTCCCTTTATCCCTGAAACTGTTACACCAGACCTTCACCAGCAGAGGACATAGTTTTCCATTCTACATAAAGCTGATATACTCTAATATTTACATGGCTATATGGAACTGTTAGATCTACAAGCATGTACAATAAACCTGTCTGTACACATGTTTCCCAGAAATACATTTTAAAATATATTTTATTAGTTTGTAAGATCTCATTCATCATTGTAACTAGTAGTGTTTAGGTAAAGATTGATTTGAAAACTATCATTTAAGAGTCTTGGATAGAATCATAGCTATCAGTACTTAGTCAGAGATAAATGAGACAGAAGACTTAAATCTTGAGTATATTTTAAAGTGATCATCAGTAGTAGGAGCACCTTGTGAACAAGGTTACAGATTTTTGTATTTGTATTTTCTAAAGCTGATGCTAACATTTGCTGGTTCTGCTTCAGACTGTGGCTTTTTATTTTGTTTTAATAGTGCTTTATTACAAAGGGTAGTTCGGCATGTTCCAGACATGGAAAATTGTTTTTAAACAAAAACAGTCTGACATAAATGTTTATTATATTTAAAGTATTTACTGTACAAGTTTAAAATCAACCAGTAAGTTTAGCTGCTTTGATTGTCTTTGCAGCAGTTACATTGGCCACTATATTACTGTAATAGAGTACTACAATACAGTAATAGAGTAACACAATACTCTAATGCAATAGGGTATTTATATTATAAAGGTCCTCCTCCTTGGTAAAATCAAATCATAGTTATATTTTCCAGAGGCAGCAAGTAATCAAATTGTATATTTGTTGGCAAAATAAATACCTGGCATTCTAGCAAAAATAGCAATGATTGTGGTCTGTAACTTAGGAGCTCTGTTTTCGTTTTTAAAATCCCATTTTAGAAGTCACTACTAAGCATCATCTACAAATAATAACTACTAAGTTATTATTCAACTTGTACAGCTTTTGGTAGAAATTATCATTAATAACAGCAATCATCTCAAGACCTCAAGACTAAACCCATACATTTCACACATATCCTCTAGCAGTAGTGCAGGCTTAAGTGGCTGTTGGCACTCCTTTGATCCTTAAGCCAGCACAACTGAAGTCACACATCAAACGTGATGGAAGTGATGAGCTGAAACCCCCCACCCCATTCCATTTTTTGGTCCATTTGTGGAGGACACCAAGCTGTGTGGTGTGATGGACATGCTGGAGGGAAGGGACGCCATCCGGAGGGACCTGTGCAGGCCTGAGAGGTGGGCCTGTGCAAACCTCATGAGGTTTAACAGGGCCAAGTGCATCTCAGTCAGGGTAATCCTGGACATCAGTACTGGCTGGGCAATGAGGGATTAGAGGGCAGCCCTGTGAGAGGGACCTGGGAATATTGGTAACTGAGAAGTTTGACAGGAGCTGGCAGTGCATGCTTGCAGCACACGAAGGCAGCCGTCTTGGGCTGCACCAAAAGCAGCTTGGCCAGCAGGGCAAGAGAGGTGATTCTTCTCCCCTGCTCTGCTCCTGTGAGAACCCACCTGGAGCCCTGAGTTCAGCTCTGGGGCCCCAAATGTGAGAAGGACATGGACCTGTTGGAGTGGGTCTAGAGGAGGGCCCACAAAATGATCAAGAGGCTGGAGCACCTTTCCTACAAGGACAGGCTGAGGGAGTTGGGGTTATTGAGCCTGGAGAAGAGAAAGTTCCGGGGACGCCTTACAGCAGCCTTCCAGTGCCTAAAGGGGACCTACTGGAAAGCTGGAGAGAAAAAAAGAGGGTAGATTTAGATTGGGTGTTAGGAATAAGCTCTTGGCTCAGAAGGTGGTGAGGTACTGCACAGGCTGCCCAGAGAAGCTGTGCATGCCCCATCCCTAGAGGTGCTCAAGGCCAGGCTGGATGGGGCTTTGGGCAACCTGGTCTGGTGGGAGGTGTCCCTGCCCATGGCAGGGGGTTGGACCTGGGTGGTCTTTAAGGACTCTTCCAATCCAAACCATTCTGTGATTAATTCTTCACCTGTTTGGTACCATGACTCTGTGAGGATCCTACCAGTAGTTACTCTGCCGTCAGAGATGCAGGGGTGCACAAAGGCAGAAATGAGCAGCAGGGGGAGGAATAGGAAGAAAGGGGAATGTCTCAAGCCCCCCCTGCTGCTGAACACAGACCTTATCCCTTACCCAGGGATGTCAACAGTCCTACACAGCACTGCAGAAAGTTGAGTATAATGACTTAAACAGTTTGAACTGGCCACTACAGACTCCAGCAATGCTTTACCCAGAATACACATAACCTTATTTATGGACCTACATTTGTTTATTCTTCTGTCTAATTTAAACTGAATCGTTTTCTGATTGCTCAGTCCAAGGAATGGCTGGCTCTTCTGTAATGTTGCTGCCATTAACTGAAACACAAGCCTTTTATATAATAATTGCAGCATGTTGGTTCATTTACTTTTTGAAAAAATGCTCTTTGCTATTGCATCTGGTGCCTACCATAATTAATATAATTTATTCAATTTATTTTCCAAGCTATATCTGGGAAGTTAAAATTTTCCTCAGTGGTACAATTTACAGTAATATTTTCTCTCTTATAATATGACAAATACAGTTGCAAAGCATTTTTAAACATTCATTATTTTAGCTATCCTATCATTTCTTGTTTCTTTTTATAGTCTATTTAATCATTAATTTTGCATCTGACATTTCTTGGCTTTTTTCGTGAACAAATATAAAACAAGTTATTACACTTTTATTACATATTTGAAGTTTACTATATATTTGAATTGGTTTACAGTTTCATGTAGATGAAAGAATATGAAACAACAGTCCACTGAAAGACATAGCAAGGCTGAGTTTTCACCTGTGTGTATACTTTAGTTGCATGTTATTTTTCATTAATCTCACGTGAGTCTGATCAACTAGTATGAAGGTAACAGCAGGTGTTTTTATATTTTATTTGGAGTTTCATGTTATGGTTGCATACTCTGATTGTTTTTACTTGAAATGTTATGTTACCATTTTTGAAAGCCTCCATTCACTTGGTCAATGGAAAGACTTCCAGGTTCTTCTGAGTTTGTTCTGGTTTTGTTAATCCATACGAATGACTGCTTCATTGTATCAGCAGGAGGAGACAAGGTGTCAGCATTGCAAAACAAGGCTGGTTTTGTTCCATAATTAGCTGTCTCTAACAGATACAGTCAATCACTTGATGGCATGCATGGCAATTGTTTATGAAGCTATCAATTTTTTGTGTGTATTCCTTAATGCAGCTAGCCAATATACTGAGAAAATCAGGTGGTCTGATCTTTTTGGTGCTTAAAAGGAGCACTCTGCAGCAGTTAGGGACCCTCTATTAATTAAATTTGTCCAACTTTATTAATTATACTTTTTTGACAGCTGAAGTTAATGTAATCTGTTGTTGCTGTGATTATTTTCATGATTGTTTATGATAATATGTTGTTGGTCAGTGGCAGAGCTGCATTTTCATGTCTGTGTGAAGGTAATTAAAGCTGTAAGTTCTCTTTAAAGAATATCTGCACTTTAGCTTTGTTGTTTTGGAGTTATTGTTTTCCTTTGATTCTGTTCCACTTCTAGTTTGACCTTAATTTGGCACATTTCATATTCTTTCTGATATTTTCTGGAGGGGGGGGAGGGAGTTAGAGTTGAAACTACTTTTGTGGAGATTCCCCTTCAGCACCCATGAGGTTGTGCCACAGCTGCACTAGTGATGTGTGAAAGACTAGACATAGCATAGTCCAGTGGGAAGCGGACTTAATTAAGTACTATTCTTTAATAGATTTGTAGATTCAGAATAGAATTCAGTATTTTAGGGGAATGGGAGAGACTATTGCATTCTGAGAATGCTATTACATGCCCTTTTGCTTTCACAAAAGCAGTTTGATCTATCAGAAGCTTCTAAATGAGATTCCAAGTTGCAGTAGTCTGGTGGTGTAGCTGGTAATTCAGTCATGTCACATCTGAATTCATATTGGAGAGAGAAAGCAGAGGTGGAAGGAATATTCTTTATCCAGGCTTCATTTTCAGAGTTAAATTGTCAATATGCTGGACACTGATATTTCTGTACGCTGGTAGAAGTGAAAAGTAAGCATCTTGTCTACATTGGTATGGGAGGATTTAAAGAAACTGTAGTAACAAGGGAAATAAATCTCAACATAAGGATAAGAATGTTGTCTTTCATTTACGTCCTGTATAAAAATAATTTTGGCTAGGCTATATCTAGAAAATTCCTGTTAAAGACCAACAAGACTTTTACTAAAAAGTCTTGCCTTCAAATACAAGCTCTGTGTGCAGCTCCTCTCAGATTGTTAGCACTTCACTCTTTTGCTTTGTTTTTCCTTCAGGCTAAAATTGCCTGTCCTTTTATGTATGCTCCCTGTATAGTATGCCAAAACCTATCTGAGCACTTATGCACATACCAGACTGGTTTTGCAATAAAATGAGTTCATGCACAATGACTGGTGTTAACAGGAAAAGGTATTTCATATAAAACAGTGTAAAATAAGCATCCCTTTTAGTTGCAAGCTCTCTCTGTGTGTTCTTATATTTCTTTAGTTATGGTTGAAAATCATTGTCATTATTACTTTATATATATATATATATATTAAAGAAAATATATATATATTTATATAAAATGTGAATGAAACGCAGAGGCAGATAGTCTCTGCCTGCTAGAGCTGACCTGAGTAGCTCAAAGGTCTAGAATCTCCTTGTTACTTTTTTGAAGGTGTAGGTTGACCCTCATATAATACTAAACACCGCAGCACTTTACTCCTTGAATGCAAGTTTTAAATTACTGTCAAGTTATCATATCTCTCGGCAAATAATTCATACATAACTGAGATATTACTGTGTTCTAAAGATTAATATGTTGTTGACCATGGGTTTTTGTTAGCCCAACTTCAGTCAGCTGCCTGACTAAATATCTCCTTCATACAACAAAGCTGAGTGTTGCTTTTTTGGGCCAGGGAGGTGGGAGTGTGGAAGCCAGTATTTCATAGTCAGTATCTTCTTAATTTCGATTTGGATTCATTGCTCCAAGGCACATCTTTTTAGTATTGTCACAAAAATTAGAAAAAAAAAAAGGCAGCCAGTAATTGCACTGCACAGTTATGATGAGTTATGTATGTGATTTTTTTTTTTTCCTGCTAGCTAAAGTTGAAATATACTTGATTTATTATCAGCTCAATAGTATGTAAATTCTTGCATTAAAGTGAAGATATCTATATAAAATCCATGACAATTAAGAGAATAAGTTTTCAACAGAGGAGCAACTAGAAGTTTCCCTCCCATGGCTGATTGTGGGGCAGACATCCAATATAAATATAAAATTGTTTGTTAAGTGAACACATGACATTTTTTTTATCTAGTTGTATACATATTTGCAGCACTTGGTGTTCATAATCTACAAATCATTGTGTGGGTTTTATTCTGAATTTCAAAAATGCAAATACTGATTATAGAGTTTCAGTAACTGAAATTGTTTTTCATTGAAGATTGAGTAGTAACTGAACCTGTCTATTTTGCATTCCTATATTTTTATTATTTCTCTACCAAAATTTTTATCTCTGTCTACAAACATATTAGATGGCACTTGTTCATCCTCTAGATGAATTAAGGTAGAAGACGAACCTCTGATTTATCTAAAATTAAACTTAAATGGTAAGGGTGACAGTTGTATATGGTCCCACTGGGCAAGAAATACATGGCTCTAAAAAGGACTTTTTTCTTGCTTGAATGAAAACATTCTGTGATTATTAAAGGTCACCTGCTTTTCTGATGTTTACTATTAACTACATCTTCAACTAGAGTTTTTTTAAGATTTAAAAGATCTTTTGTAAAGATCTTTTTTCTCATTTCAGGTCCATTGGGCCACGGCTTGTGTTGAGAATGACATTGGGAGCAGAAATCACTAGCCAGCTCAAGGCTTCTTCATACATCGCATCAGGCCGAAATCTTCTGAGATGGGACCTCTCACCAGAGCAAATTAGATCAAGAACTGAAGAACTAATCAGGAAGACAAAGCATGTATATGACAGCGTTGGGATGCTTGATATTGGGGAAGTAACACATGAAAATACTGTACGGGCCTTGGCAGATATAGAAGTAGAATATGCAGGTTAGTGCATACTTTCTGCGATTCTCTCAATAGCGCGTTCCATCCGCACATGAAGAAACAATGAGGAAAGATAATTCTGGCTTATAATTCAGGTCCCTGCTGTCTTTGTGGAGAATGTGTAGAAGTCTCATCTTTTAAGGGTCCTCTAGTCATAGCAATTTTTCAGGATCTCTCAGCAATGTGTAACATGATCAGCTGTGAAATTTGGCTACTTTAATCTGGAGACAAAAACAAGGATTAGAAAAACTATGTTGCTGACCTTTTTGAGGAATCCAGAGATCTGCAGTGGTCATCTGTTTTATTTTTTGCATGTTAAGCTCTGCAGTTGTATTTTATTTTCATACTGAGTACAACCACTAGGGGACAGTGTGCAATAGTTTAGAGTACAGTGTCCATGGGATAGGTATTACATTGAAGCTTGATAAGCAGTGCCTTTCTCAAAGGCTGTATAATCTGACTGAAAAAAGCAATTCAAATAGAGCCATGGGAAGATTGATACAGTCTTGGTGGAGAAAAGGTGATGGATCATGTGGTGGCTGCATGACATCCCCAAAGTAGTCTGTATAATAAAATGTCAGGTTCTCTTAAATCCTCTCAAAAAGTCTTGTGCAGCCACAGAACTGCTGAAAACAGGCACCTTGGCTTGGAGCTTAGTCTTCACTTAGCAAAAAAGAGCAGCTTGCAGCACAAACGATTGCACTGTAATATTGGTCCATGTCTTTCACATCATTTAGAATTACTGTATGGGCATATCAAGTTCATTGACTGAAATCAGTGCTGGCAGAAAGACTGAGTTATCTTTATGCAAACAGCTTCCTGTCAGATTCAGTTTTAATTGTACCAATGTACTTGGTACAATTATTGTATGCCTTTTCACCACATTATAAATTTCTATGCTTCAAATTAAATTAGAAGGCAGATCTGGTTTATACAGAAAATAGTGGCCTTTAGCCTCTAAGTATAGCCATTGAGACTTGCATCTTCCAAAAAGTACTTTTTTTTTCTACACACCATTGCAGAAGTGGGTCATATCTAACTTGTAGTGCCAATCATCGAAGATGTATGCAAAATTACCAGGACTTACTTGTGAAATAGCCCATGGCATATGACAAGGATATATTACCACAGCAAGGATTCCATTAGGAACCTGGATTTTTAAGTCCTGTGTATCCTTCTCACAGGTGCATAAAAAACAGTCTTATTCCAGTAACTGAAACTCATGATCTGAAGAAGCACATATGACAGCAGGCCTTAGATTTTACTTGGAAGCTGCTAAAACTCAGTTCATCATTTTGAACTGCCTTGGCAGAAGGACAGGAGGGGGAAAAAGAGTTTCCAGTGGTTAATAAGAAGAGCCATATGCCCATGCTTGCATTCCAAAGGTTTCTAAAGATCTGAGAATATCTCAGGGCTTCATAAACAACATCAGAGTAAATAAAATTAAAAAGCTTTACAGCAAATTGTCCTAGAATATTGTTACTCTAAAGCATGTTTTTTCAAGGGGGTGGGGAATAATTAGTTTTTAATTAAGTTAATTCAGCTAGTCATAACGAGTTATTTTTGTTTAGTGCTTCTATTCATTACAAAGATGCAATATTTGTTTAATAAGTAAGGTTTTACTTAATCTCAGAAAAATATTCTATAAAATGTTGTATTAGCTTATGATATCTAGAAGTTCAGAATACGTAACATCTCTTGTGGTTATCAGATTTTGTCCTTAAATATGTATAAGAATTGGGGATTTACACTATCCTCTCATACCAACATAAAAATAACTTAAGGACACATGGTCATGTTTGGAAGAATCAGAGTACTTCATGTTAAATACTAACATGGAAGCATTTGTGCCAGCTATGAAACAATGTCAGTCTTCACTTACAAATGGTACCTCTTCCAAAAATTACTTATCATATTAGTATACCCTTCAATGGACTTTGTAGAAGTATGAAGGTAAGATAATTAGGCTTTGGTAATAGATGGTTTCTGTCAGATGTTTATTTGCCGTAATGGTACGCAGTTCTGTCCCTTCATCCATTCATTTTTACGTTATTTGTAATCATTTTATTTGGTTCAAGCCTGATCTGATTGTCAAGTTGCTTTGGGTACTTTTTTTTTTGTGTAACTTCTATAAATATTGTAAGAGAGTGGAAGTTCTCTATCTGTGATGTTTCTAGCCTTCTGTGTAAGTGTTCATTGCCTTTTATTTAAACAGTGGAAAGGAGCATGTTGGATTTTCCCCAGCATGTTTCACCAGACAAAGAGGTACGCTTAGCAAGTACAGAAGCTGACAAAAAACTTTCCAATTTCGATGTGGAGATGAGCATGAGAGAAGATGTATTTCAGAAGATCGTTTATTTGCAGGTAAATCACAGTGATTTCTGCATAACTTGTAGAAATGTAGATAAAATAGATGAAAAACTATTTATCTAAAATAGTTGAAAACCTATTATATAAACAGGGAGTATATATTATATATATATATTATTATAAATATATATATATATATATTTATAATAATATATATATATTATTAGTATATATTATAACAGGGAGTGACCTCTGAGGTTATCTCTTTTGATCTGCTAATTATTGGCTATCCCATAGTAGCTTCCTCCTTATGTGTTGCTTAAACCTCGAAGTAAAACTAAGTCAAAAGATACTGTTGAACTAGTTTCTATCCCTTTGAGTTTCTGTTGTTTCCCTTCTAACTGATCATCTCCATGTATGTTGTATTCTTCATTTGTACTGTTTATTATGTAGTATGGTGCTCCAAGGTATTACTTGGATCTTGAAAAGCTAAGCTTAGCTTAGTAATACCTTGGAGCTCTATTTCTTGGAGTCATTGTTTGTGCTTTTTGCAGTGTAGACCATGAACAAAAATAATATTAGCAACACCTTATTAAAGTGCCTTTCAGTAGCATTGTTGTCTTTTGCTGTGTTTTCTAGGCATATTTTCAAGTGTTTTCCTCTGAGTGTTATTTAAGTGTATATGTAGGTATTTCATAGCCCCATTTTGAAGATCTTCTGATACCTGTTGACAGAGAGTGCCTTAAGTTAAGACTTGGGGTCCCTACCCCCAGTCAGTTGCTATTAATTACATAGATGCATGTATGTATGTATGTATGTATTATTTTTTGTGATTTTCTCCCCCCCCCGCCCAGTATAGGACACATGGATACATTTAGGGATAATACCCGTGTATCCACCTAATTTAAATTTACAGGTATTTCTGACAGTAGCTACTGAAAATGATTGCTATTATTAACCAGCATTGGTTTCTATTAATCTTTTTTATCTTTTTCATTTGATGCTATCCTTCTTCGTTTTCCTTTGCAGTGATATTTTACTTTTATAACAGTTAAAATTATCACTTAAATCTCCAATTAATGTTTTTGAGATTTTACTTGGTTTAACTGCAGCATGTGAGCATGTTTAGTGTTCAATTAATGTTCTAGAAATGCGATCTGCACTAAGATAAGGCCATATATCAACTTCATAACAACTGTAAAAGTAGTAATATTTTTGTTGTAGAACAGATGTGAAATTACCAACAGTGCTGGACTGACCAACTCTTACTATTTCCAAATACCAATACAAAGTTCTTGTTAGTTTTTGCTAACTTTCTAACACCCTCTCTCTCCTGTTAGAAACTCTTCTTTGAAAAGTCAGGTTCCTGGAGAGGAGAAAAAAGGGACTTCAACAAACAGAAATGTTTTGCTGAAATCGTGTTATTATTTTAAAGAAGCCAGTAAAAACGTTTTGGCTAAATCAGGCATTTCATCACCTCAGTAAGGATATAATAGTTCTGAATTCTTTTTGTGAATTCAGTTTCATGATCAGAGGATCATGAAACAGTTTCATGATCAGAGGATCATGAAACAGGGGGGCTAGGTTAAAATGCAGTGAGGAGGATGAGGTCCCTCAGATTCCCATGTTATTTATATTATAGTCAATCCACTAACAGGTGACTGAATATGCCAAATCATAGTGATATCCTTATTTTTTTTGTTCCCTTCAACAAGGATCAAACTTTCATAAGTTCTTTTTTCAATCTTTATAATTCATCCTAAGTTCCACTTTATGTAAATAGTGTTGGTGGTGGAAGATGTGTGAGGTTTTTGTGTTTAACTTCAAAAAAAAAAAAAGTGAAAATAATCTAACCTTTTTCTATTCCCCGCAAGTAAGGGGAAAGATTTCTGCAAAATTTCTGCAATTTATGTTGTCAGGTATACCCTTTAGAAAACTAATTTTGGCATCCAAAACCTGGAATAACAGTGAATTTGGTAGTGAAACTATCCTTTTAAATTTTCTTACTCCTAACATCTGCACATGTTGGCTAGCAGAGGCATGCTTAAGAATGTTGCCAATCTTCTCCACCCACACACCCTCAGGAAACAGCCTGATGTAAACAGCTGCTGCAGTTTTTGTTCACAATATTCTAAGTTGGTTCTGCTTCTTATTCTGCCTGAAAATTTCTTCATAGAATAGGGTAGCATGCTTGTTCAAAACAAATACGAGATGGCGTATCATTGGTCAAATATGAGATGGCATCATTGGTGATGGCCATTTTAATACTCCTGGAAAACTCCAAAATTTCGTGTGTAGCATATTCAAAATTAGCAGAAAAATAGCAAAATTAGAGGTTGTCCATCAAAGAAACATTGGACTTGGAGAGCATCCTGACCACACAGAAGTTCAGAGATGTCTGCAGAGGACACTTGGTTCTTTGGTGCTTGTGAGGGCTTATAGACCTGACAGGTCTTCCTGAATGTGAACTATTCTTGACTTAATCATGTCTGTGTTGGAAATAAACTTCACAAAGGCTATCATTAAAATATTTACGACTGGTGTCTTGTAAAGTGTATGGGAGAGAGAGATGTAGTCACCAAGAGGAGGATGAAGAACACTAATTTAGTTTTGACTTCCTTTTCCCCAACATAATGTATTTCTCTTTCGTAGCTTTAAAAGGAGCCAGTGTTCACCGTCTGTTACTCCCTAAAATTAGTATTTGTGAATTCTTTCTCCCTGCCTTAAAACTCTGTTGGATTTCAGGCCAGGAGATTTTCAGTAGTGTGGCAGTTCCATTTTTCACATATTTCTGATGTTGAGGCTGAGAAATCCCTCACACGGCCTGGATAACTCAGTGAAACTTCTCACAATCCTCTGTCTTTAATCATTACTATAATAAAAGGAGTGTCTTTTACAGAGATTAGACTGCTCCATTTTTTTTTTTCCTTATCTATTTAATTTCTGAGCCTTCAGCATGGTTAGCACAATATAAATGTTAACGTAGTGAACAGTATCTGCATTTTTCGCTACTACCATGGTGAAATCTTGCTTTCTCTGTCACACTAGTCTTTGCTAAAAACAAAACAAAACAACAAATACCTGGAATTATGGGTTTTCTATTAGAAAAACAATATATGAAAATTCTAATTATTACAAATATAAAACATTTTTCTGCTCAGTATCACAGCATTAATACTTCTAGATGTAGTGGGTTTCTCTCTCTTATTTTTTCTCGTAAAGTAAGAAAGGTAATTTGCAGATCATTAGTTGACACTTGCACACAGTTGTGTAACTCTTTCATAAAATTTGCATGTTTCAACGTCCTTACTTTTCAGAGATGGTAGTCAAGAATTAATTGTAGGTAGGTAAGCTGACAAGAGGGTTGTTAAGACAAGTCAGAACTAATTCCAACATCTTCCTAGTTTAAAGATGATCTTAAATAGAATATGTTCTTTTTAACAAGTAATATAAATTATACCTTGTTAAAACGTTCATTTTTAGATGGTGGAAGATAAAATTATAATGTAAAATAAAATAATACAGTAAAATCACAATTTGCGACAAAAATCACAATTTTCTGAATTACGTAGTTATTCCTTTGTCAGCTTCCAGGAAGACCCTCACATTATTGGTTCATGTTCTGTTACAAGCGGGATGTTGTCTCTTTGCTTGCTTTGCTTCTTGTTGGTTGATTTAGAAAATGGTCATTCAAGAATCTTTATGATGGCATAACCTGACATATAGCTACTGTGTTATTTGTTGCCACCAATTGCTTTGTTCAGAAAGAGGAAGATCCAAAAGCTTGAATTTTGTGCTATTTGATAACCTTCAGTGAGCCCTAAATACATTAAATCTTTTGATTTTTTTAAATCCCTCCAAGTCTTAAAGTTCAATATTACCATAAGGCACCGATTTCTTTTATTTAATGATATATAAGAAAGCTACTTGTACAAAAGAGTTTAAGTGCAGGGCACTAATAACTAAAAGGGCTTGCTATTACGACAGCATCTAAATTTGCTACTTTGGTGAAGTGTACAGAGAACACGCCTCTGGTTCTTGCTTCTGACTGAGATATTTAATAAAAGAAAATTGTTTTAAAACCTTGCTACATCAATGTGAGAATACTGTAGGGTAACTTTTTGGAAAATCCTTTACACAAAAAAAATCTAGGATGTTGTATTGTTTCTTTGGTGGTGTTCTAGAGAACTCTTTTTAGATCCTTCTAATGCTTAATATGTTTCTCTCACTGTGTTGTAAATTAAATTATCCTATATTGTCATTTCAGCAAACCTGTGATCTTGAAAATGTAAAGCCCGAAACAAAACGGTATCTAGAAAAATCGGTTCAAGTGGGAAAAAGAAACGGACTCCATCTTCCTAAAGAAGTGCAGAATGTAAATATAGTTCTTAGTTTGGAAAGTAACTGGGACAAATTGTTGAAGGGGTAAAATTATGACTGTGTGCTAAGCATATATTTGAACTTTGTGTCGTTGGACCTGCATAATAACCACTCTAATCTTAACTGTTCTTAGTTCCATATCCATTCTTTAAACTTCCATCATTTTAAGTTTTCAAAATTAGTTTGTTAGACTCTGACTGTACGCAGTAGATAGAAGTTGAATGCATCACCACTTTTAAGCTTTTTTTTTTTTTTTTTTTTTTTTTTAACTCCGGATGTCTGTCTGGAAGAGAAGATGCAGCTATTTTAATTTCAAATGTCAACCACTGGTGTAAAATGAGTCCAAGAGTTTTGCATTTTGACTAAAAAAATTGAGGTAAATTAGAGGGAACACTAAAAATCTTGACCCCATTAAGGGAGGATTTACTCAAGCATATAAAAGCACTTGTCACTTCTGAAAATGATGGAGTAAAATTGTCAGTGTATGTGATGCTGATGTAATTTTCTTTAAATTCCAAGCTGATGGTATGTAACAATCTAGATTTGTGACTCTTGAATAGACTTCCCTCTTTATTGAAAATAATCATTATTAATTCACATTTTACAGTTAGTGGGAATATTATTTTGTGTATATTTGCATTACTTCAATGGCAACCAATACCCCTGAAGGTATTTTTAAATACCTTATAAGGAGACAGTAGTTGAGCTACATTTAAGTAAAATCTTGACTAATGATACCAAATTTTTTATTTGTTTTGTGTTCTTGATGCTGTTAATTACTATGTTCGTGTGAAGTTACCTGTAAGGGGTAGAGTCATGCTGTAAAATATATTAAAAAATGGTTCAGGTAGGTCAATATCAGCATTTAAAAAAAGGATTTGGAATGCTTTGTCATATCTGTATTCCATTCAAATAAGTGCTTTTCAACAAGTTACATCCATTTTTAGGACTTTGATTCTCAGTGATTTTAGAGGTTTTCTTTACACTTAAAATTTCAAATTAAATAAAATAATTGAATGTTAGCATGTTCTGTTCAGTGAACTTGTTTACAGGCTCAGTCCTCTCAGAGTTGAAAAGAAATCTGAGAGGTTGTTAGAGCAATAGACCCAATCTAGGATTCACTGGCAACAGGATTGCTCAGGACCAAAAAAAAGGTAAAACTGAGCCTGAGGGAGAGTGAACTATGATACTACCTGCAGTGTATTGGCCAACGGCAGTACTCACTTGGCCAATGCTAGTACTCACTGTAGACTAGTAAAGCAATCTAGAAGAAGAAAAAAAAAAGAGAGAGAAAAAATCTAGAAGATTTTTTAGTTATCTAGACTAGTTTTCTACTAGTCTACAGTAATCTACAGTATCTTTCTAGATAACTAGAAAAATTAAACTTTGTTCAAATGGAGGGTGGCAATTGTCAATTGATTTTTTTTCCACTAAGTTTAGTTTATACCCAATACAGGAAATAAAGACAATGAAGAAAAAATTGAGTGAGCTGTGTATAGACTTTAACAAGAACCTGAATGAGGAAAACACATACCTGGTATTTTCTAAGGAAGAACTTGGTGAGTACCATGTATGTTCCTTCCACCTCTTCAGCCTTTCAGTTTTAATTGAGTAATTTTTTTTTTAATTTTTTTTTGGCCCACTGAATGATCAAATGAAATTCTGGTTGTGTTCTAGTCTTTTCTGTTTCTTTTTTAATTCTTCCCCAAAGTAAGCTTAAAATTACTCTTTGCAAATGTTTAAAATTTCTTCATAGACTTGTGCTTTCTGAAGTGTTTTGCCTTGCATAAAGTTAGCATATCGGCCTTATTGTTTTTTCCATAACATTACTCATCACTGCTTCTTTTGTCAGTTCTCCAGAATCAGGAAATCCACTGGGTATTATGGTCATTAAAATTATTTGAAAAAGTTTTCTGTCATGCAAGAAATTAAGCCACTTAAATGATTTAAACTGATCTAGAGGTCATAGAATCACAGAATGGTATGTGTTGAAAGGGGCCTTTGAGATAACCCAGTCCCACCCTCCTGCCATGGGGCAGGGACACCTCCCTCCAGCCCCAGTTGCCCAAAGCCCCATCCAGTCTGGCTTTGAGCACCTCCCTGTGCCAGAACCTCATCACCCTCTGGGTGAAGAAATATCTAATACTCAGTCACATTTTTCATGTGACAGAGGATTTAGGGATTCGGTTTCTGGAGGGCATAGCATAAGATGTTATATTTAATAACACCATTTTTTTTTATTTTTACATTTTAATCTATTTTTGTCTGGTAGCCTTACATTTATTTCTATTTTCTTCACCAATAAAGTGTTTCAAAATGTATTTTGCTCAGCTTAGCAATCATTAGCAAATTATATTATTTGAAAATTGTTAGCAAAAAGAAGTGTTGTATTTCTGATGCAGGCAGAACAAATACAACAGAAAAGGGAGTGGTCTAGTTAATTCTAGTAAACATTGTTTATTAAATTGTATTCTATAGAAGGCCTTCCTGATGACTTTATTAACAGTTTAGAGAAGACTGAGGAAGACAAATATAAAGTTACTTTAAAGTATCCCCACTATTTTCCTGTTATGAAGAAGTGCTGCATTTCAGAAACCAGGAGAAAAATGGAATCTGCCTTTAACACAAGATGCAAAGAGGTACGTCATAGGGACTTTTCTGCAGGGTAATGACAGAGTTGAAAAATGGAGCTGGACATTCAGATGTTAGATTTGAGCTCTGCATTTTGTCTAGTAATATGAAATGAAAACTTACCAGTATGATCTCTAATATTTCCTTGCTCCAGTGTATTCTGATGTCTAAAGAGGAAGTTGTGTGCCTATGTATGTATCTCAAAATATCAGTGGTGCTGTTAATAGAAGTAGGATTTTGGCAACCTGCCAAATTTCCCTACAGTGTTCTGTAACTACTTGCTGGCAGTTTCTTCCTGTCTGAGTGTTGCTTCTGTACTACAAACTATTCTTCAGAATAACTGTGTTTATTTGGGCACGTGTTTTAATTATGAAATGCAAGTGATTAAATATAAAATTAATGCACAGCATCTAGAGAAAATCTTTAACTAGATGTTAAAAATCCCTAATTTTTATAAAAGATTCATTTAGTTATCTGAAAAATAGCTGCAAATGTACCTTATAGAAAAAAGAAATAATTTCACAAATAATTCATTTGATACTGATGATACCTGCTCGGCACCTAGATAGGTACAAAAATAATGAAAAGGCTAGAAAGGATAGAAGAAGTGTCATTTAGCAGGCAATTGCACCAACCATTAGAGAATAAAGACAGATTTGTGCTTTTGTACTTGAAATGCTGGGAAATGTGAAGAGCACAAGATAAGATAAAATGGCACCAAGAACTGAACGCTGTAAGTCAGCACAATTAAAGTGATATGCTGTTATAACCGTGGGACAATCTTCAAACCTAGTCAATTATACGTACCCTGAATTTTTTTTTTCTTTTTTATTTTTTTTTCTGAGAAATCTCGCTTTTCTAGAAATGGAAATTAACACAATTACGTTTTAAGCCTCTCAGAGATTCTCCACCTTATCTAGGTCAGTGCCTGAGGCTTTTGTGTTTCAGATCCTTTTCTCTGACTGCTATTGTCAGAATGGCAGAAGAGGGAAATTTGCAAACAAGGTTTGAAGATAGCACAATGGCTTTGCAGTCTGTCTTAACCACTAACAAGCAATTAAGCATTTTGTCAGACGTGTCCCTGTTATCTTTTATGTTTAAATGGTCGATAAAGAAAATAAACTCTTTGCAACAGTCAAAGGTTTGTTACTCTCAGAAGAAATGGTAACTTGTTGGATTAATTGAAACAGATTAATTATAGTAGGGAATGTAATGACTCAGATTGACTAGAAAACTAGACATCTGACTGCTTGCAATTAAGTGCTGTGACTAAAAAAAATTACAAAGATCTAGCTAAATTTATGATGTTCTAGATTTATGTCTCAAAGTGCCTCATTGTAAATGTGTACTGTTCCTTATGGTTACAAATATTTTTTATACAGTCATTCAATAATATAGTTTTATTGGTTTCACTTCATAAACTTGCCTCCTTTCTTTTTTTAGGAGAACACAAAAATTCTTCAGCAATTGCTTCCACTAAGGGCAAAAGTAGCAGAACTGCTTGGTTATAATACACATGCCAACTTTGTCCTGGAGGTAAACACTGCAAAGAGCACAGATAACGTAACAACCTTCTTAGGTTTGTTCTTATTTATAAACAATACTCTTATATTTAGAGTGGCAACATGGCTCCTCAGCCAAGATAATTTAAATACATAATTTGTCATAGTGTCTGTCATGTTTAGGTGGAAAAGGAACTGTCTGTTGCCTCTGTTCTGGCCATAGCTGTACAAATAGAATTGCCCCAAGACAGGGAAGTGTAAAATAAAAATCTGAAAACATCTGCTTTATGACAGCCAGTATAGGCAAACTGTAGTGTCTTTCCCTGCCCCCAAATGCAGTTACTCTATTTTGGAACCAGAATAACATGTGCAGCCTAAGCATATTCTCTCAATTCAAGAGGCTGCATAACATTTGCAGCTTTTCATTACCTTAGGTTAGCTACGTTTTTTTGTGCCTATGTAGGCTTAGTGTCTCTTCCAGTCGACTGATACAACTGCATTAAGTATAATAAAAGAATCAAGTATATGTTGATACAGCTTCCATGAGCTGTATAAAAAAATATATATATATCTGCAATGTCTTGATTTCTTTGAAGACAAAAGCCCTTTACTGGAATTCTATTTGAAAACTGAGATATTTTGAAAATTTTAATGTCACAGATATGTATAGTTATCCTGTTGACTTCAGTGGGCCCATTTTGTGCACAAAGTTAACCTCTACACTCCAGAATTATACAGTTTCACAGAATTATGTGTTCCTTTGTTAATGTGTCTTAATACCAGTTAGTCCTTTTAGTGAAGAGGATTGTATTTATATATATGTATAAATCAGCAGCCCCAAAATTATTTAGTACAGCAATAAAGTATTCGGTGGTATTGTTTTTTTGTGTGTGTGTGTGTGTGTTTTTGTTTGTTTTGTTTTGTTTTTTTTCTGTGTTTATGCAGCAATAAAAAGGTTTAAATGAACCTCTTCCTTCACCTGTAATTCTGTCACATTTCTCACGTTATTGTGTGAGTTCAGCTCCATATTTATCACTACCAATTAACTGAATATTTGTCAATGAACCTGTGCTTAGTTTTGATTTATAATTGGTAAGATCACTTCTTTTTTTAAGCGCAGTGAAAATATTTTGAACTCTTGCTGATACGTTTTTGTAATTCTAAATTGACATATGTAGTGTTTTTTTTTTTAATTTGTTTTGAATCTGACACACTTCAAAATTTAGTAGTTATTGATGCAACTTTAACTTGTTACAAGATCATGTATCTTTCTATTCAAAAAGATTGTGTTTCCTGGTAATTCTGATAGAGGTAGAATGTCCATCAAATTAATTGTCATCTTTAATTTAGTTCTTTTGATATATCTTCAGATACAAGCATAACAGTATAATTTGCTATGCTTTGTTCATATATATTCATGTTTTCAATCCATGTTCATAAGTTGATTTTATGGCTAGGAGGAAAAACATTCTGTCTTATGATGCATTCTAAATTTAGCAAAATTTGATCTGCAAACTGTTAGCATTTATCAGTCATGTAAATGCATTTAGAGCTTTAGAGCTTTTCTAGAAATAGGAGAGGCAATACCTAAATTTTACTCTCTATACCAACTCTCTTTACCAACTGTGACCATTAACCTGAATTCTTAAGGAAAAGTGTCCAGTAGTCCAGTAATGCTAAGAATAACATAAATATAGCATGTACTATATGAGAGCTTCAATAAGCTTAATTATTTTATATTAAATATATTGCTTTCATAGTGCTATGACCCTTTCTTGTCCAAGAGAAACTATGTTGGATAAAACTGATATTTGGTAGAAGAGTAGCTAGCTATCAGTTAGGATAGTAATGATCATGATAGATCATGATAGCAGCTAGCTATCATTTAGGCAAGAACTCTTTGGTCTCTTGTTCTTTAATAGGACTTTAGCTAGAATTAGGTCAGAATTCTTTTTGAAAAGTCCTTGAAAAAATAGTGTTTGAATTTTGTTTTATGCTTCAGTAACTAATAGTATTTGTAGTCTTTAGCTGCTTCTGCGGAAACACATCAAGAGAACTGAGATTACATGAGGTAAAATACAAGGTTTCTGGCAAATATGTCAAGTGTTTCTTTCTATTTCTGGTGTCTTTGAATAAGTCTAAAATTTCCCCAAACCCTTCACAGTACTGCTAGGCCTATGCAGATTTGTGTATTATTTATAGCATGCCTGCATTAAAACTCATTAAGACAAGAAAGTAGCTTGCTTGCTGTTTGTTAATCAACAAATAGAAAACTCTATCATGACCTTTTAGGGAATGTGCTTAAAGTTATACTGTATAAACCTGAGTGTGTTTTGCAGGAATATACATGATGGTAAGGAATGCGCAAGTTGATTCAAAGGCAATCTTTTTTTCAGATGATTTGAGTAAAAAGCTAAAGCCATTGGTTGAGAAGGAAAGAGAATTCATTCTAGATTTGAAGAAAAAGGAGTGTAAAGAAAGAAATTTTGATTATGATGGAAGGATCAATGCATGGGATCTTCATTATTATATGAACAAAACAGAAGAGCTGAAGTACTCTATAGATCAAGAGAAGCTGAAAGAATATTTCCCAGTTGAGGCTGTTACAGAAGGCTTACTGAATATTTACCAGAATCTGCTTGGACTTGTATTTGAGCGAGTAGAAAGTGCACATGTTTGGCACGACAGTGTTACTCTTTATACAGTAAAGGACAACTCAACAGGAGAAATGTTAGGGCAGTTCTATTTGGACCTCTACCCCAGGTAATTATCACCTAGTGTTTAATGTATGTGCTTAAAATGGAATTCAACTTAGTGGGTTGCTGATGTAGGTGAAATTAAATGCATTTGGAAGTAAATATTTGTCCCACTGGTAAGGCTATTACTGTGTTCATTAAGTTGTCCTCTGCACTGTTCTGGACTGTTTTCAGATTGTTTACTTTTTTTTATTATTATTATTATTATTTTTATTACAACTTTATTCATCTTCTGTAGTATTACTGACAAGTCAGTTGTTCATCATTTTTCCTTCATGGACTTTTCTCCTTCCCAACTGTAATATCATGTTTGATTTGTCATTTATGCTGAACTATTACTTCACTCTGTTCAAATCAGTTATACTCCTATCTGCCAAGCATTTAAGTTTTTCCCAGCTCCTCTTTAAACTTTATATGCATATTTTGTAGCCAGTTCTGCCTTCAGACTGCTAAAGAAAGTGTCAAATAGTTCAGGACCAAGAATAGATTCCTGTTGAGCACACCTTGAAATGTACTTCCAGCCTGATCACTGTAGCTCTTCTTTAGCTGTTCACAGCATCATTTCTGTTCATCAGAAATTAGGAGACTACTATAATTGTACAAGATTTATTCTTAGGTATTATTTTTTACTATCTCTGTTTTTTAATTATTTTTCAGCAATTTGTAAATGTCATTTTTAATATAAGTTGATTTAAGACTTCTCTTGGTAAAGAAGGTTAGGTGAGTGAATACAGTAGTAAAAAATTTAAAAATAAAATTAAAAATTTATTTTTAAAAATAGGCATGGCTTTTCTTCACTTGTTTTTCTGTTCTCTCCTTTATGCATATCGTGAATTTCTGAAGACATTTGTTAATAAGACTTTTCTGCCCCCATTAACCACTTGGGTTTATGGCAGAAGTTTCAATATCAGTCTTATTTAAACTCGGATCACACTGAAGATACAGTAAACTATTATTTTGTCTTCGGTAATGAAGAGAAGTTATTGCTTCGGAGGATGGAACATAGTCCTCTCTGTTAAAGTGTTTGTGACTAGTTTAAAACAAAAGTGGTGTCTAAAGTGTGTATTCTTCCAGCATTTGAGTAAAAATCAGATTATTGTAAGTGCTGCTGGGAATCTTAAGCTAGTGTGATTTAAATACTTATTTTATTTTATTATTTATTATTTAAATACTTATTTTTTCCCCTTTGTGTTCTTAACAGGATCTTAAGCTTAGTTACTCTTCGAAGTCATAAGACAACTTTTATATGATCATCCTAATGAACAGATACAATTTTTTCACGTAAAGCTTTAAAGAGACACCAGGTCATTTTCATTGTTCCTGAATAGGCCTTTCCATTCTGGTGAGCAGACTTGTGATTTCCAGATATTTTCTGATATATTTTCTTGTGCAGAGAAGGAAAGTATGGACATGCAGCATGCTTTGGTCTGCAACCTGGCTGTCTTCTCTCTGATGGAAGCAGAATGATGTCGGTAGCTGCTCTGGTAACCAACTTCACAAAACCAGCATCAGATCGCCCATCGTTGCTGCGACATGATGAAGTAAAGACTTACTTCCATGAATTTGGTCATGTAATGCATCAGATATGCGCACAGGTCAGTGGTGTTTGTTCCAGTATAAGCCTTCCTTCTTTCTGCACTGTCTACAAGCAAGGTATAAGTTTATTTTGGTGTTTTCTATTTTAGTAAACTATATATGCGTTTTTTGTTGTTTTTTGAAAGTGACTTTTTTTTAATTTCCATTTAAAACTACAGCAGTGAACATACCTTTTGAAAAACATTTTTAGAAGAATGTTTACTTTTGCTTATGCAACATGAGGGTACCAGTGACAAGTAAATAGATCCATGCAAAAAGTAAAGCGAGTACTTGATGGTGACTTCTGTTATTACAGCTGTCAGATGAATTTTTGTTACTTCTATTAGCATGCTAGATATTAGAAAGAAAGAAACAAACAAAAAGCTTGCTGTCCTCAAGAGTGTAAATGATTTGAGAATCCGTATAGTTATGCCCTTAACTCCAGCACTTTTGCATTTAGTGCTCTTGAAAGCTTCCTTTTAAAATCATAAGCAAGTCTTGCCTGAGCTATTATATTTTCTGCTCCCCCATGTGACAGTCAGCATTCTCACTGTGACCGGAATTAAGTGAAGCTAGTCTGCAGATTCTGGATCCAGATGCAAATAAAGTTGTAAAATACCTGATTTCATTTTCACTTGCATCTGTCAGATTCAATTTTAAATGCTGAATTTTTCGTAGGCCTAATGAAAATGTTATGTTTCAGAGAGAGAGGCAAGTCTCTTGTGTTCATTCACCAATTCACGTCATTACCCACAAAATCCAAAATTTGTGTAGTGTTGCAGTGGTCTTCTTTACAAAGTAGTACCAAATCAAAAAATCAGAGAATACGGTACACATTAAATTTTAAATTTTGGCCTCAATTCCAGAGCCTAGGACTGTAAAATAAAAAACAGATATATAAAAATTGGTATATTAAATCTAGAATTAAACAAATGGTGCTCAAGCAAACTGAGAAACAAGAAGCTATACATATTTTTGCATCATATTGAAAGTAGGAATTTGAAGAAAACATGATCATCCTCACTCAAAGGCAGTTGTTTCCCAGCCCAGAAGTTGAGAAATTAAACTGATTCTTTCTTTTTGACTACCCGGATGATGTTTATAAATGAGACATGTTCAGCACTAGTGCAAGGTTTTGGTAACTAACAAGGAGGTGCCTGGGTGTTGCAGAGCCCCTTCTTGGCAACCCATCTAACCACACAAATACATATGTATTACTCCACTTGCTATGGAATTCCACATAACCCAGGGAGGCCTTTTTTGTGTGTGTCTGTCGCTGCTGTGCTGCCTTCTGTGTGTGCAGCTACTGTACTTGCTTCTGTTGTATTTTATGTAAATCATTTAATGGACTAGTATAAGCACCTGCAGATGTCTTCTCAGTCCCACATATCAACATCCTGTCCTCTGGGATTTGCATGTACAAAGCAGTATCTTGTTTCATATGGTTGCTTGTTTAAGCATGTTAAAACTTGTCTTTTAAAGGGTAAAGGGGGATTTGTCTGAGTGGGAATCTGAGTGTCTCGTAAAGGTCAGCTTTTGGAGGACATTACTCCTTCTGATGTGTTGGGGTCCACTGGAAAGTGAGATATCGGGGGTCTTTTTATGGTGTTAAGGAAAGAACTAATCAAGAACCCGAGTCAAATGTCTTCATATATTTTTTATTACCATGGTACAGTTACATATGGGTAAATGAGGGTATCTGGTGTCAAACTCTTGCACTCCTGCTTTTAATCCATCCACTTCTATCACCATTTGTTTCTGATGGTTTCTAGCTTTTTTTCATAGCTGCTAGCAGATATAGCAGCTATAAGAAGAAGGGCCATCCTGTTACAACAATGGATTTGAGTAACCAAGAAGTTTAAATGAAGGCAAATGTTTTTCTTCTTTTCTGCTGTTCTTCTGAAGACATGAGATGATACACATGTGACATAGCCATCAGTTCAATGTATGCCCTACATTATACATGCCTTTTTTTGGTAGCCCAGCAAGAAAATAAGTTCTAAAGCCACTCCTCTTGTGGGCATCTATTCCCCAGTACACCCCTTGAGAGTGTGGTTGGGAAACTGAGAGTTCCTTCTTTCTTTTAGCACTTGGAGTGTTTTATTAGAACATTGCTGAGAAGGAGAAATTGGGCTGGCAAGAGGAGATAGAGTTATTAAAAGTCAAATTGAGAGTGAGACAAAGTAACTTCTGTTGGTATTTGAATATCTGTCTTTCAAAAGTGACCATCTTTTTTAGGAATATTTTGAGTTTAGAACATATTTTTATGAAGATGTTTAACTGCATAAAACCTTTCTTCAAAATTAATATCTGGTGTGTGCTTTCAACTTGAAATGATTGACAACAGTAAAGTGAAATAAAGTAAATTAAAAAGTTCTAATGTGCTTGGCTTTCAGAGTGAAGATTCTTCTCTCAGTAACTGAGTGCCAGATTTGGAGACCTTTCATGACTAAAGATGCTAGGGTTTATTTATTTCTTGCCATGAATTACTGACTCAAAAACTGTGCAATAAGTCAACTATATGCCTTATGAATGAAGACAGTTTTAGAAAAAAGCTTAAAAGGAAAAGTTGGTCACGTAAAATCTTTGAATGAGTACGTTAGACTATAATACAATAAAAAAATTTACAAGGGTATAACTGGAGTTTATTTTTTACTCTGAAGTAATATAACACAGTTCTATAACAATTTACAAATTATGTCATTGTCATAATACAGCATGAAAACATTTGTACTTCTGTCAAAACCTAAGCAGTGAAATGACTAATACTAAGAAAATTGAAGTACAGAATCTGTAACAGAATGCAGTAAATACTGAATAATCTGTTTTGTTACTCTTTAGTAGTCTTGGATATGAATTTATGCCCTCCTTTCTTTAAATATCTTTGTTAATTATATTATTCCTTTTCCTGTGATTAACACTTCAAGTTCAGTCTCTGAAAGTTTATATTATTCTAGAAACCCTGGTTTCTAATTTCGTTTAATACAATGGCTTTTTCTTTCAGACTGATTTTGCAAGGTTTAGTGGAACTAATGTGGAAACAGACTTTGTAGAAGTACCTTCACAAATGTTTGAGAACTGGGTGTGGGAAAAGGAACCACTACAACAAATGTCAAGACATTATAAAGATGAGAGCCATGTTGCAGATGCTCTCCTTGAGAAACTTGCTGCCTCTAGACTGGCTAATACAGGTATCTGTCTCCTCTCTTTCACTCAGTGTATGTATAAAAATATATAATTAAAGAAAACAAAACAAAACAACTGGTGGGAAATTTAAGACAATATCCTCTGGAAAACATAACAAACCATTTACTTTTTTTTCCTGTGTGTATGCTATCACTGTCAGTGCCAATAAGAATTAAGTGAGCACTTCAAAATGTTCATTGGATTAATAATTTCTGGTTTTATTTGCTTGGGTACAACCATTAATAAAATCTATGATGACACTGTATGCAGGAACAGCAGCAGCTCTGGTTTTCCAGGCTATCCAAAGGACTAAAATACCTGTATGTTTTTGTCCATGTAACTTTTTCTTACCCAGCAAATTCTCTTATTCAATATTGGGTTTCCATTGGTTTTCCATTTTTATTTTCTCAGGGTAGTCACTGTGCATTAGTAAGAAGTATTAAATTTTCTGCATGTACATTTTACATTTCACTTGCACATGATACTTGACTGACATGAAAGTTGCTTGCAAGTATATTCAACATGTGTAACACATCCCATACAAAAGCACTGTAGCCTTTCATTACTCAAATAGCTTCTGAACGTCTGAATCCAGAACACGTCATTCAGTATCCATCCAGTCCGTGGTCCCCACACTCCTGGTAGGCATGTTGCTTTCCCAAAACAAGGTTTTAATTCTCTTCTGTTTCTAAATCTCATACCACCTTACCTCTATCTCTAAATCAAGACCATAATCCAATGTCATTGCCATCATCTCATTGTCATTCTTACCACTCTGTCCCTGTAATCAGGGCTCCCCTGAAATCACAGCCATTTATGGTACAATATATGTCATCAAGGCACACTTCCCTATCCTGAACAGGAAGTGCCCATCTTTGTACAGGCACTGTAGCTGCATGAGAATTTTGTCTGGGAAGAGGTTCATATCTTGTAGCTTCTTCAAAATAGCAGAGCCTAAAGCAGCAGCAGCAGTTCTTGCTACTCTTTGAGGTGTCTTAGTTAATGTCATTAGATATACTTACCATCATCTGTGCAAGCCCTGAATGAAATGGTATACTGAAATTGAAGACAGCTGAGAACACAATTTTAAATATTGAAATTTGCTTTTAAAGTACCTGCTTGAAATAGTTCTTGATCTGTAAGAAAAGTAACACTTGAAATATGGAGCTTATAATGACAATTCCTTTACTAAAAATATCTATATTTTTTTAACTGAAGCATTCAGATGGAAATGTTTTATAGTTAAAATTCTAGTAATTTTGAATGTATGTTGAGATCTTTGAATGAAAGGTGCTAAATGGACTCCAGCTACTTTGACTTTAGATAATCAAATATTCTTATTCAATTAGGTCTCTTAACCCTCCGTCAAATTGTTTTGAGCAAGGTCGACCAGGCACTCCACACAAAGCCATCTCTTGACCCAGCAGATGAATATGCCAAATACTGTATGGAGATTCTGGGAATTCCTGCAACTCCAGGTATATCAGTATGAAACTTTCGTACAGCATGTCCTAATGCTTTATTTAAACATGCTTTCCTTTTTTCCAATAATGCTTGGCATACAAAACAAAACAAACAAACAAAAACCACCAAACCACCAAGTTGTTGTTTGTAAAAGAAGTTGTTTGTTGATCGTACTTTATGAAGCTGAAATAATTACTTTGAAACTTGGTCTGATCTTAATGATCTCTTCTGAAAGAAGATGAAGGTAAATATAAAGCTATACTTTCTCAGGTTATGTTTTAGGGTGGCGTGATGTGAATATCATATTAGATATTCTGATAGACTTGTGTTGGGTGTGCAACTAGATTAAAATAAAATTTACTTTTTAATCACCAGAATATGACAATATTCTGCGGTGTACTCAGACCCCCTATGTGAGAAGTTTCAAATTAGTTGATAAAAATTCCTGATTAATTTCTTCTTAAAGTTGATGCACTTTGTACATCAAAAAAGTGACTGCATTTGATTTAAGTTAATTAATGTGAATCTACTTTTCAAGGCACAAACATGCCAGCTACTTTTGGACATCTGGCTGGTGGTTATGATGGCCAGTACTATGGATATCTGTGGAGTGAAGTGTTTTCCATGGACATCTTTTACAGCTGCTTTAAGGAAGAAGGCATAATGAATCCAAAGGTACGTGGTAAATATTTTCTACTAAAAGACTCTTATTTACTGAAGAGTCTTGTTCTTGTCTAAAGCTACAATTTATTACAATTATGATCCATTGGGATAATGTCTCAAGTACTTCTACTGCACCCGTCAAGTTCAGATCAACAGAAAAAAGTGTTATATAAATAATTGCTTTTGAACATCATTGAAATTTCAGAGAGAACTTTTATTTTAATACAGTTATTATACAGGGTCATATTTTTTTGCGACTTTTAAGACATTGCATTGCATTGATTGACACATACTTTTTTAATGTTAAAAAGAAAAAACATACTTGTTCATTGTAAGTACTGATGCATATTCTGCTATGAAAGCTGTATGATAATAGTGCTCTATTTCCATGAATGGTGCCTCAAGTGTGTGGTATTTTTATACAGCTATTATTTAGAAAATTGAAGTTATGCCACTCTTTCCCAGCACAGCATAACTCACAGGTTTTTTCCATCTTAGTTTTTCTCCCAAGTGACTTTGGAATCATTGACGGGTTTTAGATTTACTGGGCTTTTTTTTACTGTTGTGTAATTCTTCAGCCTTTTCTGCCTCTGGCATGAAGGAAGGACAGCTAATAATGTGATTAGTTGTCCTGCCAATTCTGGCAATCTTTTTTATTTTTCAGGCATAGTATTAGACTTGTGACTGAAGATGCTGCGTCTCTGTTATGGCAAAGACCTTCTGGTTTTCCTGCCTCCCTTACCTGTCTTCTGGATTCAGCAGCCAGCTCTAGTTCTTCCCTTCAGTAAATGTATATAAAATGAGAAGTGAAGGAGAGAGTAGAAAGTGCTCATCTTCCCTATTCCTCTCTGGAATTTGCTTTGATTCCTTCCTTTCTAATCACAGCAACCAGAATTTCTAGAAATGTCTCTCCCTCTAGAGGGTGGAGAAAGAAAATAGAATTAGACTGTGAGCTGGACAAAGAGAGAGATCCCAAGAGGAGAGATGGGGTAGAGGCCAGAAAACTCTGGCAGTGATTAGGTGAGTAAGGACTGTGGAAAGAGAGGTTTTATGAAGACAGGAAATAAACTGAAGAGTTTAGGAGGAGAGATGACTAAAGGTGGTCAAGACTCGATGATCTTGAGGTCTCTTCCAACCTAGAAAATTCTGTGAAATTCTGTGAATTTATAACGTGCATGTGAGAATAAGCACTCCTGCTTATTTGATTGGAAGGGTCTCACTCATAAAAAAAAAAAAAAAAGCATGGCCACACATGTGTGTCTTGCTCCCTCTCTTACATGTGTGCACACACATTTTGCTTGGGTGTTCACATAACTTCAGGAGGATCTGTGGAGATTTCCCCTCCCTCTTCAGAACAATACTATCTTCTCAAATTGGTTCTTTTTTAACTTGTTATTTATATTTTCATTCCATGTAAGTGTGATACAGTTCCACAGGATGGGACAGACAATCTTTTATAAACAAATGCTAGACACCAGTAAGATTTCTGTAGTTATATTTCATTTTATCTAGATTTAGATTAGCTTTTAGAAAGGCAGGAAAGGAAAACAGTTATGGTATTATGACTTGCACTCGCTCTTAGAAATTTGGCTTACCTCTTCCTGTTAGAATAAACCTCTCTTCCTGTTTTGAGCAACAGTTATAGAAACTAGTTTAAGTGACTTTATCAATAACAATTCTTCAACAAACTCTTAACTTTAGCATTGTTAATTGTCACACTCCTCAGTTCTTGCACGTTATCTGAAATTACCTCTGGTCTCTCTAGAATTGAGAAATCTGCTTACAGGAGACACAACAGCAAAGAATCATGTTTACTCAAATAACACTTTTACACTAAAAGGAACAATATATTCTATTCTGCTCATGTCCAGAAAACAAACACAAATACCAAAATATTAGCAATGTTCATTGACGTATTATCTTTTTACTTTTTTCCATGTTTATTCTCAGGCAATGCGATTAGTAGTGTAGTTAAGTTATGGAGGTCTGTCAGTTAAAAAGACCTATGCTTTTTACTCTTTTTACAGTAGCAATCAGGAAGCAGTGTAGTCCTGTAATCTCATAGCTTTGACGTGTGGGGGAAGTATATGTGTGTGTATACAGTGACTGAAAGGAAGATTATTTTCTTCAATATTAAGAATATCTAGGACTTTTACATGAAAAAAAAAATATTGCTTTCTCATTGATTCTTATGTCTGAGGCCCAAAATGCTCCAGATGCTTTCTTCAAAAGATGACTTCTTGTTAAGAATGTCTTAATTTACTGCTTTCTCAGAAGCTTTTAGATCATTCCTTTTAAAGGAATCTTTTCCTTCTGAAGTAATAATGTTTCTTACTGAAAATGTAAACAGAGTTAAGTTCCCATTACTTTAATATATTTTGATAGGGAAATTCTATGTGCATATATATATATATATGTATTATATTGATGGGCACATAAAATGTTAATATATGCCATGTTATTCCTCAGTGTTATATTTATTTGTCTCTGAAGTATCATCTCTGTTCTTGAAACAGAGATTAAAGAAAGAGAAATCATCAGTTAAGAGAGAATGAATGTTAGTTTCTCTTTGCTTGCCTGTCAGTCATGTTACGCCCTTGAAGAATGTCTTCCAGAACTTGGGCAAGTTGTGTCATTTTAACTTCCAGAACAGTGTAAAATCACAAGAAATTGGATTTCTCAGTGAACAAGTTAAATTTCTCCTGTCTTGAGTTCTTCCAGAAGATCTAAGTTATATTTGTGGTATATTCTCTTTTGGTATTAAGAAAAACTGGAAAGAGAAGACATGTTGAGACTTTTACATACACAACACATACAGAAAAATGGCAGTTTACAAGATAAGAAATACTAACATTCTGCTTTACCTTTTATCAGGCTGGAATGAGATACAGAAACCTTATTTTGAAACCTGGAGGATCTTTGGATGGGATGGATATGCTTCAGAATTTCTTGGATCGTAAACCAAGCCAGAGAGCTTTTCTGTTGAGTAAGGGACTATGTGTTCAGTAAAATTGTGGGGACTATGTGTTCAGTAAAATTATGGTTTCTTTGTAATGGCATATACGTATGGAATGAGCTGGAAACGTCAGTGTGTTTCACATCTTAACTATGTACCACTTTAGGCAAATCAGGTTGCTTTTTCATGATTTTTTAAAATGTATAAATAAAAATGTGATTTTTAAATTGCACAGGACTACAAAATTCAACACAACAGGGAAAAAAGTAATTCTGAGATGTGCTGAAGCTGAGAAATTTGGATGGTAATTTTTTTTCTGGAATTAATGTGAGATAACGCTAATCAACATGGGGATTTGATGCCTTGTTTCTCTTTTAATAGATGCACTTAAACTGTCATGTGAATGAATTTCAAAACTGGGGATAAAAAGAACACTACCAGCAATAAAAAAAAAAAAAAAAAAAAACATTTTATATTCTGTATTATTCTCTTGTATTTATGGCTCACAAATGTTTTTGATGGAGTGGAACTGTGTTTGATTTCATCATGGTTTGGGTTCAGTCTAGCTTTCTGACAAAATTCAAGACTGAGAACCTGTGCCAGACAGCTTTACGGCAGACATACTTGTGTAATACTTCTACATTTCATTTTGGTGCATGCTAAATTCTTGTATTATTTATAAATTTATACAGTATAATTAAAAAAAAAAAAGCCAACTATCATCTGAGCTAAATAGAGGATAACCACTCAGAATATGACCTTGTCAGTTCTCCCACTGCTTTTCATTTTTTGTTGATGATCACAAATCAGATCTTTGTTAGGTCGTTGTTTTCCCAGCTATATCATCACAGGCACTAAAAAGTTATATACTATAGCAATTATAATGGTTTTGGTTCGTTTGTGAAAATTTTCGAGATATGTATAAGGAAAGTTGTGTCCCCAGTGGGAATGGTAAAAGTCAATGCCAGATATTCTTATTGGGCCTTTCCAGTCTGGCATGCAGAAGTGCAACAGAACAACTTCACAGATTTGATGGTTTCAGCTATGGGAGTAGGAAAGTAATCAAGGAATTATTTTGAAGTTTTTCTGTGAGATCATGCCAATTCTTACACCACTAAAACAAAGCTGATAGTTCAACTGCACTTTTCTTGTCTTTAGATATAATACCTTACTTTGGTTTTGGTATTGCAACATTTTTTGTGATCAAACTTTAACTTTGGTTACTAGCTAATAGATTTTAGACGTTTGATTCAGAGCCGTGAACATGGCTAATATTTTATTTATTTGTTCAAACACAAAGTAAGAAAATATGCCTGGTAAACTCAAAAGATTCCTTCCTCTTTTTTTTTTTTTTTTTTTAGCAAAAGAAAACTGAAAGCATTCACTTTAGGTCAAATCTATGTGTTTGAGAAAAACAACAGTTGTTAATGTTCACTTGAAACTTTTTTGTGTTTTTCTTTTGAAGCATTTAAGCTGAGAAAAGCAGAAGATCTTCATTGGTTTTTACTTAATTTTTGTTCCAAGATGGAATATTTGACAGGACTTACTTCTGAACCACAGTAGTTATGGATGTGAGGAAACACAAGTTTTTAGCCAAAACATACTTATTTTGTAGTTTCAACAAAGCACATAATTAAGTCAGTTCTAACTCTCATAATCAGTTGCAGTTCTAGACTCCAGTTCTGCAGTGTCAAGGAAAAGTAATACATGAAAATCACATATATGAGAACCTTTTGAAGAGTGTTCAGAACAGCCATAAAAGAAAGCTAAAGAAACTAGTGGGTGCAAGATCATCGTAAAACCTGTAAATTTAGCCTATATGAATTTTCTCTACAGTCTGAATGCATTTGGAAGTATTTTATTTTTAAACAAGTGTTTAAAATTATTGCAAATCCTATCTTTTTTTTTTCCATTCACCATTTAATGATTGTTCCAATGAATTAAATGTAAAAAGTTGTTTAGAGATACTATCCAAACATGGTCTACAAATCTAAGCAACAGAATTTTTATTAAGATGTAAGACACAGTATTTCTTTTGGAGCTGCCAAACTGACTTCCACATGAGGGAGACCTTTCTCTGCATAAACCAGCAGTCTCATTTCAAGGTAGATAATTGCAAATGCAGTAATTATGAGCAAAAATATGTGGTGATGACATTTAAAAGTTAAATACAGAACAGTACTGATGCTGATTTTGGTAATTTGTCTTGTTTATTTTTCCATTCTTTAGTGTGTGTGATTAACAAAGTAGATAGAAACTACGAAGAAAATATCTGCTCTTACATGTATGTGGAAACACGTACATGATTGTACAGATACACAGTAGTGTCAGCCAGATATCTGTATATGGAAAAGAAAAACTAAAATTACGTTGTGCCCCACAAATATGTGTGCTATGATCTGTACCTGTCCCAAAGAATACGATTTTCTGCAATTTGGTGTTGTAGAAGCCATCTCCAAAGCCCTGCATCAGGTGGTAGTTAAGGTAGATTATCTTATGGCTAAAACTGCACTCAGGAAAGCAAACACGTAATGTTCTGAAATGTTTCTGGAACACCTTAATGGGGTAAAGTATCAAGCTAGTCTGCTAATTTTTATATTGCCTTTTGAGAACCTTGTAAGTCAAATTCAAGTTCACATTGTAAAGACCTGATCTTGGAATGGAAGAAATAACCTGGATAAAGACCTCTTTTCTAGTTATGCATATCTCCATTGTACTCATGATTTTTTTTCTGTATATGAAACAGCATATTCTGACACTATTCCCAGCGTGTGACTTAGAATCCCCAAAGAAAACAGAAAATATGATCTCAATCTTCTGTTTTAGAAACATGAGTTAATCGCTTCAACACTGCACAGAAACAATTACATATCTTCAAGCACACAAGGATATAGGTATCTGGAAAACAAAAACCAACCAACCAAAAAAAAAAAAGCTACCAGCTTGTTTCAGAATTATTAGTCTCATGCTTTCATTGAATTCAGTTTCAAAATTTGAAAATTTGTTAATTCCAACCCAACTTGAAGTGTTCATTGTAATAACAGAAGTAACTTGAAATGTTAGTCTAAAAAGCAGCTGCATTTTCAAGTTAGTAATGTACCTTTTAGAATTTCATTGTATTTATAATTGTTTCCCTTTGTCATCAATTCAAATTGACTTGGCAACAGAAGCTTCAAATGAAAGTGAAAGGGTCAAAGAGGAGACACAGGAGAGAGTTATGTCAAGCACTAAAGAGGCAATTAGCAGGTAATTGCTTTCCCATGTTGCTTCCTCACTGCAAAAGATAGAGCAGGCTGGCCATGCAACTGGGTTACAAGGTGGCTAGGTGGTGGCCTCACCTGCTGCTGGTCATCTGATATAGACGCAGCATGAAGCCTGGTTTAGGACTGATTGCAAGCCAAGTTGTAAAGGGAATCTGGAGAAAAAGTTTAAATTCTGCTCTCTGACCTACAGCGGCTGTTGGTTATTATGCTGACTTAATAAAGAATACATGGAGGGAGTCTTTGTAGATAGGGAGTATTGACTATCACTTGAGCCACTACAGTTGGTTTTCATATCTGGAGAGCTCTGTGTTGCATGCTATTAATCTAACAACATACTCATTTTAATCAGTAATTGAGGTCAGTCAACTGTGGATCTTGCTTGACAAACAATTTTGTTAAGCCCTGTTTTAATGGATAATCAGGCAGTGACTATTTCTGATGGCTGTAGACATGTGGTATGGGAGAAATAAAATTACTGCAACAAGAAATGAATCACAAAGTCAAGATCTTTGCTTTCACTCTGAAAAATGGAATAATTTCCAAATACCTTTAGAAGTGAGGGAAGGCGGGGGTGGTACGTGGGTTGTGTGGAGACTTCTGGAGGAATTTTCTAGAAGTGTAGACCTGGTTGCATAAGGAGCAGAAAGCAGCTGATAATGTGCTGAGTGGGAGTTAAATGTGTTGGGGTGTTGAGGATTAAATCAATTACTGGGTGGGTTTAGTTAGCACTGGGCAGAGGTGCTATGCTGCACCTCATTCCCACCAACAAGGATGGGCTGATGGGGAATGAAAAACTCAAGGGCAACCCTGGCTGCAGTGACCATGCAGTTTGGGATCCAGAGGGCAGAGAGGAGGGAGGCAGTATTGGGACCAGTGCTGTTTAACATCTTTGTTGGTGATATGGACTGTGAGATTAAGTGCACCCTCAGTGAGTTTGCTGATGACACCAAGCTGTGTGGTACAATCAACACGCAGGAGGGCAGGGATGCCATCCAGAGAGACATGGACAGGCCGGAGAGGTGGGCCTGTGTGAACCTCATGAGGTTCAACAACACTAAGTGCAAGGTCCTGGCCCTGGTTCAGGGCAATCCTAAGTACAGATACAGGCTGGGCAGAGAATGGAACTGGGTGTTTTTTAAGGTCCCTTCGAAACCAAACAGTTCTGTGATGTGATTCCACATGTTGAAGGAAAAGGAAGGAGTGCAGTAGGTTGAAGGATGAAGTTGGAGTAGGGTATTCTGACAATAGCTGTGAAAGGGTTAGGGTGACTGTTGGGAAGATTTTATGAAAAGGGCATATAGCTTAATGTACACTGATTTATGAAAGGTTACCAATTGCTTTTTTTTTTTTTTTTTTTTTTTGGTTTAGAAACAAGACATGCTCATATTTGTCTCTGAATTTGTCTTACATTTTTATTTGCATACCAAAGAACATGAAATTACGCATCATCTTGTTGCTTGAGTGCTTGTGCTTCCTGACAGCTGGAGATGATTTTTTGTTTCACCGGTGTTTTCTTCATGAATATACTTTAAATAACAGTTTCCCATGGAGGAAGGAAGAACTGTGATATTATTGGAAGAGTTCAGGTTGCAGGGCCTGTGTTTGAAGTCTTGTATAGCTAATCATTATGAGCCATTGTAAATAATACAGATGATATACAAAACCTGGTACCAAACAGCAGTCAATCTATTTGAGCATAACTAGCATAGATAATGATAAATAAATAAATTAAATTTAATGAATTGGAAGTTAGTGGTTGCCTAGAAACCAATAATCATGACCTAATTTTATTCAGTATTGATTAACAGAGGATAGAATCAGCCAATACTTGCTTGCACTGTACTCCTAATGGATTAAAAAGGCTGAATATATCACTGCTAAGCAGGCTAGTGAGTAAAATTATTTGGAAGAAAAATTGTGAATGAGAAGTGGTATGTCTTTAAAATGTAATTAGCCAAAATATTTCACAACTTAGTCAGAACTGTTCTCTTTTTAAGAACCAATCTGTTCACCAGCAAAAACAGCAATTAAAAATAAACAAAACAGAAGTGGGGTCAGGAGTAGGAAACAGCTATAAAATGAGGAATTGTAAAGTGTTAAAAATGTTAAAGAAAACTAAGACCATCAAGAAAAATAACTGTAATGGATTATAGTTAATAAGATGCAGAATATATTATTTCTAATAAATCCCATTTGTGTGTCTGACCTTTAATAGACGGAGATGCTGATACTGCTAATGACCAAATAAAGACAAAAGACTTTTTTTTTATTTACTGTTTCTCTTCTGCATTTACAAAGAAGCAACATGTTGTAATCATATCATATGAGAACAATGGGGTACTTTCCAGTCCATTATTAAGAGAGAAGGATATTAAGCAACACCTACTCAGAATAAACATCTTCAGATTAGTAGGATTGAGTAACTTGCACTCTACAACCTATGAGAATTGATGGGGGCAGATTTTTTCCCAGGGCTGTTAATCTTGGGATACCAGGCATATGGCATTGTTCTAGAACAGCACTGATGATTTCCAGTGTTCAAAAAAAAGCAAATGGGTGACTATTGGCCACACACCCTGAAATCTGTTTTCAGCAAAACAGTTGGAGAGAATTAATACAATTCTGTTGCTGAGGAATTAAACCACAAGTGTCATTAACAGAGTGCAAGTGATGTTACAAAAAACAAGTTGTTCTCACTACAAGCCTGATGAAGGAGACTGTAGTGAGATTTAGATAAGGGGTATTTGACTTAGTGCTATATATTTTTGTCTGGAATAACACGATACAGTATCAGTATGTAAAATGGATTAAGAAGTGTCTAACTGTTCTCAGGGAGTAATTCTTGATCAGATTGATTGGGAAGTCCCTGCAAAGCACAGATGAAAATCAGAAAAATATAGAGGGAAATAGCATATACAGCATCCCTATTCGTACTCTTCTATGGCATCTGCTTTTAGCTACTGCTAGAGATGAGATACTGTATGAGATCAACCTGCTGTTTGGTCCAGAGTGGAAACTGAAGAAAGAGCAGAAAAGAACCACAAAACTTACCTGACAGACAGAGAAAACTTTTTTAAAGAGAAACTTTTAAAAGCTTTATATTTTCAGCTTAGGGAAGAGAAAAAAAAAAAAAAAAGGCAAAAGATTCTGTGAAGACTTAATTATAGTCTGTAGGTATTGTCATTATATGTTAAAAGGTTCTTTAGTCTAGTCGAAGAATGTCAGATGGAAGCTGAGGCCAGTCATTTGAAAGAGAAAATAACAGCATTTTTAACAATGAAGGGGACTAACAGAACAAACTGTTCAGAAAATTGGTGGAGTTATCAGCTTTTGATGTCTTCACATCTAGACAAATAAAAGCTGTTCTAGGAGATACGCTTTCACCAAACACAATGTATTAGACTTCATTCAGAGTAACTGGGAGAAATGGAATGGCTGGTGAAATAAAAATCAGATTGATCTCCTGGGCCTTTTTCTTAAAACTCTACGATTCCATAAATCTTATCCTACTCAAAAAAAGTTTGTTGGATGGATGTTTTCATAGGGCAGAGTTGTAAAAATATGCAATGTAATTCACTGCTGAGGAGTTCTAGCCTTCTAAGCCATTTACAGAAAGCAAAGGCAAATGGACAATGCACTTTTAAATTGAGGGAAAATGTTTCCTTTAAATAAGTAAATGTGAGACTTCACAGCTTTTGTAAGAAAACTGAGTGGATAAGTCATTTCAACATGACAAAGGATAAAACTATACTAAAATTTCTTCTTGAAGACAAGGTTTCACCATCCCAGGAGGTATTCAAAAGATGTGTAGATGTGGTGCTTAGATGTGATTTAGTGGTAAATTTGGCAGTGCTAGGTTAATGGTTGGATTTGATGATGTTAAAGGTATTTTCCAACCTAAATGAAAACGATTCTATGATTCTAAAAAGGCAGTATTTTTCTCTTTAGAAGGTTGAAAAGTTATTTTTACAAATAGTATTTTAAACTGGGCAAAGTTTCTTAAAAGTTTCTTTGACTGTTTCTTATGGAACTTAGTGAGCATAGGAAGGATTTATCAAGTGTGAATCTGCATATAAGCAACAGCCATACACGAAGTTCTCTTGATTCAGTGGTGAATCATCATCTGCTTTAGAATCACAGAATCATTTAGGTTGGGAAAGACCATTAGGTTCATCAATTCCAACCATCACCTAGCACTACCAATTCCACCACTAAACCACGCCTCTCAGTGCCACATACACACATCTCTTACATACCAGTAGGGGTGGTGACTCCACTGCTTCTTAAAGGTGTTTTCCAACGTAAGTGAAAATGAGGGTAGCCTGTTGCAATACCACGCTTTCCATGAGGAAATTCTTCCTGATATCCAATCTAAACCTCCACTGCCACAAGAGCCATTTCTTTGTGTCCTGTCTTTTGACACCTGAGAAAAGAACCTGATGCCCAGCTCCCCACAACTTTCTTTCAGGTAACTGTAGAGAGCAATGAGGTCTTCCTTCAGCCTCCTTTACTCCAGACTAAACAAGCCTAGTTCCCTCAGTCATTCCTCGTAAGTCTTATTTTCTGGGTCCTTCACCAGTTTTGTGGCTCTTCTCTGAACACGACAGCAACTCAGTCTCCTTCCTGTAGTGAGGGGCCCAAAATTAACACAGTATTTGAGGTGTGATCTCACCAGGGCTGAGTACTGAGGGACAAATCACTTCCCTAGCCCTGCTGACCACACTGTTTCTGATGCAGGCCAGGACGATATTGGCCTTCTTGGCCAGCTGGGCACACTGATGTCTCATGTGTTCGTGTTTTCCTTCAGGTTGCTTTCTATGTGCATGTTTACTTTACTGAAGGAATCAGACAGTCCTTAACCTGAAGGAGGAACTTCTGGTCTAGGATGGCTCTCAAGAACCAAACCGCATTTTTCTTTTTCAGTAACAGAGTACTTGGTAAAGCATGGATGAAGTCTAAAGTGGCTGGTTTTCATCTCTCTCATTCTCTAGGGATGACACTGAGTTTGCAAGTTCTGATGGAAATTCGTTTTGTTCATTACTTATAATTACACTTGGTTATTGTATGTAGTTTTATCAGTAATGTGTTTCTTTCTGTGCTTGAAAACTTTCTGTGATCTCTTGCAAACTGATACCTCAGTGTAAGCAACAGCACATCTTTGAATAATATATGATTCTTTTGATATGTCTTTATTACATGTAAAACAGCCTTCAGAATAGAGAGTAGTTTAAAGTAACACTTCTGTATTCACTTTCAATCCTATTGTCATTAGAGAACCTGAAACGTCTTCAATTGCAAGTCCAGGTTGAGCACAGAGGTTACAAGTTTCCCTGATGCCTTTTCATTAGTTCTGGCTGTTCCTTGTAGTTTAACAGTTGTACCTCTGTGAAGCTTTTTCACCTGCGTTGGAGCTGTTTCTACCTTGAAATGTATTTTTTTGTTTTTAAGTACTTTGTCCATTCCGTGGACAGAAAAGGAGGGAATAAATCTAAATAACCTTGTGACTTTCTAACCTTGAGCATGAAGTATAATTCCTGTATGTGTAAGCTGTATTTATTAGCAGCATTTTATGTCTACGTTGTCACATGTTAAAATACAAAGCCCAAGGTTAGTTATTTAAGTAAAGTTGATTTTCGGAGAAAGAGGAACTATTGAGCTCAACAAGAGAAGTTGTTTAGAAAGCTGAAAAATCAAGCTGTGGTAATTTGCCTGAGATTTTTTTTTCCTCCTCTTATTGAACTTTTTTTTTTTTTTTTTTTTTTTACGTCTTAAAGCATTTTCTAGAATGAAGAAGAATATCCTTTTTTATATGTAAGTAATGAGAGCTAGAGAAGGTAAGTATTGCGGTGGGCATCAAACAACAAGTCTGACAGATTTGAAAAAGTAAGGAAGGATGCCTACCTCCCTATGCCATACTTACTGGGGATAGTGACGTTTCCATTTTCTATAGCGAAACCCTATTCAAATGCTGCACATAGCTTAATTTGGAAAAACAGAGGAATAATGTTCAGCCAGAAAAAGTGGAAGATGTTTTGTATGGGTGCAGGAGATATGAAGGAAAGGGAGAAATCCTTAACATGTTGATAAAATGTCTTTTAATTGAAAGAATTGTAAAGCTGTAACTTTGGCACAAGTCACTAATATAAATGCATCAGATATTGAATATGCAAAATTATGAAATTGAGTATTTGGTATCTATTAAACATACAGGCATATAAAATACTAGAGTAGTTCTCATATGGGGGAAGCAGCAATATTTGTGAATTCTTTGATGTTGAGTTTTGGTGACCAAAGAGGCCCAAAATGAGTTACTGTGAAGAGAATTATTTTTGCACACTCTCTGCCTGATTGAACACAACACCCAACGTTTTCAAGTCCACCTTTACTTTGAGAGAGCTTGTGCAAATGCTTTGCTGATTAAAAAGCCTTGATTTGTAAGCCTTGTAATTCATTGCTTTTGGCACTGAATTTTCTTATAACAAAGAGACTGATGAGCTTAGGTTATAAGAGTTGGGGCACTTTATGCTGAGCAATACAGAAGGTAATGCTATTACCTTCACAGATCTTTGGTGCTGGTGCTGATGCAGTTGCCTGTGAAAGAACAGAACATCAGTTTTGGAGAAAAAAAAAAATTGTTCCTGGCATGGAAGGAAATAATATCTGGTTCAAATACATTTCACAAGGACACGATGATTAAGTTACACTAGGAAACACAGGGCACAAAGTACATTTTGTTTTTAATTATACATGCACAGTCCATTGAGAACATAAAGGAAATAACAAGATACTATCTGGATTATTTTTTTTTTCTACAACACTGATTTATGTGCAACAATTTACTGTAGCTTACAATCTACAGTTTGTGTCTTAGATTTAAGGTTTAGAAAAATTGCTCAGGCAGTCCCCTCACAGTCTGTTCCCCCCGTGCTACAGTCGGGGAGCCCCCTCCCTCCCACTGCCTTATCTCTTGCCAGGAAGTGGGTTGCTGAGGGCAGACAAGAGACAAGCTGCACTTCTACAGTCCTCTGGTTTATCTTGCTGTAGCCTGAGCTGGTTACCAGCTGTTATTATAGTCTGCCCAACTTCAGCCCTGTGGTTGAGGCCTGGAGTCACCCTTTCTTGGGACAAAATGACTTTATTTGTAGTGAAAACTACTGTAGCAGCCATGAGCGATTCAAGCCTTTCAAGGGATTTCAGAGATTTTAAGCTAGATACCTGCAGCAAGTTTTACTGACCTGCATGTTCCTGTAGGTGTATAGTCCAGATGAATGTAAGTGTATTTTCATAAGAATAACAAAAAGGACATTTGAAAACAAAAGTATCTGCCAAATTTTGAATTTTTGCATGGGTGCCAAATGTTTTTAATTATTGACATACAAAATAAAGGATAAAGTATTATATATTTTAAACACACAAAATTATTCAGCTGAAGTTTCCCTCAACAAAGCAGACCGAGGAGTAGATTCAGCATGGAAACTTTCAGCTCTAACAGTTAGAGTTTGACAAATTTAAAAGCAATTGAAAGCAGGCTATTATAATAGGAAGTGCTGGGCAACCTAAATTGCAGGCAGGTCTACAAGCCCAACCTATAATTTACCGCATGTAGAGAGTAACTTTTAAGGGTAAGATTATAATTTATAAAAGTAGGTAGAAAATGAGTTTCTTGGTATGGTTTGTCGGTTAGAGTTGGTACTGATTAAAATATTTAAATATTTTTAATGTCAAAGCTCTGGATTTAAACAGAATTATTATTATTTTTTTTACAACATCTGTTTCATTGGATTTTTTTGTATCATTTAGATTTTGGTCAGTGGTAAGACCTGTTGAAAAATTCCCTCAGACATCTAACTGAAATCTTAGTGGAGAAAATTATTACTTTTTAATAAATTATATTATTGAAATGCTTACAGAAATAGCCCATTCCATAAAAAGTGGAGGTTTAATAGAACATTCAAATTTAGAGATTAATTTTGCTGTGATATGCATAAGATGTGTTTTCAGATGGCTATTGTACAGAATTAATCATCAGCTGAGATTCACTGACATAGCTCTGCTAGAAGTCAGTGGAGCTATGTTATGTGAGCTGTCTAGTCAGCTTGTGTTAGCAGAATAAATGAACTGTGAGGAGCATCAAATATTTAAATGTCTTCTAAGGTATCTCAGTGGTTAACTTTGAAAAGAGGAAATACAGTGTATTCCTATAATGGCCATTTACTTGTCCATTTACTTTGTCCATCACATTATGTAATTGATACATAGTAGGACTACCTCTGGTTTCTCAATTACACCTGAAATCTCACACTGTGTAAAGTGCTGTAAAACATAAACCTGAAAGATGCACAGATAACCTTTCTCCGTTAGGGAAGCTGCCAAGGCAATTATTTTGAACAATTGTGTGCTTACAGATTGATTGAGGTAACAACTGTCTCCCAGAAGCAAACCTACAACATAACACAACAAAGGCAGAGCTGGCAACTCTGGCAACTGTTGGTGAGAACAACTATTGACAGGGCTGCTGCTGCTGCAAGAAAAATGTGCTAGATATCCTTGTGGCTTCTCCTCTACACGTAACACTTGCAGACCTGGGTAGAAGGATGTCAGGCTGACAGATGCAGGTACAGATGTGTCTGACTAAGAAAGGAGCATCGTACTTAATGCCATGGGCAGGAAAGCAGCTTACCAAATGACAACGGTGTGTACTTCATTGCAAGACATGTTGAAACTAAAAGTAGAATGACACTTGACTGTATAGTAATTATAGGAGTAAACAGGAAGGTGACTGTAATCTTTAACTTCAGAGTTAATCCTTCATTGATAATAAAATCTGATATCACGATGTTTAACTTTTGAAAGTGGAAACATAAAATGATATCAGCAGGACTATGAACTAGAGTAAATCAGATATTAGTGTGAAAAGTTAAGTTTGTGTGTGTTTATAAGCATGACATGTAAAAGGATGAGGTTAAACATGTTTATTGGCTGTGGGAGGGTGGAGGTACGGGCAACTTTATTGGAAGGCTTGTTTTGTTTCCAGATATATAAGATTTTAATTTTATTTATCCTGGTGTAATGTGATACATCAGATAACCTTCTCCAGTTGTTCCAGGGACACTGAGTCATAACAGACCTGGGTTGTCCAGTGTGATTCAAGGAAGGCAAAAGTAGTTCCATTCCTGCTGCCAAAAGTCTTGCTAGGATTTTATTGGTGGAGCTCGTGGCACTGAACAAGAACGCCAAGTGGCATGCTGCAGGGAGGCAAGCACCCTCACTGAGGTATTGGATGGAATGGTCACAGGCTGCTCACAGCAAGTTATAAATAAATGAATCCTGAAACCTGTAGTCTCTTATTCTTTGGACTTCCTTAGTAAGTCTGTACCACTTTTGCACACAGTGCATTTGTCTATTAGACATGCGTATTTTGAATTTATTTTTCATTTCTTATGACTGCAGAAGCTAGAAAGTTGTACTGCTAAGTAAACCAAAACAAGGTCCTCATGTGCTTCACTCAGATATTAAAACTTGAATTTTCAAGTACACTTAAATTATAGACCAAACTTCATGCTTTAGTCATCTGCTTTTACATGATAAAGAGATATGTACTTTAATGGTATCTTTTTTAAAATCATACTTAGGTTAGCTTGTCATTTGGGACTGCATTTTAGTACCACCAGTGTAATTATCATATAGATTATTTACGCTCATTTCAGACAGCCTATGATTATTAATAGCTAAATTTGCTATTGCATTAGTTATTTCAGAAGTATCACTGAAACTATGATTTTACAATGCTTCAAAAGTATGGAGATGTTAATAAGCAACAATTAGTAAGGGTTGCTGTTTGCTGCTCACAGTGTAAATATTTCTTCACGGTGCTGACATGTGAGTGTAAAAGATAAGTGTTTCGTTCAGCTCTTCAGTATCCACATGAAGATTTACCAGGAAGGTCTGAAAAAACAGCTCACTTCTTTAGTGTAAGCAACAGCCTTTCATTCTGTCATGCTTTATGCATGTATTTGTGATATGAATTGAGAAACAACCCTTGAAGAGCATTTCTTGTGGGCTTGGCTGAACTGAACATTGCTTTGTTGGGGCTGGGGTGGGTGGAAGGTGGAGGAGGAAGGCACAGAAAGGGGTACCACAGGCATGGTCCTGCTCCCATGTTAGTCAATGAGAATTTTGCCACAGAAATCGAAGCTGGGTAAGGCCTTTTGTGTGAAAAAGTTCAGTCCTGGTAAGTCACTTCTTATCATATAGTTAAGAAAGCAGCTCATAAAGATGCTGCATATCAGCAGAGATTTATAAATACAGGCTTTAATACACAAGCCAGACATGCAAATCTGTAATTTTTTGCAAATCTGCATGAGAATAGTTTGAGTTGGGGAACTCCGACTTCTCATGCCTCAGACACCTCTGTCTCGAGTCTAACTTCACAGAGAGGCTTATTGTCCTGGACAGAGTACAATGCAAATGCTACTGCATTTTCCAGTGTCCTCAGCAGGATGTTTCATGGCCACTTGGGCAATGCTGCAGCACTGTGCCAGGGGGACAGTCCTGACACAGGCGAAGATCCCATAGGGAAAAGAAGAAAGGAGGTGGTCATGTAATTGAAGAGTATATCGTCAAGGACATACACCAGTGGGTGTAATTATGGTTTAACGTAATTATGCACCTCCTAACCTTATGTACCTTAATTATAGCACCTCCTAACTCTTTGAGTGCTTGCCTTGGAACTTGGTCTGGTGCAGCTCTGCTGGCCTACAAAACACACAACGGCTGTATCAGCTCTGACCCTCTTATGCTTCAGACAGTTACATGGTTAATGCAAACATCAGTGCCTTTTTTTTTTTCTTTCTGTTGTTTTGTTTGTTTATTTTTTGTATGTGTTTAACTTTTTAAAACCAGCTAGTGAAGAAATTTGGCAGACAGCTTAGAAGAAAGTAAAGCTGTTGCTGGGAGCTTTGGCCATCTTGTTTTCCTGGGGAATGAGAACTATTCAGGAGGGCCCTGGGTAGCAGCTACAGAGCCCAGGAATCTTGGAAGCTTCTCAGCACATTTGGAGCAGATAGCATCATTTTGGAAATTATCCAAACCAAGCGCAAGAGAAAAGCACTGTCCCCAGCTACATTACCTACTGCTGAAGTCGGGTGGTATGACCGTTCCCTTCAGCACCCTGCTTGGATGGTCTCCACCATGCATGCCCCTACCTACCTTTGTGGGAAAAAACCCTTGGCCTTCTCTGAAATGAGCTAGGAAAAAATGTGTGTCTCAAGCATGCATGTGTCTCAAGGGCTCTCTACTGGAATGAAGCTGCCCAGCCAGTTACGTCTATGTCATCGTTGTGAAAGCAGGGAAGTATTCCACCCACTGCAATGTTTTGCTTTTAATGGGAGAACTTAGCCTAACCCTCACGTTCATTTGAAAGCACTTAAGAGCAGTAGACAGGGAGACAGACTATGACAAATGCATCTGGATGATATAATCTTCCAACAGTGTTTCTACAAAGAATAACAAAAACTATGAGTAAAATGAACCCTTTGGATTCCAGCATCTCTAAGAGAAATTCCTGCACTGAACAAGCAAGAGAAGCAACTTTCTACCTCTCCCAGAACATTGCTTGTCATCTTAAAGGGTCCTGAAAATGCAAAAAACATGAGAAACAGCTGTGCAACAACACACAGCTTAAAGTGAAAAACAACATTTAGGTAACAGAGTGAGAGAGAACCGAGTGCTGTTGAATCTTGCTACCTTTTGATAGGGGGTGGGAGGCACAAAGGAGCCTCATTTGCTCTGCGGTGCAGTGGTCAGGCTTTGTGAGAGCACTGAAGGAAGGAGAGGATCCAGAGGGGGACCGATGTTCTGGTGCATAGGACCTTTCACTTACACAGCAGTGCTTTGTATGGGACTGCCCGGAGATCAGCTCTGTGGCCCAGCCCTGCCGGTTTGTAGCTCACAGTCTCACAAGGCCCTGAAAGAATGGTAAGAGATGAACAGAAGAAAATAATACAATTTTTATTGTGTTTTCATATTTGTTTATACTGCTAAAGTCCACTAGTAAACCAAGAACTTTGTTACAAAATTATGGATGTTATCTTCCCCCAGATTTCTTCAGAAAGTTCATCAGTTTCTTCCAAAAGTGCATCTTCTTTCTGCTAACCAACCGTAGCAAAAACCTGTCAGGCTGTATCCGGCCAAATGTTAATGCTGTTGGAAGCAGGGATAATTATGCAAACAATCACTTCACTGGCCACCGAAGGTGAGTTTTGCATCCAACCTGAAGGCACGCAGGCTATTGTGTTTCTAGCAAAGCGTGAAATTATGTATCAGAAATTAAAATTCCCTTCTAACTTCTCTGTCGGTAAAGGAGATGTTGCTGGGAAACGTGAGAGACCTTTGTTGGCTGTTGAAAAGCTGTAGAAGCTGGTGCAGATCACAGCATGCAAGCAGGTGCACTTCCTGCTCGGGTGAGAGGTTCCTGGTGAGCGTGATGGCTGGGCAGTGCTGCTCGGGCGAGCAGCTCATTGTCTGATGCATTTCGTTGAGACAATCACAGATCATAAGGAAAACGCTGGCACTTAAGACATAAGAGCGTGGTGGCTGTGCAGCGTGTCATTTCAGGTTTCTTCCTCTTGAATATCCTGAGACTTGTTACCATGATGACTCCTTGCCCTTCCCCCTCTTCAGTTCCTTCTGCAAACTTTATTGAGCCATCACTGGGAGCTTCTCTTCACGTTAGTGCCCTTTCTTTCGACTCTGAATTAATTAAGGGTGAAACTGGAACAGTGACTCACAGCAAAAGAGAAGAGTTTCTTATTAGTAATAAGCAAAGAAGGCCACAAGAATCCGCTGTGCCACAGCTCCAACAATGCTCCCCTTTCTTGTGTCATTCCAACATTGATCATCTCCGCTGACTTCTCTCCAGACACTAATCACTACACTGATGAGTCTGAATTTGGACAGCTTCACTAGTTGGGGGGGACTTGGGGAGAGCTAATCTCCTAAGAGGTGAAATGCTAATTATATTGGTAATTACTTTAAAGCTCTTATCCCACTTTTGCCAATGTCCATTTCCATGGTAACAGGAGCAGGTACAGCAGCATTCAGCAGCTCTGAGCTCTTGGCTACGCCAGCGGTGGCTGAGGTTGGGAAGACGTTATACAAACTGCACTTATGGGTTTTACAAGACTCAAGCTATTTCTCTGCCACAGAAGAAATGTGGCAACTAACTTTATATATATATATATATAAAAATCTAAAAAAAAATAATGAGATTATCTCTTTGTGAGCTGTACAGGCTTTTCTAAAGCTTTGATTTTACCCTTAGGTGAGCTGGCAGGTCTTCTAAAGGCTGGGCTCCAGCCAGAGTCCTCAGGGAAAATTCTGTCTGACTCAGCAACTATTTTTTTTTCTGCAGCCTCTTGGGCTGAGAACAACAGCTCTGCCACTTCCTGACTCTTGGGCCTTGTCTGCTAGGCAAATTTCAGAAAAGAAATTCCCACTAGGGCTTCAAGCGTGTCTGAAATTGTAAACAGACTGTATCTGGACTCGTCTGTCATTGACCTGCTGTCAGTGTTAAAATTATTTCAGCAACCATCAGCTGCAGCAAATTCCTAGGTATTTAAGCTTTTAGTATGCAAAATTTTTTTTTCTTCTCCCACACATTGTAAATACAAATTGTTTATGTATTCTTTATGAAACTGACATGATTTCAGATTGTGGAGACTTGTTATTCATGTGCCAGGCAGAACCAGTGCTCTCCCTGGCATTTCTGTGCACTGCGGTGGAACTTCTGATCTGATTTTAGTCGAGTCGTGAGCAAGAGAAAATCGTAAGGTATTCTACTCTCTGCCTGGGTGAGCTTCAGAGCTCAAAACAAGCTCCAACAAGAGCACACCAACAATATGAGCAAAAAGTTTTGGCTTCGCAGACAAGTACCTTTATAGGGTGTGTTAAAAATATGATATCATAATGAAATAAGGATCACAAGTATTCCGTAATATTGATTCCTTTTCAATTTTTCTAGAAATATTAACATCTAGAAATATTTTTTTTCCTGTGATTAACACCGGGCTACTTTTAAAAGAAAGTTATTTGGTACTTAATACATTTCTTTTTGTTTGATCTAAATTAAGCTTGCTCAGTTGTGCAATTGATATTAAATTTCACTCTTAAGCAAGTCTGCTATGCACAGTAAGATTATATCTATCCTGTTTATTCAAAAGAAGTAAATAAGAACAATAGATTAATCCCAGATTAAAAAAAAAAAAAAAAAAAAAAAGGAAAAAGAAACAGAAAAAAAGAGAAAAAGGGTGTATGATAATTTAAGGAGGAACTGGATGGTCATCAGCTTTGAAAATCTGACTTAACTTATGTCAGAATGTAGGACCTTAAATATTTGCATTCATTATATTTATTTCCTTTTAGTCTTGGCTTTACTTTAATGACACAGCATCAGTTTTGTAACTCAACATATATAAAATTAATGATAGTTAATGTATGGGTGTGTTTTATCTTCCCTAATTTCAGGAAAAAAAAAAAAAAGAAAAAAAGAAAAAAAGAAAAAGAAAAAGATTGATTTAAATTCAGAGGACTTTTCCATGCTAAGAGGTATCTCAAAACTGTGAGTTATGATGTCCTCTGCCCAGCTAAACCCTTAGCATACTAGCAAGGATTAAAGCTCAAGTGATGGATCACAAGAAAAAAAGGAGCCTTGGGCTGGCTAGCAAATGTGGGGACAGGAGAAGGAGTCAGAATTGTGCCTTCATGCAGTCCTCTTCCTATTTTACTGACAAGTTACATGGTTACTAATCACAGCTAGTCCCTGTATGGGAAAGGGAAAGACACTCTTGTTTGCAGGATGTTGATGCTATAGAGCCAGCCTGCTTTCCTTGGCTCCTTCCTCTCAGTGAAACAAACCATGTTATTGAGTATCAAAGTTTGATGGCCTGTGTACATGGACACAACAGTATTAGGCTAAAACATCTTGTGCCATCCTCTTGTCCTCGTTTGGCTTCTTGTTATTTTGCTAATGCCCTTACACATGGAGTTAAAGGCTACTCCTGTGCTTTCTGTGTGGTTGCACATTAGCTGCAGACTGCTTTGTTGGGCAGGGCATGCCCGTCTGACAAGTGCTCCAGCTCTGTAGGAGTTCAGCTACAGCAGAGGAGGTTTCTCCATTGGTTGTCTTGGTCATAACTTCTTTAAAGAGCATTTTTTTTTTTTTTTTTTTTTTTCCCCTGGGAAACAAAACATGGGAAAACTGTTTCTTTATAAATCTCCACAAGTGCAAAGACAACAAGTCTACCCTGTGTCTGAGCAGACCAGCTGCAGATCCTGATGCTATATCTCCCAAAAACTCAGAAAACTCTCTGCAGTTGGAAAACAAGCGGGGTAAATGAGAGCGCATGATGTTATTTTACGTCCTCACAGAGAGATGGCTGTCATCCAATTTTCCCTCACAGAGAAATTTAGCAGAGCTTTCGGACCCAGTGTCTCGGGTAAACCAGGGATAGCATAATTAAAAATATCTACATAAAGAAATAGCAGAGTTAAGGATGTTTACCTTAATTGGGTTATACAGAAAACAAAAATGATCTCAAAATGAAATCTGAAAGAAAAGCATTTCTGACTATATAATAATATATAAATATGAGTATAATATATAAGGCTATATAATAAATATAAATAACATATTCTGCTATTCTTCAGTTGTCTTCTATGGAGAAGGAAAACAATTACTGTCTGGAGACACAGTGTCTAACAAAACAAGCTTGCATACAGCTGGGTTGGAGGAATGGATGGCTGGTCTGGTTTGACTGACACCTGAGACTTTTGTGCAGAGTATCTGATAATTTGACAGACTTGACTCTGAGTCTCTGTGTTCAAAAGCAGAACTCTTACTTAGAAGCAGGGGAGGCTGATGGAAAGTGGTGACAACGCAGGACTAAGTGGAGAGAGAAGAGCGTGAAAAGCAAAGATGTGTTTTAGTGAGGTGGAAAAGCTTATGGGCCAGGGGGATGGGAGAAGACAGGACCTCTTCTTAGCACGTGACGCTGAGTTCAGCACTTCAGAGAACAATTTCCTTACACTGGCACTCAGGTGTAAGTTCCCTTCATGGAAACAAACCAATAAATGCTATCTAGACCGATCACAAATGAGTGAGATCTTGCTCTGCCCACACTACAGCTGGTACCCCAGTGAAACGTGATTCCCCTGTTTGTATTTGCATTCATTTGTACCTCCAGTAATGAGGCCCTGGAGCTGCTGTGTGCTGTTGACAAAACATGAGCTGCTTCTGTCCTTGAGTTCATTCTCACAGAATCCTTTTTCTTCCTTTCTTGCCTCCTTGGATGCATGGCATTTTGTACCTTTTAGAGGAAGCTGTGCAACCACCTGTTCTTATTGGCAGGCTGAACTGGCAAAATAAATCTTTCTCATAGGCCTGTAGCTGCTTTACAGGGAAGAAAACAGCAAAACATAGTCATGTTGTGCCCTTACCTACCCCTGAGCAATGAACTGCATCATTAAAGGCTTTTGGAAGGCAGGTGGCATGCCAAAGTCCATGCAAGGGCTGTGCCAGGCTGGATAGTTTTGAATGGCCAAAGAAAGAGTGTGTGATCCTATTTTTGCAGTTCTGCCAGTAAGCTATTACCATAATGTTTAGATGTCACGAGCCTGTGAGTGTGGAAACATATCCGGTTTATCAAGCCGAACCGCCTTTTTGTTTGATTTATCTCTTCTTGTTTCCCTGCTAGGTGTATGCAGTTTGTGGTTTGCCCGTGGCCTTCGGAAGGGAGGAGGGGAGCAGCACAGCAACGTTGCTGTCAGCCAGCAGCTCTGGAGGACTCGTTCATCACGTTCCTCGGACCAAAGGTACTGCTATTTCTGTCCCCTGAGGCCAGCCACGCTCTGCTGGTCACACCGCAGAGGCCACCAGGCAGCACCACCGGCAGAAGCGATGCTTGGACTGGGCTTGCTGCTGCAGCCTGACGCTGCGCTGGGCCAACAAGCGGCTTCTGTCAGCCACATTTCCTGCAGGGTTTCGTCAGGAGTTGGCGCAAGGCCAAGGAGAGTTCAGCGACTTTGACAGGTTCCTCTTACACTACAGTATCTATTATTTGTATTACAATGGCGTAGGGAGTGCTGCTGCACCACAAATACCGAATAAGGGAGGTTCCCTGCCCTAGATGAGGTAGGACCAGAAGCTGGAGGGACTTAGTCTGTGGCAGACGGGGATGCAGATTTCAGAGCTGCTGAACCCTAGGTCAGTGAATTAACAAGATTATCCTTTCACTCTGAGAACAAGACTGAGAGAGATTTTGGTAACATCAGCCTCCAACTAAAGGCCCTCCAACTAAATTACATTGAATTGCCTAAAACTGTAAAAGATTCAGATTTCATACTGCACATACATTTATTTTAAACAACAACAACAAAACAACTCTGATGGAAAAATGTAAAAACACCTCTGGAAATGCCACCTTGTTTGTACAGATACAGCCATGTGTCAATTGTGAGGCTGAAAGTCACACTACTGACTCGTCTTTTATTTTTAATAGCTTCCTTGACATTATGAATACTTTCGTAATTAGAATAACTCGTTCCGTGAAGGAGCAGGTGTCCTGGTACTTAAACACACACTCCTGCCCTAGTGAATTCTTCTGCTTAATGGCATCAGCAACAGCAGTTTGTCCTGATCAACAGCTCTGTTTTTGTCCTAGATGCCACTGAGAGCCAGAACAGGTGGATCTTCCGTAAGCAAGGGTTTTACCCAGATGGGTTTCTTACAAAGGGCTGGGTGCACACAGTGCTGCAGAGCAGTTACTGGCATTGGGCACTGATGCTAGTCTCAGGATTTCTATTATAAACTTCCCTGACGTTTACGACCTGTCTGTGTGAAGGATTGCTTTACACACAAGCAGTACTTGATGAAGGCGAGCCAAAATAATGAATTGTCTTGGGGAAAGAAAAGGTCACAGACAAGCGCTATGCTTAAAATATATCTTTGGCAAAGAAGTCCAGAAGCCAACACAGTCTTTAGCTGATCTCCCACAAAAATAAATAAATAAATAAATAAATAAATAATATATATATGTTCCACAAGCCACAGGCTTTCACTAGATTCTTTTACAGTAGAGGTGGTCCCCCCTACTCCGCCCTGTCACCAACTTTCCCAAGAGACCAAATTCTTTCTTCTGTACAATATTCCCCCACACACCTGCATCCTCTATATTTTTTTGGGTCTGCTAAGGATGGAGCAACAGAGTGGCCCCTCAAAGGCCAGGCTCTTGCTGGTGTAGTGGCAAGTCACAGTGCATGTTTGTCTTTGAGTGGGTGGCTCCTTCCTTCCCATACACTGAGACAGCACCTCAGTGCAGTGACAGAGCTGCCAGGGCTAACAAATCCCCACCTTGTTCCCCTTGCGGCCCCAGAGCATGGTGTGTAGGTACCTGTAACTTCATATGGCAGCATGCTTTCCTGGTCGCCTGGCCTGAAGGTGGGGACACATCCTGCCATGGCTACTTCCATACCCTTGGGGGGACCAAAAGTAATTGTCTCCTATCAGTATGTCTGGATGTGTGCTCAGCATGAGGTGGGGACTTTGATTTAGGGTTTGGTCGTGTCACATTTGAATCCAGTACGTGCCATGGCAGAAGCTTTGTCCTTGTGTCCCTCCAGTGTCTCCTTAAAAGGCCCTGTTGGCCTGATGTGGTCTCAGAGTGCCTCGTCTCAGCTCTAGGCACCAATTTTTGAGTACATCGGAGGCTGCATCCAGAAGCTGCCAGGACTGCATAGCACAGCCCTGAGGAGAGAGGGGAGAAAAAAATGACCTAATCGCAATGGGTTTGCTTGAAACACGTGTGTTAAGAACATGAGCTGTGGAAAAAATGTCTTCAACATGTTTGTTGGACTGGATCTGCACTCCCATCAGTATTTGTCACACTAAAGAAGAACATCCATGCTATCCAGTAAAATTAAGTAGTGAGAATAATCTGTCCTACCTCAGCTCTGTAGTACTGCATTGCTGGATCATTTAGCTTATTAGCATGACTTGCATTTAAAGCAAAACTCAGGCAGACAATGAGGATGAGGGAACGCAGAGCTGTACTGATGATTAGTGGCCATCTCCCAGTGTTACTGTCTTTCCAGTGCAAGGAACTTCCACTTTCCCTTGGATTTCAAAATTCATTTTTAGTTGCTTGATCTTACACTTATAGTGTATTATTCTGTTATTTTTTTCCCTGACGTTTATAATTTGCCTATATGAAATTCTCTGTGGGTCAAAATCAGGAATATACAACATCTAGACAGCCTTAGAAATGTACTTTCTCCCAGAAAAGATTTGACAGATTTGCAGATCATCCTACCTCAGCACATGGCTCTGTACCTCACAGGACTGGGCTCTGTTGGAGGGGCTGTCAAGCACCAGCACTGCCCTTGGGCTACTTCATGCCAGTCCCTGCCTGCTGGCTAAGGACTGGAGCAGGTGTCCCTGGTCTGCTGTGCTGCTCCCAAGCCTTGGTTAGGGTTGGGCTGAAACCTCGTGGCCTGTGCTGGGAGCAGGCAGAAGATGGGCCTGGTGGTCCTGGCCCTTTGATGGTGGAGGCCTTGGGCGCTGCAACACCCCAGCAACATGGACTTCTGCCCCTAGATCCAGGACCGAGGGGCTGCCCTGGCTGTTGCAATGCCTTTTGTAAAAAACCTGCCTGTGCTGGAGGTTGGAAAAGCTCCCCCTTCTTTTTACAGGGAGTTTTAGCTTTGAAAAGTGTGAGTCGGCAGAGAATAAAGTATGCAGATCCTGCTACTGTAGCCAAGATTTCTGATGCCAGCTTTTCTGATAAAGCATATATACCTTTAAAGTCTTGCCTCATTATGCTCGTTACAGAACTATTTGCATGGGGAGACTTTGATTCTGCATGACTGGATAAACTGTTGGCACAAAATTTCTTTTCTTCTTTTCCAAGCCATTGTTATAAATGGTATTAGCACTGAATCTTAAATTACCCTGCATATTTGTCTGACAATTCTGTATTGTGTTCTGGTCTAAACATGCCTTACTGCTGGACTTTTTTGTTTGTTTGTTTTCAGTCCACTTGTTATATTCTCTCTGGAAAATTACACATGAAAAAATGGGGAGAAGAGCCTTAGTTATTTTACATACATAAGTTATTTAAAAACGGAAGATTTTTAGAACACATGTGCCAGAACCAAAGTTCAGTGGGAATGCTGTTATTCATATCTATTGGATTAAAAGAAGTTAAAATATATTTCTGAAATTCTCTAGCACATGGATATGCGGAAAAGGATTATTTCAATAAATTCCCACAATGAGAATGCTTCATAGCTGAAATTAACAAGCAACAGGTAGGAGGCAGAACACTAAAAATACGTATTTACCTGTTTGATTATGGAAAACTCACATACTCCTGAGTATTTTAGGAAAACAAAACATCAAAGTGCTCAGGAGTTTCATTAGCTACTTCAGTTCAGCCCATTTTACTTATTCGCAGACTGTTCTGCTTATATGATTGGTTGTTTGCTTATTTAATGCTCACTTCTAGCACACACTTTCCATAAGGTCTTTTTCTCCTCAAAACCAACAAAATACACCAGTGGCATTAATAATGTTCCAAAGATCAAAGAATTCCCAAGACTAGGATGAAGGGGAACTTTAACCATACTAAAAAGTAATCTGAGGTTTTGATTGATTTACAGTATGACTAGTTGCACAAAGCTGTATCCTTGTCTGGCATGGATAGAACATGGTCAGTGTTTATCCCTGTCTTTTGCTTAGCTTCTAAGACCTGTACAAAACCCTGCTGTTTGTTCCTGAAGGCCAAGTGTAGCATTATTGATGTAGCTAATGGTGGAAACTATACAGTAATACTCACCAGTTAATAAAGCAGAAAAACAGACTAGGGAAAAAAAAAAAAAAAGACAAAAAAAAATTCTCACTGCACAAAGACAAAGGAGCAATAAACGTAATGGTGACCTGTCTACCTTAGTGCTCCAATCCCTCCTGAACTGAAGTCTAAATGAAGTAGTAAAGCATTAATAGATTATTTTTTTCAAGCCAGTAAATGTTAAAATGTATTTGCAAGTGAACTTTTAGTATTTGAGTGGAGCTGGATGATTGAGAAAAATATTCTAGTGTCTCAATTAAATCTGCAATAATGCCACAGCATAACAATGATATTCCTTACAGCGTTTGTCACAGGTGATACATGGAATGACCGCTGTGTAGACTTAAGGTTTGGAATAGGACTGTGCCTGTTTATTGTAATGTTAAACCTGCCTTCCTGTTTCCTAAACACTTTTTTATGAATAACCTGTGAAATCAGATTTCTTGCACTTACACATGAATTTAACTGTATATTCTGCTTTCTTTCTTCTGATGATCAGAAGAGGAATTCCTGTTCTTACCACGTTACCTAAGCTGCATTAACATACATGCCATAAGCCTGTATTTTAGCCACCGTGAAAGACTTATTGATGATTATTGGTGATAAAATGTGGTTCAAATGCTATATGCATCTAGAAAAAATATTTTACTGGAGAAAATAGTGCTGGGGCTTGGTAACAAGACAAACAAATAGGATGGAATTAATGAGTTGCTTCTGCCTCTTTTCAACATATCATTTAGCACTCTAACTTCTGACTGACTACCCAGCATTTCACAGTCAAAATGCACCACACAAAAGAACTCTAAGCAAATGCAATTATACTTGCACTGCATTATCCCTAGCGTCATTGCACTAGAAAAGCACATCCCTTCTCCATCCTAGCCTACAGAAAATCAGCTCGTTACAATCTAAATATCCCTTTTCAGTAACAGACCTAAACGAGTCTACATTTTGCCAACTAGTAATAGGGTTTAGAGATTCATATTATTTATTGCATAGATGCTTATTACTATAATTTTTTAATTTAATTTGAGATCTATGTCAGCAGGAAATTCCCAGCACTAATGGGAGCTCTCAGAATCTCAGGAGCATGGTTTAAATGAGAAAATCCAGCATACTTTTTTTGAAACAAAATCTTAAATGCTGGGAAACATAAGATAAAACTTTTTAAATCTCATATTTGTTATGAAAATTTAAGCTAACAATAGTAAAGTCATAATGGTTTTGGGTTTTCTGGATGAACAGTAATGTAACTGATAACATTTTAAACTGGAATTTTGGAAATAAGAGAATCTTCTGATGATTTTACATTGTTCAGAGAGTAGGCTAGTCTATCACTTTTTCCATATGAAGTTATCTGAGTTGGAGGGATGGTTGTTTTTAACAAGATCTGGCTGCCATTTTTATTTTTATTTTTTTTTTTGAGAGAAAGAAACTTGGACATATGATAAAAGTTCATCTTTGACCTTTGTTCTAGTATGTTCACCAGATCTGGCAGTTTTTGAACTTCTGCATTTGCTCCTCTTTCCCTACACCATCAAGCTGCTGCAAGGCAGTAACTGTTTTCTATAAGCACATGACACATGCAAAACTTTCTCTTTCTTTTTCTATAAAATAATAATATATGCTGGAAATAAACAACAGATTGAATTCACACAGCCACAGAGCCTTCGAAACTCAATGTTTACGCTCAAGACAGTTTTCTGTATTGTATAAAATACACAGATACAATGATCTGGTGTTTTTTTGCCATGGGATGTCCCATGTGAGAAATAACGGTGGTATATTATAGGAAGATTGAAGGGGACAGACAGGCTATACTTGTATGATTAAATCAAGATCATTTTTTTCACTGCTGTGTTTACTTTGTGCTTTTGTAACTGAAATCTGACATCTATGCAAAAATGCCAGTGTCGGGGAGGGAAACAGGAAAGGATTTCTGTGTATTATTCCCCCCAGAGCACTAGGAACTCATTTTCATTTAGGTTTGTATGATGTAAACTTCTATCAATGGAAATGGAAATTTGTATAAAACAAATATGGACTGTTTCAGGTTGTATAATAACTGCACTGTGACTTGTCAACTTTTAATATTTTGATCAGCAAAGTTCAGCAAACAGTAGTAGTATAGCACAGACTGAGCATAGACAAGGGATTTTGCAATGGTACGTAGCATGAGCGGCCTCCTTCAAAAAGATTCTTCTCTTTAAAAAAGGTCACTGTCAGCTTCAATATTTATGAAAATGTTCCATAAAAAACAAACCAGGTTTGCCAAAATTTCAGACAGAAAGGAAAATTTCCACTCTTTTTTTTTGACTTCTTTAAACACAACCAATTAATTAAAAACAAACAAACAAACAAACAAACAACAACAACAAAAAACACAGCAAAGCTCACATGAACTGAGTCATTTTTTAATTATTCAGTAGTCAAGTAATGCCAAATGCAAAAAGTGTGCAAAACATAAAAAAATACATGTATCTCTGTATGTTTATAGTTTAGTACTTCAGTCCCTTACAAGGCTGCAAGTTACATACAGAAATAAGATTATGTGCCAAATGATTCATCTGGTTGCCTCAGCTCTACACTTTCAGCAAACAGAAATTATACTTAACACCTGGCTAATTAATTTTAAGCATGAGAGAACAACTGAAATATATTCCAGTTTAATTCTTTAAACTGGGCACTTGATTATGAAAGCAATAGTGTATGAGTATATCTTGCTTACCTTCAAGTAAAGTATCATTAACTTAGGTAGGTTGCATTTGCTGCACTATGGCACGGGACCATTGGATCTCCCTCCAGCTGTGATGAGAATTATTAAGCGGGATAAATTAGCAGACTTCCAGGACTTTAATTGTGACTGTCCCTTCTATGAATAAGAAATCCAGCCCACATCAGAAGAAGTATTTAGGAATTTTACTTCCCCTAGAACAAATGGAATAAAACACCAGAATACTTTTATTGGACTTAGGTCCCAGCCTTTTATTCAGAAGTCTCTAATACATTTTCAGCCTTTAATCCTCAAGTGGCTGTAAACAACCTCAAGGCTCTGACAGAGCAATGTCAGGCCAAAAATGGGAAAGTACTGAAATCTCATTTCAATCTTCTGCCAGAAGTCCAAAGACTTGATTTTATGTATGCATTTATTTCATTAAGTGGAGTAGGATATTTGCATAGGTCTGGGGTTTTCTTTTTGGAGTGATGTGCTAGTTATTACCTCTCCATCTCCTCTGTTCTCTCCTTACTTTTCCCTTCTCTCTGTCCCTTCATTTCATAAACACCCTCTTCTTTGTGGTCTTCCTCATACACAGACTTAATGACTTTTCCCTTCTCCCTCCCCTTTATTCATCTTTACCTCCTTTTCCATCAGACCAGCGCTTCTGCTCTTCAATAATGTCATAAGAGAAAAGCATTAATCTACCTTGAAAAGGGAGCCAAACTGGTTGATGAAGGGGTTGCATGACTGCTGCCATTACAGCCAGAAAGTGGACATGGCAGCTTTCTGCCTAGCGTGGCATTCACCTTAATTGCATTTCCTGACTTATGCTGCTGAATGGTTTTGCAGAGTGCCTGTACGTCCACAGTCCCTGTGCTATGATATTAGTTCACCTCCTTTCATTTCCTTTTTCAACTGCTCCTTTGTTCTCCCAAGACTTTGAGAAGACCGCTGGATATCCTTTTGCTCCATTTGATATTTATTTTCACTTATCTCCTTCATCTCTTCCCAGCCATACATCAAACGTACTAACTGTTCACATCCATTTCCTCTGCAGCCACTAACAGGTTTGACTTCCTAAGCATTACTTCTCAATGTCAGCAGCTCCTCCCTACCTTGTAGTCTTCTTAACAGACTTTTTACTTGCATTTCTTTCCTAAGGAATCACTCCCACAATGTTCAGAGTGCTGATCCCTCCTTTACAAGAGAACTAACATCTGCTTTTTCTTCCCTTCCAGAAGCCTGCATATACAGACAGCATGACTGGAATTCCTTTTATCTACGTCATACATAAGAAAGTACAACAACTGCTGGGGCATCTGCATGATATTTGGATGTGGTAGAACTGGCCTTTTATCCCACTCATTCCACCATGGCCCGCCTGGACTTACTTTCCTTTTCCCAAGGCAGCACCCTTCACCTGAGATCAATGAGCCTCTGTTTATCACTCTATTCTTCATCTTTCAAAGGCTGGTCCTTCTCTGAAGGTCAGTAGCTAAACTACTTCATTCAGCTCCAAGAGGAGAGGAAGGTCTTCAGTATTCAGTAGTGGTTAAACACTCCCCTTTTAATTGCAGTCCCATAAATAGGAGACAATGCACCACTGCACTCCAGATGATTTCCTTCTTTATGCAAACATTATGGGACAACAGAATTCACAGGAAAATAATGGTTTGCATATTTGTTGGGGGGGAGGTATTGTGACACAAAGGGTGGTAAGAAGCCTCAGAGGATCGTTTGCCTTCTGAAACTAATATATCCAACAGTCTTCCATCTTTAAAACACCCCATCTGTCCTTACCAATTTTTGTAGCATCATGCTGATGACTGTAATCCATCAAATGGAAATGTTTTCAATATTGAATAGTGAGTGACAGTGAGGGTGTTTCTTGTACATGATAGAGCAGAAGCAGACTAACCTCTGGAAGTGCGGTTACATATAGCTGGGAAGGCACAGCTTTCCATGTTGGGCACCAGAGAGATGAAAAACAGTAGTTCTGGCATTTTACATTCCATTTTTATTCCCCAAAGAAAAGCTTCAAGCTTCCAGTGAAGCTTGGCTATTCAAAATCTCAGTAGCTAACAGTGGCTTGTGCCACTTATTTATGCATTACTAAATTCCCATAATTTCCCTGTGTTTCCTAAACAATTTACATGCTGCTGAAGTGCTGTTGGCTTCGCAGGAAAAATACCTAATACCACCTCAGAAAGTTAACAGAAAAGCTGCTTTTAATTACAACTTACCTTCCTGACTCTGATGAGGTATTCACAGCTTGGGAAGGGTGGGAAGGCACCATGTGAAGGTTAGCAAAACATTACGTGTCCCATTTCATGAGCTTTAAATAAGCATACAGGCTTTATGTTATTTCAACAGCTTGTGTGTGCAGGAACTGGATCACATGAAATGAAGTTGTTTCAATGTATGTAGATTTAATGTACTTTTCTGACTCAGTGTAAACAAGCCCTTAGGTCACAGATCTAGAGTGTGGTGTACACCTCTGTTTCAGTTAACAATCACACTGAAGGCAACAAGCTTATTCATGTGAAAAATAATGCTCCTGTATTTGAAAAAGTAGATCCTTATATTTTAAATCTCTCTGGAAGCATCATGCCTGTTAAATTACCTAACTTTCTGGGATATTATTAATGTTCTGCAAAGTTACGTGTGACTAAAGGAGGGTAGGTTTAGATTAGATATAAGGAAGAAATTCTTCACTCAGAGGGTGGTGAGGCCCTGGCACAGGCTGCCCAGAGCAGCTGTGGATGCCCCATCCCTGGAGGTGCTCAAGGCCAGGCTGGATGGGGCTTTGGGCAACCTGGTCTGGTGGGAGGTGTCCTTGCCCATGGCAAGGGGGTGGAAATGGGTGGTCTTTAAGGTCCCTTCCAACCTGAGCCATTCTGTGATTCTGTGGTTTATATACCTTTCATGCCCATATGTTTTTATTGACAATTATTTGCCTTGAAACTAAAGAATAGTTAACCTTTTACTACAGGGGTTTTACATTAGAAGAACAAATGCTTATCACTTAAATATTTGTGCATATATATGCTATATTGGCATACATGATTTATATACACACATATCTCATCTAGCATTTTTCAGATTTAGGCTATAGCACATTGATGATATATATATATATGTAGAAATCTACTTGTTAATAATTGTATTGAAACATAAATACACAGCCAAACTGCAGGCAAATTAGCTATATAGTAAATATAGATGTGTCATGGAAAAGAACACAACCATATCCTGGAAATTTCCTGTTTTTGTTTTTTTTTTTTTTTTTTTTTTCAGAGTTAGCAGAAGAAAATGTCTCTGCAAGCCTAAAATGCTGAGCAGCCTCACAAGAACACTGTAATTCAACATGTGAATACCTCAAAAAGTAGTTTATGAATATCCATATCTCAGAGGAATCCCCTCAAAGGTCTCTTGGTTTTACAGTGGACTAATTCAAGATGGTTTCTGCTAGAAGTAAAGAAAGAACTGAAAAAGCACACAATAATTTTTTTCCTATAACAGAATGCTGATACACCTAAATCAGTGATGGATGTGGTTGCTACTCAAAAATAATTGTGCAAATCATTAGGGTGGGGCAACCAAATGTTGAAAATATTTTAAAATGTCTCCCTCATACCAATATGCCATTTTGTTCATGAACTACTAATGGGAGGGTGTTTGAGACAGCTGTGCCACCAAACTTTCTCTGTATCTAAAATACATACGTTTTTATCACCTGACTTTCTCCACAGATTTCTGCTGCAAATTCAATATTTACTACTCTTCCTGTGCTAGCATATGAACGTCATCTTTCTAGATAACATGGCTGACAAAAAAATGACAGTACAAATTACCCTGTATAGGAAACCACAAATCAACACGCTCTTCACAAAATCAGCCACCATGCAAAATACAGTAGAAAAAAGTCTTTAAAAAATGCTATGCGAGGCACAGGCTATGCTTTTGAATCAGACAACAGAATACCATCTATGAACATAACAATGCAAAAAGGAAACCCTAACTGACAGCATGTTCCTGCCTATTACATATGTTTTGATGCTGGTATGTGTATAGAAAATTGTTAAATAATTACAGCACCTACTAACATACGTCCTTGAAGAATTCTTCCTGGAGCCCTTTTCCACCTCCCTTTTCAAACAATGCTTCCAGTGTTAAACTCCTAATCCAAAGCAAATTTCCCCTCTACTAACAAGCACCCATCAGAACCAAATCTTGCCAGCACAGCAAATGCAAAACTCATGAATACCAACATATTTAACATAATTGATGCCAGTGCCCCAAAGAATTTCCACCGGTCTTGTTTATCCACTTTTTAAAACGTGCTATATTACATCAAGCACATCAAACACCCTCATGAGAATTATGTGTATGAAAGTAATCAACCATTATTTGTTACAATGAACTCACAGAGATAACTGATTAAAGACAAAACACAGCAAATGATAGGAAAATATTTTTTAAATAAAAGAAAAAAATTCCATTCCTTGCACAGTCCAATCCTCAAAGGGGACCTGCAAATCATTTTCAAAAAGTGATCCTGGGAACTAAATTCTTAACAACGGATAAACAAATTGTGGACTCAGTAGTGACATTGTCTCTAAAGCTTACCGTTTTCTTGCTGATTCATCCCTGTACATTCATGTTAGCAACTGTTCTCTCTCCCATGGTTTAATTGATTAAAATGTTTTATTATACTATGAACAATCACATCTAACTTGTATTTTGTTTGGATTTTGCTACTTGTCAGATCTGATTAATGGATGTCAGTCAAGTTCACAAGCTTGTTTGTTTTCTCCAGTTCTATCAGTTCTTCTAATTAAAGATTATTACCTCGTCTACGAAATTTGCCTCACTTGTACCACAGCAAAACAGTGACAGAATCACAACTGCCCTCTCAAAATGTACAAGTTAGACAAACTTTTAATTGAAAAACTTTTTCTCTCACTTTTGCAGTACATGGAATGGGTTTAGGATCAAGAGGGAAATACAATAAAGTTTAATTTCAGGTAAAGACAAACAACTATAAAAAGGTTGGAAAGTAATGCCCTAAGGGCTTAATTGCAACAGCTATAGTTTACACTGAGTGTTTTTCCATGAATCAAGAGGTTTCTGTGCTACCTGCATAAGGATTTAAGTGGATTTGTCTCACCAATGATAACATATAAGTCTATTTTTTTTTCCTCATTTAATTTTTTTTCTGTGCAAATTCAAGGGGGCATCTTCTCGCGAAAGCTGTGTGTTTAATCTCAATGCACACTATCCAATTACAACATGACGAAAAATATTCATGAAAATATGTTGAGTTGCTGCTGTCACGACGCTTAAATGTAATCTCTACGATTTTGCTAATAGCGTGGTTAATCAATCTATGCACCTTCCCAACCTTAGTTCAACAAAGCACAATACTTTAAAGATATTATTTATAGAGATCATATTAAAGAGTAATTACAGCTCTAGGCTAAAGTGCTCTTCTCAAAGCACTTGGTAAAGCCGTTTTCTCTGTTGAGAGCATTTGCTTGTTTGCAGGCATGGAAATGAGTTAATAAACAACTTTTTCACCTTTGTGGCCTGGAAAGTCAGTATTCTTCTTAGTGATGTAGCATATTAGACTTGTATTAAAATTTCTTTCTGATGGAGGAAATTAGGAGATGAAACCTCTGAATTAAAACACTTAAAACATTACTTTAGTTTTATTATTTGCAAATATCATGCCTGAGAACTTAGGAAAAAAAAAAAAAGTTTATTTTAGATTCAGAAAAACTGCTCTAAAACCATTCTTCCCATACAAAAAAGGAAAAGTCTGTAGTTGTTTTCACTTATGCTAGTCAAACAAAGACAATGTTTTATATTTTGTTTGCTCGAAGGAGAAGGAACAAAATACTGAAAAAAGAACATTTCTTATCACTTAGAACTATGCCATTTGCATTTTTCAGGTGGAGGGTAGAAAGGGAAAGAATAACTGAAGAAAGTGATTTGAAGAGTTTGTAAGGCAGTAAGGTGAGGAAAACAAACTGACTCTTGATTGCAGTTAAAAATATCTTACATGATGAAAAAAAAAATCCACAACAGTTTTAACATATTCTGAAAAAGTCATTATTTTTTCCCCAAATAAAATCTTTACTTATTGTGCACATATGCTAAAAACTAGGAGATTTGGATTGTCAATGTTAGCCACACATAAGAGCAACTAAAGGTTAGAATAAGGAAGCCACGGAATGTAAAATAAATGCCATTCACCCTATGGTTACAGAAACCTGGAGTTATTAATTGCTTAGCATGATAGGTATCATTATCATAAATGTGCCAATATAGAATAATTCTGTAGTGATATCTGTGATAAATTTACAACGTCTTGTTACACATGACCTATTCACCAACTCGTTACTCTAGAATTCATTCTCATGGGTGTTCATTAGCTTAAAAACACCAAGTTAAATTTTAAAGGAACTTGCCACAGAAATTCTTCTTTCCTGCCGACAGAGAGAGGAATGCTCATTTTCCTACAGGACGCAGAGCAGTATTAACTGTCATAGAACTGTCATATGGAGCTACTACAGAGCTAGCATAGTTGATTTCCTATAGAAAAGCTATTTCAGGTATAATTAGAATCAGGATTTCTTCTCAGACACAAATTATCCTCAGCAGCATTAATTATTACCCTTTTTTGATCCATGAACCTTACCAAGGGCAGTTGGCAAGGATGCAAAGGTAAAACACTGAGCAAATTGCTCATTTTAAGCAAATTCATAAGTTGCTCTTCTTGACAACTTCATATTTAACTCTTTGTCATTAGCGTGTCCAGAAACAGCGCTGCAGGAGCTTGTGAGCCAGGGATTGATGGCTATGATCCACCAAAGTCCATGTCCTCACATGGCATGGTCGCAGCTTTCATTCCTTTCCATTTGTTTTGACCAGCGCAAGATTTATGTGAAGGCATCAGCTGTCAAAACAGGCTAAGACTGCAGCATAGCTTAAAGTCACTGTTAAGGAGACTGTCCAGGAGCAAAGCAGTCCAAATCAAGGAAGAGTAAAGGTGCCTTAACATCACCTTTTTGTCTTTTCTCCTCCTCGCGAAACACAGTGCCAAGTGTTCCTAAGCCACAATTCAGAAGCTCACCCATGGTAACCAAGGAAGAGAAATACAAACAAAAAGTCACAATAAAATGTTTAAAAATAACTCTAAAACATTCCTAACCATTTCTGGAACACAGTATATACAAAATAGGTTGTGGTGTTAAAAAGGTTTTCTATCGCTACTTGCATAGTACTCCAAGACTTAGTCACACAATACACTTGATTTTACTATTTGAAAACTCTTGGAAACGAATATAGAGAAAGCCTCTTTCTATGGCATAATGCAGTATTTAATTAATGTAAATTTTATATTGTTTCAATGTTAAACTGAGCAGAGATCATTCACTTAGCTTTTCTTCAAATATATGAGATAGGTATTGCACATTTAGAGAGTTGTAACGATATACTTCTGGGCCTTAACTACCTCTGAAATGAACCATTTTTGTTGACTTCACCAGCATAAATGTGGTACAAGCCAGTTGTGAACCAAATCAATCAGAATCTGTTACACTAAGGCACTCTGAATAGATCTCGGGCAAATTTAAATTATGGGGTGTCCAAAATAAATGACAAAACTTCAATACACACTTTTATAGACATGGTTACTTAATCTCTCTTATGTCTTTCAGGCAATTATCACTTCCAGTAATTATTATTTAGTTATTTAATATTGCAATAATGTCCAGAAGCCACAATTCAAATCAAGCTAAAATCCACTGTTCAAGTTGGCACCCAAGCATTTATTGAGGAGAAATATTTAGCTTGGAGGCCTTGCAGTCTAACTCAGAAAAGCTGAAAGGCATGAATGTAAGAAGTGTTAGTAAGAATAGGGAAAAACAGCAACAAAACGGTTACTCTGAACCACTATGTGTGTTATTTAGACCATTTGAACTCCCAAAAGAGACAAATTTAGATGGAGCTGTTTCACTAATTGTTCTTTCAGTTTAGCTTTATATCTGCTCATGTTGCTGTTCAAATATAAAAAGAGGAGTTTGAATGAGAGAAGTTTGGGCTTGGTGTCTAATGTGAAATTGTGTGTAAAGAATTTGTTTAAACTATCACTGGGATCACTTGCATAGTCTTACTTGAAAGACTCATTAAGTAACTCTATATTTTGTACTTTGTGCACTTAATCTGTAATTATATGGTAACTGGGATAACAACTCTGGGAATTAATGTTGCTGGGGACTCTGCTGAAGCTGTAATCTAAATACTGTCTTGATATTTATAGCACTTTTAAATCCCTGGGATAACTCGTGGTATCCTCCGAATTTGCACAGATAGTTAGTTGTATCTTGTCCATGTAATATGTCTTCAGGAGCAGTGGCCTTGCTATCTATAGTTTCAGTAATCTTTGGCCAGGCATTTATTTTTGATGGCTAAAACTGTAAGTGAAATGGCGTCTTACACTGAAACTAATGTTACAATTACGGTAGGTCCATCATGGGAACAATAGTTGCTATAAATTTCCCACACCCATCTGTTACCCAGCTGCATTAATAGATGCATTAGGCAATTTGCAGTAAACTTTGCCAAAGAGCAATTTCACACCAAAAACAGCCACAATAATCTCATGCGTAACACAGGTGCCTCGTAGAGTTCGTGATGGAGGGGATCTGTGGCAGAATGGCACTTGTATTAATCACGATAAGGATTACTGGTCGTTAGGTAGGAATGATCATGAGGTTGCGAGACAAAATATTAGCAACTTTGTTAAGAGCCCCGGTGTAGCGCTATACAGTGAGAAACTCTGAATTTGTTGTCGGTGCTTTGAACTTTGGGGGCGGAAGCTCTCACGCTTGGCCTGAGTCCAGAGCCGAGTTATTTGACGAGAACAGCTTATCCGAGCGACGGAAACAAATAAATAAAAGGAAGTTTGGGAAATATGTATTTATTGGAATGCATATGCGTGTCTGTGTGTGTGTTTTTACCAGCTCCGGTGGCTACGTTTGATCCAGTTTAATTACTTAGACCTCGGCACAGGGGCAGTCCCCGAGGAGGGCGGTATGTGGAGATGGAGGAGAGGCGGTGAGTGCCGCTGCCCTCACGGAGAGGCACGCCTCTGGCTGCCTCGGGGTGCCCCCAGATACAAAGCAGTAACTCTGGCGGAGGTTACAGCCGCGTTAAACGCCGTGGGTACCGCGGACCCGCCCAGCCCCGCGTCGCTGCTCGGGGCTGAGGCGTTTTCGCCCAAAGTGCCCCGTCAGGAGCCGAGGGAGGCAGCCGCAGACCCCCAGACGCTGGATTTGGGGGCTTAGGGGGCTTTTCACTTCAGGCTGGCCCCGAGCTGACACTCTGCTCCCCGCTGCTGGCCAGGGGCTCGCGTTACACGCCGCTCCCCAGCCTCCTGCCCCCATTTCTCAGCGCGCAGCCCCCTCCGCAGCCCCCCGCCGGCCGCCCGGCGAGCGGCCCCCACCCCGCCCCCCACCTCGCCCCATTCCTCCACAGCGCGCTCCCGCCCCCCGCGGGCCGCCATTGGCTGCGGGCCCCGTCCCTCACAACCTTTCTGCCCGCCGATTGGCCGAGCCGCCGCCTCCCGCGCTCGGCCCCGCACCGGCTAGGGGCCCGGCGGCGGCGGCGGCGGCAGTGGCGGCGGCGGGAGGGGAGCGGGGGGAGGGGATGCGCTGCGCTGCGCCGCCGCCGCCAGTGGGGGCGCTCCCGCCGCTCCCGGCCTGGGCCTGGGAGGCGGCGGCGGCCTCCCGCCCTCGTACGCCCCGCTGCCGTTGTCCGTGTGTCCCCATCCCTCCATCTGTCCGTCCATCCATCCATCCATCCATCCTGCCCCGGGGCACCGTCGCCGGGGCGAGCGGGCGGGGGGGAAGGCGGAGAGCACGGGGGGGAAGTGTGCGAGAGGAGGCGGGGAGAGGGCGGCGGCGGCGGCGGGCGGGCAGGTGAGGAGGGGACGGCGGCAGGCAGCGGGAGGGCGGCCCGCGCCCCTCGTGCCCTTGGCGGCGGGGTGAGGGGCGCCGGGGAGCGGACAGGCGGCGGGACGGGGCCCGGGGGGCGCGCTCCGTGCGGGGCGGGGACCGCGGGGCACGGCCCGGGGCTGCCGCCGGGAGGAGCCCGGCTCGGCTGGGCTCGGCTGAGATCGGCACAGATCGGCAGAGATCGGCTGAGATCGGCTGGGCTCGGCTCTGCCCGCTCGGCTCTGCCCGGCTGGGCTCGGCTCGGCTCGGCTCGGCCCGGCCGCCCCCCCCCGCGCTCACCCTCAGCGCCCCCATCCTCGCCGAAAGCTGTTGCATCTTTTTTTTTTTTTTTCTTCCCCCTCCACCCCTTTTTTTTTTTTTTTTTTTCATCTCTCTCCTCCCTCCTCTCCTCCCCCTTCTCCCCCCCTCCCCGAAGGCGCAGGGCAGTCGGTGGTGGGATTTAAGACGTTTCCCCGGGGCGCCGGGGGACAGCGCTGCCCGCTGGAGCCGGCCGAGGAGGTGAGTGGGGGGGGGGGGGGGAAATTTGGGGGGGGGACAGCGGCTCGGTCCTGCCCCCGCCGCCACCGGAGGGGGTGGGGAGCAAGGAAGGAGTTCACGCTTCGTTTTTATATCCTGTTTTTTTTTTTTTTTTTGGCCTTTTATTTTTTTATTTTTATTTTTATTTTTTCCGCCCCGCGCAGCCCCTTTGTGCCCCGTCCGTCGCGGCGCGGGGGGCTCGGGGCGGGGGTCCGGGGGTGGGGTGTGTGTGTGTGTGTAGGGGGGGGACACGGAAAGTTTCCAGGCTCTCCTCGGGCACAGAAGTTTCTTTGTTCGGCCGGAGGAAGGCACTGAGCGGCTGCTGCTCCCAGACCTGCCCTGCGGAGCCGAGCCCTGCCAGCGCAGTGAAGTTGTGGGGCAGCGAGGCGGTCCCGCAGGAGGTAATCGCGGCTTATTGCCCCCCTGCGCCTGCCTTTCACCTTGTTTTATTTTATTTTTTTTTATTATTTTTTTTTTTCTGGGGCTAACCTCCGGCCCGTCCTCCTGAAAATCCTAAATTTGTTCTCTACGACGTGCCCTGGGTGAAGCCTCGGCTTCCCCCCCCCCGGCCGCCGCCACCTCTCCTCCTCCCCTCCGCCCCGTCCCCGTCCCCGTCCCCGTCCCCGCGGTGACGGGTTTGGCCGCATATTTTCCAGCTTGTGCAGGGAAGGTCTGTGCCGCTCTGTCTTGATCTTTGCCCCGGTTTTATCTTGAGGAGACCCCCCCCACACACACTATTTAAAAGAAGAGAAGCTTGCTAGCGATCTGACTTAAAAACTACGTGCCATTGAACTTGCAGGCTAACGAAGCCGTGTTTATTTTCTGCTGACCGCTTTCCCCTTTATCGTGGTTTTTTCTTTTTTTTTTTTTCTTTTTTTTTTTTTTTGCCAAGAGTCCCATGCGAAGCTGCGGGAGGGGAAGCTGATCGGAAAGTTTTGGTGTGAGGTTTTTGTGCTGCCGGGGCTGGGCTCTGTTACACCGGCCGACTCGGCGCGTTGAGCGAAAGCAGTGCTGCTCACCACAAGCTCATTTCGCATGCCTCAAAGAGGCAATTATTGGTTAGTTCCTTCGTGATTGTGAACGCTTAAAATGAGCTAGAAGCCATGGCTGTCTGCTTGCTTATTTAAATTTTTGTTCCTGTTTGACGAACTCAAAACCAGCGTATTTGTCAGGTAGGATGTTCGTGGTTCAGACTCTGAAGTCTCTGAGATGCGTTGGTGTTTGTAAGAATTGGACAAAGTCAGTTCTTTGGAAGATTTTTAAAGCTGTGATATGTGTAGTTCTTTAAATATAACTACAGCGCCAAGTGTGTGAGGGAAAAAAAAGTTATCAATCCAACTCTGTTTGATACGGTGTGAGGAAAAATATTACCGTATAGCTGACCTAAAGTGGCTTCTGTGGCTGATAACAAGTAAATGATTTGGCTTGCAATTTCTGGACTTACCTTTCCAGGCAGTAGAAAGGTTATTCTTAGGCATCTGAAAGGCCCGAGCAAAATAGATGGCAGTGAACTTCAGCTTCCTTATATGGCTGATGCTTGGCAGAAATGCAATGAAGCCTAAATAGAGTAATCCTTTTACAAAGAACGGTCACTTTCCAAAGCAGTGTTTCAGTCCCAATAATGACTTGAGATTCCGTGGGGGGGAGGGAGAAATTGTAGCAATGCATGACAAATTTAGTTGTAAACCACTATGTTCTAATGGATGCAATTTTGTTTCTTTTCAGACCTTTTGTGTTTCTCATGATGCACTTGATATTTTTCAATGCCATGTAGAAGAATAGATCCTTGTAGTGGAGCCACAACTTTTTACACTAGTGTTTTGTCACCATGGTAGCTATGGATAAGGCCCTTTTTAATGATGAAAGTGTAATTCAGTGCTGCACACAGCTAATGGTTATATCATAGAATGCCATTCATGTCATTAACATAGTTTAGAAGTTATGAAGGACTGTATTCTTCCTTGAGATCAACCATCTCAACTAAATCGGGCTGACATTGGTATTCATATTGTGAATAAAATGATGCAAGCACACACGTGGTAGCCGAGGTTGTTTGGAACAAAGCTTTCATAGGTATGTGACGATGGCTTGGGGAAATGTTCTTTCTACCTGGCTGTTCCGTGCTTGTGAATTACATTAAGCTCATGTAGACACTGATAGTTTTAAGTAGGTATGCTTAGCATGACAGAGGTAGAAGTTACAGCAAAAGGCGTGCTATGGAATGTGACTGCCGTGAGGACCACTTGTATCTCATTTCAGCAGTCTTGTCAATAGATTAGTCACTAACAAGCTGCCTGGTATGTGATGTGTGATATAGACGTGGTGTTCCGTAGGATATCCATTTGCACATCACGCTGATGTGAATTGATGAGGGGACTCCACAGAGAAAGTACTATTGAACGAAAGTTGCCTGGGGTATTAAGCTGGTGGTGCTGTAGCATCAGCGTTACAGTTTGTCCTCAGTGAAGTTTGTTCAGTCTGCGGCCCTACGTGTGCAGAGCCATGCTTGGAGGATCTGAACTAAGGGAAGGCGTGCACGTATGTAGCACGCATTAAACTTCCCATGTTAGCAGCATGTTCTAGAAATAGAAGGGGATGGGAGCAGGATTCTTCAACTCATTTTTCCTGTAGGGGTGTAATGAATCATTGCCTATCTGCTCTGTTTTTTTTTTTTTTTTTTTTTTTCGGTTGTTGTTCTGTTCTTGTTCTTCCTGCTTCCAAACAAAAAGGAAAATCTTCTAGGGAGAATGTTACGTAAAGATCAAATGTTTGATATGTTGTCTTTTCAGTAGGTTCTCCCTGTGGGATAACGTGATCTGCTAAAGGAGGGTCTGACGTTACTCCGTGTAGAGGAATTACAGATCTGACCTCTTCCGAATGAGTGACCAGTCAGGTTGACAGGAAAGTTACTCTTAGCAGATACGAAAATTGCATCCTTTTGTGCGCACAGAATGATGACAGTCAATATAGGTAGTTAAACGTGAATTATTTGGAATGTGGAGATTCAGAGACATCACTATTTTACCTTTGTCAGCTTTTGAGTAATTGGAACAGTATGTCAGGCAACACTTCTCACATTGGAGCAAAAACACTGAACTAATGTGTTCATCACATTCAGTAAATAGTTCATAAATAACTTAATTATTTATTTTTCAAGTCTACAAAGTACAATATTAGTGAATTGCTATACTATTGAACTGCCAGTGTCTTTATAACATCTTTGAAGTCCATGCACACTTTTGAGGTAAAGGCTGCCTTTCTACAACTTTTAGAAGTTTAACTGATTTGGGGACTCTTGCCTCATATTTTGAATGCACGGGGAATATCTTTTTACTGGTTTTGGGGGTAATGTGTGAACAGCTCGGTGGATACTCACGTGGCAGACTCTGGTCCGGTTTTGTACACAAAATATTTTTTTGGTGGGGTAGAAGGGGGAGGCTTGTCCAGGCCTCAGACATGGGTTTCCCCATCTTTACTGTTTCTCTTCTCTTGGGGAGCAGCTGCAGTGTGCCACTGCAGTGTCCAGCTGTGGAGGGGCACATGGAGCTCACTGCACCAGCACAGCTGGCACGCTGTCTCCTCCTGGTAAATATCAGTAAATATTAATGCCTAGTGGATGTCAGTAACAATTAATTGTTGAGCAGCTCTATTGAATCTAAGAGGGCAGTGATACAGAAAGTAACTTGACTGTGGTGTTTTTCTTTTTTTCTTGAGGAAATTTTGGTTGTGAAAATTAGACTTTATTGAAATACAACCTTCATTTCTGATTAAAAATTCACTGTTCACATGTAGTGAGTGAAACCTGTTAAATACTGAATTTTGAGAGTGGGAATGCTGAGTTGAGGAGACAGATTTGGGTGTGTTGGTTGATGAAAAACTCAGTGTGAGCCGGCCTTGTGCACTTACAGCCCAGAAAGCTAGCTGTACCCTGGGCTACATCAAAAGCAGTGTGGCCAGCAGGGTGAGAGAGGTGACTCTGCCCCTCTGCTCTGCTCTTGTGAGACACTACTTGGAGAGCTGTGTTCAGCTCCAGGGCCCTCAGCACAAGAAGAACACAGACTTACTAGAACAAGTCCAGAGGAGGGCCACAAAGATGATCAGAGTGCTGGAACAGCTCTCCTATGAAGACAGGATGAGAGAGCTGGGGTTGTTCAGCCTGGAGAAGAGGAGGCTCCGGGGAGACCTTAGAGCAGCCTTCCAGTGCCTAAAGGGGGCCTACAGGAGAGCTGGGGTCAGGGAGTGGAGTGATAGGGCAAGGGGGAATGGCTTTAATCTAAAGAAGGACATAAGGAAGAAATTCTTCACTCAGGGTGGTGAGGTCCTGGCACAGGCTGCCCAGAGAAGCTGTGGATGCCCTATCCTTATAAGTTTTCAAGGCCAGGCTGGATGGGGCTCTGGGCAGACTGGTCTGGTGGGAGGTGTCCTTGCCCATGGCAGGGGGGTGGAATTAAGTGATCTTTAAGGTTCCTTCCAAATCAAACCATTCTGTGATCTTCTGCCTCTATAAGGAAAAATGGGAGCAGTGCATATTGCTATGATTGTTAGTATTTTTTAGTATCTAGTGATCTTGGGATAATTCTGCTTTGTCTGCCATTCTTCCTCATCAGTTAGCTGCTCTTTTTAAGTTTCTTTTTTTTTTCCTTGTAGCTTAAATTTCAATATGGATACTTGGTTTATTACTCTTTTAGTTTCATGTGTACTTTCCTTAAAGTTGATACTGAAGCATGGTGTTTCAACACTAAATCACACCTTCTACCTTCATCATGATTTGCATAATTGAGAAATAAAGCTAAACAAACCCCTTTGTTTGGTTTCATTCAGGCTGAAATGGAGGCGTGTTTATGTTGGAAAACATCACCACTGTGACTAGTTTCCCTAGGGTAGTTTACACTGAAAAGTAGATTAGTTCTTTCTGTATCTGGAACTAATTTGTAGATACCTGATACTAAGCAATCATTATGGATAGGAGCAACAAGTGATGATTAAACAGAGTCTGAGGACAATATGAACCATCTCTGCTGCTGGCTGTCCTGGAAGTTGTAATACTGCAGAAGGTACCGATGTCTCTAGATCTGCTTGCATTTGAAAGCTGTTAGATTAGGATAGTACACCCTCTCCTCCCCTCTTTATCCACTTCTTCAGGTAATTAATCGGATGATCTTACTCTTCTATCCTATTAGACACTATTAGGTCACCGTTCCTGTACATTAGGGCCAAGAAAATGTTAGGGATCTATTTCTGTACAAACTTTGTTGATGAATGAGGGGGGAAGAACACTTTTTCTTCCCCAGTTCTTTATCGATCCAATGATTAGGCCCAGTCTTGACCTTAAGGATTGCTGAAGGTAGTAAATACAACTTCCATTCTTGTAAGAGCAAAGCTACATGAAAAATGGTAAATGATTCAAAAAGTACAACTTTTGCATGGTTTCTCAATTTTCAGATATTTGATACTAAGAATCCTTGCTTCTTTTGTTAATAAAACTTTTCTCAAACTTTTGTTAAACGCTTTTGTGTAAGTGAATTGTGCAAGCATAAAGCTACATCATGTATTAAGGGAAACAACTACTACAGACAAACTTACCCTTTCTGATTCTCCTACTTAAATCATGAGAGTAGTAACTGGAAGGAGTTGTAGATCACTGTCAGAGATCCATCCAGTATTCACTAGGTGCATTGACTCACCTTTCAAACAAACAAAAATTCTGCAATGTTGGGTTCTCCAAGTTGGTGTAGCTCAGTATGTGTGGTGCTGTGCTTCTTGTCTTGTAGCCCTGTCATGAAGCTTGCTGGGATGGAATAGACAGATTCACGACTTGCGCCGTGCCTGTTTGACTGTTGTGGGTTAGGCTGTTAAGGATTGTCACACGCTTCCAGTGGGGAGATTGCAGCTGTATGAGTAGAATTTCCGTTCTGGGAACAGGTATGAAAGGAATACTTGTTTCAGATGTTGAGCATTATGTTCTCCTGAAGTTAAAATTCTACCTCTGAAGCGCAAGCTTGGGGTATAGTCGTCTTCCTGTGAGCTGGTAGTGCTCAGAGACTACATCTTGCGCCAGCTTTCTGGGGCTAGCTTTAGGGGTAGAAGAAGCTCTGAAGGGGTTTGTAGGCTTTCTAAAATTTACAAATACTTGAATGAAAAATTTCTTGTACAATTTAATTTGGAATCTGCCTTGGAAATGGCTGGGGACTTGTTTTGCTTGGTGGGTTAAGTTCAGCCATTGACACTGAATTCAAAATTTCTAAATTTCTGTTAGTTTGTTAAAGGTGTGGTTAGAAGGCTGGTTGAAAAAATGGTGCCTGTCTTGGCATCTGAGGTACTGTGCTGTGAGTTGCAGCCTTTGGAGCTTTCTCATCATATTTTTTTTTATCTAGTTGGCATGGGTAGTTTCTGTAGCAGCTATAGGGGGGCACTTGGTCATCCCAGACACTTCTGAAAGAAAGCTTTCATGTTCTTCCATAGTCCTCTGTCCCGTAAGTTTGGGGTCTGAGTTTACTACAGTTACAGAACATGTTTCTTCAGCTTTCCTGCTCTCCTTGTCCTTGGAGCTTTTCAGTACATACATGTATCTTTCAAAACTTCAAAAGCTGCCTAAGAAGGAAGGGTGCATCAGTACCTCTGAGCAATGTCTGAAATACAGTGACAGAAGCCTGTGAACGTCTGTTGCAGGTTTAGCAAAAAATTTAAGTGTTTGGATGGTAGAAAGTGTTTCCAGGTTCATCGGCAAGGATTCTGGTAGGCTGCTAGGAAACCTTTTGAAAGCTACTGCTTTTTCTGTGCATCTGTAGTGATCTTGGAATTAATCTGCTTGAGGGAAGAGGTGATAGTATAGAAGATGAAGCCAATTGTCAGTAATTTGGTAAAATTACTGCAGGTCTTCTGTCTTAGCTTACAGATAGCCCTGAAGATATGATGGAGGATGATATTTGACATGGGGGTATCAGAGAACTCTTAAGTAACAGTATTAATGTAAATCATACTTTCTTTCCTCTGTGGAAATGTTATGCTTAATAATCTGTGTGCTCGTTTATAAAGCAAACAAAAAGCTTGGCTACATAAGTATTTACAAGATCGGGGCCTGTATTTTGAGTAAAAGTAAACTAAAAATATGGCAGCAAAGACATCTGAAGTCCTTCCTGACTTAAATGCTGTGTACCTACTGGTTTTCCATGCACATACAGAGTATAACATGCAGGTATTGAATTGACTGACATCCCACTCGGCCTAATGCATGGTGCACCTGAGGGAGGCAGTGGATGTGCAGACAGCTGTTAATATACACCCACAGCCTGCTGCTGGTACATTTGTTTGTAGAGGCAAATTATTCTGTGGTGATCTGAATGTCAGCTTGGTAGTGAGTTCTTTTTAGGAGAACATACTCATTTTGGGCTCCTTCTGGTCACATAATCATATGTGATGTTAACCCTGGAGCTGCAGGTCATTTAAATTCTGAGGTACTCTCTCTTTTTTTTTGGTCTGACTTGGCAATGCAAGGGAGAAAATTCAAAAGTTCATATCTCTGATTCATAGCTATCTAGACTTCATACCATTTATTTCAGGAGTGCTTTACTAAACTTACATAGGATGATCTATCCTAAGTAACGGAGAATATTCACGAATTCTTTAGGAGATCTTCTGGGGAAGAACTGCAAGCAAAGGGAATTGAATGAGGAACACTAATTGATATTTGGAACAAACACAAGATTTTACTTTAGGGTCACTTTCGTTGGTTCACATGTAGATATTAGAGAACTATGAAAAACTAGGTTAAAAATAGTTTCAGGGCTCAGCTGTAAGTCAGAAGAAAAGAAAAATATGGTTAAACCTGTGGGTTCCCGTCCTGTGTGGTGATGTGTCAGGTAGGGGGGAATCAATCAAACCTCTGAATTTGGCAAGCCATCTGTCTCTAAATCTGGGAGATAAGATCAGAAGTACTGGTACCAGGAGGGAGAAACTATTGGAGCTTGAATTTCTACTATACTATTGTTTAACTATAGTGTGTCTTGTTAGCATCTTTTTTTTTTTTTTAGGAGTCTTTTTTTTTTTCTGAACAATGTTTTGTGTGGGAGGGACTTTTCTGTGCCTATTAGAAAATCCTGTTTTTCCAGTGTGTTAATCTTACTGCCGTGCTTCAGATCTCTTACCAGAAGTCTCATTAAAAAAAAAAAAAAGGTAAACAATACAAATAACAGAAAAGTAAAGTAGACATAAAATAGCATCTAGCAGACTTAAATGAGAGAAAAAATACTTTTCCATTTGTATTTATTTGGGTGATGTCCTTGTCTTTTCAAGGAGCACGTATGTTGTCTTGTTTTACTGAAGCAAAGCAGAGGTGCCAAGGATCATGACAATGTTGCGTGTTTTTTTGCAGTTCTTCTGTTACTAGAGAAAGGCGGTAGAGCAGGCAAACGTTTTCATGGGCTTTTCCTGTTCAGTGCTGGTAAAAAGGAAGGAGAGGTATTGTCAGGATTTCCAATGTCCTGTAGCCTTTCATGACATTAATGTTACCGAATGTGTTCTGCAGTAGCAGGCTGTGACCCCCCCCGACCCCCCCCCCCCCCCAAGGGAAAGACCACGGCCCTGTCAATGGAACAAGTTAAAGGAAAGTGTTATGGGGTGGAAGAGAAATACAACTATAATCACTACTTTCTTCCAGATACCATTCTTACTTCTTTCTTAACTCTGCATGAAGGGGGGAAAAAAAAAAAAAAAGCTTGTCTAGATTGCTACTTAGACTTCTGAAAGCAGTGCACTCTCTTCTGTCTCACCAGGTGGAGAGAGTCCTTGCCTATTTCTGTTGCATTCTATTATACATTTGCTCATTTTAGGTTCATAGATCACCAGTTATTCCTTTTGTGGTAAACATTGATAAGTGTTAAATTTCAGCTTGTGAATTTGAAATCTCTACTGAGGAATAACCTTAAAATTGGAATGCTGTTAATTTTACCCAAAGTTGTATTCACTTGGTTTTAATCTGGGGAAGTACCTGTTGGACAATTCAAACTGTTTGAAATTGCAGTTAGGAAATTTCTTGAAATACCTGCATTGTACTATTTGGTTTTCCTGGTCTGAGGAGAAGTAGCTGACATATTAATAGCAAATCTAGTGCTGCAACTTTTTTTTTTTTCCTCCTGCTAAAAAGCACAGGATTTCAGGAGGTTAAGTAACGCTTTAAGCGGAGTTATTATTAAATCCATTTTGAATTCAGTTTTTGAGCTATAATTTGCACTGTGATGGGAAGGAAGAATCTTAATTCTACTTAAACCTCCTGTCAGGTGAGAAACTTTCCTGACTTTAGCAAATTATTATCTATGTTGATAATAGAGCTTTTAGAGAACTTGTCCTTCAAAATAATTGTCTAAATTCCCAGTAATTCTTTTATTATTTTTTTGGTTATAAGCTTTAATCTATCATTTTTTTCCTCTATCTGAAGAGGCAAACATACTTTTAAGTATTAAGAAGAAAGCATTTAAGAATATTCTTCCATTAATTTTGTTGTAACTGTTGCTTATCTGATCTCCAGAATGCCTGATGCATTAAAATAAAACTAACATAACGGTTGTGCTTTTTTTTCCCTTTAATCATAGTCTGCTGGCATAGAGGAACACAACACTATGTGAAAAGAAAAATAAGTTAATGTCTTTTGCACTATTACTGTGTTAGGACTGGAAGAAGGCTATAAATTGGCAAAAATCAAATGCATATTGTGAGATTAAAGCTGAATAAATACGGGTCAAAATATTGATGCTTAGCTGCATGAGAGATGTGAAGTCGTGTAGTTAGAAAACCAAGGTTGAGGCAAAGAGGAGCAATTTTTGTGTATTACAATTATGAATGACTAATTGGGATGGAACAACTAATTGGGATATGAATCAATGTAAAAGAAAAACATAGAATCATTGAAGGTCTCTTCCAACCAGAGCCATTAAAGATCATTTAACTTCAATCCCCCTGCCATATGCCACCCACCAGACCAGGCTGCCCAAAGCCCCATCCAGCCTGGCCTTGAGCACCTCCAGGGATGGGGCATCCACAGCTTCTCTGGGCAGCCTGTACCAGGGCCTCACCACCCTCAGAGTAAAGAATTGCTTCCTTTTATCTAATCCAAATCTCCGCTCTTTTAGTTTACAGAATCACAGATAGGTTGAGGTTGGAAGGGACCTCTGAAGATCTTCTGGTCCAACCCCCCTGCCAAGCAGGATCACGCAAAGCACATTGCACAGGATTGCATCCAGGCGGGTTTTGAATATCTCCGGAGAAGGAGACTCCACAACCTCTCTGGGCAACTTCTTCCTGTGCTCCATTCCCCCTTGTCCTGTCATTATCTGATTGAGCAAAAAGTTGATCTCTATCTTTTACATAAGCCCCCATAAGACATTCTTTTATTTGTTTCAGACAATGACCTCTAAAACTGCTGAGTGATGTTGAGCTCCTACATGTCATAATCATTGTGTAAATCAGAGGGAAAAGGTGCTTGGAATCTGGAATATATATATATATATATTCCACATATATATATGTGTGTATATATATATATTCCGTATATATATATATTTGAGACTTTTACTCATTACAGAAATAGGTAGTGGCTGCTTCTTACTGTAACAGCAAAAAAGATGTGTTTAAGGGAAGTTATTTTTAAAAAGCTTCACTGTAAACGGAAGCTTGCTGTTGTTAGTACTGCATTTCATACTAAACAGATGCAAAAGCAAAAAAAACAGACACTTGTCAAGGTGGGTAGCAAAACAAAGACAAATATTCTTTAAGGGGGAAGAATTCTAAAGCAAAATGGAAGTCCAGTTGTATATTCTGTTCCTTTAAGCAGTGACTTCCATTAGGGTACTACATAGTATTCTGTGTGTCAGGATGCACCTATACCTGTATTTTTGGTAGGATTTATTTTTTTGAAATAGAGCAGTCTGCAATGGGAGCATCCACATGCACTCCTGTCTTTCCAGCTCTGCTCTGCGAGTGTGATTCCACTTGTGTTACTCTCACCACAGACCGAGTTGTGTGACCTGTCTGGATTTGGTGCAGCAGTTTTTCTGGTCAGCTTATTGATTTTGTTGCTAGCTCCAAGGTGCTGAGTGCGGTGGTTCCTCCTCCAATGTTCCCAACCTTTGATTTCTCTTTTTTTTTTTTTAAAGTTGCCTGTTGTTCTGAGCCCACTATGTTCTGACCTTTGTTGTTTGATCATCCTAATTTTAGCTAGGAATTCTGGCAGTTACATTGGTGGGGGGGAAATTGTTCATGTAAAGCAGGACATCAGTTTTTGGATCGTTTTAATATATAGACGACACAGTCTAATAGACAGATGAGAGATAAAACTATATATATAGTTTTAATATACAGGCGACGCAGAAAGAAATTCTTGCTAGGAATCTTGCTAGTTTCTCTCCAAGTCTGTCTTGCTCTCCTTCTCTTCTTTAGTTTGTGCTGAACTGTTACGCATTGCCTGAATTTATCTGCAGGCAATTAGATAGAAAGTCTAGTTCACAGATGAGAACTTTTCTTGTGTATTGAAGTACTGCATATTTACAACAGTGCAGCTTGCTTGTTTAAAAACTGTTGCTATCTGCTGCAGATGGCTGCATAGTCTAAGGAGTGGTTTCCTGGTTACATTGTACATGAAGTGCCAAACACCATGAGAGCAGTTTTGTTCTGGAATGCCAAAATATATTAAATCCATTCAGGAAGCAACATATGTCAAATGAATAAAAATACCACGCTCGTGTGAAGCAGAATGTGGCAGCTATGTTTTTCAAATCTGTTCCCCTAGCCCTCAAATCAAGGGGTTAAAAGGACTTTGTGTTAAGTATTGAAGATAGTATTCAATATTAATTGCTTTCATAGGCTTTTGGCGTTTTCACCACTGTTTGTTTCCCTATAGCTTGTTTTTTATTTTGATGAGCATATGTCATATACTGAAATTGAAACAGGCTATCAACAGGGGTGCTGTATATGGAAAAGCAGTATTGTATTTCCCTCCTTGGATATCTAGTAGTGTGCAAACATGCAGGACCTTTTTTTTATTAAAAAAAAATATATATTTATTTATTTAGGCTGGTAACTTAAGTTTTTATTTATTTACCTCCCTAAGAGAGTTGTATGTATTTGCTTGATATTTCAGGTAGAAAGACAGGGTCGTTAATATCCTTCACAGTTCATTTTCATTTTTGTTTCTGCCCCAACTGCAATTCCAGCAAGTTCTCAGGGCAGAATTGGAAACATTTTCAACGACTATCTCCAAATATTGGAAGATTTTATTACAATAGAGAAACAACTGTCGGGTGGAGAGTGTTTTGTTGCATATTACTTCCGTGTTTGCAAAGAAGGTGGTAGTCACTTTGATGCAGTTTCTAACTGTATTTTTATGCATAGATTTTTTTTCTAATCTAAAGTAATTTGAAAACCTTCATTTTATAGCTCTCTTAAACCAACTTGGAGGAACTAAATTAATATCTTGAAAGCAAATTTGTTTGTCCTTTCTGAATGTTTGTCTTTTTTTTTTTTTCTTCTTCTGTCATTATGATTAGACATACAGTTAAAAATTAACCCCAGTGAATTATCTTGCATAATGTTCTCAGTGTTTTTCTGTCTTGTGTAAGAAGTGGTAACACCCTGAAAGAAGAGAGAATGAGGGCAGGTATTTTCTTTTCCTAGCTGTGGAAGGTATGATTTTTTTAAAAAATCGAACATTTAATAATGAGGTAGCTTCATCTGAACCCTGGCTGTAGCAGAGGCCATAATTGCAACCATTTCTGTGTTCTTTTTTGTTTGTGTGGGGGATTAATAGCTGAGACTTGAGATGGAGTGCAAGATTGGTAATCCTGTTTTCTGCGTTGAAAGAGGAAATGCTGGTGATTCTTTATACGGTTTAAATTCTTCTTTCCTGCTGCCTGCAGTCTTTAGCTGTTCTAAGATAATGATGTCACCAAGGAAGTGTTCATGCGCTGAGATAAGATGAGGTGTACAGTCCAAAAGAACTTCTTCAGTTGTGTGTTTGCATCTTAATCCACCTCACCTGAGCCAAAGGAAAGTCCGAGCTGCTTGAGCACGATGCACTCCATTGTCTGCTCTTCTCCCACTTAACAGTGGCAACAGCTCTGTCCTGTAGCTATTAAATCACAGAAAATACCAGAAAAAGTGGCATGAAGAAGTCTCCCATCAGGTCCATGTTTTGCTTCTGCCCTTTTGTGTTTTAAAAACTTGAGTTCTCATCAAAGCCCTTATCATTTTTGGTTGTAATAGGTAAATAAGGCTATGGAACCCACTGACTTTTTTTCTTCTTTGGAGTTCATCCCAGATTTTCTACTAGCATTTTTGTGCTATTAATAACATTGTAGAAACAACTTTTTAAAATATACCCAGTCTCTCTTTCTTTGCCCATTGAACAGTTGTCTTAATACATATTTTATTCTTTGAAAGGCACTTCACAACTTAAATCTACTCTGTGTGATTTAATTAACCATGACATATTGATGTGACTTTTAAAAGCATCTTGGTTGTTACACTTTGTTTCATCCTTTCTTGTGGTTTCTTTCAGAAAGTGTCCCTTCTGCTTAGGCTCTCCAACACACTGTTAAGGTTGACTTATACCATTTTGAATTTAAGAGTTAAGAGTTTTTTTTTTTTAAATTTCTTTTTTTTTTTTTTTTTTTAGTTGAATGAACTTAAATGTGAAAACAATCTAAAAAACAATTTACTGTGTTGGGGATGATGGTGTAGTTCCCCGTGGTGTAGTTCCATTCACTCAAGCCTCTAATAAATGTAAAGTATTGCTTTGTAGGTTAAAAAAATGACTTTTTGTTGCAAAAGCATGTGCAGCACTTGCAAGGTTGTCTTTCAGTTAAGACCACATCCTGTAGACAATTCTTTCGGTTCTGAACTTCAAATGTAGAACAATAACTGCTGACATATCGTTATCCAGACCATAACTGTTTGCTGACCTTAGTGAATGTCTTAACTTCTGCTGGTAGCTTAGAGTATCTGCAGGACTGAGATTTGGCATGGTTAACTCTTCCCCTTTTCTGCAAACCTCCTCAAATAGACTTTGCACCACTAACCAGTACCCTCTGGGTCTGGCCACTGAGCCAGTTTTTGATCCACCTCGCAGTCTGCTCACCCAATCCATAATTCAGCATCTTCTCTGTGAGGATCTTATGGGGTAGAACATCAAAGGCCTTACTGAAGTTCAGGAAGACAACATCCAGTGTTCCCTCTTCATCCATCAGGCTGGTGATTTCATTATAGAAGCTTATCAGGTTGGTCAGGCCTGGCTTCCCCTTGGTGAATCCCTGCTGACTACTCGTAATGATTTTCTTCTTCATGTGACTAGAAACAATTTCCAAGATTAGCTGCTCCATCACCTTCCCAGGGATTGAGGTAAGGTTGGCTGGCCTGTAGTTTCCTGGGTCCTCCTTCTTGTGCTGGTTGTGCAAACCCTGGATTTAACAGAAGGCAGATGTGAGTAAGAAAAATAAGGCTTGGTCTTCCTTTATCAGTCTGTAGCTTGGATTAAGCTCAGTGTGACTTGACTTGCTTTTTGAGTTCTGGTTGCTGGTTTAGAATATTCTTTTACTCAATCACAGAAAAGTATAAATTTTGCTTTTTTCCTCTCTGAGTTTGTCTGATTTGTTCCTCAGTAATCCTCCTGTATAAGTCTGAATCCTGTTAAAAATTGTGATACTTAACATCTAAGCTTTTTTGGAGCAGATTTCAAGTATAGCACCTCCTATCTTTCCTGCTTTTTTGGCACATGAAGGTTGACTTTCTAGGCTTTGGTAGTAGACTTGGAATTTGATGTTTACCTTTCACAGAGCTGAAGATACTTTAACTTCTAAGAATAGGCCTGAAAATATATAGCTTTTAGTTAATTTCCAGAATTATTATCCAGAAAGTTATGGGACAGATGATCTCTGTGAAGTAGGTTGTGATTGCTGTGGTGTTAGGGAAATAGCTAACTGTGGTAAGAAGTGGAATTTGAAAAACACAAAGGAAGACTGGAGACCTGTTCAGTTCCTCATTGCTGATGTCCTCAAAGCTACCTTCCTGACTACTTGTTCTCAAGACACATTTAAGCTAGTTTCTTTACTTTCTAGGGATTTCTGGTGGCTTTATTTTTTTTATTATTTTTTTTAATCAGCTGGAGGAAGCTCTTGATTGAAATCCATAGCTGAACAGTGTTTGAACATGGCATGCTCTGCTTTCAAGTTAGACTCAGTTGTCAGTGTGAATGCGGAACTGACAGGTATGTCAGTATGATAATTAAACAGGTTGAAACACTAGGTATTATCACTGGTGGAATGATTCTATTAGAAGTATTTGTCAATGATAATTATTTTACTTTTTCATCTCAGATTACTAGAGTATATTCATCTTCATTCATGGAGGGATTAAAGGGGCAGCATAATTGTAGCTTCATTCTAAAATCTTTGGGGAAATTTGCTGTCCTGGTGTGAAGGTGCTTGGTGACTGTGGCATGGGGCATGTATGCTATAGCATCTCACTTGGCTGTCCTGCAGTCATGAAGTGTAGGTATCAAAACTTGGGATCTTTCATCTCTCTGTGAAGGGCCAAGTACATACAGTTGAGAGGAGGTAGCATTGATGCATGCAAGGTAGACAAAAAGATTTTTCTTGCTTTGGTAACAGCTTATTAAGACTCTAATACTGTCCTTCTCTCTGTTTCTGTAGGGAGATTGGAGTGGGAGTAATGTGGAAAAGCACTAGTGAGTTTGTGTTCTTTTCTAATGGAAAAGTATCCCTTTTCGTACAGTCTCAAGTAAAATTCTTTGTTTGAGATCTGAGTTTATATCTCTCCCTTACAGTGCATTTTTTTAGATGAATGGGAAACATTTCAGTTGAGTTTTGTGTAGTTTTCCATTCTGATCTGTACTAGTATTAGCAACAATTACTTTTGAATTAGAGTCTTTGTTGTATGGTGCTTACTTGAATAGTAATGGGTCAAATGGATAGTTTTGAAAACATAAGCAGCTAAGAAGCTGTTTCTCATGCTGGTAGTTGTCTGTGCATTCTGCTCTTTAATCTGCAAAATTGCCCAACCAGAGGAGATGTGCTGCTGGACCTGTTGCTCACCAGTGCTGAAGAACGTACTGGAGAGAGGTCAGGACTGGAGGTAGCTTGCAATGCAGTCAGTGATCATGCCTTGGTAGAATTCCCAGTTTTGAGGGATGTAGGACAGGCAAAGAGTAGAATCAAGACCCTAAACCTCAGAAAGGCAAACTTTCAGTTGTTTAGGGCACTGGTGCGTAGGATTCCTTGGGAAACTGCCCTCAGAGATTAAGAATGAATGAGAGGTGGGAGATATTTAAAGATATTTTTCTTAGGGCCCAAGAGCAGGGAACACAGGAGTCAAGTTTAGCTAAGTCAAGACCTCTTTGCCAAACTAAAGCACAAAACCTAAATGTATAGGCAGTGGAGGCAAGCATATACCTCTTGGGAAGATTATAGGGATTTAGGAGAGCAGGTACAGAACTGGGAAAGCCAAGGTACAGCTGGAGCTGAACTTGGCTGGAGATGTAAAAAATAAGAGATTTTTCAAGTACACAGGACAATGAAGGAAGAAGAAAGAACCTGTATACATGCCCATGTCCCTCAGTGAGTGAAACAGGAGACCTAGTTACCTGGAACTTGAGGAAGGCTGAGGTACTCAATAACTCTTTTGCTTCTGTCTTCGCTGGGAAACGTGCTAGCCATGCTGCCCAAGTCACAGAATCCAAAGGCAGGGACCAGGAGAATGAAGAACTGACAACTGTAGGAGAAGATGAGCTTTGAGAGCATCTAAGGGACCTGAAGGTGCACAAGTCCATGGACCTAGTAAGGTGCATCCGAGGGGACTGGCAGATTCCTGGCTAAGCTACGGTCTGTCATATTTGGGAAGTCATGGTAGTCTCGTGAACTTACAGTGACTAAAAAGGGGACACACAACTCCCATTTGTAAGAAGGGAAAAGAGGAAGACTCGGGGAGTCAGGCCGGTCAGTCTTACCTCTGTGCTCCTCAGCACAGGAGCTTGAAATGAAGCTCCTCCGAATGTATGAAGTTCCAGGCTATTTGGAACGTTATATTTGAGCATTTTTTTTTTTTTTTCTTTTCAAATTATGCAGTACAAGAATTAACTGAAGCACAATCTGGAGTACGTGAATTTTTCCCTTATGGTATAATGGTTTCCTAATGGTGGTATTTTGCATACTTAAGAGGAACTGTTGTGATGACACTAAGTTCTCTGGGACTGAAACTTCATCTTGTGAAGTAAAGATCAATAAAGGTGTGGTCTTCCCCTCCCCCCCCAAGTCAAAACTTACTGCAATTCAATTTAAAAAAATGCAATCACTGTCTAGTTAGGAATTAAAAATATGAAGCATCATTTGATCTTACAAATAAGCATGAAACAATTGTGCTGTTTCCAATATTTTTGTCATGTGTATACTTCATTTGTGATAGTCTATCTGTGGTAAGAATCTAGAGCATGGTAAATTGGAAATGACTGTCAACCTGAGGGCATGTATATCTCATATTGGCATAACTTCACGTTCATGTTCTCCACACACGTCCTCTGAGTGAATATTTGGTGCAAACGTTATGAAGTGTGTTCATTTTTTCTGCTTTTTAAGTTACGTCTTTGCTTTTTTTCCCCACTTCAAAACATGAAGTAGTAATTTTTTCTGTCACTCTCACTCCCTAGAGATTGTTGTGTGTCTTTTGGGAAGATTTAGAATAGCATGACTCCATTTTTGAAAGACTAGACTCTAGTTTCAGTGTATCTTTCTTGTCTTAATGCTGGGCAGAAAAGGTTTTTTAAGAGATGATTACATTTGTATTTTTACATCTGTTCTGCTGTATGGCTAGAGTACAAGTTGGACATTGTTTTTTGTTATATATATGCCTATATTATACATACATACACATATATATGTATTTATATATCCTTATCTATCTCAAAATAAGGGGAAAAAAGGGATACTTTAAGATCCCTTGCTTTAATATCCAAAATGGAAATGACTCTGTTAAGATAATTAATTTTCTGGTATCAGTCTTGATACATGGATAGGAATTGAGTTGTGTGCTGAAATTATAGCCGGTGGTGAAGCTGAGCTGAGTGAGATAACGTGCACTGTTGAGCAGGGTTTCCTTCCTCTCGCTGTCTTCGTCCAGAGAAGAAACTAGGATCCAATGTCAAATTTCTCTTGTTCAGGCTGTGTGAAAAACAGCTCGTTCAGCTATTCAATAGCAAGTACCTATGCTCACACAGAACCTTTGATGTCTTTTCCTGTCAATTGCTTACCTTCCAGCAAAGTGGATTTCTGTATAACCAAATTATCTATTAACATTTTGAAGGGTAGTAGTCAAAGATGTTTTAACTCTTCTTAGTGATTTTTTGATTGAACGTGGAATGAATATGTCAAAACAAATCCTTGTGATACAGAATAACTAATTTGGGTGTTGTGTGTTATCTGTAATTATATGCATCCTCCATTATCCCCATTTGACAAAAAGAATCTGATACAGAAAGTATTTAGTTGCTTTCAGAAAGCACTTGTAGAGAAGATTTATTTTGTTTATTCTGTTCATATCCAATTGCATTAGTGTAGCTGCTAAATTATTGATTTTGTACATGCACTTCTAGTAATTATATTAACACATTAATTCATAAATTCATATTTTTCTTTTATTTTTCCCTTATTTTAAACAATGGGTTCAACTGAAGTATGCTTAAAATAATCTAAATATGTTTTTTTCCTTTGTTATGGTAGATGAAGTAAATAGAAAGGGGAAAGTCATGTAATAGAAATTGATTTTTTTCTGTTCCTGGTGAAAGCAAAATGCTACTTTTTATACATAGATCTACCGATACAGTAGAACTGACTCTCAAATATTTTTGAGTCTTTCTGAGCCTATTAAAACTTGATTAATGGAGTATTTCTAAGGAATTTTGCTACTTTAAGTGATCATTCTGATTGCTTCCTGCTCTCACTAATTGTGCCTGTATTGCTTTGAGTGGTGTGCTGATGCTTCTTGGCTTTGTGTAACGAAATAAGTAGTGTCTACTGTGATGTTGGATCTGTCATCTTTCTCCAGTAAGTTTATTCCAAGTGGTAGAAGGACTTGGTTTATGAACTTCCATTACTACTGATTTAAGCCTGGGCTCCAGGATATATTCTTCCGAAGTCTTAAGTGCCTGGTAACAGTACTGACCCCACCTTCTTTTTGGAAATACCTGTACAAAACTTCATATAGCTAGTCAGACCCTCATCCTTGATGTCATAGAGCTGTTGAGAAAAGCAACAACAGTAGCAGAGGACCAGAAGCGAAGTACAACACAAACATTTTCTTTTTAATTCACAACTTTTTTTGAAATGCAAAGTAATTTTCACATGTGGTGGTAGAGGAAAATCCAAGTCAACTGTTCTCATACTTTGGCTTTGCACCTACGAAAATACTCATTCTTTCTCAGATGTTGTCTGCAAGGGATGGTTTTGTGCACTCAACAGAGCAAATTTGTCAAGTTCTGAAGAGTTCTGGTTGCTCATAACTCTTCTGAAATGAGTTTAGCTCAAATGTAAAATGGGCACTTTTTCATAAAGTGACCTGCCCATCAGGGCTTTGAGTTGGAATCAGTTCTTGGTGTTAATTGGGCAGCATGTGCTTTAATTAAAGAGAGAAGCATGTGATAATGAAAAAGCTAGGATTAGCTGTAGATATTTAATTTCTAAGTTACAGAGTGGGGAAAAAACTTAAATTAGGGGAAGTGCCTGAGCAAGATATTTCTTGTAAAGTTTGGTAAAACACTTATTTTCCCCTAACTTTTGGGGACTAGCTCAACACTGAGCATTTGTAGCATGTGTGCCACACTACTCAATTTTTTAGTGGGGGGGGAGGGGGAGAGAGAAATACTGAGTCTTAATCTCAGTAGCAGGAAGGTGGTTAAAGGTCACAGGGAATACATTGTTATTGACAGTGGGGTTAAACTGATGTCTTTCTTATGGACTTGTGTTACACTGTCTTATTTGTTAGCTGGGGGGGAGAGAAGGGTGGATGGAAGGAGTGTTTCAGTCCTTCTATTCAGCCCTTAGATAATGCTTAGATAATAATCTTTCATGTATTGATCTGTGCAATTGGTCATAGTTTACGTGGCCCTATGGTTATTGTGTGCTTGCCACTTGGGGTATAGCGAAAGAGCTGCTGACTGAAGCACTAATGGGGATAGCACAGAATTCAAGACTTGGCAGAGGCAGTCACAAACTTGGGCATGTAGTGGAGTCTGTGTGTTCAGTAGTCCGCTGTCCCATCTTGAAGGATGCTACTTAAATCTCCAGTTGAACTGAAATTTTAACCTTCTGTGGAAGACAGCAAGACAAGGGAGAGGGCATTACTCTGATCTTTTTAGTTAAGAGCCAAGAAAAGCTGTTTCCATCTTTATAGATCCAGATATTGTTTAGATATGAACTTGAGTTTTGATACAATACTCATGTTAGTATTTTTAGTCATACAAAAATCCTGGCTGTAGGTAGAAAGTAGGAAAAAACAAGAAGGAAAGTTCCAGACCCACCATAATACATGCACACATGCTCACACACTATATATAATATTTTTTTTCCAACCAAGCCAGCGAATTAACAATATGGTTATGGAACTGGAACCCCTGGATGCCCCAGGGCTTCTAGCTGTGCTGGCTGTAAGATCATGGGCAACTGATAACATCAGTGTCTTGGAGAAGGTGGCTGAAACACCAATTATCTGTTAAATAGTTACATCAGTACAGAGGTTTTAGAGTTTACTAAATCACCTTAAGTGTTCTGAAAGTGGCAGAAGCAGTTATTTTAATAATGGCTTGTCTTAAAATTTTAGGAATCATGAAATTCAGTTTTGTGTCTGTATATTGAATGCTTTATGAAAATAATATGTTAGTAAGGATCTGGCCTCCTGAAAAATCTTTTTCTTTTGAGAAAGACTCCACTAACCAACCTACCTAAATGTGTTAGATGTTTTTTTTGGTGTGGGATGTATCGGCTGTTTTGAAAGCAGATGACAAAATCATCATCCTGTAATGTGTCGTCCTTCTGTGTTTTGTCACCTTATTTGAACTGGCCCCAACAAATGTCATCAAGATGAGGCAATGGGTGTGTTCCATATACATCTTGGACTTAGTACATTATTCCATGTTACTGGCCAGGACCACATAATAAAACTTTGTGTCCTCAACATATAGAGTATATGGCAATACGCCACAAAAGCTCTCCAGGCAGGATAAGCTTTTCAGAAATAGGTCCAACTACTTGTAAGCAACTACCTTGCCAATAGCTGTGGCTGCAGACTTTGAATAAAATCTCATGTTAAGCTAAATGAAAGGCAGCTGGCAGGTCCAATTAAAATAATTGCAGCTTTTTTAAAGCCTCATCTGTTGCTAGGAGTTGTATTTCCCCATGAGGGCTGTGGGAGTATTTGTGACAGTGTGGGTGGTATAGATTCTCTCCGAGTGTGCTTCAGCTTTGCCAGAACGCTAGCATTTTAAGAGGAGTCATCTAGTTTAGGTTCTGCATGTAACTTACTGGTTTTGGTTGCATTTTGTTAATCTGATAATTGCATTAAAAATCCATCTCTACAAATAACAAAGGAAGTTGTTTTGAACTTAAGCTTGCTAGCAATGCATATGTTTTGGTTTTGGCCGGTATGAAAGGAGGAAATGATAATCAGTTCTACCTTTTTTGTGTTTTGGCACACTGCTTTATCTGTTTGTCTTCTGCCAAATCTCAAAGTAATACAAAAATAAATAATTGTAGAATGGTTCTTGTGGTAGATTACGTATTAGCACTTCGGTGTCTTTGCTTTAACGTCAGAATTAAACACAAAGTTAATGTGTGGATTTGAAGCTGCTTTATTTTTTGTATAAAATCATTTATACCTGTCATCTTGAAAACGTTTCTTAATTGTTTTTCACAGTTTCATGAATTGGATGGTTTAGAAAACTCCGTGCTGCATCCTGGTGATTCTGTGGTCCGAGTTCAGAAACTGATTCAGACTCCTATGGTGTGAATTGGCAGTGGTGGACTGATTCGGGTAGGTGACTGTCCAGATATGTTGAAGGAGATAAAGGGAAGGACATGCTTTGACTGCACTTACTGTTCTAGTTACTCTACGATGTACTTTGTTTTAATGGCTGAATTTGTACAGTAGCTTGTAGGGATGATGCGTGAGAACTGACGACTGTGGTTGCTTTCTGGCAAGAAGCACAAGGGATATTTTCTGCAGTGTAATGGCTCTGTCGAATCACAGAACGTGTTTTACGTATCTGAGTTTAACATGTTCCTGTTGGCTCTGCGTGTAGGCAATCTGGCTTCCATTGCATCTCCTTTAATTTTCTGCATTACTTGTTTATTTAAAATGTTGCCTAAACTGTGTCTAAACTACAAAGTAGTTACACATCTTATGGTGGTGTATTCAGATGGCTGAGGAAAAAAAACACGCCACCACCACCACCAAAAAACACTTCTGCCCTGTAATGGCATCCTAGCCATAGAAAGATCGATATGTTTTTTTTTTTCCTTTGCAGTTACAGGCATGTACATTTTTAGTTTTGTAGGCTTGTTTACATAAAGTTGCTAGTGACATGTATTTTGGGGGCTGAAACTGAAGTGTTTTTTTGTTTGTTTAGAATTCTTTCTAATCACATAATTCAACAACAGATATAATTAGCTACTCATAAAGAATTGAAGAGACAACAAATAAAATGATGAGGAGATTTTTCGTAAATGTATGTCTGGCTGAAGTGTTGTAGAAATCTTTAATAGATCACAGTATATTTTGATCTTAGTATATCGTAGTAGGAATCGTTTTAGCCATAATCAAGGCTATTGAGCAAAACACACTTTTCACCGTGTTCTCTCAGTCTTTTGCTCTGACTCAAGTATGTAGGAAGAATACACTCAAATATTTGCAACTATCTACAGAAAATGCTTGGCTTACTGGAGAGGAAATATTTTTATAGCAAAAATACTGCTTTAAGTACTGGTAGTATTGCAAAAATGATGTAATTGGGTGTTCAGGTCCCATGTGAGATTTAAATTAGGAACTGTCATGGGAAAAAAGTATGGTTGTTGGAACTTCATTTTGGAAAATGGTTTGTGGGGAAAGAGTGCTTTTTTAATAAAGGTTAGAAAAAGGAAAGAATTTTTATTTAGAGCAGATGTTATCTTTTGGGAAGCAAAAGCTTAAATACCTAAAATACCTGATATTTTACATGAACACGTCAGGATTGTTGTTTCTATACATCTTTGGTTACTGATAATTGCAAGTACCATATTTCTTGGTTATGCTTCTGAGATTTCTTTTGCAGTTCTCTGGCTAGTGAGACTTCCATAAGCTATTATTACTCTCTTGTTTACTTCAAGCTAACATTAACAGAGTGGGAAGTTCAGGCAGTATTTCACAGCTTTGATTCAAATATGGTCCTTTCCTTCGTTATGCTATTCATTTTGTTCAATTACTTGTCCTAATATGCATAAAAGAACAGAGTGATACAGATGTTTTAGTGTTAAGAATATTTTTGTGTTGAATTAGGTTCTTTCTTCATAATTGTAGTTTCTATGCAGATCTGCTTGTTCTGGCATTGGAATGCTTAAATTTTAAATAATTCAAATGCGATGGTTAATCTACAGTTTATTTTTTGTTGCTTTACTTTTATGGGCAACTCTTATGTGTTGCCCTCTGTTTACTCTGAGCACTTGGTTCACCGGCACACTTGACTAGTGAGCCTTCATTGGTTGTAGGAAATTTGGGCTAGCTAAAAAGAGCAGGGCTGGGAGGCAAATACTGGCTTTACGATAGACTTGTGGCTGCAAGCAGACTTTAAATAGTTGATTTCTAAAACATATCATGATGAAGCATTTACTGAAGGTATCATAAGAAACCTAGTAAGCCTCCCTGTTTCAGACAGAGGATTTGTGCTTCCAGTTGAGCGTGTGTTCTTCAGCTTCTTCTCAAAGTTTTGTAGTGTTTCTGGAAAAGATGCCATAATTTGCCATGTAGCTAAATTCGCAATTAGTACACTGTTAAATGCTTAGGTCTGTCATAAAACTACCTTATTAGTATGTATTTACAGGTACTGAAATACATGGTGAGCATAAATAAGGTCTTACTTGTGTATAGCTGAGACAGATTAAACAAAATTTAAGAACAAATATTAAATGCTAAAATTTGTCAGCTCTTTTTTCCTTTTTGCAATCTTATTCTACCTAATACAGAAATTTGACAAGTCACTGAAGTCTTTTCTTGTATAGAGTACTTCAACTTCAATTGCAGGGGAGTAATATTTCGTATTTGGTCCTTTGACTATAGTTAAGTATGTAGTTTCATAAGCTGTGTGTAATTAGTCACCTAAGGAAAATTGCATTTCATTGTCTTGACATCATTACTTCCATCTGAATAAAGCAAACAGCGCTGGCTAAAGTGGAGCCACTGTATCCTATCCCTTCAGTATTCCTGTGGTTCCTGTATTTCAATCGTTTTTGGACATGTTCCAGACTTCTTATATAAGCTCTGGTTTGCGTACGTACTGTGAGCCCTCTTGACTTGCTGATTCACTTCTGCTTGTAGCAATAAGCACGGGCTGAAATCTTCCCCTTCTTGGTTCTACGGACAGGTTTTGTCTTGAAGTACCTCTTCAAACATATCTCAGGTAGTTCAGCTACGAAGGTTAATCCAGTCAGCCCAAGGCATGTTTTGTCTTGGCGAAGCGTGTTGGGAGCCCATCATTCTGTCAGCCTGCTGTTCCCTGTAGAGCAGAAGAGGTAGGGACGAACTGTCCTGATAGGTGACACGATTCTCTGGCTCGTGAGTGATCAGTACTAAAACGTTTCAGACTGTCTTGGCAAATGTTGAGGATTGATGAAGGACGGCAGTTAGTTTGTCTCCTAAAACGCGGGCGCTGCTAGCAGAGTCTGCCTAAAACAAGATTAGGTTATCAGAGGGTTGGCGTGTGTGATAAGCGTTCTGATGGCCATGTTGCCAGAAAAGGATATTCTAAGAGAACCACATTCATCCTGATTGTAGGTAAATGTTTGATTTTATGCAAATGCTAAGTATTAGGAAACACCCCCCTTGGATTACATAAAGAGTTGTAGGATCTGTCAGTTTAGCAACTAGCAAATAAAAAAAAACCCTTATTATGTAGTGCCTTAACTACATATGATGGTTTCAGAGGAAAACTATATAGAGAATACTTATGACTTATTTGAATAACGTCGCGCATTCTAGCTTCCTCTTTCTCTTTCCTCTCCTTTTCCAGCTTGTTTGGTGGAGATAGAATTAAAGTGCTAACTAACTTATGCAAGCAAACTTCATTTTGACAGCTGTCCTTGAAGTTCTTGGACTACACAGTTTGCTGGTTGAGGAATGTCTTAGTGTGCATTTCCTCAGTTAAGATGCAGCTTCACTGTCACTCGTAGGCTGTTTACTCTTTTTTTTTCCCCCCCCCCCCATGGATTTTTTTCTTAATGATGTAATTGTATCAGTTAGGAAATGAAAGTATATTTTCCTGCTAATGGGAAGAGATGATAGTGGAACAGAAACGTCTAATAAAATGCTTTACTTCCATAAACAACTGTGTTGGGTTGTACTGGATGTGCTTTAGTTTTTCTGCCAAAATATTTTTTTATGTGAAGTATAAATTATAAAATTTCACAAATATATTCATACAAATTTATATGAAGTACAGATTTCTTCCAGTACCCTGATGTCTACAGGGTCATACAGCCATGGTGCACAGACAGATATGTTAAAAAAACTCTATGTCAATATGAGAAATACTGGCTATCACTGAAGAGGAGTGGAAAATGAAGTTGGCTAGTTTGATAGCTAGTTTGTAACTAGTTCAGGCCAAAGATGGTTTGTACAGAGCAAGCAGGAAGAAGGAGTTGCCTTTGATTTCTAGAGGGCTAGTAGTATAGGAAGAGTGCTGTGTATTTAGGAATATCCAGTCACCACCAAGTTGTCAGCCTGCATATTTCAGTATCATTAAATGGACGATGTCTTGAAGTCCAAACTGTCAGGCCAGTCCTGACTGGCTGCCTGCTTGTTGAATGTGTTCATAGACTTTCAGCTGTCCCAAGACAGGCTGAATGTCCTCTGGAGGATTTTACACCCGGACGATTGGAAGGCCGTGATGTATAAATGGACAAAAGGGAGGTGTCCCATGTTTCTGGAGGTGCAGGTGATCTTCATATATTTCTTCTAGTAGTGAGGCAATGAGGACAAAGGAGATGATAAAAGTGTGCTAAATGTCTTAGCTAAAAGTGATGGGTTTTCTTATTATGAAATATTAGCTTGGTTTTAGGCCAAAAAGAGATGATGGATTTTTCTCAGAAGAGAATAAATTTGAAATGAACATTCATTACAGAGAAAAGGCAAATAGAAGAGTTAGTAAAATGCATACAAAAAAAGCTTTAATACAAAAAAAAGATACTGAGAATACAGGTCATCAAGGACTGATGAGTCCTGTTCTAAGGATCTTTATAGAAAAAAGGGCTAGACACTCAGTTCAAAAAAAAAAGCGGGGGGCGGAAGCTTATGCTCTTTTTAATATCTCTGGCCCTTGGTTTGGACAGTGATGCGTTAGGTTGTGCTTATTAAATTATTGGCAGCTATTTGAATGAAGTGAGGGGAAAGGATAGACAGTGCTACTTTGATTTAAAATAACTCTATTTCGTACTTTTGAGAGGTGGAAAAAAATCATACTTGTTAATCAGTATTCTCTTTGGTAAGCCAGAGGATAACTAGCTAGCTGCTGCTTGCCACAGGTCACCAAATTGCAGCTCTGTACAGGATGATGAACTCCGTAAGTAGAGGAAACTTGATTTTTATGTGCAGGTGGTTGCTAATAGTAAAATGTACATTTTAAAAGATGGTGGATGGAGTATTCTTGGAAGTCAGTGTAGAGAGATTCAGAGGAGCACCTGATACTGAAAGGAGCCAAGTAACCAGTTGTGTAATTTAAAACCTTTTTGTGCTTGATGAAGTATAAATGACTATGAATTGATTTTGATTGTATGTAATAAATGCGAAGTTTAATCAGCAGCATTTATTTGTTCCTTTTCAAAGAGACCACTTGGAAGCCATTCAGCCAAATCATCTGTATAGAAATTCCTTTTCTACTCCAGTTTTAAAGGGAAATCAGTTACGGATGTTTTAAATTTGTTGTTTTCTAAGTATGTAGTAAAACAGAGTAATGTAGTAGTGTAAAGTGTCCATCTGTTAATTAAATGAAGAAAAAAAATACAGCAATGAGTTTCGGGTTAAAAGCTGAAGACTGCAGAAAGTGAAGGATGCAGGAAGTCTTGGATGCTTGTGTTAGGGCCACCAAGGTGCTTGAGAATGAGATAAGATACCAACCCTTTGTTTCTAATATCCTTAACAAATATACTTGTTACTTGGCAAAACAGGAAACTGTTTCATAACTGAGAAAATCCAGAACGTGATGATCAAACTTAAATCTGACTACTTTGTGAGCTTGTTCAACAGACAGGTGGCTTACTTTTTAAATTTCTTAATCACTCAATACAATCCTATAATTAATTGTTTCAACCTATTTTTAGGCTGGAGGATTCATGATTTCCCTAGTGTGTCATGTAAAATAATACTTTCTTCTAGTGCTCCTTCCCCTCTTCCTTTGAACTATTTGCATATGTGAGAATGAGGCACTGTTCATCTTCCGTATGTCACTGTTGCCATTTGAGGACACGAAACTGCTTCATCTGACTCTCATCCATGGCTAGATGAAGAAGCCTCTGGCAGCTTTTTGCTAAGGTTAGGCTATTTAGAACTCAGATTATTATTTCAAGTTGGATGCTTCCGTGGCTGCTGGTTATCCTTCACTCATTCCCTACCTTTTGGGCTGAAATACAAGTTTCAAGTAAGAATTATTTCATTCTCATTTTATATCTCTATTCCCAGTTATGAATATGTTCACATTTATTCAAGAGATGAAATTCCTCCTCTCTAATCCAGAGACAAAACTCTGAAAGTGTGGAGGTAACTTCTGCAGCTGTAATTTAGATAATCAGAGCATGAAGAAAAAAACTTTATTTCAGATGTCAGGGAAATTGCTGCACTACTGTTTTCCATCATTGTTCTAAACACATACCAAGGCAAAATTGTGGGGTGATTCCCATAGTTTGTGCATTACCATGTTGCATAGGACAGCAGTCATGACATGGTGTATTTATTCTCTTGGATTTTATTCTTACCAAACTTTATTTCGCTTGCTACTTCTTGAGAGAGTATAGAAACAGACCCGGAATAAGTCTCCATTTTATATTTTCTAGCTAGAAAGCTTTAAAGACTGTACCTGTCTAAGTCTGCTGGTTTTATTATGCATATGTTTTCACAAATGTAATGCATGTAATGCATTTTAATGTTTTGGAGGGCTAAAATATTTTTTTTCCAAACAGTGAGATTGCCCTTTGTGATGATGTAACCCAAAGGAGTTTCAGTAAACAAACTGGAATCACCTATCATGATTCAACATGAGTGTTGGGTGGAAAACAGGTTGTATGTCTTCCAGGACAGGTTAAGGTGACCTAGATGGTTAGAGGAGCACATGATGGGGTGGAGGGGAAGGATTAGTTAGCTTGATGAGCAATGATATTTGCACATCAGTAGCCCGGTGATTGTCAGAACTTTATGTGTTTTTGTGATGGTGAGAGACAAGGAAGAAGAAGGAATTTGCTTTATTGTAATTCATGTGAACGAATTTTATGGATGTTCAGGAAAATTGTTGGTGAGGGAAGCTAACTTCATTGACTGATCAGAAGTTTTTCTCCTGACTGTAAATGAGATGGTAGTTTAGAGGGGGAAAAAAGTGAGAGCAAGCTGCTTATCGCTCTATAAGTGATGAGGAAAATGAGAAGAGGGATATTTAGAACAGCAACATAGTCAGGGAATGCCCTAGAAATGATTTTTGTAGTTAAGTGGTACAAGTTCATGTATGAAAGGTTTTGTTTTGGATGTATGGGGTGGGCGAGAGTCACAGAATCATAGAGTGACCTCGGTTGGAAGGGATCTTAAAGACCACCCAGTTCCAGCCCCCTGCCATGGGCAGGGACACCTTGCTCCAGACCAGGTTGCCCAAAGCCCCATCCAGCCTGGCCGTGAGCACCTCCAGGGATGGGGCATCCACAGCTTCTCTGGACAGTCTGTGCTAGGGCCTTACCACCCTCTGAGTGATGAATTTCCTCCTTGCCTCTAATCCAAATCTTCCTCCTTTTAGTTTGTGTGACTTAAAGAGAAATGTGACTACAGGAACTGAAGGAGTTGTGGGTCAGAGTAGTGGGCTGAATAGTGCTTATTTCCACAAAAGTAATTGAAGGTTGTGATAAGAACAGTAGCTGGTGATGGTGGTTGAGATCAAGCCTTGGTTTATTCACGCTGAATTTAAGTAAGCAATCCCCAGAGGTACTCATCTGGAGTTTTCCTGTGAAATGGAAGAGCATCGGGGATACTGTCATATCCCCGGCATGGGATAGCAACTCAGAGTTGGAAAGGATGTACTGAAAAAGAGGAACAAGCAGAAGAGTGGAGGGAAATGGGTAAACCAACAGTGCATGAAATCACAGTGGGTTGGATGAGGAAGTGGGATGATGCTTTTGGGGCTCTCACTTATATTTAGAACTTTTTTCATTGATAGGAACAGTCATCTGCAGAGCACTACAAGATCTCTGAGAAACCTTGGACTGATAGGAGACATATTAGCAAACCAACCATTTTTTTGTTTGTTTGTTTTCCCACTTTTATATCTTTTCTTATTTTCATTTTTATTCCAATACCTCTGAGAGTGAAGGTTCCTCTTAAATTGCACCGTTTGAAGCATCTTAGCTGTAGCTTTCCTTAGATACATATTTCAAACAGTAACTGATCGAGTGGAGATAAAGATGTGGCTTATGTGGGGAGTGAGTACCCAGGCATTTTTACATCTAGCAAAATTAAGGTTCATTAGGCTTAGTTAGTGTTAGATAAATTAGTTAAGATTTGTCTTTGGGTTTGATATTTTTTAGACACTGGTCTGCCAGGTCTCATTGAAGCTGTTCAGATGTTTCCTTTGTATCTGTAGTGATAATAGCACCGCAGCTATCTAACTGCTAGCTAGTGCTTATTCTCTGTTTTTACAGATCATGCTGTTAGCATTTTATACTCGGCTCAATCTCTCATTGGTATAAGCACCACACTATTGCTAACTTCAAATGCATTATTTTCTATATCTGTACAGTTTTATGGGAAAACTGGACTATGCGTTTGGTCTTAGAGCATATGCATTATAAATGCATTGAATTTTTTTTTTCCATGACATTATCAGTCTGTCTCAGTTCTGATCCCTTAATGGCATTAAAATGAAAGCTGGTATCTAGAATGGAATTAGTCCATTAATCTCACCACTGAGCTTTAATACTGAGATTTTTCCCTGCTAGAAAGAAATGTAGTGCTTTTTCAGCTGCTAACTGATGACTGATATGTTAAAAACGAACCTGTTGGAACAGTTGAAGTTTAGATGCAGTGTCTTATTGCTAGATGGAATATTACATAGTAATGCCATTTAATGCGGTTTAGTGACTGTCTGTTTTTCTCTTTAAAAAGTTAGAGTGCAGTAATCTGCAGTTAAACAAGTGATTTGTTTTATAGCCATCCAGACTTAATTTTTTTTTTTTTGGCCAAAACTTATACTGTCTTGTTGGAGAAGATTCAAGAGAATTGCTATGAGATAGGTTAAACAAGTGTCAGGTTGTTTTTAGAACTCACATCCTGTTTCCTTCTTCACTTAGAAGTGAGAACTGAGCTGTGGGTATTTTAAAATAAAAATTAAAAAAATGTTTGGCTATCAGATCCAATACCTCATTTTGTATGTTACTGGGTGTCACTGTGAACTGAAATAGGCAACAGCAATAAAAAAATGTTTGGGATTTCAGGGCTTGCTGGCTGGTACCACTTCTATCAACATGTGAAGACCACATTCCTCCAGACAGTATATTTCTCCAAGAAGACAATCCAAACAATGAGAAAGATTAAGATGGAGGTGAAACCTACTGGTGATTTTCAGCCTGTTTACAAGCAGCAGTTTCTGCATGTTACACTTATGCTGTGTTGGTTTAGATCAAGTTTAATAAAAAGCCATTAGGAACTGAGGCAAAACAACCCTCACTGTAACCTCATTATTAGAGAGAACACAGCAAACTCATATCCTGTTCTTTTCCAGACACTGTCATCTCCTACCTGGCTTTTAAATAACAATTATTCTTGCTTTTTCAGAATCAAAAGCTATCTCTTTATTGGCTACTTCAATTTCAGTCTGGACAGTATTTTTTTAATACAGGAAAAAAAAAAAACTCTAGGAGGATTTTGTAGTCACTTGAATTCAGCATATTCATTTCCTTAAACTTTCTTGAGAGCTGGGGATTAATTACAGTAGCCACGTCATTTCAAATGATAGACATCTTTATTAGCTTAAAGAACTGTTTGTCTTTTAGTTCAGGTGGCTTGTGGTCCTGGTTTGTTTCTGTGTGTTAGGAGAGGATTTTATGGTTCCACTCCATGCATAAAACCAATCTCTTCTAGAATAGTTTTTATCCGACTGTGAATTGTAACCCTCTTTGTAATGAGGGTGCCTTCACATTATATGGTAAAAAGTGACAATCTGGGCTCTTCATCATTGATTCTCAGGCAGGTATTGAGGAGATCGGACAACAAGCCGAAGCTTAGTGTGTATAAATTGGCTCAAACCATGAGATTAAGCGGCAGCATTAGTCTCTTCAAGGGTAATGTGATAATGTCACAGAAAAACAGATCATACCTCAGTGGCAGATGGCACATGCCTGTGTGAAGTGTAAG